>NC_054827.1:124453619-125053619 GCF_018345385.1 Vulpes lagopus | reverse complement strand
TTTGGAAACACACTAGTCAGTAAACATATTCTACCTCTGCTAAGAACAAAATAATTCAACAAACTGTTAGGGACGCTAACAACTTGCTCTTACATTTAAGGTTTTAGTACGTCCTTTTGTGGAAGTTTCTTTTCAACGAACGATTTGCCACACAACAACAGCAGAAGGACCAAATCCCAGCTGGAATGAAGAACTTGAACTTCCTTTTAGGTAAGAGTATTTTACTCTTTAGGGAACTGCAGGATATTTCGAAGAAATGTGAATAAAATGGAGCCCCAGGGGGAAATGACTACAGTGAAAGTTTCTGTAGCTCGTGATCCAGGACAATATCAAAGAGTCTGACACTGAGTCCCATGCTGCTCCTGTGGTACCACAACTGACTCCAGTCAAGAGCAAAATGGGAAAATGTCCAACTTTTGAGACTCGGGTTCACTGTTGGGATACCCCCACACCTCTCCAGGCTCTGGCTTCTGTGGCCCAAAGCTTCTCATTCCCTTGGCCACAGGGCCCCTATACTACTTTTCTTTTATTCCTCATCTCCCCGACTCTGGAAGCTTCAAGTAAACTCCCCAGCCTGTAACTCTCTACTTTTCATAATTACACTTTCTTCCTCACCAGAAATAATACATAGGCATTTAAAACTTTAAGTGATTTTTAACATTTACAAGACTCCCTTACTTCAGATCTTGAAGCAACCTTAGAAATGACCTAGTGCAACATTCATTCTACTTCTATAGAAATTAGGGACAGCTGGGTGGCTCATTGGTTAAGCATCTGCCTTTGGCTCAGAGTGTGATTCCTGGGGTCCTAGGATTGAGTCTCATATCAATCCTAGGGAGCCTGCAGGGAGCCTGCTTCTCCCTCCGCCTGTCTCTGCCTCTCTCTGTGTCTCTCATGAATAAATAAATAAAATCTTTTAAAAAAGAGAAAAGCAAAGAAAATCCAAAGATGGAAGGTGACTTGCTTAAGGCCACATAGCATATTAGAGACAGAGCAAGGATTAGAGCTAGTCCAGTCAGAAGACAGAGACACATATCACTGTTATGCACAGAATAAGCACAAAGAATGAGCAAACACAAAGGCAAATGCTCAACAAAATACATGCAACAGTCTTGGGCCAGGCCTGGCTGGACTCAGAGCAGGTGATATTATAGGAGATGAACCTCACCCCTGCACTGCTCTAGTTATCTATGGAGAAAGTAAGTGGAAGTCAGGGACCATTCAACCAGCCTTATAACACCAGGAGGGAATGGTCTGCTGGAGAAGCATCTTCCAGAGCCCAGTTGCTTAGGAAACCTGCCTCCTGGCATGAGTGTCAGCTGATCATCTTGAATGTAGCCTGTCCACTGAGCCAGCTCAATCATGGCCAGCTGGCTCCTGGCAAAGTTCACCATGCAGGTTGGGGGGATGATGTGAGGCTTGGCCAGGCAAGCCAGCAGACAGGGGGTTTCTCTCTCTGCCTAGAGCCTCCAGTCGAATACCCCTTCCACCTGAGTATAGATATTATGTTATAATATCTCAGTGCAAAGACAAATATTTGAAATGAAAGCACTGCTTTTAATCTTCATATCTATGCTCAGATTTGAGTATTTTTCAAGTTTTGCTATTTGAGTGCCCATTGTTTCTATCTCACTCATTCTCATGGTCCCTGGTCACATGTGCCCATTTGCAGGGCTCCCAATGGGGATTACAGCACAACAAGTTTGCAGTCAGTGAAAGATGACGTGTTCATTAACATTTTCGATGAAGTGCTGTACGACGTCCTAGAGGTAAGTTCATAGTTTCAGGAAGACATGCACTCATGTTCATGCCCTCTACTCATTGTGAGTCCTTAACACATTCTCTTGGTGGTGTTTCAAATGTTTCAAACTTGACATGTATAAACAGGAAAGGGAGAAGGGAGGAAGAGAGTTAGCTTTTTTATTTTCAACTGAGTGTCTGCTAGGTTCCAGGAATTGCACTGGGTGTGTTACACATATGGTCTTGATTCTAGAATAACTTTGTGAAGTAGATTGTTAAATCTCCAATTTAGTGGGTGCAGAAGGGTTAAGTGACTTTCCCAGGGTGGCAAAATGATTAGGTGTCTGAACCAGAATGGGATTGAGGTCTGTCTAACGTTGCCCATGGGCTTTCAGCTAAACCCCACCATTTTCCTGGGGCAGATTAAATAAATGAGTGGCTGGAGTTCTTAAAGTTATCACTTCCTACTTTCCTTCAGGATGACCGTGAAAGAGGAAGCGGAATCCACACCCGTATTGAGAGACACTGGTTGGGAAGCGTGAAAATTCCATTTAGCACGATATATTTCCAAGCCAAGGTAAGGATCGAAGTCAGAATCCCATGAAACGAGGGAATGGCTGTATCCACTTCTGTTACAGCTTTCTTTGCAGGTCTCTACCCTCTACATTGAGAGAACCTGTGTGCAAGCCGCAGTTGGAAAGATAAAAAGCCATTGATCTTGTGTCATATTTGCGTGACTTGTAAAGCATCCAATTCCTGCAGAGTTAGGTGTTAATGGAGGACTGTTCCAATCTGAGAATTTTTCTAACATTTAAATAGAAGTGAAGCAGAGGTGGGACAAAGTGGAAACTTGTCAAAATGACAAAAGTGGAGTGGATGGGTGCCTGAAAGTAATGTAAAGGGAACAATCAGGACAGTGATGGCTCATTTAATCACGTGCATTCTACTAATGTTTCTAGAGTGCTCACTATTTCAGACATGAAAAATGGTTGGTACAGGCTTGTTCAACTAAGACACCCTTCTTCAGAGTTTAATGATTTTGCTGAAGGGGACCCATTAGGTTAACAACTCTTGAATGATTTAGTAGCTCTAATCTGGGACAGTGAAAGATTCTGCAATGGCTTTAATACCCTGGTATTAAATCCATGGCAACAGGAGGCTTTGAGCCACTAATCTCCCACAGCTACAGAGGGGGCGGTTTAATTCCACATGAGATGACCACACAGAGCAAGCGTCACCCCAGCCACAGAGTCTTCAGCAAGACCGAGGCTTGGATGGGTTGGAATCTCAGGAACAATTAGAATTACAATTCTCCCCCTAGACAAAGGGACAGTCAGTCTCAGGTGAAGCTTCTGTGATATGCTGGCCAAAAAATTTACATTTCCCTCTTTGAACAGATCTTAAATGAAAAAAAAATTTTTTAAGAGCACATGAGTTTGTAAACGAAACTGCCATTTATTTGGCGTTGCCAAATTTCACATTTGGAAGGGTACTCAGAGGTAATTACTCCAAATCCATTCTTGATAAATGAATGTCCTTTACTGTATTGTGGTAATGTCCATACTCTGAGCGTCTCTACAAACAGGGAACTCATGACTTCATGAGGCAATTTGATCTCTTTGCCAGGCTGTGTTATAAATTTCTTGCCATAATCTATGTGCTTCCCTATTCGTAGGTCCTGGTTTGGAGCTACATGTAACATGTCGAATCCCAACTCACTACTAACAGTAGGAATAGCTATATTTAGACACACATTATAGGACGTTACTAGCTGATTTGTATGTCACTTCAATTAAACCTCACAACAAGCCAGTCAGCTTTATTGTTCCCATTTTACAGATGAATAAACAGAAGCCTAGAGAGGTGAAGCCACTACTCAAATCCCAAAGCTTACAGCAGAGCAGGATTCAGATTTTCCCTACTTCCCACAATGCTCTCACATTGCTTATCCCTGGGGAATAAGACTGGTAAAAGGAGAGAGAACCATTCAAGTTTTGGGTTTATACATTTCAGTATTACTTTTGAGAATGATTTTATTACGTTTGTCACTTAAAAATTTTATCTGACTCCAAAGCTTGTGCATTTCCATGCACCCACAGGGGACATTTGGCAGGATCTAGAAATACCTCTGTTTGTCACAACCAGTGGGGAGAGTTATTGGCATCTTGTCAGTGCAGCCCAGGAATGCTGTGGACACCCCACAGGGTGCAGGACAGCCCCCACCACAGACAATCATCAGGCCCCAGTATCAGCTGTGCCCAGGCTGAGAAACCCTGTCTTAAATCCTTACACTTCAACTATTTGGAGATAGTTTCCCATCCTTTCTAAGTCATCTACGTATTTCCCAAATCAGATCTGCTCAGTTATTTCAGCTGCACATTTCACGGCATTATTTCTGTATCCTTTTCCCTGTACCCTCTCACCTGCCCTCCTGGTGCAGGCTCTGGGGGAAAGCACCGGTATAAGGAGGAAAATAAACAACAGCTCACTTAATACCTCCCTGGAAGGTGCAATCACTGAAAGTTTAACTTCTTTCTCTGTTTCTCCTGAGACATAAATGCCACTAAAGACTGAAAGGAAATTAGATTCTCTGTAAGTATGTGAATTTCAAATTCCAGCTCTGAATATTTGTGTGGCACCAGACAGTCTTTAATAAGTCTTTAATAAACTTATTGTTGTGTTGGCTATGCAAGAGTGGAAATCCTTGTCTTTTGGAGCCTCTACAGAAACCAGGTCACTTTATATAAGTGACTTGTAGTGCATTAAGCCTGCATATATTGAGCACCTGCTGTATATACAAAACATTGCTATACATTGGAGAAGGGTGGTCTAAATGGGAGTGATATATAGATCTATTCACAGAGAAGTCAGGTATCCAGAACAAAGGGATAGATATGCACACAACTATAAAGTCTGGCCGAACGTGTCACAGTAACAAACACGGACGATGCAAACCATGTGTGAGGCTGCTAGGGATAACAAAATAATTCACAAAGGAGACAACATCTGGCTCAAGTCTGAAAATAATGATGAATACTTTGCAAGGGGGGATGAAAAGCTGGGGCATTCCAGAAAAGGGGGAATGACTACTGGCCAACAATATTGTGTGCTGAGCATATGACAGGCATTTTTTGGAGTGTTAGATATCTATTCAGTCAGCACACCTAACTACCATACAAATAGGTACTTTATAAGCGCACAAGGTGAGGTACTTGGAGTGTAATCCAGGATTTGAACCCAGGTGACCTATTGTTACTGTCAATCTACAGAGCTAATACATGCTCTGCTGACCTGTGCAGAGGCAGGGACATAGCCCTTCCTGTGAGAGATAGGGTGAGACTTGAAGACCAGGCTGAACAGTCTTTATTGGACTCATCAGTGAAGAGTCGACACTTGCCTTTGAACTTCCATTGGAAAACCACTAGTATGTTTACCAAGTCATATGTTCTTCACAGATTGATGGAACATTTAAAATAGACATTCCCCCTGTTCTTCTGGGCTACAGTAAGGAGCGAAGCATGATTATGGAGCGGGGTTTTGACTCTGTACGAAGCCTGAGTGAAGGCTCCTACATCACCCTGTTCATTACCATCGAGCCTCAGCTGGTTCCCGGGGAGTTGGTTCGAGAAAAGGTAACCCCACTTCCACTTTAGAATCGCATGTCTGATGTTGATGAGACACAACAAATGCTTGCTAGGCTATGCTTCATAAATGCAGACTGCATGGCACATGCAGAAGTCTCCTTACACTGTCCATTCACTACTCTACGGTCTGAACAGAATATGAGATTGCAGATTTGTACCATTGAGCCAATAATTCGGTTGATCAACAACTTAAACTTTCAAGCAAGACAAACATAAACATGGTCCAGGTTTAGAAGAATTTTCTTAATGGAAGAAAAAATAGCAAACTCCTCTTTTATATTGATGTTTATTGGCAAGCATGCCAAAATACATCTCCATATCTAACCTCACATCCTTGGTTGTGCTGTGGGTTGAATCAATGTATAGGATCATAAGGCTAGATCTCCAGGGGTTACCTCATTTCAGTGCCTTCAGACAGAAACAAATAAATATATGCAAAAGTACCTCTAATTCTGAACCAATCTACAACTAAGAGTTTCCAGAATTTCCATTTGTTGGCAACTGTGTCCCAACCCTTATAGCCAGGAGACACTTTCTCAATGTAACATGCTTATGCAGCATTGATGTGCACTGCCTTCATTGATTTGGGGAGAAAGTATTGATCATGACCTTTTTATTCTAAAAACTAATACAATCGGCACTACCACCACCACCATGTACTGAGTTCTTACTCAGTCCTCAGCACCGTGTCAGACATTTGACACACGTGCTCTCTTAATACTCACAGCTGTACTGTACGGTTGGTCTCTGATTGAGACAGGAGGAAAACAAGGCTCAACTCTCCAGTTCATTCAGGCAGTAAATTCAGAGCTAACAATTAAAGGTCTGTCTGACTCGAAACTATACATAGTCAAAAATATTTACTGAGCATCTTCTATGTGACAGGCATTTTTCAGGCATGGAGATACAGCAGCCTAGAAAAGCAGATAAAAATCCCACAGAGCTCACGTTCATGTTTAAACCCAGCTTGTCACCTACTAAACTCAACTGCATGGATTCTCATGCTGACTCTTTATTATTACGACTCAGATGGAGATGGGGAAAAATGAGTACATTCCTCTTTCTGTTACAGTATTACAATTTGGTTCACAGGGAAAAATACTATTGCCCTTTGCAAGGATTATTGGAAAAATAAATCTACTAAAATTCAAATTAATCTTCTATGTTAGCCTTTGTCACTGACGCTGTGACAAAAATGTTCTCTAGAAAACATGGCAAAATATATGCATTTCAGAATATTTCTAGGAAGTGAAATATGTATTCTGAATGTTTTTTCTTTACATATAAATTCAAGAGAAAGCCAACAAGCATGTTGACATAGAAAAATGCTCTCAGACAAAAGATGATTTTGCTATTTCTATGTATTCCTAATGAAGAAAAAGCACTCCATCTGGAGGTGAGCTTACAAAACATTTGAAAGCAGTCTGTGACCTTGGCTGAAAGCCTGAAAACCAGAGCCGCCTTAGCACCTGGCGCAATTCCTGGCATTGACCCCCTTCGGGCTCTGAAATGGCCCTCAGGTCCTGCAACCTTCCCTGCTTACAGCCAGGTAACTAGGCTGTCCTTTGGTGGCATTTCACTGCCCCACTGTGGCTGCATGGAGCATTTCTCTTAGGCCTCTGAAACAAGGGCTTAAAAAACCCTTTGGAGGACACAGGTTCTTTGCTGCTATTTGATGAGGAAGGCATGTGGACTGAGGCACTCAGATGTCCTAAACACAGTGGCAGAAAACACTACTCGGTGGTTCCCCTGCAGATGATTCAGGAGAGACAAGCTCTCACCCTAAGATAATAGAGGCCACAACCTGGAACTGTTTTTCCACTTAATCAGCAACTTCCAGGATTAGCAGATCAGAGTCTTCCCTCCACGATCATCCCATGGGGACCCATTCCCTATGACTTTTTAAATGGATTTACTCATGGAATTTTCGTAAGAATCGGTAGCAACTCCTGAAACTCCTACTGTAACTACATTGTCTTGATAAAAGTAAATTTTTAAAAATAGATTATTTCTGTTAATAAAGTCTTCCTCTCATTTCTTTTTTTCCTTCTTGCCTCTGATAGATGAATGACATGCTTAAAAAGGTATACCAAATATTCTGTTTTACATTCGTTGGTTAGTAGTTATTAGGCTTTCACTTAGCTGCTTTTTGTCCCTTGCCACTTTATGGAAGCTGCTAGGTCCTAGTATATGTGTGATCCCTTGACAATGAATCACAGACATCTAAAGTTCCTTAAAGAATGCCCAGCTTTTTTTGGCCCATTTTTAGCTTTGAATGTAGGAAGTTATAGGTGTGGATGTAACCTGCATCCTGGGCACTATCTCTACTGTGTCCAAGCCTATAAAATCCATGAGCTGCTTCCTACAGAGACAGTGCAGCTGTGACAATGATTTCTGATGGGTGGAGCTGTCATAGTGTAGCTACCCAAAAGGTTTTAAACCCATTCGATTTTCTCTGACACTAACCTAGAGCTAAAAAATTGACCCAGTTAAGAAATCTTCCAAACTTCATGTTGAATCAAACTGAGAATTTGTCAGTTAGCCCTTAATTTGTTTTGTAATAACCCAACTTCTTTTAGTATTTAGCTTTCCTTTGGCACTTCTTGGATTACCAATACGGCATACTCCTTTGAATCACTGCATCGCTCCATTAAATGGCATCCTGATGACCTAAGCAAGTATTAATGGTCATTAATAATACTTACTTAAATGCTTACCTGTGTATGCTCAGTGCAGAGAGGACCACAAGATGATTCAAGCATAGGCCCTGCTCTCATGAAGCACTAGATATGTACTCAAAAAACACAACAGCACATCCAGGCCCAAGAGGTAGGAAAAGTTTTAGACACCGTTTCTTCAATCTGTAAGTCCAATGGTCAGGACTGATTCAAGGTTTTTGTTGCTGTCTCTGGACAATGCCTATTTCTGCCTCTTAAGTGCTTCCTTAGCACCCCATGTTTATCTCCATAGAATCTCTGGTCAAGTATTTCAAATTGACTTGAAATTATTATTAATGCTTTCCTCTAGACTAGAAGTTACTTGAGGGTACTGTTTCATACTCATTTATTCACAGTGCCTGGAACCTTTTAGACTCTCAGCAAACAATTGGATGTGTAAGTAAATGAATGAGTTTAAGGGAAATGGATGAATTCACTAGGTGCTTTGTTTCATACCACCCTTGTTTCATAATTACCCATCTTTATAATAAAGTTATATTATTTCTGGGGTGACAGTTATATCCCAGGAGTCGGTGACACACCCATACCAAGTAAGTCTTAGGAGCTCACCTTTTCATTTATTTATATCTCCATCATAATGTCTGCTGGGCAGCTACCATGTGTTGGCACTATGCTGAGCAGTAGGTGGTTATGACGATGATGATATTCAAATTCAGATGTCAGGGACATCCCATGAGAATATATGGGAGGCTTCTGGAGGTGCTTCCTACTTAATCCCCGCAACCGCCACCCCAATCCTTCAGGATGTAGCAATCAAATTAGAAACAAAAGCCACAGTCCAGCCCCAATGTAACAGTAATCAAGAACAGCAGGGTAGCCTAGATTCAATGTGAAGTCATCAAAAAGTAAGGGGATGTTTTCTATGCACTTGCTCATTCACTGAACAGTATTTGTGAAACAATTACGACATGTACTGTGTGCCAGGTGGTACTAGTACTGCAGATAAAAAACAAGATCAGGGGTGCCTGGGTGGTTCTGTGGGTTAAGCATCTGCCTTCAACTCAGGTCATGAACCCAGGGTCCTAGGATAGAGCTCCACATTAGGCTCCCTGCTCAGCAGAGACCTTGCTTCTCCTTCTGCTTCTGTCGCTCCCCCTACTCATTCTCTCTCTCTCTATCTCTCTCTCTCTCTCTCATGAATAAATAAAATCTTTTTTAAAAAGTCCAAATTTAAAAAATAAATAAATAAAAAGTTAAAAAATTGTATTTGAGTTTGTCTTGAAACCCTTTGAAATGTAAGCAACCATATGTATACTTTTACACTAAGCAACAAAAATCTTGTAAAAACATTTAAATATCTGCTCTATTCAAACTTTTTTTTTAGCAATAATTTTAAGGGAAAAAGTCACAACATGTGTCTAAAGGCAAATGAAAATTGTTCTGTTTCATCTGCTTTGAGTTACTACCAGAAGTCTGGGAACTGGTAGCTCATCTTGGATCAGAGAAATGCTTAAAATAAACATAATACATTTGTTCTTTTTAGTTGTTTCCATTTTCCCTGTGACCCATTACTATTATGTATTACATTGATTATGGATTCAAAACTTAACATACCAATATATCTGTCAATTTGTTATGCATTTAACACGAGTTGCTCAAGCTTTGCATTTGATATGTTAGATTTCTGAAGCCCTCTCCGCTCTAAAACCAATGTCAAAATACACATAAAACTATTGGTTGGTTACATCAATCAAAATGAGTACATCATAGTTCATTTTTAGAGGTGTTTAAAGTTTCCATAGGACTGCTTGCCTATTGACTACTTTTTTTCAATTCTGTTCAATATATTTTAAGTATTTAATTAATCCACCTAATTTTTAGATTATAAATATAATTAAATAAAAGCATGACAATATTGTAAGGAGTCACTTAATCATAGTTCCTAAAAGCACACATGTAGTTCAGGTTGACTGTGGGTTTTCAACAAGTTCTGCTGTGTCTCCAGTAATCGTATGTGACTCCATAATCTTTGTTTTTAAAGTTTGATTCTCAGGAAGATGAGAAATTGCTTCAAGCAACAGAGAAGTTTCAAACTGAATGTGCCTTAAAGTTTCCACATCGCCAGTGCCTCACAACAGTGACTGACATAAGTGGAAAAACTGTCTTTGTCACTCGTTACCTGAAGCCTTTAAACCCTCCACAGGAGCTCCTGGATGCCTGTCCCAACAATCCTCAGGCAACGGCAGTAAGTATTTCATAGCCAATCAGGGCTGCTGCTAAAAATGTGTTAAAATTTTAATATATTGCCCTCTTAATTACTCTATTTCATAGTACTTAAGTAGTCCCTATATTGAGATCATTAGTGGTGAAAGAAATGACTAACACTTTTTTATTACCCTGAGGCTCACTTTCTGTAGAAAAGTCTGAAGGTACCAGAGAGGGTAGTAATCCTTAGTTCATTCTTTCAGTGAATAATTATGCAGAGCTTCCTGTGTCCCTGGCACTATATTGGGTTCTGGAAATTAACATTTGGAAGATGCTTTACACTTTTGCAGTGTCTTACATAAACATGTCTCCATTATGTGTCTTCCATCAGTTTTTGGGATTTGATCCTAGGCCTCTCACTTCAGAAATCATGCACATTCTACTATAGCAAGATAACAATTCAATATTATACTTAATATTATAGGCATCATTGAATTCAAATTAAGCAAATTATTTCCAAGATTTGAGGATGCACAACATGTAAGCCATCATCACCACAGAATATAATCATACTGGGCCATTAAATATACATGCACATTCTCTGGCTGCAAAGCACCCTACCCATCACAACCACACACGAACAGAAGTCATATGTTAAGCAGGCTATTTTTAAGTGAATACTGTAACCCATAACTATTTTAGTGAGTGGGTAGTATAGGGAGTAGTTGCTGCTAATAAGTCATTAACATAATAATTTAGGAACACAGTGAAGATATATCTATTTGCAGATAAAGATATATCAAAAGAAAAACCTGTGTTCCACATTTAATTTGCTTTATTAATCAATTTTTATTAAAAACCATAATAGGGACTTCCCTCTATTCTTCCTAGCATAGTAAATAATGCAGAAAACTTCTCCCAGGAGAGAACGCTTAGGAGTGATGAATAAAATCTTTAAACCATCTTTAAAATCATGGCTGACATAGAAATAAGGTGAAGGGGGCAACTTGAGAGATAGGAAACCACGAAGCAGATTTCATAAGAGTGAGAGCCTGAAATAGCATTTGCTCTGAGGTCATCTGATAATTCCTAATGCCTCAAATTGGGCTTCAAGATGGCCACAAGGCTATAGGGGAAGGAGTTAATACGTGGTGCCAGCGTAGGCAGAAGGGTTGAATTAGAGACTCAGGTACAGTTAGGACCATTGACAGGTAATGTCAACAGTGGCTAAGTCAGGAACTGCCCTGCAAGGAATTTTGCCTGTCTTAGTCTTGACTCTGGATGGAAGAGAAATGTGAAAAGTCTCTCCACGGAATTCCCAATCACTAAGTTGTATTTATTCACATTTGGGACTGGAATTTACACTGCCGGTAGGACCCCCCAAAAAAACTTCAACTGAAAATATAATTGAAATTTAAATTAAATTTCCTCAGCCTTAAAAACAAACAGAAAAGGGATGCCTGGGTGGCTCAGCAGTTGAGTGTCTGCCTTTGGCTCAAGGTGTGATCCTGGAGACCCGGGATCGAGTCCCGCATCGGGCTCCCTGCATGGAGTCTGCTTCTCCCTCTGCCTATGTCTCTGTCTCTCTCTCTGCGTGTCTCTCATGAATAAATAAATACAATTTTTAAAAACAAACAGAAAAGGTTCCAAAGTTCCAAGCAACACAACCATATAAAAGATCATCAATGAAGAAATATGTCACCATGAAGATGGTGAGAGTTAGTACACATAACACACCGCAGAATCCGGCCACAAAGACTGCAGATACTAGAATTATCAGACTAAGAATATAAAATAGATATGTTTACTAATTTTAAGAAATCCAGGGAATTGAAAATGTGACAGAAGAACAGTAGACTATCAGAACTGACAGGCAGATTGTTAAAAATATTGCATGGTATTTATAGAAATATAGAATAGTTAAAATTAGAAAATGAGCTAGCTCAAGCAAAACATTAAATACAGTAAAATACAGAGTTAAGTTACATACAGGTAACTACAGAGAGAACTGGTTAACTGGAATATGCATGCAAATAATTTACTTGGAATATAGCACAATGATAGCAAAAAAAATAGAAGATTAAAAGGAAAGGTTAAGAGACATGGAGGATAGAGGGAGGAGGACCAAACCTGTATGAAAGGAGAAAGGCAATGTTCAAAGAGATTAACTGAGAATTTATAAAATTTGATGTAGACAACAATCCTCTCTGATGCAGGAAGCTCAATATATCCAACACAAGATAAATAAAATGAAATTAAAATCTAGGCATACCATAGGGAACTACAAAGACAAAGATGATCTTAAAAGCAGCTGAGGAGAAAACAGATTTTCTACAAAAAATCAATGATGCATCCAATAGACTTTTCAGCTGCACAAATGAAAGTCAGAGAAGGCTTTCAAAAGGCTGAAAGAAAATGGCCATCAAACTATTTATTTATATCCAGTGAAACCATCTTTCACACAAACATTGGGAGAATTTACAACCAGAAGATTCTCACTTAAGAAATTTCTAAAAAATATACTTCAAAGAGAAGGAAAACTCTGAGAAAATCCTAGACTCTACACATAATGGTATGGGAAATTTGTGAGTAAATCTAAACAGGCATTATCTTCAAATCAATAATAATAGTAATGAGGATGAAAACCAGTGATAAAACAAAAATCCTGGGGTAAAATGCATATATGTCAGGATAGGATTGATAATATTAATACCCTTGCATTTTTCCAAGAGGAGAGCAAAGATATTTATTAACTTTTAGAGTTTAAGCTAAATATTCACGTTGAAATTTCTTTTTTTTTTTTAAGATTTTATTTACTTATTTTAGAGAGAGACCATGCACAAGCAGGTGAATGGCAGACGGGGAAGGAGAGGGACAAGCAGGTTCTGTGCTAAGTGTGGAGCTCAACATGGCTCAATCACATGACCCTGAGATCATGAGCTGAGCCAAAATCAAGAGTTGGGGGCTCAACTGACTAAGCCACCAAGATGCCCCCAAGTTGAAGTTTCTAGATTAATCACTTAAAAAAAAATTTAAGTGCATGTAACTTTCAAAGTGGCAGGAGATAAAATAATAAAATGGGGAACGCCTGGGTGGCTCAATGGTTGAGCATCTGCCTTTGGCTCAGGTTATGATCCCGGGGTCCTGAGATGGAGTCCCGCGTCAGGCTCCATGCAACGAGCCTGCATCTCCCTCTGCCTATGTCTCTGCCTTTCTCTGTGTCTCTCGTGAATAAATAAATGAAATCTGAAAGAAAGAAAGAAAGAAAGAAAGAAAGAAAGAAAGAAAGAAAGAAAGAAAGAAAGAAAGAAATGATGAAGATGAGGATGAAGAGAGTGGGGAGAACAAAAAGAAATGTAGAAAAAAATGTGAAAAATAAGCACAGAATAAGGTAGTAGAAATGGTCTAAATGCTTACCAGTAATCACAAAGCAAACAGATTAAACTTTACAGTTAAAAGACAAAGCCTGTCAGACTAGATTTTTTTTTTAAGATTTTATTTATTTATTTGTGAGAGACACAAGTAGAGGGAGAAGCAGGTCCCATGCACGTAGCCTGATGTGACACTCGATCCCAGGTCTCCAGGATCACACCCTGGGCTAAAGGCAGTGCTAAACCACTGAGCCACTCGGGCTGCCCCCAGACTAGATTTTTAAACTGTTTATAGTGGCCTTTGACAAGCTGATTCTAATATTTATACGATGGTGCAAAGAGCCAAAATAGCCAAGATATCTTGAGGAATAAGAAGAACTCAGTGGGAAGATTTGCCATGCCATATATCCAGACTATTTATGAGACCATGGTAATGAAAGCAAATGGTATTGGCACACAGATAACAAAGGGAAAAATGGAAAAAAATTAAAAGTCCACTCAAATATGACCCACTCAAACCTGACACATGACAAAGCTGGCATTGGAAATTAGTAAGGAAAAGATTGACTATTACACAAAGTTTACTGATTTTTACATATGGAAAAAATAAAAAATAGACTCCTACTTCATATCACTCAAGTGCAGACAGATTGAGGACTTACATGTGAAGGCATTTTCATCTTTATGACTTGAAATAGAAAGTATTTCTTAAACAAGATAGAAAAAAGCACAAGCTATAAAAAAGAATGATACATTTGGCCATATTAAGAGTGAGAACTTGGGTTTTATCAAAGACACCACAAAGAATGAAAAACCACAAATATGATGTTGACAACATATATAATAGACAAATGAACACCAACTAGAATATATTTTAAAAATACCTGCAAATCAATAAGAAAATGTACAAAATACTGAAACAGAAATTCATAGTGGGACTGATCCTGCCAGCCACGGGGCAACTTTTCTCTAAATAGCCAGTTGGGCTGGTGATGAGACAGGGTAGGAATGTCTTTTAGTCTTTGAGTTCTGATAAAATACAAAAGGTTTTTAGATAATGCCTGAAGAGTAGGGCTAAACATCGTGTCTACCATCAGAGCTGTCTTCCAAGGAAACACATCCAAGGCCTGGCTACCTCCCAGCCCATGCAGTAGACTGTTATCCAAGTGTATGCTTAGACCACGTGAGCCACCGTTGCAAGCAAGCAAGGCCTTCTCCCAAAGCCTAGGGCTGTGTGTGGTGCCTGCTGGTCCAACTCCTCTTACAGTCACTTCTATAATCCTCCCTTATCCATGCACACCAGGGGGTGAAACAGAGACCTCAGGGGTTTGTAGGTTTTCCAAAGGAATAGAAAGTGGAGTTCCTAACAAGACAAATTCTCACCAATGGCAGTACTTCTAAGGAAGTAGCTTGTTAGATTTGAAATAGCCTGAGAAGGAAAATAGTAGAGCAGCCCTTTTGGAGAAAGCCATTTTCCCAGGGCCAGCCCTGCATCTCTTGAGCTTTGCAGTGTTGCTCACCCTCTCTATTTTGTCCTTGACATGATTCCTTTTTAAATAGAAGTTTTATTATTTTGTGCACCTCAACTGATCATGTGAATGAAAGAGTAACCATTGGAAGAGCTGTATACTTGCTTCACAGACGGTCTCTCTCCTTACAACAATACTAGGTGATAGTAACCTGACTGGCCTACCAACCTAATTTAGTGAAACTCATTTGGGAGAAACCAGCTTAAACTGTTTAAAAATCACTACTTCACTCTGTTAATTTAACAAGGATAGGAATGACTGTGCCAAAAAGTTTTCTCCTTAAAAAAAAAAAAAAATTCACAGAAGTATAAACTTGAAAGGCCAATAAGCATAAGAAAAGATGTTCAATCTCCTTAGAGACTGCAGAAATATGAGTTAAAACTACAATGATTCCCTGATCTTGATTTCTAATTACTATTGCTCTCTAAAATCTCCTTGGAGAAATGGCTGCTTTCTGGACTGGGCTAGAGAAAATACAAGATTATTGTGAAAAGTCTTCCTATATGGGAAAGTAAGGAAGTACAGGGGGAAAAAAGAGGACATTTCAAAGAGATCTATGAGCCAGTGTCTTCATCTGTAAAAGATGGATATTAACAGTGACTTCCTTCATTGGATGTGTGCAGAGGATGAAATGACATAATGTTAGCACAACATTCAGTAAACACTTGGTGAGCATTCACTTCATTTTGTACACATAAATGTTTGTGATATTATGAAATTTTCTTGCAAGAAAAGAGTATTCAACTTTCTATTTTGTCAGAAATTATTTTTTTTAAAACAGGAACTGTTCAATTATTTTCTGCTTAAACAGGAACTGGTGGCTCGATATGTGTCATTGATTCCTTTCTTACCTGACACTGTTTCATTTGCTGGCATCTGTGACCTGTGGAGCACATCTGATGTAAGTAGTTCTTTCTCACAGATTTACTAGTTTGAGCTGACTTCATTGAACATTGGCCAAAGGCTTGTATAATTTTAAATTGCAACATTCATTAGTCCTTATAAAATCCATTTGGTCATCTGTTTAGCAGACTGAGCTAAATTCTGCAATTTGGTTCAGTTTGCCCAAGTTTAGAAATTAAGAAAAAACTATTCGCACCAAAAATAAAAAACATTTCAGAAGTCTTAATACTGATTTACCCTCCCAGTATGACCTTAACAATATCCCAGATTTATTTATTTAAAAAAAAACTTACATTCTCTATTACATTTGGAACTTGCATATTCCATCGTTTATGGGCTTTTTTTTTTTTTTTTAAATTTTTTATTTATGATAGTCACACAGAGAGAGAGAGAGAGGCAGAGACACAGGCAGAGGGAGAAGCAGGCTCCATGCACCGGGAGCCCGATGTGGGACTCGATCCCAGGTCTCCAGGATCGCGCCCCGGGCCAAAGACAGGCGCCAAACCGCTGCGCCACCCAGGGATCCCCGTTTATGGGCTTCTTAAGGCACACCATGTCATTACTGATTCTGCATGTACTTCCTGGTCCACTATTATATATCAGACATTGTACTAAGTTTGGGCTATGAACAAAATAAACATTGCCTATGCCCTCATAGAATTTTCAATCTATGTATGTTACATAACATGCAAATGGATCTTATATGAAGTGAACACATTATCACAGGTATTCATTCTTCTTCTGGATTTCATGTGGTACTGTGTTTGCATAAAATTAAACAATATCCTATGACGCCCTTTGAAAGATATCTTTAAACCAAAGAAATTTAAGTACACTTTAAATTTTTTCATTCCTCAGTATATTTTGATAACATAATGTTGACAGTATTAGAGGTAGCATTTCTACAACCTCAAGACATCTAAAGAAAATACACAAAGAACAGAATAATTCATGTGCTCCAGACTCAGACAAACTTTACCACTCCCTAGGGATCCCTCACCGCTCCCTGTTTGCACTTTCTCATCTATAAAATGGGAAGATGAGTACCTCCCTCAAAAGTTTATTCTAGGATTATTCTAGGGGGAGTTAAGGCATGCAATGTGCTTAAAACTATTTGGGAGCAGGGCAGGGGGAGATATAAATAGGCAGAGCACAAATGATTTTTAGGGCAGTGAAATCATTCTGTGATACTCTGATGATGGGTGCATGTCATTACACATTTCTCACAACCCAGAGGAGGTACAACACCAAGAGGGAGCCCTACCATAAGCTGTGGACTCTGGGTGATTATGAAGTGTCAGATGTTGGTCTATCAGTTCTAACAATCATACCACTCTGCGGATAGATATTGATACTGTGTGGGGGCAACAGTAGATGGGAAATCTCTTCCTCCCAAGTATGCTATGAAATGAAAACTGTGCTGTAAAAATAGTCTTTAAAAAATTATTCGACACATGGTGGGCTATCATAAATTCAAAATGAAAAGTGAAACTTTGAAATTTGTCTCCCCCACCCAAAGTGTTGATTCTAGACATCCTTGTAATCAGTGTCAGAGAAAATACCAATGTTTGTTTGTTCATTTCAATGAATTAGTGAAAGGGACCATAAGGGAAAGGAGGGAAACCGAGTGGGGAAAAATTAGAGAGGAATACAAACCATGAGAGACTCCTAACTCTGGGAAATAAACAAAGGGTTGCAGCACGGGAGGTGGGTGGGAGGATGCGGTAACTGGGTGATGGGCGCTAAGGAGAGCACATGATGTGATGAACACCGGGTGTTATACTATATGTTGGCAAACTGAGTTTAAATTTTAAAAAACAAAAACAAAAAACATAGTGCCAAAATCTGGAAAAAAGATTTTTAAAATAGATCTTCTACTTTAAGGCACTAATTTTTAACAGTGAATTTTTTTAAATCCTGTATGGCCAATCCAAAATGAAGCAGTCAGTCAATACAACATACTTTTTCTTTTCTTTCTGTCAGCAATTTCTGGATCTCCTAGCAGGAGATGAAGAAGAGCATGCAGTATTACTATGTAATTATTTTCTCTTTCTGGGAAAGAAGGCCTGGCTCATGATGGGCAATGCTATTCCTGAGGTAAGACCACTCAGGCTGGCTCCAACAAAAGATAATAGTTGTCTAACATGCTTGTGTTATGTTCCAGATTATGAACTAATTTGCATAACGATCCTTTGAGTTCCAAGGGAAGTGGCCCAGAGATTCCACCAAGGTCAGAGAAAAGCAGTGATGAGACATTAAATGGTTTTTAGTGGTACTCAGACTCTGATCACTGCTTCAGTTGGGGGAGCTTTTTTTGGCAAATCTGAACTCTTTGCCACTCAAAGGCCCCACCTACTCACGTTCCTAAGAATTTTGATTCTCTTGGTGATCGAGTGTTACTCATGCTAAGGAGTGATGGGGATCTGAAGAAATGTGACAAGGTTAGAGATCTCTCCTGTCATGAACTGCTTCCTCCGGCCTCTGCTACTAACCAGCAGGCAAAAGGAAACACAGCAGATAACCCCAGAAGCAAAAAAAATAATGTTAGCAGCTATATTTTCATACTATTGTTACATTTATTAGACTGGAGATCGCAACTATTAGAATGTTTCCCCAGCCCATGCAAATGTCCCTAAATTTGGGGAGAATTAGGATCACTTGGGGTGCGAGTTTACAAAATTCATGAGTTGAAGCAGCTTATTCAAAGACTGTATCAAAAAGAGGACACAAGTTTCCAGGAATCCTGCGGAATTAGGTAGTACAAGTTGCCACTGGGCAGGTAGTATCACGTCCAAAAACTAATTCATTCTCCACTGTTATCTTCCAGGGAGCCGAGTACAAGGAAAAGAATATTAGGCTAGGAAGTCACAAGGCCTGAGTTCAAAGGTCTGCCCATTCCTCATGAGCTGTGGGGCTCAAAGCAAGTCAATTCACAACTCTGGGCTTTGTAAGGAAATGAGGATAATAAATTTTGTCCTGCCTTCCCCGGAAGGCTATTGTGAGCATCAAAGGAAATCCATACATGAGCAATAAATGAATACATGCTCACTATAAAAAAGTAATAATAATAATCCAATAATATAGAAGTATTCAGAATAAAAAGTTAAGGTCCCTCTTCAGGCTCCAACTCTCAAATCTACACACCACCCTGCCCCAGGTGTATTCACTAACAGTTTGGTGTGTATCTTTTCAAAACATCTTCTACACATTTACATTATTATATCTAAACTACTAATTACTGTATTAGAAACAAATAGTATTCAGAGATAATCAGCCTTCTATATACTTTTAAAAAATATTTTATTTATTTATTCATGAGAGACACACACACACAGAGTGGAAGAGACATAGGCAGAGAGAGAAGCAGGCTCCATGTAGGGGCCTGGATGTGGGACTGGACCCCAGGACTCCAGGATCATGCCCTGGGCCAAAGGCAGACGCTTAACTGCCAAACCACCCAGGCGTCCCAGCCTTCTATGTACTTAACCAACTATCCCTATTTGGTCTACTATACTGTACTAATAAATGCAAACATTTTGCAAAAAGGAACATTTGATTTTAGTTTTAAAATCCAGTGCAACCTAGAACTTCAAGCTAATTTTCATCATTAGCCATAAATTTTAGAAATGAGGGGTCTGACTAAAATAATGAATTGTGTGTACAAACTGATCTTGACCTCAATTGCATGATTGGAAACTGTTTTAATGACTATTTTCCTTCAGGGTCCAACTGCCTATGTGCTAACTCGGGAGCAAAGTCACTATTTAATATGGAATCCCTGCAGCGGACATTTTTATGGTCAATTTGATACATTCTGTCCCTTAAAAAGTGTGGGCTGTTTAATTGGTCCTGATAATGTAAGTATTACCTTTGGATGACTGTTGCTTTCGTTTTTTTTTTTTTTAATAGACCTACTGATTTAATAATATTTTATGTATCAAAAAATGTATATAAACATACACATAGAACAGTTATAGAAATATAATGTCAAGCACAGTGGCAAGACTGTCTGTCCTAAACTTTCAGTTGAATTAGTCACCGGATTCTGCAGAGAAGCACAATGACGTTAAAGAATATAGAACTCAGATTCAGAGGACCTGAGCTTATGTCCTGGCTCTCTCCTCACTTGTGTCTTCCAAAATAGAGTTTATAAGTACCTAACTCAGGGCTTTCTGAGAAGTAAGTGAGGCAAATTTATCACTTGAGAAGACTGGGTCCCTCCATCTTCTTCCTCTCTTCCTTCTCCCTTCCTTCCATCTTTCCTTCCTTCCTTTTTTCTTTTCCTTTTCCCCTCCCTTCCCTTTTTATTTTATTTTTAAAGATTTTATTTATTTATTTATTTATTTGACAGAGAGACAGAGCACAAGCAAGAGGATTAGCAGAGGGAGAGGGAGAAGCAGGCTCCCCACAGAGCAGGGAGCCTGACGTGGGGCTTGATCCCAGGACCCCAAGATCATGACCTGAGCCAAAGGCAGACACTCAACTGACTGAGACCCCCGGGTGCCCCTTCCCTTCCCTATTTATTACTTGTTTAATTTTTAAAAAGATTTAATTTATTTGAGAGAGAGAGCATGAGTCAGGGGGAGAAGCAGACGGCAAGGGAGAAGCAGGCTCCTTGCTGAAGAGGGAGACCTGATGTGGGACTCGATCCCGGGACTCAGGGATCATGACTTGAGCCGAAGGCAGACACTGAACCAATTGAGCCACCCAGGCGCACCCCCTCCCCCCGCTTTATTAAAGAGAGACTCCCAGTACCCACCAGGTAATTGAGGGCAAACTTAATTATGAAGTGTACCATATAGGACAGTAGTTAAAAACATGAGTTATGGGGGCAGACTACTTGAGTTTAAACTTCATCATTTAAGAGTTGAATGAGCTTGGGAAAGTTTCTTATGTCATTTAGCCTCAGCTTCTCATTGGTAAATGGAAGGTAATGGGTGCAATGACGTCGAAGAGTGTTGTGAGCCATGAAGCAGATGATCAGTGTAAAGCAGCTAACACACAGGGAAAACTCTATACTGTTATGATTGTTTTTATCGTCATGACCTGTCTTAATGGTCTGAACTTTATGCATCTGCTAGAAAAATCATTTCAGCATGTATCCCCAATGTGTTTTTTTTTTAATTGAAGTACAATGAACACAGAGGGTTATATTAGTTTCAGGTGTGCAATTTGGATGATTGAACAATTCTACACAGTACTCAGTGCTCATCTCAATAAGTGTGCTCTTGATCCCCTTTATGTGTTTCACCCATCCCTCCACCTACCTCCCCTCCAGCAACCCCCAGTTCTCTGTATTTAGGGGTCTGTTTTTTTGTCTTTGTTTTGTTTCTTAAATTCTACATATGTGTGAAGTCATATGGTATTTGTCTTTTTCTGACTTATTTCACTTAGTGTTACATCCTTTAGGTCCATCCATGTTGTCACAAATGGCAAGATCTCATTCTTTTCTATGGCTCAGTAATATTCCATTGTGTGTGTGTGTGTGTGTGTGTGTGTGTGTGTAATTGCTTTCATTTTCTTTGAGTAAGTATGCAGTAATGGAATCACAGGATCATATGATAATTCCGTTTTTTAATTTTTTGAGAAAAAACTATTTTCCACCGTGGTTGCACGAGTTTGCATTCCCACCAACAGTGCACAAGGGTTTTTTTTCTCCACATCTTCACTAACACTTGTTGTTTCTCGTGTTTTCTATTTTAGTGATTCTGACAGGTGCGAGGTGAGGTGTCATTGGAGTTTTGATTTGCGCTTCTCTGATGACTAGTGATACTAGAAATCTTTTCATGTCTGTTGGCCATATGTATGGCCAAAGAAATTTCTGCTCATGTCTTCTGTCCATTTTTTAGTTGGATTAGTTGCTGGCTTTGTTGTTGTTGTTTTGGTTGCATTGTTCTTTATATATTTGGGATGCTAACCCTTTATCGGATATATTGTTTGCAAATATCTTCTGCCATTCCGTAGGTTGTCCTTTATTTTGTTGTGTCCTATGCTGTGTAGACACTTTTTATTTTCATGTAGTCCATGTGGTTTATTTTGCTTTTGTTTCCCTCGCCTCTTCTAGACATATCTAGAAGAATGTGAATATAGCCAATGTCAGAGTAATTACTGCCAGTGCTCTCATCCAGGATTTTTATGGTTTCGGGTCTCATATTTAAGTCTTTAATCCATCTTGAATTTTTGTGTACAGTGTAAGAAAGGAGGCCAGCTTCATTCTTTTGCATATTTTCCCACCACCCTTTGTTAGAGACCATCTTTTTCCCATTGCACATTCTTGCCTCCTTTTTGAAGATTAATTGACCAAATAAGCATGGGTTTATTTCTGGGCTCTCTATTCTGTTCTGTTGATCTATTTGTCCATTTTTATGCCAGTACCATACTGCTTTGATTACTACAGATTTGTAGTATATCTTGATATCTGGAATTGTGATACTTTCAGTTTTGTTCTTTTTCAAGATTGCTTTGGCTATTTGGGGTCTTTTGTGGTTACACACAAATTTTATAAGTTTGTATTCTAGTTCTATGAAAAAATGCTATTGGTATTTTGATAGGGATTGCACTAATTCTGTAGATTGCTTTGGGCAGTATGGACATTTTAACAATATTTGTTCTTCTAATCCATGAGCATGGGATATCTTTCCATTTGTTTGTGTCATCTTTAATTTCTTTCATCAGTGTTTAATAGTTTTCAGAGTACAGGTCTTTCACCTCCTTGGTTAAGTTTATTCCTAGCTATTTTATTATTTTTGGCACAACTGTACACAAGATTATTTTTTTTAATTTCTCTTTCTGCTACTTCATTATTAGTGTATAGGATTGTAACAGGTTTCCGTATATTAATTTTGTATCCTGCAACTGAATTATCAGTTCTTGGAGTATTTTGCTGGAATCTTTAGGGTTTTCTTTATATAGTATCATGTCATCTGCAAATAGTGAACGTTTTACTTCTTCCTTACCAATTTGAATGCCTTTTCTTTTTCTTCTGATTGCTGTAGCTAGGACTTCCAGTACCATGTTGAATAAAGGTGATGAGAGTGAACATTCCTGTCTTGTTCCTGATCTTAGAGGAAAAGTTCTGTTTCCCCCTCTGAGTTTGATGTTAGCTGTGGGTTTATCATCACACATGGCTTTTATTATGTTGAAGTACGTTCCCTCTAAAGCTACTTTGTTGAGAGTTTTATCGTGAATGGATGTTGTACTTTACCAAATGCTTTTTCTTCATCTGTTGAGGTAATCATATGGTTATCTTTTTTCTTATTAATGTGATGTATGACATTGATTAACTTGGAAATATTGAACCACCCTGTATCCCTGGAGTAAATGCCATTCAATCATGAATGATTTTTTAAAATATTTATTTATTAATTCATGAGAGAGAGAGAAAGGCAGAGACACAGGCAGAGGGAGAAGCAGGCTCCCCACATGGAGCCCAATGCAGGACTTGATCTCGGATCCCGGGATCACACCCTGAGCCAAAGGCAGAAGCTCAACCGCTGAGCCACCCAGGCATCCCTCATGAATAATTTTTTAAAATATATTGTTGATTTGGTTTGCTAAGATTTTGTGGAGGATTTTTGCATCTATGTTCATCAGATATTGGCCTATAGTTTTCTTTTTTTGTAGGGTCTTTGGTTTTGGTGTCAGGGTACTGCTAACCTCATATAATGAATTTGGAAGCTTTCATCCCAAATCTATCATTTGGAATAGTTTAAAAAGAATAGTTATTAACTCTTCTTTAAATGTTTGGTAGAATTCACCTGTGAAGTCCTGAAATTTTGTTAGTTTTTTTTAATTACTGATTCAGTTTCATTACTAGTAATTTGTTCAAATTTTCTATTTCTTCCTGATTCAGTTTTAAGTTACATGTTTTTAGGAATTTATCCATTTCTTCTAGGTTGTCCAGTTTGTTGTTATATATAATTTTTCATAATATTCTCTTAAATTCAGGGATGCCCGGGTGGCTCAGTGGTTGAGCATCTGCCTTCAGCCCAGGGCGTGATCCTGGAGACCTGGGATCAAGTCCCACATCGGGCTTCCTGCATGGAGCCTGCTTCTCCCTCTGTTTGTCTCTGCCTGTCTCTCATGAATAAATAAAATAAAATAAAATATTTTCTTAAAATCATTTGTATATCTGTGGTCAGTTGTTATTTCTCCTCCATTTGTGATTTTTAGTCTTCCCCCCCCCCCCCCCGCCCCTTTAAGGGTCTGGCTAAAGGTTTATAAATTTTTTATCTTTTCAAAGAACCAGTTCCTGGTTACATTGATCTTTTCTACTTTTTTGTCTTAGTTCATTTTTTTCTGCTCTAATCTTTATTATTTCCTTCCTTCTACTGGCTTTGGGTTTTGTTGTTGTTCTTCTTCTCTTTCGAGCTCCTTTAGGAGTAGGTTAGGTTGTTTATTAGAGATTTTTCTTGTTTCTTGAGGTAGGCCTGTAAATTGCTATAAATTTCTCTCTCAGAATAGTTCTTACTACATCCCAAAGATTTTGTTTTTCATTAGTCTCCATGTATTTTTTTTTAATTCACTCTGATGTCTTGGTTCAACCAATCACTTGTTTAATAGCATGTTATTTAGCCTCCATGTATTTGTGTTCTTTCCAGATTTTTTCTTGTGATTGATTTCTAATTTCATAACTATTATGGTCTGTCTTTTTTATTTTATTAAGACTAGTTTTGTGGCCTAATATATGTTCTATCCTGGAGAAAGTTCCATATGCACCTAAGAAGAATGTATATCCTGCTGTTTTTGGATTAAATGTTCTATATATATCTGTTAGGTCCATCTGGTCTAACATGTCATTCAAAGCCACTGTTTCCTTGTTGATTTTCTGTCTGGATCATCTATCCATTGATATAAATGTTGTGTTAAAGTCCCCTACTAGGGATGCCTGGGTGGCTCAGAGGTTGAGCATCTGCGTTCAGCTCAGGGTGTGGGCACGATCCCGGGTCTGGGGATTGAGTCCCACATCCAGCTTCCTGTGGGGAACCTGCCTCTCTGTCTCTCATGAATAAGTAAAAAAAATCTTTAAAAAAAAAAAAAAGTCCCCTACTATTATTATATTACTGTCATTTTTTTCCCTTTATGTCTGTTACTAGTTGCTTTATGTTTTAAGGTACTCCTATCTTGGGTGCATAGATATTTACAATTTTTGATCATCTTCTTGGATATCCCCCTTTTTGTTATATAGTATTCTTCTGTGTCTCGTTACAGTCTTTGCTTTAAATTCTATTTTCTCCAATATCAGTTTTTTTTTTTTAAGATTTTATTTATTTATTCATGAGAGACACAGAGAGAAACAGAGAGGCAGAGACACAGGCAGAGGGAGAAGCAGGCTCCATGCAGGGAGCCTGATGTGGGACTTGATTCTGGAACTCCAGGATCACACCCTGGGCTGAAGGCAGTGCTAAACCGCTGAGCCACCCAGGCTGCCCCAATATATTTTTTAGATGTTATTTATTCATGAGGGACACAGAGAGAGAGAGAGGCAGAGACTTAGGCAGAGGGAGAAGCAGGCTCCCTGTAGTGATCCTGATGTGGGACTCGATCCCTGGTCACTGGGATTATGACATGAACCAAAGGCAGATGTTCAACCACTGAGCCACCCAGGTGCCCCTCCAATATAAGTATTGCTACCCCAGTTTTGTCTTGCTTCTACTTGTATGGTAAGTGTTTTCCATACTTTCACTTTTAATCTTCATTGATCTGTCAGAAAGCAAATCACTTGACCATGCATTCCCAATATATGTATTTCTGTTTATAAATTATATATTTTTATTGTGCATCAACATATTATTACATTATACACAGAAAAAAAGCTCTTAAAAATAAAAAAGAATTAGGAAATCTAATACTTTCTCCTCTGGTGTGTGCACCCTACTGTAAAGATCATTAGTCTAGGGGTTCTTAGGTCTCAGTCAGTTTAGCACCTAGCTCTTACTTTCAGTTCAGGTCATGGTCTTGGAGTCATGAGATCAAGCCCCATATCAGGGTCCAAACCCAGTGTGCAGTCTGATTCTTCTCTCTCCCTCTGCCCCTCCCCATTTGTGTGAAATACATACATACATACATACATATCACTAATCTACTCTTTTAGGTTACTGCTAAAATTAGAGATAATATATGCTAAGCACCTGGTTCTCATAGGTGTTCAGCAAATGGCAACTATTATTTATTACAAGTGTGAAGAGCACTGTGGAGTACCATTCTTAAATTAAAAGCATTATCATAATCGTGAATAAGCTGCTAGCTCCTCCTGTTTGGAGAACCATGTGAAGGCCATTTGGAATCAAACAGAGTCAACAGGCATTGAAAAAGACCTCAAATAATTCCATTCTCTCTCTAAATTATTATTAGTTCTCAAAACAATTACTGTGTGATTGACTAATTACATAAAGCCCAGGTTTTGTGAGGAAGAAAGACCCCTCCTCCTTACTAACAAGAAGCATAACAGTTCACGATGTTGGGCATTCTTCATGGCACCTGTTCCGAACCTGCTCTAAGCCTTAACCTCTCTTGGTAGAGGACCTCACACTTGCCTAGTTGGCCTGATACCGACTGTAGAATCTCCACTGCCTTCTGCTCCACAAACACAACCTCTCTGGATTGTCAGTCTTTCTTCTCCTATAGTCCCTTGCCAGGAAAGAAGTGTCTCCCCTTTCTACCCATGTTTGTGTCTTCACTCTTATTCCAAGACGTGCCTCTACTCATTATTCCAACTTGCCCCTACATTTTTTCTCTCTATATTGATATGCTTGGAAGTGCAACAGTACCAAAATACAGGCATACCTCAATTTGTTATGCTTCATATTCACAGACACTGTGTTTTTTTTACAAAATGAAAATTTTATGGCACAAAATTTTATGGCAACTATGTGCCAGGCAAATCAGTCAGTACCCTTTTCCAACAGCATTTGCTCGCTTCACGTCTCTCTGTCATGTTTTGGTAATTCTTGCAATACTTCAAACTTTTTCATTATATTTGTTATGATGAGCTGTGATGATAATTCGCTGAAAGCCCAGATGATGATTAGCATTTTTAGCCATATACTTTTAATTAAGCTATGTATGGGATGCCTGGGTGGCTCAGCAGTTGAGCATCTGCCTTTGGATCAGGGCATGATGCCAGGAGTCCTGTGTCAGGTTTCCTGCTTCTCCTTCTGCCTGTGTGTCTGCTTCTCTGTGTCTCTCATGAATAAATAAAATCTTTAAAAAAAATTAAGGTATATATATTGTTTCTTTAGGCATAATGCTATTGCACACTAAATAGGCTACAGTATATTATAAATATACTTTTATACACACTGGGAAACCAAAATATTCATTTGACTTCCTTTATTGCAATATTCACTTTATTGCAGTGGTCTGTAACCAAACCATAATATCTCAGAGGTGTGCTTGTATGCTTCTACCAACCTTGAATTACCATCTCCTCTCTTTCCTTTGCTTCCAAAGTTTTCAATTACTAATTATATCCCCTGCTTCTATGTTCTCAGTAAACTCAGATTTTAACCCTTTTAAAAATCTAGCTCCTCTTCCCTGACCATCCTATAGAAATTCAACTCTGAGAGGTACCTGAGAGGTACCATTGTTTTACTAATAGATAAATAACTCCAAAGGTTTACTCTCATCTTCCCTCTCTTCTCCTTTCCTATGGCGCATAACATGACTAATAACCTCTTTATGAAAAAAAAAAAAAAAACTTTCCCAATTGGTTTACAGATAAAGGAATGTTTGGTTTACATTTTCTCTGCAAGAGTTTCTTAGGTTTCTTTCACTCGCTCTTCTTCGACCCCTTAAAAGTCAATATTCCTCAAGATTCTATATTTAGATTTCTTGCAGGACCACACCCATTATTATTAATTGTAACTCTATCTAGGCTATCCTGGCAGAGAAGTTATAATCCTTTCACTAGCCCCAGAATCTTTCTTTGGATCCTGAATTTTCAACTGTCTGTGAGACACCTAAGTGCTTTATCAAAATCTCAAACTTGAGGGAACCTGGGTGTCTAGTCAGCGGGGTGGCTGACTCTTAGTTTCAGCTCAGGCCTTGATCTCAGGGTCCTTGGATAGAACCCTGCATTGGGCTCTGTGATCCGTGAGGAGTCTGCTTAAGGATTCTCTCTCTCCCTCTCCCTTTCCCACTGCTTATGTGCATGCTCTTTCTGTATATGTATAAAATAAATAAATCTTTTTACAAAAATTTCAAACTTGGCACATCCAAAATTCAGATCATTTCCCCCTTGCCTCCAAAACAAGCTCCTCCTCCTGGTTTCTGTTTCTACGGATGTCAGTTACCCAGATTCACACCTCAGAATCCTTGATTTTCTCTCTCCCTTACTGTAACCTCCTACTTCAATGCTATTAACAGATACCAAATCATACAGATTCTACCTGTTGTGTTTTCTAGGCCATGCCATTATTGCTTTATCCTGCATTACTGTAAGTAACCAACTAAATAGTCTCTCCAGTTCAATCCATTATTTGGTGTACTGATACCTGATTAAGTTTATGAACATTGGGCTTCATCATTCTACGGCTCAAAAAGTATTGGAGGGACCGCACTACATACAGATTTAAGAACAAACTTCTTGCCTTAGATTTCAAAGTCCTATATAATCTGACCTCAACTTTTCCAGCACTATTTTCCACAATTTTTCTGCATATTCCCTACCCTATATCCAAATTGTAGTTCTTAAAGACCTTGTCTTCTTTAAACAATTTCATGATTTGAATTACAAGTATCAAAGCCTCCCTAACCTGGCTATCACTCCTCTGTATCCTTTGCTGCTTTTTTTGTTATTTCTCCAAATTCAAAAAATCAGAACTTCAAAGTTCAAATTCATCAAACATCTTTTCTATCTACACTTCCTCCCTAGAAACATAAATGCTGATGATCCCCAAATGTGTATCTCTAGCTCACCTAGCTCCCAGAACTTCAGACTCAAATATCCAACTATGTACCCATCATCTTCATATAGATATCAGACATGTATCTCAAACTCAACGTGCCCACACTTGAGCTCCCAATTACCTTTGCAGTCTTTCTTATCTCAATAAAGGGCAATTCCATCAGTCCAGTTACTTAGGCCAAAATCCTTGGAGTCACCTTTGATTCCTCTTTCTCCCACATCCTATTCACCAGCAAATTCTATTGGTTTCATAGTATATCCAGAATCTGACCATAGCTGACCAATTTCACTACTGTTTTGGTCCACACTACTGTACCTCTTACCTGGATTATTTGAAAATAGCCCCCTAACTGGAGACTTCACTATTTGCCCTTACCTTCTTCGGTCTAGTCTCAAAGCAGACTATAATATTCTTTATATTAGTGTTAAAATGAAAGGCAGACTATGTCACTCCTCCACCTAAAGTACTCCAATTGCTTCCTAGCTCACTCTAAAATAAAAGCCTAAATCTTTAAAATACTTCACAAGGCCTTTTATAACCTGACAGCCATCCTGCTCCCTCCACCGCCCGCATCCTCCACTGATGTCATCTCTTACTTGCTCTAACTTGCTCACTCCTCTAAAGCTACCATCTTCCTCAACACATCAAGCAAGTTTTGCATTTGCTCTTTCCCCTTCATAGATGACCTTTCATCTGGATATCTTCATAATTTCTCCCTCACTTCTTGCATTTCTGATCAAACGTCATTGTTCCAGCAAGAATTTCCCTACTGATCCTGAAATTTCATCTCTTCCCATGTTTTCTCCACAGCTCTTGTATAAGTTAGCTGTTGCCACAATAAAGATAGTAAAAACCCATCCTCAAACTAAATGGCCTAAAACAATTATTCTCATGATTCTCTGCGTCAGCTGGAACAGCTCTGCTTCATGTATGTTTATTCTGGGACTCAGCAGTGACAATAGCAGAAGCACAAGAAGGCAAGCAGGGAAACACAAAGCCTCTTAGGCTTAGATCAGAAGTTACACACTAACACTTCCATTCCATTCTATTGGCCAAACATTAAGGAGCAGGGAAATACATTTCAACCCTTTTAGTGGGAGGAACTCTAAAGTAACATGGCAAAAAGTGTAGGTATAGGAAGGCAGGAAGAACTCAGGTCAGTGATACAATCTACTGTATCATTTAACATCATCTGAAATCCCATATATTTATTTATTTGTTCACATTATCTTCTCACTAGCTACTGCATAAGGGTAGGAATTCTGTTTCGTTATTTTATCTCTAGGGACTGAAACTGAGCCCATAGTAAATACTAGATAAATATGTTGAATGGACAAATTTATCACTGATGCACGCATTCAATATGCCTACTATGTGCCAGAAGCTATGCTAAATGCTAAAAATAGGTGAACAAGGCACAGGGCAAATGTCAAGACAACAATGTAATATTTAGTGAGGATGGCAGATGGATGGACAGGCAATTATTAACAATGATAAACACAATAGTAATAAATTAGCTAACAATTATTGGGAAACCTACTATGTTCTAGGCATTGTTCCAAGGGGTATAGATGAATTAACTAATCTGCTCAACAACCTTGAGGTGGGTACTATTATCCCAGTTTCATAGAGGAGGAAAATGAAGTGCAAAGAAGTTAAATAAATCATCCAAGATCATATGGTTAATAAATATAGGAGCCAGAATTCAAATAAAAATGGCCTGACTCCAGAACCAATTTACTACATTCCTCAACAGGGAGGGTGCTATTCAGAGATTACAGATTCCTGTAATCTATTACAGAGATTCCTCTTTGCTGTGGAAGCAAAGAGGCAGACATATAACTCAACTGGGAGGTTAGGAAGTACAGTTAGGAAAGCCAGACTGAGAAAGGAATAGCTTTGTCTATCTTCTAAAAATTTTTAATCTTATCAGGAACTATCTTATTTCATCAACCTATTATCAGTGGTAAGGTGCACCTCAACTTCAGATATGAAAAATTTGAAAAAATGACCAATGACAATTTTATGATGCCTCAGATTATAAAATGCAGGTTTTACAAATTAAAATGTGAAAAAGGCAACCTGTGTGTCCTCTTGCTTTCTGCTTCCTCTATACATACATGCACGCATGCGCGTGCACACAGACACACACACACAAACACACAAACATCTGCTGCCATATATGCTAATGTAGTCTTGTCTTTTTTAGATTTGGTTTAATACTCAACGATACGACTCCCCACTACGGATAAATTTTGATGTCACCAAACCCAAGCTATGGAAATCTTTCTTTTCAAGAAGCCTTCCATATCCTGGCCTTTCCAGTATTCAGGTATATAATTCTTTTATTAACATATAGACAAAGGGGTGCCTGAGTGGCTCAGTCAGTTAAGCGTCCAACTCTTGATTTTGGCTCAGGTCATGATCTCAGGGTTGTGAGATGGAGCCCCAGGTAGGCTGCCTCGCTGGGTAAGGAGCCTGCTTAGGATTCTCTCTCTTCCCTCTCCCTCTGCCCCTCTCTCCCTCTCTTAAAAGAAATATATATATATATATATATATATATGGAATTTGAAATCATTATACTGGATAGCCAGATATGTTTTTTACCCTGAATTCTACTAGATATTCAGTCAAAAATAATATTTTTCAAACTTAGTTGAGCCCAACTCACAGTAAGAAATTACCACCATATCATGAACCAGTATATATATGTGTGGGGGAAAAAATGAACCTCATGACTTAAAAAGTACATTAGAATATATTCTTAAATGCTAGTCTCAATTCACTAAATGACTAAATTTCATGACTATTAAAACATGAAATCAAACCGCAGGGCATGATCCAGTAGAGGCTCATAAGATTAATTTAGAAGGTCCTGACCAGTGTTAAGATTTTAATAAGTGTGAAAATTGTTTAGTAAGGGTTCTATTAAATTTGTTAGCTATATATGTATCTGTGTATGTGTACAGTAAGTGTATAATATGAGGTATACTTTTTACTGTGATCCAGACCTTTCCAAAAAGAGGTTTAAAAAAAACAGTGCCCTAGAGAAATTCTTCCATGTGTCAAGGTGACATATATAAGATTTTTCATAGAAACATTGTTTATAACAGCCTAATAACTGGAATTACAGAAGGGACAAATTATGTAGAGTACATACTGGAATATTTTATAGTAGCTACACAAGTGAAACATTAATAAATCTTTAGCACTCTAAAAATGTGGATGTTATTATCTCTATTAAGGGAGAAAAGCAATCTGCATATTCACAGGATAAAATTACATAAACAGACTTGTCAAATCACTACATTGTACACCTGAAACCAATGTAACATTGTGTGTCAACTATACTTGGAAAAAAAGGCGGGGGGGGGGGGGGCGGGGGAGGGGGGCGCCTGGGTGGCTCAGTGAGCATCTGCCTTTGGCTCAGTCGGGATCCCGGGTCCTGGGATCGAGTCTTGCATCACACTCCCTGCATGGAGTCTGCTTCTCCCTCTGCCTGTCTCTGCCTCTCTCTCTGTCTCTCATGAATAAATAGAATCTTAAAAAAAAAAGAAAGAAAAAGAAAGAAAAGAAAAGAAAAAAGAAAGACATAAAGTTTACAAAACACCCAAACCAAAATAATACATTGTTTGGGGATACATAGATATGTAATAAAATCATAAATACATTTTATTAACTTGCTAATCTCCACAAACTATGATGTACACATCAGGAGGCAGTGATTTTATTCATGGCCACATCTCTATCACCTATAAAAAATGCCTGGCACATTGTAGATATATGTTGAATAAAAGTGCTAAAAAATAAATTCAAGTTGTAGCTACTTCTATGGTGAGAGAGGTAGGAAATTACACAGCACTTTAATTTCTTTGTGATATTGTACTTAAGGTGGCTCATGGGTACACTGGTATCCATTATACTATGCTCTGTATCTGAATGAATGTCTGAGATTTCACAATTTTTAAAAAGATTTAGAAAAGAATTAGAAAGTTATTCAAATTAAGTGTGATTCTTAACATTTCTTAACTATTTTCTCTTTCATAGCCAGAAGAACTAATTTACCAGCGCACAGACAAAGCGGCTGCAGCTGAGCTACAAGACAGGTCATATGATACCCTTAAATCCACATGCAATCTGTCACTAGAAGTGTAATACCAAAACTGAACAGTTCTTGGCCTGGATTAATAATTTGAGCAATTAAAACTTTAATTCATGTTTATAGAGAGATACCAAATACAGATCTGATCTCTAAATCCTGCAGCTCAAAGGGAGACCTTTGCATCAGTATGGTGTGGAACAAACAGAAGTGACCTTCAGCAATGATAGGTAGTTCTCCCAAACTTCACCTCAGGTTAGAGCTCAGCATCATGTTATTATAGGCCTTATTCAGACTTACCATAATCCTCAGCTTAATATGCCTCTTTTGTCCAATTAGTGGCTTACTGAACACTTCAGCTAGTTTATAAACCTAACACAAGGAGAAGGCTGGGAAGAGTTCCCATGATCCTCATAATCATGTAAAACAAAACTTTACTTTTCCAGTTTTGCAAATGTGGAAACCAAGGTTCAAAGAGGTCAACTTACTTGTTAAGTGTTAGAGGGGGCTTCTGAGCCGAGTCAGATCTGATTTTAAAGTCTGCCCTTTCTACTATATCAAGCTGTGTAAAGAGCAGCATGTCAAATATTCAAGGATAAATGTGACCCTTTCTAAGATATTACTAGAAAACTCCAAATTATTCTCAATTTCAAACTTTAAATAAAGCCTTACTAGAGGTACAGACCTAGAACTACTAATTCTCGGAAAAGTCTTTATTTCTTCAGATAGTTTCAGGATACTATTACTTAGACCCACATTATTTATCTACCCAACATTGATGAAGTGCACGGCAATTCAATCATACTCTTGCTCAGACTGTCTTGAAACCCAGGACAAACGTGTAATGTGCCAAATGAGACGGAGATCCTGCAGCTATTAAGCAGTGAGAAGCTGGATGGATCTCTAAATCTGTGCATTTGGTTAGGGATGCACAAGAGGCCTTAGAATTGGCAGGGTTTCAACTCAAACCTCACATCCCCTGCCATTGTTAAGTCATTTATCCTACCTCAAGCTGTCCCCACATAAGTAAAATTGGGACAAGATCCCCTCGGGAGTCACAGTTAAGATTAAATAAAAATGAACAGAAAGGATTTTCACACAGTACCTGGTAAATAAAGGCTCAACAAATGCTATTTTCCTTTATTCTGTGTTTGCCACTTAATTTTTGATATCCTGCTTTGTACCTAACGATAGGTACTGGATCTATGGGACATAAAGCTTAGTGATGATGGATATTCTAAGAACAGTCTTAAGGAAATTGAGAAAAAGAATCCTCATTAACAGAAGTCACAGCACAGGGTTAAGAATCAATATGCAGCAATAAAAGCCCTACAAATATTTAAGGCTTTCAACATAAACTACGTGTAGTGAATGACAACTCCACCCAAATCCCCACTGCATACAAACCATATCATTGTTTATAAGAGAAAAGTCAAACCAGCAAAAAATAGAGTTTTTTTTATAAACAGGATTGAAAAAATACTGAAAGAAAAAATCATGGACTGGAGGCCACGTCATCTGACTAGATGGAACAGGTACTGTACCTCCGCGCTACGACACTTCTTACCTGTGTTAGAAAGAAGTCGAGGAGAAGATGTAGAAGATGACCATAGAGCAGAGCTGCTCAAACAGCTGGGAGACTACCGGGTAAGTACAAATGGCTCTAAACTGAACCTGTGGATTTCATTTCAAATTGGAAATTGCCTGGTAATGCACTTTAGAATCAAAATACTTACTTGGCTGTCCAAATACATAGATGAAGCAGCACAGAGTAAAAGATGTAATTAAAAGTTCAAATCTCAGATTAAGCTATTATTAAACAGCAAAATGCCTCCATAAACTGAAAATGCTATAAGACTAGGCAACAAAAAATATCTTTAATAAAATGCATTGCAAGAGTATTAAATACAATTAAAACATCTGGCTATATCATATTAGAGTCAACTGTACATAAAGGTGAAACCAACCATTCTTGGTCAGTTTTAAGGATATGATTTATAATAACTGCTTCTAAAAGCTAAGAAAAACTCTCATTAGGTATGTCCTCTCCACTGCCTGTCGGTAGTGCTGTGTTCACATCATATAGCTAGATAATAAAACCTAGAATAGAGTCTCAAAACAGTAAACTTTGTTGGCTAAACAGTGTTACGTCAAGTTGGACATTTAATTTTTTTTAAAAGATTTCATTTACTTATTCATGAGAGATACAGAGAGACCGAGACATAGGCAGAGGGAGAACCAGGCTCCCTGCAGAGAGACTGGGATCACGGCTTGAGCCAAAGGCAAACGCTCAACCACTGAGCCACCCAGGTGTCCCTGGACATTTAATTCTATTCAGTGACTAAACTAGGTTTTCAAGGGTGCCTGTGTGGCTCAGATGGCTGAGTCTAATTCTTGGTTTCAGCTCAGGTCTTAATCTTAGGGTCCTGGGATGAAGCCCTGCCTTGCTCTGCGTTCAGTGCGTAGTCTGCTAGGGGATTCTCTCCTTCTGCCCCTCCCCACTCGCTGTCTTTAAAACAAATGAATAAATCTTAAAAAAAAAATGAGTTTTTCAGCTAGGATGTCATCAAGTAACAAAAAATGTATTCAAACAGGCTTGAGCTTCAAATGAAAAGAATTTATTGGCTTATTTCAGTAAAAATTAGAGGTAAGTAGCTATCAGAGCTGTACCACTCTTCTGTAAGTCTTCCCAACTTGCCCTCCTCCGTGTGATGGCACCGTCCTCAGGCTCATTTTCATGGAATAAAATGGCTGGAACAGCTCCAGGCAGGACTCACATCTGCACACATGTTGTCCAAAGCAGGAGAGCACATCTGTGTGCCATCATTCCTAGCAGGTTTCCTGGGACTCACTTTTATCACAAGCCCATAGATCAGTCACTGTGGCCATGGGATAGAATGCGTTGATTAGCATTAATCCAGATCCCTGAAATCAAGTGAGTTACTATGCAAACTAGAGACTATCAGGCAGAGGGAAGGGAACAGTGGAGGGCGGCTGGGTGCTAACAGCTGTCTTATACACCAAGTCAATACACTAACAATTGAACAAAAAAGACATTTGGCCTCCCTCCATTTTCTGTATTGCTACTACATAGCTGAATAGGAAAGCAGAACTAAATAAATGATTTCAAGGTGCAGAAGAAAGACAAGAATATTAAGAATTGCATGTGAGGAAAAAAATACAATGAAATCTTCAAGCTTCACTAATGACTACAAGTCTTGTTTTTTTTTGTTTTGTTTTTTTCCTTCAGTTCTCTGGATTTCCCCTTCACATGCCCTATTCTGAACTGAAGCCTTTAATTGAAGCAGTGTATAGCACCGGAGTACATAATATTGATGTTCCTAATGTTGAATTTGCTTTAGCTGTATATATCCACCCATACCCCAAAAATGTTTTGTCTGTCTGGATTTATGTTGCCTCCCTTATACGCAACAGGTAATTTTTTCATTGTATACTTTTTTTATCATGTAAAAACTGTAAGGTATGAGGATATTTTTAAGTGATACTGATCACATAAATTATTTGTAAATAATGAAATAAAACTATCATTATTTTCAAAATAAGTTTGTATTTAGTAGTCTGTCTTGTCTCTTGCCACTCTGACCCCACATTCCATTGAGGCTTCCCAGAGTTCCCCCTCACAGGTACCTCTGGGGGTCTTTATATGCTTCCCATCCCCCTCCTTTCCAAGTCCTGAGTGGAGGGGGTGGGGATGGCTGCTCTTGTCCATAGGCTCCGGGTCTCCAGGGAGGTTAGGAGCTGCCCAGAGCCCATCTCCTGGCCAGACCCAGCTGGTGGGATGAGTGGTTGGCCCCTATTCTGATGCAGGTTTACAAGCTCTATAAAGGTACAGTGCCTACCACTGGCCCCACTTCCAATCCCCCGGATAAAAAGCACAAGATGGGGTCAGGCTGCCTCCAGAGTTGGGTGGGGACAGAGACATCAGGCAGCCTGGGAGGGAAATGTAAAGGCGAAAATAAAAGATTTATCAAGTTATGACTGATTGTGTCATAAAAAAAAAAAAAAAACGTGGGCACCCCACATCTATGCCTTTGTACTTACCTTCTACTTGGAATGCCCTCCTTCTTTGCCTGTCCAACAGAATACCCATCATACTTTTAAGACCAAGCAAAATAACACAACTTCTCTGGGGGAAGCAGGAACAATTTTGCATTATAGAATTAACACCAAACATCTCGTAAGACCTTATCCTTTAGAAATACTGAACAAACATGCACATGTACACAAATGTGCCCATATATATCTCATATAATCCTATTAAAACAATATAGTATTGGGAGGGGGGTATGTTTAAACATCCCCCAAAGGAAAGTCATTTAAAAAACTAAGACATTGCTATGGACTAAATGTTTGTGTCTCCCACAAAATTCCTACCTTGAAACCCAAATCCCTTATGTAATGGTATTTGGAGATGGGTCCTTTGGGAGGCAATTAGGTATGAGAGTGGAGGCCTGGTGTTGGGATGAATGCTACTGTAAAAATACAGTAGAGAGCCTGCTTACTTTCTTCAGGCCATGTGTGGATACAATGAGAAGATGGCCCTCTGCAAATCAGAAAGCAAGCCCTCACCAGAAACCAGATCTGCCAGCACCTTACCCCTGACTTCTCAGCCTCCAGATATAGCAGAAGTCAGTGTCTGTTGTTTAAGCTACCCAGTGTATAGTATTCTGTTATAGCAGCCCAAACAGATTAAGACAAACACAGGTACTACCACACTAAGTCACTAAAGGTATTAAATCTATGTGCTGACATGGAAAAATGTACACAAAATAGAAATACATAAAGCAGGGTTTCTTAACACTACTGACATTCTGGGCCAAGTAATTTTTTGCTATGGAGGGCTGACCTGTTCATTAGAGGATGTTTAGCAGCATCCTTGACCTCTACCCACTACATGTCATTTGCATCCTTTCCCTCTGCCAAACTGTGACAACCAAAAATGTTTCCATACATTATCTATTTCAAATACACTTTATACATTTATCCTCTAGGGATAAACTGACTCCAGCTGAGAACATAGCTGGAATACGATCTCACTTAAAAAAACAAACAAAAAAAACCATAAAGCCAGAGGGACCAAATTAGGCAAAAACTTTCACCTTTTACTTTATTCCCCTAAGCCACCCTCTATCAGATTATATTATAATTAGGGGTTGGCATGCCTCTGATACCTCAATTAGGGACTCTTCAAGAGAGAGAGCTCAAGGACTGACCTGTAAGAGTCATTACCAGGCAATACCTCGTCATTACAGAGTACCATGCATGGACAAGTTACTTAACCTTTCTGCTATTTATTTTCCCCATATACAGAATCAAAATGATCACACTCCTAGCTTCCTCTCACAGTTTAATCAAGTCAGTATATGTAAGTATAAGATACTTAGAATACTGTCCGGCACTGAGCACCTGATGTCTGTCAGGCACCCCAAGGCAGTTCACGTAACTTGTGTTTTATTCTAAGAATGAATAATTCCAATAACTCACTAAATCAATCACAAATCCCACGGTTCTCTTCATGGAGCCTGCTTCTCCCTCTGCCTGTGTCTCTACCTTTCTCTCTCTCTCTCTCTCTGTCTGTCTCTCATGAATAAATAAAATCTTTAAAAATAAATAAAATAAACCAAGTATTTGTAGTGTTTCATTAAAGACTAACTATACCCTGAAGTTAGTGTATCAAAATTAAGTATAAATTATGTTGTCTGTCTCCCCATGCAACTAGAAGGAGAGGAAGAGTAGAGAGTAAGGATAATGAGTCTCCACATGATGATGTGCAGTCAGTGTAGTCCAAGACTGCCAGGTCTTATTTAATGGTTTGCTAATATCAAGTAGCACAGGACAAAGCAAAAAGGAGGCACCTCAATCACCTGGTACCCCTGAGGAAATTAGCTGCTCAAATTAATTAATTTAAAAGAGTAACATTTAAGTCAACTCCTGAAACACTACTGAGTCATTATAAGAATTTCTTGCCCCAATATATTCTAGTGTTTTGTGACTAAGGGAGGATAAACTTGAGTCCTCCCTCACCTGATAACTCAGGGCCAGGAGTATAGATGAGTAATTTTACTTACAATTCATGTAAATACAGCTAAGATGAAGTATGGGGCTGGGTGGACTCACTCAGAAAAATTCTTGTAGCTTGTTTTCTTGAAATAGTCCCTGATACGAATTTTTTCAAATACAGTTTATTAAACACTTAAGGAAACAAACACAGTAACTACAGGACAATCAACCTTACAAAATGAAACTTCGGACCGTAAGTGCTCCCTAAGCTTATATTTCCTTTCAAGTTCTGTAAGGGAATCAAGAAATCATTTCCTCACATCAGGTTCCCTGCATGGAGTCTGCTTCTCCCTCCGCCTATGTCTCTGCCTCTCTCTCTGTGTGTCTCTCGTGAATAAATAAAATCTTAAAAAAAAAAAAAAAAAAAGGATAAAGAAAAAATCATTTCTTACTTTGTGCTTAGGCCAGACTTTTGAAGGAGAAGGCTAGGTGCCACAGTCCCACAAAAGGCAAGACTATTTACACCTAAGAGGTACAAGCTCTGAAGGTAAGATAGTCTGCTCACACAGCTGCCTTGTCCCACACCCAGGAAACATTTTCCAAGTGTCAATTATGACAGGAGGTACAACTTCAGGAGGGCCATCCGAGAGCAGCCTCCACCCAACTCCATCTCCCCTGGAGTGTTTAATTAAAATATTAGTTGAGACTTAAAACGGGGTGGAGTCTCCTTGTTCATATTCTCATCAGATGATTATTTTTTCACCTTTATTATTATTATTTTTTTAATTTATGAGAGACACAGAGAGAGAGGCAGAGACACAGGCAGAGGAAGAAGCAGGCTCCATGCAGGGAGCCCGACATGGGACTCGATCCTCGGTCTCCAGGATCAGGCCCCGGGCTGAAGGCAGCACTAAACTACAGAGCCACCCAGGCTGCCCCTCTTTGTTCATCTTCAGACAGCTCTGTCTAAAACAAAGTCTTCTGCCTGAACTGAAACTTGTCTATCATATGTACCTTTCCTACTCTTCCTATCCCTCAATGAAACAAACAGAAGAATACCTGGGACCACAAGTAACAAGACTGCAAGATTAACTCCTCTTCCATAGCCTTGCATGCATTTCCAAAAGTAGATGGCATACTGCTCTTTTCTTCAGGACATAAAATTATATATAGCATTATGTAAAACTGACTCAAAATGTGCCTTTCTGAATGATACGTCCCCACTCCCACTGTCTTTTTACACAGCAATGAAGAAAGGCATACACATTCAAACTCTGACTATTGCATAATTAATTTCAAAAAAGGCAATTCAACTCAACAAAATTAGGTATCTAAAATTGCCAGTATCATGATTTCATGGGAGCTCAAAAGAAAATATTTAGTTCTATTTTACACTAATATAATCCTGAATTGAGGTTTCTAATGAAATCAAAACACCAAAAAATTTATTTGGTAAAGTCCTCAAAGTAGGTTTTATTGATACATTTCTTCAAATGATTGTGGAATTTTTAAAAATCCCTCCCAAATTTGACAATTTAGGGACAGTGGCAGGAACCAAGAGTATTTGAAGAAAGCAAATACAAATACATTGGTACTTTGCCAGCTCACTGAGCTAACACCAAGAAGCCAATTTATTCTATTTTCTTAAAGAACCTTATATGTGGGTATGTTTGAATTGGCCCTCTGATAATTGTTCAAATAAAGGAAACATTATGGAAAAAAGACTGGTTTTCAAATGTGCAATCTCTGAAAATAAAACTTCAAAAATGTATGTTTGAAAAGATCTGCAAAGCTTGGTACAGTGTTTATATATAAAGAGAACCAATAATCCCCATTGACTTTAAAACTCAATCTAAAAAATACTTTAAATGGCATGGCATTAGTGACATTCTTTTCAAAGCATTCCATTTAAAAGAAAACTGATAAAACTGTTCTCACCCTCATGAAAAGATCTAATCCCTTTCTAAAACAAAAATATGATTTGCAAGAGAAACAACACTGTACAATTGACTGGTAAATTAAGATTTCTGAGACTGTAAGAAATGGGGCCAAAACAAGTCACACTCAAAAAGGGATGGTTAACACAAGAAATGTGCTATAAGTAAAGTGCATGAAAGGAAGCCTGCTCAGCTAAATGAAGTAGACAAAGGTCAGGAGTCAAGGGTCATTCGCCAGAGCGGCAGCAGGCTCGAAAACCACACTGCAAATTCTGGCATCCGCTGGCGGTATCAGCATGAGGACCTGTATAAAAACAGAAAAGTGTGAAAGGAGGAAATTTCTTAGAGATCACATGAAAGAGCTAAGACATTTGACTTTTTTTTTTACTAGCAATACATTTGTAACACAGAAGTAAAATGTCCCAATGAGTGTATAAAAATTAGACACAAATATAGCCAACAGCAGCTCTACTGGTCCAAAAGCTAAATGAAAGAAGAGAAAGAAACGATTTTTTGGCAACAATCTCACAAAACAAAAACCTAAGACAAAAAGAAACTCACAGAAACAAGACTGTCAGGCTTACAAACAGATTTCTTATACTCCGAACATCTTTACTAAAAATATACTTAAGACAAAAACAGCTCCCTCCATAGATCAGCTAAAGAATCCAGTATTGAGAGCAATTACAAAAACATTACAGTCAAAACTTGAAAAAAATTATATAGACATAGAGTGAATGTGTTTTCCATATTTTTATTTATAACATTTGCAGCTGAAATAAATGGCTAGGGTTAAGTGAAATTATCTTCTAGCATTAAGTATATAATGAATGATTAGCTAAATAAACAAACCTAAGACATAATAAAAATTGTGATTCAATAATAAAAGAAGAATGCAACTCTATGGAATAACTGACATTTTATCCCATTCACATTATGCTGCCCAGACACTAGATAAAAGATCGATTAGGGAACACAGCTGAGAATTAGGAAATATCAAAGAAGAGATATTGCACATAAGCAAATGTTAAGTTCTCTGAATAAATCACAGTTTTCATCAAGGCAGGCAAATGTGCAAAAGGATGTTTTAACCATACCAAAGCCTGTCAGTATGTATGCACCATGAACAAATTAAGAGCAGCTGATTCCTTTTCTACTCATCAATTAGAAACAAAATCCTTGCATTTGTGATATGTACGAATCATACAAAAAGTACATGAAGTATAATTTTATAGGCTATGTCAAATGGATTATAACTGAAAAATCAGAGTTTAACTCAGAAGCTATTTTAAATGAGCTTTGTTTTTTAAAAGTAGCAGTCCACTGGAAAAGAAGGCATCTGTGTTAATACCATCCTAACGAAATGGCTATTTGCAATGAAATGCACAAAACACTTATTTCCCAGAATTGTTCCCTGTATTCCTGAAGTGGCACACACAAAATACTAAGGGCAGGCTTCTTAGGGTATATAACCATTGAAATATAATGTTCATGTATTTCAATAAAGAAATGATAATATATCTTTAAGTAAAAAAAGAAACTAATGAACTTTACAAGCATATGTAGGACTGCAATAGGTTAGGACTTCATTTAATTTCAAAAACGTATGTTTAATTTTATTTTTTTTGTTGTTGGTTTTTTTTTTTTCGTATGTTTAATTTTAAAATAGATGTGATGCCTGGGATATGGGGAGCAGGTATGGGAGTGGGCAATGGAAGAAAACTGGCCACACTTTTTATAACTGCCAAACCAAATATTACGTGAGGCTTCATTAAATTCTATGTTTATACGTTTAAAATTTTCCATAACAAAAAGCTTAAAATTTCAAATATAAAGCCGAACTACCACAAGCCCATTTTTATTTAATCAAAATTAAAATCTATTTTTAAAATGAAAAGTTGAATGTGTCAAATATTTAAAATTCACAAAGTAGTATTTGTCATTAGGTTTCCTTAAAATAAAACTCAAGGTTAGTCATCTTAACCAAAATCAAAGTAGAATGTCCTAGTACATATCATATTTATTAGAAATGTCCTCATAAGGAACCCTGTAGTTTGAAACTACTCCTCTACTGTCAACCTCTGGACCAGGTTTTCCTTTCTAAGCATATTTTCAGCTTTTTCCCTACACACTACTCAACCCTCCATGCCAACTCTTCTTAGCTTGCCTTTCTGCACTGCTTAAACTGGTTCCTGCTCTGACAATCACCTAGTGTCCTTCTTCAAGACCAAATACCCTGCCTGACACTCACTCAGTCCCTGGATGAAATGCTTGAACTGGTGGATTTGGCAAAAATGTATTTCTCAGTATGGAATTCTACTCCAATTTTTTAAAAAGGGAGAAGAGGAAAGAGACATGGAGATTTTTAGACAATTTTCTAACTAAAACTCCCTAAAATACTTTAAAATTTCTATATTCCTATTTTTTAAAAGGACAGAGAGATAAGGAAGAAACCTTTACACTGAATTCAACTATGACCTGGGAAAAATCCTAAGCGATGGCTGAAAGCAATTCAAGTGAAGTATGCTACTAGTTTTAAGGCAGGAAATACAAGGGAGCCTCAAAGGAGCCAACAGGACCAAGGAAGCTATTCTAGAGATTCCTATTTTTCCAAATATTCACACATTCACACAGCTAGTCACCATCCTCCCCAAAAGATAGGCTCAGCAACCTCAGAGCCACCCTGGCCACTTCATCACTCTTTGGTCTCAAAGTCTAAAGGATGGTAATAGGGGTAACAGGAGAACAAAAATGTACGAATAAAATCAGGTGTCCCATATTAGGTTGAAAGTAACCTAATCCTGCTCATCTATCAACATCTTATTAATATCACAAAACAAATTCCTCACTCACAATGATATAAAATATGACCCCTCCTTCAGATATGCACAAGAATATCTGAGTTTTTAAGTATAGAGTGAAGAGAGGGAATTAATACATCAGTATTTTCAAATCTGACAGTAGGATCTATCTAGAGAAGTCTATGAGGATTTAAACAGTAACTATGCTACTAACTCAAAACTAATTCCACCTGAAGGTCGATTACAGACCAGGTGCGTCTGATCCTAAGAGTCAGAAACAGTGAGGGAGATTTTACTCTATTAAAGGACTGGGGCAAAGCAAAAGTGAAGACAACCACTGTTTTTAATGTAGGTTAGTCTCATATTGTAGAGAACAGCAATTTCCAAAGCACAAAAATTGTAAGCCATGTTAACAGTGAGACTTCGGTGTCACAGAAGGACTGCTGAGAACAGGGATTAAGTGGACAACAGAAAGGGAGGAGGCATTGGACAGGAACAGGGCTACACTCTCTCATGGGTTATCTGCCCAGGATCTCCAGCACACAGCTGCGCTTCCAGACACTGACAACTCAAAAGGTCATTCCCTTTCAATATCTGACTCATCACCTGCAAATGTCTACCTCAGAGAATAGAAAATTCAAGTGGTTCTAATACTTGAGGGCTAAATTACATTAAAGAATAAGAAGGAAAATAGGAAAACAAAATTAGCATAATCATTAAATGTTTAAAGGCACGGTAAAAATAAATTTGTAAGAAAGCATTTTTTAAATATTACATAAAAAGAGCTATAATGTTAACTATAAGTTATTTTCCCAAATTTTTATTATTGATTTGTTTTTCCTGAATTTTAAGCATATTATTTATGCTGTATATCTGCACTTACCTTCACTTACCTTTAATTCCTCTTTAACTTAAATTAGAAACATAAGAGAGCAAATCATCTGAGACTGTGTCACCTCCAGAACTATGAACTAATCTATCTTAATTCATAAATTATACAGACATTGAAATGCAAATCAGTACAAAAAGTTTATTTGCTATCACTGTTCAAGTGTTCTTCAGAGCTCCAAAACTGTGTGACTCCATTTAACACTTCTTAAATGACAAAGAAGTTTTCAATCTTATGGCAAAGAAGCCTTTCCATGTTTAAATCTTAACTTTATCAATCAAATAACAAATTTAAATGTAATGAGGAATCATAAAGAATAAAACTGGCATTTTTTAATCAGTGCTTAGTACAGTATTTTGCTCACAGTAGATATTATTTGAATATCTGATACTAACTCCTCTAAAATCTCTCCTAGCACTTAGGAAACAGGTCATTCTGCTTTACTTATCTATCATTCATTATTTACTTAATGAATATTGTTTACCAGTATTTACTTCTTTTAGTTAGAAATCTAGGAGCTAAGTATACTAAGCTTTTTTTGACAAATATATTCTTAGTTAAGTATGACTCAAATATTTAAAATATCGTTTGTCCCTAAATATGCTCCCTATTATTCTAAGACTATGTATAAAACATTTTAACTACTTTCAGAAAAAAATAAAAATAAGAAGAAGAAGGGGGCCCCTTAAGCAGTCATTAAGTATTTATTATACAAATGGAGCTGTAGTAAAAGATACTGGGATCAATTGAGTCATCTTGAAAACTGGATACAATGCCACTTTATTCTAATACTTCTTAGGTTGTCCATATGTCCTTTTAAGGAAAAAACTCTATCAGAGTATTACTTTAAGAGCAAATGGCTGGAACTCTAGAACACAAGTTAATATGACAAGTCGCCTAAACTTTAAAGGATTTCCATTTCCCCAAAATCATGTTTTAAAAAGCTGTAAAAGGAGACTTAATATTGAGTTATACAAGCCCTGCCAATTTTCTTTCAAATCTTTCAAAGTCAAATATCTTCATTAAAATCCACTTTTTGAAAATTATCACTCATTTATCAAAAAAAATGGCATTCAACAAAAGGAATGTAGCAGCTCCTTTGGAACAGTTTAATATTTATATATTCAAAACCAGTTAAGATGAAATGAATTCTAATATCCTAACAAAATGCAAAAGGTTTTAAGCATTTAACTTATCCCATCACCTAAATTATTTCAGGAAGTTTTCAAAATTACACAAGCAAAACAAGTAGATCATAAAAATGAACTGAAATCCAATCTCTCCCATCCTGTAACATCTATATACCCAAAAGAGAATCTAATCAATTTGGTCACATTTATTCCCACAAGCATAACCTATGCTGAAATCAATTACAGATCATTCAAGTGCAACATACAAATAAGAGGTTTTTCTTATAAAAATAACTGCTTACCAGTTACTTTTCATAATATGTCCTATAAGTCTTAAGAAGTATAATACTGTCCTACAATGACATGACTGTACATTACAAAAAAAAAAAAAAAAAAAACCCCTCCCACCCAAATGCACTGTATCTACAAAAGCAGCAAATGGCTCATGGAAGCAAACTTTATTTTTGTATGCTTAGCAGGTTGCAACTAAAATTATGCTCATCTTCATCATTCCTGGATCATAATACACTGAAAGCCAGAGAGAGTAAAGAGATGCTCCTATTTAGTGTGCTACTTCCAGAACAAGGGAGGTCATCTCCTGCATCACCTATGTGACGACAGAAATAAAAGGGCTGCAATCTCCTGTCCCTTTATACGTATTTAATGAAAACCTAATCTCCAGAAATAGGAATTTGCTAACTTCTCTGCCTACAAATGTGTCATTAAAGAGACCATTCCTCTAGTCTTCCTGATTCCTGTCAATTGTTTTCCCTGAGAGAAACTCAGGTGATCTTGTCATCTTAAGATGACTCAGGCTTTCAAAGAAAACAGTATACGGTGTAAAAAGACAGATACATAAGAGAATCTGAACGATGTAAATGTTTTTCCAATTATAATACAGGGGGTTGATTTGCTTACTAATAACTGAGGAGCAGCTTTTTATGTTTCTAGAAACTTCAGTTTCTATCACTATCAAAATCCCAAAAGGGCACTGTATATACCTTGAAAAAACATGCAGCATGCCCACTACCGGGTAGGGGTAAGTTTAAGAAATAAAACAATCAAAAAATATTTACCTGATGATTGTTATAACATGTTCAGGAATCAATCTCCAAAATACTGTAGGAATTTTAGTCCTGTCTAAAACATCTCAGCTTCTTCCCCAACACCACAAACACACACACACACACACACACACACACACACACACACACACCACCTCAATCTTCCATGAGATTGATTTGAAACCACACCCAGGATCCCCAACAAGTTCGCATTACCAAAGTCTTCTCTTCTCAATTACATTTTTTCAAAGTTGTGCTACAAAAAAACTGAGTCATCATATCCCTAAGAAACTGGTATATCTAGAACAATACCTCTAAATTGCTGAGTGCTATATCTCTCTAAAATAATTTCCCAAAATTTTATAAAAATTTAGTATTTCTACAACTTGCCATTTTAGGATTTATTATGATATATCCCAAAAATCTGGCAGAATATATATGTGAAATACCTATCTGCAAGAAAAACTTACCTTCATAGAAGCTAATTAATGAAAACATGTGATTTTTAAATTTTATCAAGTGTAAAGAAATACCTCTGAAAGCAAAACGATTTGGTAATCAGAAATCTAGAAAATTAAACAGAAACCCTAAGAATCATCAGAACTGCCAAAAATTTTTGAATCCATTCCTTCAAAATTATCTCATTAAGAGACATTACCGTTAATGTTGTCACAGTAGTAAAAGTATTCATCATTTAGAGAAGGACATGCCGAAACCAAATCCTGCAGGCCTGCACCAGTTACAGTAAGACAACCGGAGAGATTAAGGTGCTCCAAATAAGGCAGCCCTCCTCCCAGAGTCAAAACCCTGTAAGAAAAGCAATCCAACAATGAGAATGTATTAATCTATGAAAATTTATGTTTTCCTATGGCCTACTGGACCACTATTCATAAATCTTTCAATTTGGTAATGAGGAAATTCAAGAATTTCTATAAAACATGGTCAGCTAACCTCATCCTAAGGCAGCAATACAATTAACTAAGGAAAACTTCCTGTATTTTTCCTAATGACATTCCATAAACAATGAAATTTCTCTTCATAAGAACATTACACCAACTCAACTCTTAGAAATTCTGAATCTTTTGGAACTGTAATCTTCATTTTCCTACAGGCTGTCTAAGTGAAAATCATCAAGAAAATTCCTGACGAGTTTTGGCAGTTCCTCAGAGTTAAGAGAGTTAGCATATGACCCAAAACTTCCTCTCCGGGTATACACCCAAGAGAACTGAGACATATGTTCACATGATAACTTGCAAACAAATGTTCATAGGAGCAGCATTCATAATAGCCAAAAAAGTGGAAACAATTCAAATTTCAATTGATTAAAATGAATGGATAAACATTATATAGCCATAAACTTACTGATACATGTTTCCACATGGAGGAACTTGAAAGCATTTTCACTAAGTGAAAAGGGCCAGACACAAAAGGCTACATATTGCATGACTCTATTTATATGAAATATCCAAAACAGAATAGATATAGAGACAGAAAGATTGGCAGTTGCCAGGGCCTGGGGCAAAGAGGAATGAGGACTAACCGCTAAAGAGCAGAGGGTTTCCTTATGGTATGATGAAAATGGTTCTGAATTAGTGGATGATGCCAGCCAACCTTGTAAATCTACTAAAACCACTGATCTGTATACTTCGAAAGGATGAATTTAATGGTAGTGAATTACATGTTGGTAAAAATGAAAACCTAATGGCATATCCTAGAAGAATAAAAACATTAATATAAATAGATTATAATGAGAAGTTAGCTAAAATGACAAAGGCAGAGCTGAAAATATCAACAATAAAATTGGGAATATCAGTTTTCTGTAAAATATTTAAAGCAATAATACTACAGCAAAAATGTGAAAACTGGAACAGCCTATCTTAAGAGGGATGCCAAGAGACTAACAATACAATAAATTTTGTTTAAAAATTTAACATGATTGTGCAGGTACACGAAAATTAGGAAGTAGGGACGCCTGGGTAGCTCAGCAGTTGGGCCTCTGCCTTCAGCTCAGGGCATGATCCTGGGGTCCCAGGATGGAGTCCCACATTGGCTCCCTGTAGGGAGCCTGCCTTTTCTCCCTCTGCCTGTGTCTCTCACGAATAAATAAATAAAATCTTGGAGAAAAAAAAAAAAGGAAAATTAGGAAGTAAAGTTAATAAGCAAAAATATATAAATTATTGAGATATTTTAAACTATGGAAATATTTATATATTCAGTGAAGGACTGTTGACTAGCAAAGACTAGGAGGGAAGATTTTAAAATTTTGTAACTGCATGCTTAAAAAATGCAATTTATCTACTGAAAACAACTTATCAGGGAACCTGAGTGGCTCTGTCGGTTGAGTGTCTGACTCTTGATTTCAACTAAGGTCATGATCCCAGGGTTGTGGGATCAAGCCCGTGTCAGCCTCCACACTCAGTAGGAAGTCTGCTTGGGATTCTCTATCTCCCTCGCCCTCTGCACCTCCCCCACTCTCACATGTACACACTCACTCTAATAAATAAATAAATCTTAAAAAAAAATAAACACAACTTATCAAAACCCCAAGCCCCAAGAGATTTAAATGCATACTCCCCTTACATTTTGACTGAAAAAAAAAAAATTAATTTAAATTGATTTTTCTTTTAAATCATAAGTTTCCTTGATCCATGCCTTCAAATTTCAAATTAACACCAGTAACAGTTCAGAACTTCAGTGGCTTGACTGGGCCACAGCAGCTAAAGACAGTGGTCTTGAAAGGAAGACAATACAATGTTTAAAGATAATTCTTTTTTTTCTATGAAGTTGAATAGCTCATAATAAGAAATAAAACAGCTTTTAAAAAGAAGCCTGGGGACACCTGGGTGCCTCAATCAGTGAAACCTTCCACTCTTGATCTCAGCTCAGGTCTTGATCTTAGGGTTGTGAGTTCAAGTCCCATGCTGGGCTCCATACCTTGGGCATGGAGCCTACTTTAAAAAAATAAAAAAGTGGTTTCAGGGCATCTGGGTGGCTCAGTCAGTTGAGTGTACTCTTGGTTTCAGCTCAGATTATGATCTCAGGATCTTCTCTCTCTTTCCCTCTTCCTACCCCTCCCCCTGCTCACAAGCATCAACTCACTCACTCTAGATAAATAAAACATACATACATATAATCTTTTTTTAAAAAGATTTATCTATTCACTTTGAGAGAGAGTGTGCATGAGTCGGTGGGGGGCAGAAAGAGAGACTCTCAAGCAGACTGCCTGCTGAGTGTGGAGTCCAATCTCATGACTCTGAGATCATGACCTGAGCCAAAATCAAGATGCTCAAATGAATGAGCCACCCACGGGCCCCTAAATTAATAAAATATTAAAAAAAAAAAAGTGGTCTGAAAGATCTCAGAAGGTATCTCAATGCAGAGACTGCTCCATTTCTTAAAATTTAAGAATTTTCAGCACACAGAAGACAGACTGCATGGAATAGAAAACTTCGTATCACAAGTATACTTGAAGAAACCACTTGTGCAGTCACTGCCCTCACTAACATTAATGGGAAATCAAAGTCAAAAATAAATATGCAAAATTATACAGAAGGGTGCTGATGGGGGGGAGGAGGAAAGTCCAAAAAGGCTTCCTATAAAAAGGGACATTTATTCTTTTTTTAAAAAGATTTTATTTATTTATTCATAAGAAACACAGAGGCAGAAACATAGGCCGAGGGAGAAGCAAGCTCCCCCCACAGGGAACCTGATGTGGGACTTGATCCCCAAACTGGGATCATGCCCTGAGCCAAAGGCAGACACCCAACTGCTGAGCCACTCTGGCATCCCAAGAAGGGGCATTTAAACTGTGATAGAAACGAACAGACATTAGCCAATAATGTATATTACAGACAGAGCAAATACAAATGTCTAAAGATGAGATCTATGGTGCCTTGGAGAAAGAGAATTATTGAGTATGGCTAGAGAAAGGATGGCTCTGTGTGTGTGTGTGTGTGTGTGTGTGTGTGTGTGTGTGTGTGTGTGTGTGACATTTACCTGTTTGTTGTCTTTTTGTGGCAGGGGTGACGATGTGACCAAATAAAAATTTATAGAGATTTAAGGGACATAACAAGATATAAACTACAAAGGTAAGCAAAGGCCAAAAATTTGGACTTAACCAAAGTGCAACAAAACTCACTAAAAAGTTTAAGTAGAAGAGTAATAATAAGTAATAAGAAATGCATTCTAAGAAGATCACTCTCATCTTTTGTCATCAATGCCCAAGTATGTCAGGCACATGCCTAAACAGTAAAATACAGAACAAATATAGGTTCTGCCCTCAACAAGGGAAAGAAACATTAAAAAAATTATTGACAATATATGCAGTAAGAAAAAAAAAAAAAATGCAGTAAGATGGTGTTACAGAAATTATACAAGTTATAGAAAAATATTACAGACCAGGGAATGATTCACAAGTAGTAATCTTTAAAAAATAGAAAAAAATCCAGAACCCAATAATATATGATTGTATAATTCACACTATGTGGTATTAACTGGAAAAACTACTAGACAAAGAATCAAGAAAAAAAAAATCAATCAATAGAAACAGACCAATAAATGATAATGGTGGAATTAGTAGACAATGACTTTAAAACAGCTTTTATATTTTGAATATGCTCAAGGATTTAAAAAAAATTTTTTTTAATTTAAAAAAATATGCTCAAGGATTTAAAAAAATATAAACATAGGAATAAAAATATTTATATTTTTTAATATTTTTGTATGCTTTTGTATACTTATATATATTACAAATTCATATGTATATGTATATATATATAGTGGGGTAGGGGGAAAAAGCACATCAAATGACATTTCTAGAGATGAAAAATACAATTTCTGAAATAAAAATACACTGAATGAGATTAGGAGTGATTAGACATTGTAGAAATGATGAGTGTACTTTAAGACACAACCAGATTAGCCAAAATAAAGCACCACTACCACCACCAAAAAAAAGGTTAAAAAAAAAAAAAATACCTTAGTATTAGGATTAAATTATTGTCACCTCCTTCCCCACCAAAATATGCTGAGATCCTAAGCCCTGGTATCTACAAATATAACTTCAGTTGGAAATAAGGTCTTTGCAGATTTAATCAAGTTAAGATTAGATAGGGGGGGCGGGGAAGTGCCCACACTTGACACCTTAATCCAGAATGATGAGTTTCCTTTTAAGAAGAGGGAAATTTGGACAGAAACAGAAACTGCCCTGGGAAGACATAGGCAGAAACTGGAGTTCTGTTGCCACAAGCCAATCAACACATAGGTCTACCAGAAGCTGGAAGAGTTAAGAAAGGATCCTCCAGGATCACTAGAAACAGAAACACTGTATAACTATCAAGCAATAACTCCTTGTTTTTCCATCCCTCCCAGCCTCTGGTAACTTCTGTCTTACTTTCTGTCTATTTGCATCATTTCTATATCACAGATACATCATATAAATAGAATCACTTAATGCTTGTCCTTTTGTGTCTGGCTTATTTCACTTAGCATGATTTTTCAAGGTTTATCCATGTTGTAGCATGTGTCAGAACTTCATTCTTTTTATAGCTGAATAATATACCACTGTACTTATACATCATATTTCATTTATCCATTGATGTCATCATTGGTGGATGCTTGGACTGTTTCTACCTTTTAGCTGTTGTGAATAATGCCGTTAAGAAAATGGCATACAGGTATTTGTTTGAGTCTTTGTTTTTGTTCTCTAATTTCTTTCAGGAATGTTTTATGGTTTTCAGTGAATAAGTCTTTTGCCTTTTTGGTTAAATTCATAAGTACTTTAGTCTTTTTGATGCTATCGTAGGTAGCATTATTTTCTGTTTTTAGTGACAAAAAAGTTTTTGAACTAGGTAGTGGTGAAGGACACAACACTGAATGTTCTTAATGTCACTGAACTGTACACTCAAAAATAGCTAAAATGCTCATCTCTATGGTATGTATATTTTACCAAAATCTTTTTTAAAAAATGCATACAAACTCTGAAGCAAACACTAAATACATGAGGTACTAGGCAATTGGAGAAATAAGATACTAAAAAGTACTTAATAAATCCAAAAAAAAGACAAAACAAGAAGAAAAAAAAAGAGGAAAACAAACAGCAATGTGATAGGAATAAAAATAACCATATCAGGGATCCCTGGGTGGCGCAGTGGTTTAGCGCCTGCCTTTGGCCCAGGGCGCGATCCTGGAGACCCGGGATCAAATCCCACGTCGGGCTCCCGGTGCATGGAGCCTGCTTCTCCCTCTGCCTATGTCTCTGCCTCTCTCTCTCTCTCTCTCTCTGTGTGTGTGACTATCATAAATAAAAAAAAATTTTTTTTAAATAACCATATCAATAATTATACTAAATGTAAATGGCCTACATAGATCAATTAAATAACAGAGAATATGTGACTGAGTTTTTTAAAGACCTAAAAATATATGCTGTCTGCAAAAGATTAAAAGAGCAGTTGCCTTGGACTCAAGGAGAGAAGTAGTGTGTAACAAAACAATAATGGCAATGTGAGGGGGACAAAGGTTGAGAATTTAAATAAAAGGCTATTTTTAATAGCCTGAAAACCTGAAAATCTTGCATTAAGACTACACACTCAATACCATCTCTGTTCCCTATGGCTTCAATCTACTTTAAAATCTTTATTTTCAGGGGACCTGGGTGACTGAGCAGGTTAAACATCTATCTGCCTTCAGTTCAGTTCATGATCCCCCAGGGTCCTGGGAAGGAGCCCTAAGTTAGGCTCACTGATCCATGGAGAGTCTGCTTCTCCTTCTCCCTCTACCCCTCCCCTGCACCACTATGTTATTTCTCTCACCCTTCCTCTCAAATAAATAAAAAGCTTCTAAAACAAAATCTTGATTTTCAATCTACATTTTTATAATCAATGATCTTATAACAAGTCCCATATAACCAATGTGCCAAAACTCATGCTACCCCAACCCTAAATAGAACATAATGACTAATGCAGGATGAAAAGCTCCCAACTAGCACTTCTGTTCCCATTAAGTTGTATGTACATGTGAGGTATATTTGTTCTCAAACGTACTGACACCAGTTGTACTTAATATTGTAATTAAGTAACTGAAATAATTCTTATTATTTTTTTAAGTAGGCTCCACACTGGGTGTGGAGCCCAATGTGGGGCTTGAACTCACAACTGTGAGATCAAGAACCTGAGCTGAGATCAAGAATCAGACACCTAACCAACTGAGCCACCAAGGTGTCCCAAATTGAAATAATTTTTAAGCCCACATAATGAATAAAAAAACAATTGTTTAAAAATTAAATTTGCATTTATTTCCTTAGCCTTTCTCAAAACCAAGAAATGTACATAAAATGCACTCTCTAACTTTATGTCAATCTCTACTCAAAAAAAGGCTTCTTTTCAAAGCCTTTCCTGTCCATCAAATATAAAGGAACATTCTCTGTATTCTCTATTCCATAAACTAATTTTACTTTTCTTCACTACATTCAGTCTGTTATGTGTTTACTGTCCACTATTACCACTAGATTATAAACTATGAAAACAGAGAATTTGTCTTGTTTACCCTGAATCTCTAGCAATTAGGACAGAGAGTAGGTGCTCAATAAATATCAGAAAGACTCCCTCAAGAACCTGACTAAAAAGAGGTCATTTGCATTCAAACTAGAGACTTTTACAGTGAACTATCAGTCCAAATGGTGCCAGGTAAATTAGTTCCTGTGTGGTTCCCAGTCATCAAAATAAATTCCTCCTTAAATTCAAACTCAGTCAAGGTTATTTGGGTGGTGCAGTTGGTTAAGCATCGGACTCTTGGTTTCAACTCAGATCATGATTTTAGGGTCTGAGATCAAGACCTGTGTCAGGCTCAGTGCTCAGTGAGTGCAGTCTGCTTAAGACTCTCTCCCTCTGCCCCTCCCACTACTCATGCTCTCTCAAAGAAATCTTAAAAAAAAAAAAAAAGTGTTATTTCAAGGATATCTCATATACAAACTCATCACTACTTGTAAAAACCATAAGGCAAAATGTAACTTATTCCCAATCCCAAAAGCAGTAAACTTTCTATTTAGTTATTTCTAAAGTTAATAATATCAACATTTAATAATAAGGCCCAAAATCATACTGTGAAGTAACAGCTAAAATCATTTTCATGCTTTTCTTCAAATTTCATTTAGGAATTCACTTCCTGCCTTGGAGGAAAATGGGGATGGAAATTCTTTTGCATTCAAATGAAGCCCTATAATTCTGCTTTTAGGTGAAATATGCCCACACTCTTCTAGCATTTTCCAAAACTTACCAAGAAATTTCTAAATCCTTCTTCCAGTGAAGGCAAATACAAAATTCCTCTTAATTATATTGATCAAAATTCTGACTCCCTTTGAAAGTGATTTTTAATTATACAGAATTTTTAATAAATTCTGGCTTATTTTAAATTAGCCCAACAAGAATATAAATAATAGTGAAAGGCAATAGAAGGGAAGGGAGAAGAAATGGATAGGAAATATCAGAAAGGGAGACAGAACATAAAGACTCCTAATTCTGGGAAACGAACTAGGGGAAACGAACTTTCCCCCTGGTGGAAGGGGAGGAGGGCGGGGGTGGGGGTGAATAGGTGACAGGGCACTGAGGGGGGCACTTGATGGGATGAGCACTGGGTGTTATTCTGTATGTTGGCAAATTGAACACCAATAAAAAATAAATTTATTATTAAAAAATAATAAAAAATTTTAAAAATAAATAAATAAGCCCAACAAAACTAAGAAAATATAGGAAAATTGCCATTTAATCAGATATCACTACAGCTCTGGAATATCACAAAAGATTGTTATGTGTTGGGATCCCTGGGTGGCGCAGCGGTTTGGCGCCTGCCTTTGGCCCAGGGTGCGATCCTGGAGACCCAGGATCGAATCCCACGTCGGGGTCCCGGTGCATGGAGCCTGCTTCTCCCTCTGCCTATGTCTCTGACTCTCTCTCTCTCACTATGTGCCTATCATAAATAAATAAAAATTTTTTTAAAAAGTCTTTTAAAAAAATATGAATAAATAAATTTTAAAAAATTAAAAAAAAAAGATTGTTATGTGTTATTTCATTCTTTGAATAAAATTGGTCATGTTGAAAATGCAACTGGGGGCATGTGGTTAGCTTGGCTGAGTGTCTGACTCTTAATTTCAGCTTGTTCTTGATCTCAGAATCATGAGTTCAAACCCCATGGGGTACTCTGCAATGGAGCCTACTTAAAAGTGGCAGCAGCTCTTTCTGTCTACAGGTTCTATCCCCATATACTTTAATAAAATCACCTTTTTGTATCACCCCCAAAATAAAACAATGATAATAAAAGTTTTTTAAAAATTCTTTTAATTTGAAAATTTTAAAAAAAGAAAACACAACAAAGGAGCGCTGTGGCTAGCTCAGTCAGAAGACCACACAACTCTTGATCTTAGGATTGAGTTCAAGCCTCACATTGGGTGTAGAAATCACTTAAAATAAAACTAAAAAAAGAAAAGAAAGAAAAAGAAAACACAACTGAATAGAGCCACAACTAAGTTTTAATAAGGTATAGTGGTAATGAAAAAGATAGTGATATTGGAAAATGGATTATTAGGTTTTAAACTGAATCAAAAATTCCTTTTACTTTAAAACCAAATTATATTCAAAAACTAAAACCCAGGGACGCCTGGGTGGCTCATCAGTTGAGTGTCTGCCTTCAGCTCAGGACATGATCCTGGAGTTCCGGGATCGAGTTCTGCATAAGGCTCCTTTTTTTTTTTTTTTTTTTTTTTTTTAAATTTTTTTTTATTTATTTATGATAGTCACAGAGAGAGAGAGAGAGGCAGAGACACAGGCGGAGGGAGAAGCAGGCTCCATGCACCGGGAGCCTGGGCCAAAGGCAGGCGCCAAACCGCTGCGCCACCCAGGGATCCCTGCATAAGGCTCCTAACATAGAGCCTGCTCTCCTCCCTCTGCCTATGTCTCTGCCTCTCTCTGTTCTCTCATGAATAAATAAAATCTTAAAAAAAAAAAAAAAAAAACTAAAACTAAAACCTTATCAGGTATACATATATGAAAAACATAATAAAAAGTTTAAAAAGGAATGAGCATATGGTTGTCTTTTGCTTTTTATTGCTTTAATTACAATCCATGCACTTGAGTTTGAATAAAAAGAAAATTAATGGAATGATGCACAGCAACCAAACCAGAGTAACAACAGTTACCTCAGGGGAGAACATTCTTGGTATATGACTTCTGAAAGATTTTTTAATAATCTCATATTTAGTATCTTTTATAATGGCAGGGAAATATTAGGTTTTGTGCTGGGTGATTTCTTCATTATAACATATTTGACATCCAGTTATTGAGGTCTGGTAATATTCAAGTCTATAGTTTATCCCTGAATGATACAGTGGTAAGCACATCAATAATCCTCATTTCAGGGATCCCTGGGTGGCGCAGCGGTTTAGCGCCTGCCTTTGGCCCAGGGCACGATCCTGGAGACCCGGGATCGAATTCCACATCGGGCTTCGGTGCATGGAGCCTGCTTCTCCCTCTGCCTATGTCTCTACCTCTCTCTCTTTCTCTCTGTGACTATCATGTGCGTGCGTGTGTGCGTGTGCGTGCGTGTGCGTGCGTCTCATGACTACCTAAATAAAATCTTCAATCAAAAAAAAAATAATAATAATCCTCATTTCATGCAACAGAAAATCTGAGTGTAACTTTTGACCCCCAAACATTTAACTACTTACTAGTAGCCTACTGCTGACTGGAAGCCTTACCCATAACATAAACAGTGACTTAACACAGATTTTATAGATGTATTCTATACTGTATTCTTACAATAAAGCTAGAAAAAAGAAAAAATATAAATAAAATCATAAGGAAGGGAAATAATATATTTACAAAATGTACTCTATTTATCAAAAAAAAAAAAAAATTCTGTCTTTAAGTGGACCTGCAGAGTTCAAATCCATATTGTTCAAAGGTCAACTGCATTACAGGGCAAAAGAGAAAACATGTAATCAATTTCCAAAGGCTCGTATCAAAAATAACTAATCATGCATAGCTACTACTACTTATTGAAAACCTACTATGTGTCACCTATTCATTTTATATAAGCCTCAGGGTTAAGTATGCCAGTCATGCAGAAAAAAAACCCAGGATTAATCTATACCAAGTCTATCTAGCCCCAAAGTCAGTGAATCACAGTATTTTCTCTAACATTTTGCATAAGAATACTTAAAACCTAACAGAGCTCCAAGTGGGTCCTATAAAACATATGACAGACTCTAGCTGCTGAGAACTACCTCTCTGCACTAATGAATGTTTCACCTTCATCCTTCTTTGCTCTAGGAAAACAGATCAATTTCATCTGCTAAAGACTGCAATGACCAAAAAAAAAAAAAAAAAAAGTAAAATATAGAACTTCTCCCACATAGTCGCTCTGTAACTTAAAAAGGCAGTACAAGGGATCCCTGGGTGGCTCAGCGGTTTAGTGCCTGCCTTTGGCCCAGAGCGTGATCCTGGAGTCCCGGGATCGAGTCCCGCATTGGGCTTCCTGCATGGAGCCGGCTTCTCTCTCTGCCTGTGTCTCTGTCTCTCTCTATCTGTGATTCTCATGAATAAATATTTTTTAAAAATAAAAAATTAAAAGGCAGTACAAGTAGATCATTCTCAAAAACCAAAAACTCTAAACTCTGGCTACTCAATTCCAATACAATTCAACAGTGCTTGGCTTAAGACTTAAAGGCTATATAATGGCACTAAATTACTTCTACAGACATTCTACATTTTCCAAAATCCCCAAAATAAAACTCTAGTTTTAAGTTTAAAAAGAGAAAAGAAAATCCTAAATGATGAAGGAATAATAAATATAAGTCTGCACCCCTTAACAACTTTTTTTCTTTTAAAGAATTTATTCATGAGAGACAGAGAGAGAAGCAGAAACACAGGCAGAGAGAGAAGCAGAGACACAGGCAAAGAGAGAAGCAGGCCCCCTGTGGGGAGACCCATGCAGGACTCAATCCCAGGAACCCAGGATCACTACCTGAACCAAAAGCAGATGCTCAACCACTGAGACACCCAAGAGCCCCGCAAGGGCACTCCTGTCTCAGATGTCCACTGTCATCTCCAGGGCCAAACCCCACTGCTAATATTTTCTAATGGGGCCATCAACAGCTTGGGACCACACTGCTTCCCTGAGCTCTTGAGCAATTTACTCATTTCGAGGATGTTCTTTCTTTAAGAACCAACCTCTACGTGTTTATTTTATAAGCCAATGAAAAGAAGAATATTATCCAAATGCTTTCCTTAATTACTTTTAGGGGGCACCCTAAAATCTTTTTAACAAAAAGATTTTTAGTAGAAAAAAAGGATTTTTAGTAGGCCAAATTCTAGTATAAATGCCAATCAATTAGTATATAATTATTTTCTTTCCAAAAACCTTTACAAAGATCTTTCTACCTTTCAGATTTAAAACAGGATTTTATAGATTTAAAACAGGATTTTATCTATAAAAGTTTTAGCTACAAACAGCATTTCTGTAAATTAAACCATGTGGGGTACACCTAAAATATAAATGCCTTTCTTTTAAGGATCTAGCTTCTTAAAGAAAGAATACAGAAGGCTACTCTAAAAATACTATTTTTCTGCTTTTCTTAACATTCCACTTATATATCATCAATCTACTTTTATACACTCACATCCTACTATTGCCCAGTACTTATCCTTTACTATGATCAAACCAGAATACCAAGTCTCTAAACATTCCCTATTGAGTCCAACTTAATCTGCTAAAAATCGTACTTATGAGAAAAGAGACTTTATGTTGGATGAATTCTCATTATCATGCCTAGCACCCCATTATTAAAGAACCCTAATAAAATTCAAGTCTATTACAGAGTAAAAGAGAAAACACGTAAATAATTTTGAAAAGTTCCTATCAAAGAAAATGAAGTAATTATTGCACGTAATTAATGCTGAGAACAGCTGTAACAATAAAATAACCTAACAACAACTACAACAGTTACTACTGTGTATCCTATGTGCTCAAGTAATCCCCACTGCTTGGAATGAATGATGTCCTATCCCACTACCACCTATCAAAATCCTTCATTTTTCTTCAAGTTCAATTCAGTGTCATCTCTTACATTAAGTTTTTTTCTTTTAAAGTAGGTGCTCCCTCCATGCCCAACATGGAGGCCTGAACTCAAAACTTGAGATCAAGAGTCAGATGCTCTGGTGACTGAGCCAGCTAGGTATCCTGCCTCATTAAATTTTCTGATTATTTACTACAACTGAATGATAGGTCTCTCTCTCTCTCTCTTTGATCTCCAGAGAACCTTTATTCAACATCCCCTAAAGTATGAATAAATAAATCTTTTTAAAAAATAAAATAAAAAATAAATTCTTAACGTTCTTCCATATATCACAAAGAATTTTTTTTATGAAGATTTTATTTATTTATTCATGAGAGACAAAAAGAGAAAGAGTCAGAGACACAGGCAGAGGGAGAAGCAGGCTCTCCCCGCAGGAGCCTGATGTGAGACTCGATCCTGGACCCCAGGATCACGCCGAGTCAAATGCAGACGGTCAATCACTGAGCCACCGAGGCGTTCCTATCACAAGACTGAGATGAAAAACTCTGAGCTCAAGTTTATATTGTTCTAATGCTTTGAAGTAGGAGAGATTCTGGTTAACTCTTGGTTAAACAAATCAGCTGAAAGGAATGACTTAGATTCAAATTGTTATATTCCATTTGAGAATGTGAACATACCCATTTCCTAATATTCTGCAACTGATTACTTACCTGAGACCATGGTCTGTAATCTGATAACATCCAGACAGACTGAGAAACAGAAGTACACGTCCAGTCTCTTGATCAGATTTTTCACTCCCAGAGTAAATTAAGTCTTTTCCTCTAAGCAATCTAGTCCTTGATGCTTTTTTACATAATGCAGAAGACTCTGGGAGTGCTGACATAGTTCTTAGAGCTGTTCCTGTACAACAAAATGAATGACCACAATACGCAAAGGCCGGAGAAGCACAATGCTGCTGCCAACAGACACTAGTCCTTAGTCCAACAATATCTTTACTGTAACAACCGGAGGAGGAACAACTAAAGTTGGATGCTGTTTCCATTACACAAAGACTTTCAACATTTCTATGTCTCCATTCTACAGCATCTTCAATATCAGCCAAATCTTCAGCATCTAACATCCACACATATGGAGAAGTGAAACTTTCAGAAGAAACAGGCTTAGTCCAGGGGTGTTCATTATCCATTTCTTCTCCAATACCTTTGTTAGTTAAATCGTGCAAACAAGCATATTGCTTGGTGGACTGCATGGTAATGTCTTTATTCTTCCATGAAGTCGAAGTAATTTTGCTCGTAGAAGTTTTCAGAAGGCCACTCTGATAAGATGTCAGAATTCCAAGGGCTCTAGAAATCTTCTCTAGAGCCACATCTGTGATTTTTTCACAACCAGACAGATCAAGATGCCGAAGACTCTGGCAGCAACCAAGCCAAGACCAACTATAATTAAGAAATAAGACTATTAGTGGATATTGTTAAAATCTTCAAAACCATTTGACTGCACTGAGTGGATGGGAACTAGAAGACTTAAAATCTAATATAATCAAATATTTACTGAATACCTACTGTCAGGCATCATTTTAGATACTAGGGATAGGAAAAGACAATAAGAGTAACTGGGGTCTAAGTACTGCTAGCCTAGCAGAAGGGTAGGAGAGGAGAAAGGTATTGAAGGGAGAGACCTCAATTTATTATTCGAAAAAGGAACCAGTGAAGGAAAGGCTGCACACACACCAACAAAAGAGAATAACTAATAATTAAAAGAGGAAGATCCAAAAGAAGCTCTAGGAACTCGGAGTTAGCCAGAGCCAGAGAAGGGTACACCTCTCCTTCTGAAACAGGAAGAAGATGCTAATATAAATGCGAGGGTGGGAAAGAGAAAGGTGAGGTAAAATAAGAAGGAAAGTGGCATCTAAGGAAATAAAACTTATAAAGATTGTAGCCTGAGGAAAATGTTACAGTTCCAGAATATGAAGAATGTAAGAGGAAGCTTTGCCAATTGGCATTTGGAGCCCAACTGAAACTGGAAACTTCTTAAAAACATTTAGTGCCGGGACGCCTGGGTGGCTCAGCGGTTAAGCATCTGCCTTTGGCTCAGGCATGATCCTGGAGTCCCGGGATCGGGATCGAGTCCCACTGGGAGTCTGCTTCTCCCTCTGCCTATATCTCTGTCTCTCTCATGAATAAACAAATAAAATCTTTAAAAAATTAGTGCCAATCCTACACTGACTGCACAGCAAGGTTCAAAGGTCTAGACATAGTACAGGATTATAAAGATGACAGGATGATGCAAATTGAAGTTTTGGATCAGTTGGACCCTATGGACAAGAAGCAAAGTCCTGGACGGTACTATCAAGTTACAGCCCTACATGACTGTGATGTGATAGTAAAAAACAGCAGTACAATTAAACTTCAATTATGCAAACGAAATTACAGAAAATTCTACTAACTCAGAGGTAGAAAACATTACACTGAAATATTCAAAAATAACTAACCTGTCAAATGCGGAATCTGAAATGTCAGTCTGGGTCAGATCCAGATGCTCCAAGTTAGGACAAAGTTCTAAAATCTGCCTAACCTAAGGGGGAAAAAATCATCATGAAGATCTGCAGACTTTTAGGTAGATTAAGAAAGACATAACTTTTAGTAAATAACATAAGCCAGTGGTTCTCAGGCTTCTGTGCATGTAAAAAATCATTTCAATTCTGCATTACAAATATATATTCTTGACTAAAACTCTGGAGAATCTGTTTTAGTAACCATGAGATTAGACCCAGGAAATGCATATTTCTAAGGAATACTCAAGGAGATTCTGATGTAGGACATTACAAGATGGACTTATAAAACAGTGATTTAATCTCACTTGCCCATTTTACCATGCCCTACATAAAAGCATTTTATAAAAATGGGCTTCATCACTTAGCTTAGTATCTGTGAAACTAAATAGTTTAACCTCTCCTAGTCTGTTTCCTTTTCTATAATATGTACACAGTATCTATATACCAAGATTACTATGAAAACTGAAGTGAAATAACATGAGAAGGTAGCAGTGTAAGCCTGCCCATGGGGGGGGGGGGGCACTCTCATGGGTAAATAGCTGGGGTTTTCCTTTATTAAATTCAGAAATGGGTAAACCAAATTTAGATCACTGCTACTTTTTCTTAATACCCGAAGTAGTGCCAATTTATACATACCATTTTGCTGGAAACTGCAGAGCTGTATGCTAATACTATAGTTTTTACTGAAGTGCCAACATAGGGTAGAATATTATGAATTAAGCCATGAAGTAAACGTTTTTCCATTTGTGCAATGCTGATAGCAATCGACTCCTCTGCAGACTCTTCTGTAAAATGAATTCAAAAATCTAAGAATTGGATACTACTAATTATAATTAGGCTACTCAAGGAATCACCAAGTCACTAAATACGAACTACTCTTTGCTATTCTTTTGGGGTTTTTTTAAGTAGGCTCCACGTCTAATGTGAAGCCCAACATAGGGCTTAAATTCCCACTCCTGAGATCAAGATCTGAGCTGCAATAAAGAGTTGGTCACCTAACCCAACTGAGCCACCCAGATGCCCCCTTTTCTCTTTTTAATACTTTATGCTATTCTTCAATTCCCTTATGTATGTAAAGTCAACTTCAATGAACAAGGTCTCAGTAGAATTCAGTATGTAACAGGTCAACTAAAAAGAGACAAAAGAAAAAAAAACTTTACAATGAGAATGAAGGGAAGATTTTTTTCCACTTGCTTCAAGGATGAAGGTAATTTTCATATCAAGGTAGGTATAGCAGAGAGAGAAAAAATAACCCTAAATTCAGGAACTTGAAAAAAAAAGTTTTGGAAAAACCCTGAATGTTTAAAATAGTAGAAGCTCTTCAAGAAAATATAGGATATCAAAAGAAAAATGACTCATAATAAAAAGTATTGTTATTTTAGTAAAATAAAAGGGACATAGAGCTAGAAGAGATTTAAAACAATTGGGCAAGCTCATCATCATGAATCAAGCAAAAGTAAAAGTACCTCAGAATTTTTAAGAAGCATGGCTTTTGGGTTTTGCTTAATAATTTCTATAGAGCTAGGATGTTTACAATAAGCTGCAGCACTGTAACAACCAACACAACAAAAACACTACAAACTCCCAATTTGATATAAATGGGGAAAAAAAACACACCAACTACACTAAAAAGAATAAATTAATAATTGTATCATCTTTCTCAGTATTATTATGCTTATCTGAATACCTAAATGAATGTCTCTAAACATAAAACAGTTTAACAGAATAAATTAAAGTCTCATTTTTAAGAAAGTCTCATTTAAAACAAAACTGAGTACAGCTAACAAATGAAATATAAAAAGAAAGAATTCCGAATTTGTGACTAATGGTTCTTCTATGTTTACAGATTCACCCTAAATACCCTTAGTCAGACATCTATGTAAGACGTAGAGATAAAAATGACTTTTAGCAAGCCATATTTATTCTACTATAATTTTATTCCCAAATAATTTTTTGTTTCTGTGATCCTATCTAAATCTGTATTATTTACTCTGAAATCCTTAAAAAACAAAAATCACCCATCCTATGAAGAAGAGTATCTTCCTGCAAGACTAGTAAATAGTAAAGATAACTGAACTGAAAAGGTGCTAACATAAATCACAGCTGGTAGATCCAAAGTTTAGTCTTAGGTACACCAAACAGCTAAAGAGATCTATTACTTTATCAAGGCTCAATCATTACAGCTTTAACCTTTCCATCTCAAAATGAATGCTTATTGAAAGCATTCTTTGGTTATCTTCAAATATTGAGACAAATACACTAAGTTTGGTAAAGACTTTAAAACTCACATGGGTTTTGCTCAAAGTTCTCAGAGGATCTTAACCAATCACCCTATTTAAAATTTTAACTTTCCTCTCTTCCTGGCACTTTTTATTTTTTTCCACAGTACTTGACATTATCCAACATAGCAAATATTTTGCCTGAGTTTATTATATCCCCTCTCCAAATTTGTTTTTGTATTTTATTTATTTGAGAGAGAGAGGAAGCATGAGCAGGGGGAGGGGCAGAGGGAGAAGCAGACTCCCAAATGAGCAAGGGGTCCAATGGGGGGCTCGACCCCAGGACCCTGAAATCATGACCTAAGCCAAAGGCAGACTTTTTTTTTTTTTTAAGATTTTATTTATTTATTCATGAGAGACATAGAAAGAGAGGCAGAGACATAGGCAGAGGGAGAAGCAGGCTTCCAGTGGGGAGCCCAATGTGGGGCTCAATCCTGGGTCTCCAGGATCATGCCCTGAGCTGAAGACAGACGCTCAACTGCTGAGCCACCCAGATGTCCCCAAAGGCAGACTTGACTCTTAATCGACTGAGCCACCCAGGTACCCCTTTGCTCTCCAAATTTTAAGGCCTAGCATTTTTCCCCCCGATATTGTTCACTACTAACCTTATGCCCAAAAAGTTCTTGCCACAGGGTAAGCGCATCACCAAATCTAGCTGGAACAGACTTCTCCCTTATGTAGGACCCTCTAAATGTTCAAAACTAAAACATGATGTAATGATTCAACTCACAAAAGTAACCTTGCTACTGGAATATAAGGGAAGGGAAAAGAAATGTGTGGGAAATATCGGAAAGGGAGACAGAACATAAAGACTCCTAACTCTGGGAAATGAACTAGGGGTGGTGGAAGGGGAGGAGGGTGGGGGGTGGGGGTGAATGGGTGATGGGCACTGAGGGGGGCACTTGACGGGATGAGCACTGGGTGTTGTTCTGTATGTTGGTAAATTGAACACCAATAAAAAATAAATGTATTATAAAAAAATAAATAAATAATAAATTTATTATAAAAAAATAAATAAAACTCCTGAAACTGTAAGTTTAAAAAAATAATAATAATCTTTATCTTTATAGTCTTCCCTTTCCACATCTTTAGTTCTTTTCCCAAACCAGCTTACTATATTTTTAAAAGATAGATTAGATGATTTATTTATTCATTCATTCATTCATTCATTCATTCATGGGGGCGCAGGAGGAAAGGGAGAGAGAGAGAAACTCAGGCCAACTCTCTGCTGAGCACAGAACCCAAGTAGGGCTCGATCCCACCACCCTGAGATCACAACCTGAGCCAAAACCAAGAGTCAGATGCTTAGCCAACTACACCACTCAGGCACCCCCAGTTTGATCATTTTTAAGTGGGCATCTTATAAATGAAAATTCCCTACAGTTTCAGTTTTACCAAGTATTAGAATGTCTTGCCTATTGATTTTTTTTTTTTTTTTTTTTTACTATTTCACTGATTTTTACTAATTTCCTAGAATAGTCTCTAAAACACTTTTGTATCTTCCTTCTCCATACTCCCAAATAGCAAATGGAATCTTTCAGCACCTCTATGGCTTTATTATATATTGTGAATTAATAATTACATATTCTGAGTTCTTTTCCATATGAGCTCTTTAAAGGTAAGGATAAAGGAACACCTGGGTGGCTCAGCAGTTGAGTGTCTGCCTTCGGCTCAGGGCGTGATCCTGGAGTCCAGGATCGAGTCCCACCTCGGGTTTCCTGCATGGAGCCTGCTTCTCCTTCTCCCTATGTCTCTGCCTGTGTTTCTCATGAATAAATAAAATCTTTAAAAAAAAAAAAAAAAACACACACATACAGTAAACTGCACTGCAAAGTGCTGTAATGAATGCACATTACTTCAGTAAGAGCTGCCATTATTTTCTAAGTATTTAAATATAAAAATAGATGGGAAATAATCTTATATACAATTAAATCAAACAATAAATTTTAAATTATTCTTTCAAATTTTACAAAGTACTAGGCTTATTTATAAACACCAATTTTTTTAGAAGACACAAAGTATGTGAATCTTAACACCTAATAATTTATAAGCACTTAACTATTAAATATATTACTTGCTAAAGCACCATGTACTAATTTTAATTCTAAATCTAGCTTACCAGATTCATCTATATCAGCATCTTCATCCCACTCCTGAAAAGCACGACTTTCATCTTTTCTGTTTTTCACCCATTCCTCATCAGGTTCAGTGTCAAGTTCAGTTGCTGGACCACTATACCAGTCACCTACTCAACAAATAAATAAGAGGGACAAAATAAGATTAGACTGGCTACCATTAGCTGAATAAGATTAGCTGGCTACCAGCTATTATTAGAAATGTAGAATTATGGTTTAAAAATTACACTTAAATAATATGCACAGGAATTTCAGACATACTAAAAATAATTATGGAAAATAATTATCAATAGTCTTACATGCAATTTTAGAAATCACTGAAAAGAACTTAACCTTTTCCCCTACTATGGCTTCACACTGGCACCAGCAATACCCTCCAAATGATGATGGCTAATAAAAGTAAGCAAAGACTTTCTGCTCAGTAGTGAATAGCTGGCAATTTAGCAAAAGGTAGGAACATAGTCAAAGGGGAAAGATTAAGGTAAAGCTAAACCATAAATTTAAAGATCCTGGAGAATATATTGTAATTAAATTATACAACTGTGAAGTGAGAGACAATGCAGAATTAATTTATTGAACTCTTAACATTACACCTAAATTATGATTTTTCAATCTTAACACTACTGACATTCTGGGCTGGGTAATTCTTTGCTATAGGGAGCTGTCCTGTGCATTACAGTACAGTGTTCAGCAGCAACCCTGGCCTCTACTCACTGGAGGCTAGTATAATCCTCCCAAATGGGACAAACAAAAATGTCTCCACAAATATTTCAAAATGTTCCCTGGAGGGTGGTAAAATAAATTCTGATTAAGAATCACTGGAAATAAACACCATAAATTAGAAAAAATAAAAACTGTTTTTATTGAAATTTTTTGTCTCAACATATAAGACAAAAAAAGAAGCATACTTAAGATGTGACTAACACAGAAGTCTTGTACAGCATTTTTACATTTGATCTGTACATCAAATAGCACTTAAATATTAATTCCTACTAATTAGTTATTAACAATTAAAAAATATAACTAAACAATAAAGTATTAAATATATCCACATTAGCCTTGACCTTTCACTTAATATTTCATTTTCCTATAACAGGAAAAATTATTCTACATAAAAAAAAAAATTCCAATCATTTAATAAATCTACTCAATACTTCAAACAACTTTGCTTAAAAAATAAATATTTAACAACAGTGATTTTAAAAGTGCTATATAATATTAAAATTTTTTAACTTTAATTTTTTTAATTTATAATTATATGAGAAATATATATTTCCACATCAAAGTGACAAATTATAGAAAACAAAAAAATTTAATGTAAATGTGAAGTTAAAAGTCACTTAAAAGAAACGGTTTTAATTCAGTTTCATACAAAATAGTGTATGCCATATTACTTGTATTTACTCCATGACTGCACTTTATGCTCATAAAGAGGAAATTCTCTTTAACTATTTACATGAAAAAGTAACTTATCACAGTGAAATAAATATGAAATTGTGATTTGTAGAGTAAGGCATTACCAATCACAAAAAAATATGCTACAGACAAAAACATTATTTTGAGCTACTAGCAAGGCAGCCATAATGTCTCATCTTTAAATGTTTTAGAATTTATTCTGTATTTTTAAAATATTCAATCTAATTATTTAAAGCTGTTCTGACAACCTATCGATTTCAATTTAGCTCCAAACACAGTCAGAAATAGGGGGAAGTAGAATTTTAAAAGTAGCATAATGAATATCCATGACCTCATCATCTATCTTCAATAATTATCAACATTTTGCCAATTATTTTGCATTTTCTCTACTGTTTTTTACCAATTATTTTAAAAAGAAACTGCACACATCACAAAAATCACCAATGAACACCTCAACATTGCTAGTTTTTCAAAGTATATACAAAAAACACAGCATCTATGAAATCTACTTTTTGGTCAACCTCTCAGAATTTCCCTCCCTGACCCTGCTTATTAATGTCTACAGTAATCATTTTTAAAAAATGGATTGATGTTATTTTTTAAAACAAACTAGAAGTCTCATTTACCTACCTCTAGCCCAATGAACAGGGTAAAGATGTTTCCAAAGCGATCCAGTTTTTGCGAGCTGAGACCATTTAGTGCTTACTTGACTGCATCGACATAATTCTTGAGGATTAAGATAACTGAAAATTGACAGCATTACCTCAGGAGGAAGATGGGTTATACCTGTGGACTGTTCTGACACTTCCGCTTCTGAAATAAGAAAGAAAAACTTCAAAATTAAAGGTTGTAAGAGCAAATACAGTAAAAAATTATAATCACATTTCAATAAATAAAATCCAGTGCCTAAAGTCCACTTCTTCCTGCTTCCAAGATGCGAAAAGGAAATAACATGGATTAGTGGTAACATGGGGATGTTTAACCTGTGAAGAACCCGTGGGGTTAAACTATCATGGCCCAAATCGTACTTCATCAGCCGGCTACAATAATGAACACAAAAGTGACTTCCTCTTACAAAGGTGTCACAGAAAAAACAATACTCACTTTGTAGCATAAGAAGCATCATTTGAAAAAGGAACTCAGCAGGTTATACAGCTTCAAGTATGGAGTCAGATAGATTATGAGATCTCCAGGGCATTTTTAATGACACACACAAATTTCACAACACGTTCCATTCATGTGACTGTCAATATTTTCCTTGTGCTCCCTCTTTGATTTTCACATTTGATATAAGAGATCTGTGAAATCTAACTTCTATAACCACAGGTGGCCTAACCTACTTCTATTTGTGAGCCAGTTGGGACAATGTAATGTAAACATTTCTAATGCTGGTGTACATTATCAGCAATCTTTTGTCAGCAACTATTTTAAAAAGTAGTCATTGAATATCCAATTTCCTATAATGAAATACTTCAGTAGCAATTTTCAAAAAAACGCATATAAGATGCTACAATAAAGAAGATAAACTACAGGAGATTCATCAATAAAGATTTGAAGAATTTGAGGTACCTTGTATCTCTGATTTGCCCCCACAAAACAACTTAAATACGGAAATGCCATGATCAAATTACTTTAACCTAACCCTTTTCAAAAGGCAAACATTTAATCATAATATAGCTATAATTTGCTTTGAAGGAGTGGGAAAACTAAATGTATAAGTGTGATGCTTTTAAATCCCATGTTATAATTACAATTAAACTAGACACAACAGGTCTTGGCTTTGTATCTAAGGCACAAGCTATATTTCAGAGTGAAGCACACAAGCTTTATGGCTTTAATTACAGGTTCACTTACAAAAACATTTTTGTTTTAACATGCATCTCACCTACTTTGTTAATAAAGAGAAAAAGGATCAATTTCAAAGAATTTTAAGCTATGTTAACAGGAATGTCATTGCTATTGCCCATCTAGAAGCAGAAAAGAAATTTTTACTAGCCTGAGGATGCTATTCTCTTTAATGATGGTTTATAAGGCAAAGCTATCAAAGATCAATAAGAATAAGCATGTAGCCTATGAATAAAAAAGCCAAGCACATTTTATTTACATTTATTTGTTTTCTCAAAGTAACTGTACACAGGAAAATGATGCCTCTCATACCCACTCCCCTGTGTATTACTGGATATAGCTAAGAGAATGATACATGGAGAAGGACGGAAATATGGGGTGCCTGGGTGGCTCAGTTAAGCATTTGATTTGGCTCAGGTCATGATCTCGGGGTCTTGGGATCAAGCCCTGCATCAGGCTCCCTGCTCAGTGGGGAGTTGGCTTCTTCTTCTCCCTCTGCCCCTCCCCCTTGCTCATGCTCTTGCACTCTCTTAAATTAATAAAATCTTTTTAAAAAAAAGGATAAAAATAAAGCTATAAGCATAACTGATTTTAAAACCTGATGGAGGGATCCCTGGGTGGCGCAGCGGCTTTGGCGCCTGCCTTTGGCCCAGGGCGCGATCCTGGAGACCCGGGATCGAATCCCACGTCGGGTTCCGGGTGCATGGAGCCTGCTTCTCCCTCTGCCTGTGTCTCTGCCTCTCTCCCTCTCTCTCTGTGTGACTATCATAAATAAAGAAAAATTTTAAAAAAAATAAAATAAAATAAAAAATAAATAAAATAAAACCTGATGGAAAAAACAAGGAAAGATAAAATCAGTCACTATGGCCAATGGAGCTCAGAAAAGTGGATGATGGGGAGAGAAAAAAAAACAAAGTTGGATGATACTTCAAAAGTGCTGTATATGATAGCTTTCAGTAATTCTGATTGACTAAAATAATAATTATTATTACTACATAAGTTCCTTAAGAAATACTATAATACATATGAGACGTTAAATTATCATAAACAAAGCCAAATTCTTAGAAATTACTGTCTTCAATTAAATGTACACTTAAAATAAATGGTTTAAATTATTCCTCAAACAAAATCTAAAGTTCATATCAACAAGATGCAAATGGCCTCGGAACTTACTCACTATTTAAATGTATGAATCTGGGATCCCTGGGTGGCGCAGCGGTTTGGCGCCTGCCTTTGGCCCAGGGCGTGATCCGGGAGACCCGAGATCGAATCCCACGTCAGGCTCCCGGTGCATGGAGCCTGCTTCTCCCTCTGCCTGTGTCTCTGCCTCTCTCTCTCTCTCTCTCTCTGTGACTATCATAAATAAATAAAAAAATTAAAAAAAAAAAATAAATGTATGAATCTCACCTTTTTTTTTTTTTTTTTTAAGATTTTATTTATTTATTCATGAAAGATGCAGAGACACAGGCAGAGAACCCGATGCGGGACTCGATCCCAGGACTCCAGGATCATGCCCTGGACCGAAGGCAGGCTCTAAACCGCTGAGCCACCCAGGGATCCCCTAAATCTCACCTTTATCTGACTTTTCATCCACAGAATATTTAAAAAACTTCTGTCGCTCCTCAGCTTGATTCCACAGGCTAAGACCTCTAAGGAGTTCCGCAGTGTCCTTCTGAGAGCAGTGTTGTGCAATCACTTTTTTCTTAATATCCTTAAGCTCTTCATAGGTAAAATATTCCATTAACATTGGCTGAAAAACCTAAATGAAACAAAATATTCATAAGAAAAGATGCTTAACTAGTTTTCTTTACACTTTTTAATTAATGGCTCAGTTGTAGTATTATGACACCATACTTTAAAGAGCTAAAAGTTTTAGCTGTTGCAACCAAGTTAGTTAAAAGAGAGTGTAGGGAAGAATATCACCAAAAAGACCCTTCTTTCTATGGCTTCTCTGGCTAATAAATCCCAAGTAATTAAAAAGCATCAGAAGTTTTTCCTGTGCAGAGCTATCAAATACACTTACTCAGTCTCAGATAGGTAGACATTTCAGTCAGTTAACTGCCTTCTGCTGCTACTACAGTAACTGAACTCTACCTCAACAGGACCTCTAAATCCTATGAGAAAGGTACCCAGTGTACTAAGAACCATAAAACTCAGAGCTCTACTGAGACCCCCAACTATCTATATGTCTTCTTTGAAACAGACGCTTGGTCTCAACCTCCAACTTATAGAATTAGAGTCTTTAAGAATTGAAGCCACAGTTTTGTGTGTTTTTTGTTTTTTTTTTTTTTTTTTTTTGGTTCCACAGATCATTTTGATGTGCATCACAGGTTAAGAAACACTACTCTAGTAACTCAGTGACTTCAATGCTAGTTTCATATTACAATGACTTGGGGACCCTTAAAATACATCCAGGCCAGTATCTCTCACCTAATTTAATTAGTCTGGAAAGAGCTGAAAAGTAGGTTTATTTGTTTGTTTTTTAATACAGATCTGATTATAAGGTGAAGCCATAGGTGATAATCACCATAGTAACTGATTAACAACTGAATAAGAATCCAGTTCCTCATAAAATAATTTTTCTATTCCTTACCCTAGTCCTAATATTCACCCCACTTTTAGAGAAAGAGAATGAGAAAATGTTTTGCTCATCTGCTCAGTGATATCCTAATACATGTGTAAATAGGAATAAAATTGTTAAGTTTAACACTGCCATTAGATTACCAAAATCCACTACAAAAAAAAAAAAAAAGGGAATACTAGGGATGCCTGGGTGGCTCAGTTGGTTAAATGTCCGACTCTTGGTTTCAGGTCAGGTCATGATCTCAGGGTCCTGAGATGGAGCTCTGCATTAGTTTCCATGCTCAGCAAGGAGTCCTCGGCTTGAGATTCTCTGCCCCTCCCAGCCCCACCCCCCCCACCCCCCCACCCCCGCCATGCTCTTTCTTTCAAATAAATGTAAAAAAAAAAAAAAAAAAAAAAACACTAAAAATGCTTTAAACTTAGCATGAAAACACAACATTAAAAAGTTTTAAGAATCCTCTAAAGGTTCTAAGATGACATTAAGGTAACATAAAAAGTTATTAACATTCAATACAGTGATATCTACATAATAGGAAAATAAATATTAGTTGGGTAAACGAATTAAACCTTGATTCAGTGAAAAGCAACAACCTCTCTGAGAGAACAAAATTAATGCTTTTTTTGCTCTGGATTTTCTTCCTTTCCTAAAATGAACCAGAGGCTTATCTTCCTATGCATTATTCTGAAGAATAAAAGGCAAAACATCTTTAAAATTTTATAAATCAAAATCACAAGGCAAAAAAAATTGTGCTTACCTCCTCTTCCTCTTTCATGTGAGGAAGAAAATCTCTTGTAAAAGCCTCCAATCTCTCTTTCAACTGTTTTGCATAATTTAACTGCTCACATTCATTCTAGAAACAAAAAAAAATATATCCTATAAAAGTTTTGCTTCATTATTTATATTGTACTGATCTTAGGAAATCAGTTTATTTATTTATTTTTTAAAGATTTTATTTATTCATAGAGACAGAGAGAGAGAGAGAGACAGAGAGACAGAGACACAGGCAGAGGGAGAAGCAGGCTCCATGCAGGAAGCCTGACATGGGACTCCATCCAGGGTCTCCAGGATCAAGCCCAGGGCTACGGGTGGCCGCTGCGCCATGGGGGCTGCCCAGGAAATCAGTTTAAAATGAAACATAAAACCTCAGCAAAAACAGACAGACAAATAAATAGAAAGTGGTCTCTGTGCTTTTTGAAAAATAAAAGATGTCCTTAAAATATCTTGCAAAGGAACCTGTATTCTTTTAGTAGTGTGACTTTATACTTCTTTAAAATGTCATTAAAAGTCTAAAAATAGGGATTCCCAGGTGGCTCAGCAGTTTAGCACCTGCCTTTGGCCCAGGGTGTGATCCTGGAGTCCTGGGATCGAGTCCCACATTGGGCTCCCTGCATGGAGCCTGCTTCTCCCTCTGCCTCTGCCTCTCTCTCTCTCTCTCTCTCTGTGTGTCTCTCATGAATAAATAAATAAAATCTACCTCTCATGAATAAATAGGTGAAATCTTTAAAAAAAAAAAGTCCTGGGATCGAGTCCCACATTGGGCTCTCTGCATGGAGCCTGCTTCTCCCTCTGCCTCTGCCTCTCTCTCTCTCTGTGTCTCTCATGAATAAATAAATAAAATCTACCTCTCATGAATAAATAGGTGAAATCTTTAAAAAAAAAAAAAAGTCCTGGGATCGAGTCCCACATTGGGCTCCCTGCATGGAGCCTGCTTCTCCCTCTGCCTCTGCCTCTCTCTCTCTCTCTCTCTCTCTCTCTGTGTCTCTCATGAATAAATAAAATCTACCTCTCATGAATAAATAGGTGAAATCTTTAAAAAAAAAAGTCTAAAAATAGCAAATATTTGCTCAAAACTTCTATTGATTTCTAATGTATCCACTTATATAATCTCTGTTTCAGTTTTCCTAATCTACGTCTGAGCAGTCCCCAAGTGCTCAGTGGACTGTATCACCACAGAGTCCCCTCGGAATCACTACACAATCCACAACTGTTATACTATGCTGACGGAAACCGATGTCTATTTCAAAAGGCCAGGTATCAACATACTTCTAAAAGTAAGGGGCTCAAACCAGCTTAAAGTAAAACATTCTAATCCTGGACAGTAACTACAAAGTTCTTTCTCAAATGAACTAAGATCCCATTTCCTCCCTATAACATCTATCACTTCTACATCAGCCCTCTCAACTTAAAACATGTGGTATTTAACAAAACAAGGAAACTTTTTAAATATAGGAATATTTTATCCAGGGACGCCTGGGTGGCTCAGTGGTTTAGCACCTGCCTTTGGCCCAGAGTGTGATCCTGGAGTCCTGGGATCAAGTCCTGTATCAGGCTCCCTGCATGGAGCCTGCTTCTCCCTCTGCCTGTGTCTCTGCCTCTCTCTCTATCTCTCTCTCTGTCTCTCATGAATAAATAAATAAAATCTTTAAAAAATACATATATTTCTCAATATTCCATTCAATATCCTTTTCTCTGAAGATTCTACACTTTTTCCCTAAGCATGCCCAAGTGGCTTCCATTTCCACTTCAAATGCTAATAATAAACCAAATTTGCTTTTCCAAATCAAATTATTCTTCTGACCTTGAAATCCATCTATGCCTCCTATTAATAAATGCCTACCATTTATTAAGCATAAGCAGTTCAAATCCAATGTGTCCAAAAGGGATCTTTTTATTCCCCAAGCCTTTTCTTCTACATTCCCTAAAAATTTAGGCTCAGTTCTCATTTCCTCTCTCCTTCTCTGTTCCTTTTCCCTTTTTATGCAAGCACTACGTGCTATCAGTTTTGTCCTATGTAAATCTCAAGTCTGTCCCCTTCCCTCTACTTTAGTTCATATCTTAATAATTTTATTGAATAGGTAATACAGGAACATAATATAAAACTGAAAATAGTACAAAGGAGTATTCAAAAAAAGTAAACCTCCTTTCCATCAATATACAGTACCCTATCCTCACCTAATCGCCTACCTCCCTACCAAAGAGTTACTGTATCTTCTTCCAGACACTATTACAATACATTTGAGAATCATCTTCCTACTTTAGTCTTTTCTATCCCTTTAGCCCATCTTCTTCTCTGCTGCAGAACAGGTTTTCTAGAACACAAATCTGTAAGTGAAAGGTGTGTGGCAGTTTGAGACAGTTGCAACCTAAGTCTATGCTTCACTAAGCCACAAGGGAAACTATAAACGAAGATCAAATTTTGAATTTCTATAATATGTAAATATAATTAAAAGGAAAATCTTTCTACATCATTATCCTAAACTACACTCAAATATGGCTAATTTTATGTTATACAATTAAAAACTGTCCTGTTTAGGGGCACCTGGCTGGCTCTGTCAATTAGGCATCTGCCTTTAGCTCAGATTATGGCCCCAGAGTTCTAGATCAGGCCCCGCATCGGGCTCTGTGCTCAGCAGTGAGCCTGCTTCTCCCTCTGCCTGCCTCTCCCCTTGCTTGTGCTGTCAAATGAATAAATAAAATCTTTAAAAAAAAAAATTGTCCTGTTTAACAATCCCTGCATCCTAAAATATGGAATAAGGAAATATAGTGAACATTATAAGTAACATTCATTTTTTAAATAAATTTTATAAAATAAAAGTATTCACTCTTGCAACAATCTCACCTTTAGTCATCAGTAACATTTATTATTTATTAGGCATTTATTATAGCTTTAAGAGTTGAGCAAATGTTACCAAAAAGTAAAAATGTTTCGGTGATTAAAATTTCCATTTACAAAACCAACTTTTTTTTTTTTTTAAACCAACTTTTAGAGTTAGGGAGTAACATCCACTATAAAATTTTATATATAGTAATGAAAAGGTAACTGACAAAGATTATCATCAACCCAGGACAGGCTCCTCTAAGCCTTCTTCTCAACTAGGTCCCAATTTTGAGCTCTGTCCTTGGCCTACTGAAGTCCAGTTTTAGCAAAAGTTCTGAGTCAGTTTAGCAGAAATCCCTCTACCCTTGGCATCTGATCATTCTCAGTATCATCTATCCACCCTCAATATCTTACCACCCTGATCTGCCTTCAGCAAAAACCTTCTTGAGTCAGTCTAGCAAGATCCTCCCTAGCCTGGATGTTTCCTCTTAGTAATCTTCCTGACCCCCACTCTGTTCCTTGGCTACAAATCCCCAGCTATCCTTGATAAATGCAGAATTCAGTCCCATCTCTCTCCTCTCCTGCAAAACCTCAATGCAGTAATCCCTTGAATAAAGTCTTTAACCAGTGTAAGAATATTTTTTCTATAACATAACATCATTTACTATAAAACTCTAACAGTTTTTGCTGACCTACAAGCAAATGACACAAGTTGTGATAAATGCCCATTTTTGCAACTCACCTTAACATTCTTCAGTCCCTTTTCAAAGAGGCTAAGCATCTCAGAGAGTTTATTGTCAGAATGTACATTATAAATGGTCTGGCTGCGTTGTTGAAGCAAACCAATAATGTATTCATTTTCGATCTGCTCATGCATTTTGAACTCCTTAAAAGTAGCATACAGAGACTGCAGAAGAGCACGGAAATCATTGTTGTTGGAAAAGTTCGTTTTAGAAAGCTGAATAAAAATTTAAAAAGAAAAGCATAATAAATATATGTAAATAAGCACCAAGAAAAATATTCAAATGCATTCTATTTAGTTTTATACATAGCAGAATACATCCTTTATGCTTGGTTCAAGTTCAAATAAGGGAAATTTATAAATTAACAAATGATAATAGTATAATAAAAAGTACACTAGGTCAAAAAGATATTGGCTTGCACTCTGAAGGGCTTGATGATACAGTTAAATGATGCATGCACCAACCAACACATCACATAATTTCTTTAAATGAAAAGGATTAGACCGAACTCCCTCCAAACCTAAAATTCCATTACTCTATATACATACTAAATAGATACTCTATAAAGTTATATAAAATTTTTAAATAATTGTGCTAGGATAATGTTACAAGTGCTTTTGTCTTTGTTCAAATGTTCTTTATGCTATTATAATACTTTTACAATGTAAAAATTTAAAAATGCCCTATTATAGTTTGTTTAAACTTTAATATCAAGAGGAGTCTGATCTGTTCCAGAAATAATTATAAAGTATTGAGCTATTAGAATATAGATGATTTGAGGGGAACTAGTTTTTTCTTTCCCCCTTAAAAATGGGATAAAGAGCAGCTTATATAAGAAAGCATATACTTTTCTGAAGTAGTACAACATGGAAACCTAGTACATCAGGGCATGAGAAAGTAAAAGCACTTGAAGAAAGCTACAAATAATAAAAATGCAAAGAAATATATACACTGTCATCTTCTTTAATTCTACGGTTCAACAAAAGAAAATTACTATTTGGATGTAATTTTAATTTTTTACATCTAATGACAAATTAAATCATCAAGTTTACATGCAAAGATCTAGAAACTTGATTCAAATTAAAGATCAAAATAATATTCAAATCTTCCATTACTTCCATCGTCATATTAAATTTACTATTGTAGGGATCCCTGGGTGGCGCAGCGGTTTGGCGCCTGTCTTTGGCCCAGGGCGCGATCCTGGAGACCCGGGATCGAATCCCACATCGGGCTCCCGGTGCATGGAGCCTGCTTCTCCCTCTGCCTGTGTCTCTGCCTCTCTCTCTCTCTCTCTCTCTCTCTCTCTCTCTGTGACTATCATAAATAAAAAAGAAAAAAAAAAAGGAAAGCCTTCCTTAAAAAAAAAAAAATAAATAAATAAATAAATAAATAAATAAATTTACTATTGTATCAATTCAACTTCAGTTTCAAAATTCATTTTAAGGGGGAAAATCTGATTACATTAAAAACACCATAAGTAGAGGGGAAGAAGCTACTAACAACACACTTTCTGGACTTGGTTTGTCAAGTCTCATCCTGTTTTCCTAAAATGGAGTAGACTCTTAGCTGTCTTAATTGCCTGTTCTCAGCAGGAGTAGCAGGCTCATGACAAAGCATGGGAAAAAATGGTAAACTCCTAAAGCAAAACTATTCCACTATACAGAGCAGAATTAGCTAAGTATCTTATGGAAAAGGCATTATGGATTAGGTATTAAGTCATTTATGGGAATCCAGATCAGAGTCTCTAGGACCAGATCCAGTTCTACCATTTACTTAGCTGTGTAACCCTGCGTAAGTTACTTTTTTCCTTCAATGTCTGTTTCTTCTTGGTGAGAAATGAGAATAACATCTGTACTTTACATGGTTGTTGTAAAATTAAAATGAACCGGTACTTAATAAATGTTAAGTCTCACTATTTTGAAAATTAATCATTCATTTTTATAAATTCTTGCATTGTTTACTGTATTCAAATATTTAATGAGCAGTTATTATGAGCTGGGCATTGCTTCTGGTACTTGGGATAGATATATCAGTCAGCAAAACAAACATCTCTGCTCTACTGAGCTGATATTCTAGTGAAGGGAGGTAACACAAAGAACAGCAGCCACAATAAGTAAGTAAGTTATCTAAAACAGGGGTTGGCAACTCTTTTCTGTAAAAGGCCAGACAGTAAATATTTTAAGTTCTACAGGGCACACTGTCTGTAGCAACTATTTAATTTACCTGCTGTAACATAGAAGCAGTCCATGAATGAGTGTGGCTATGTTGCAATAAAACTTTATTTATGGACAGAGAAATGTGAATTTTGTATAATTTTCAAATGTCACAAAATATTATTCCTTTGATTTTCTCCAACCATTTAAAAATGTAAAAACCATTCTTAGCTCCTGAGCCATAAAAAAAAAAAAAACAGGCAGGACAGATTTGGTTAAACCAATGTTGTAGATCTTATCATAAGAAATCCTACACAAGCCCTGGGTGGCTCAGTGGTTTAGCACCTGCCTTTGGCCCCAAGTGTGATCCTGGAGTCCTGGGATCAAGTCCTGTATCAGGCTCCCTGCATGGAGCCTGCTTCTCCCTCTGCCTGTGTCTCTGCCCCCCAACCTCTGTGTGTGTGTGTGTGTGTGTGTGTGTGTCTCATGAATAAATAAATAAAATCTTTAAAAAGAAAAGAAATGCTACACAAGAGCACAAAAAAAATTTACTAGTGGCTAATCTCAGCAAATACTATCATGGGTCATTTTATTTAAATTAAATAAAATTAAATTTTAATTAAAATTTTAATTAAAAATAAGTCTTAGAAGTAAGAAATAAATCTTAAAAAAAAAAACATGGTATTAGCTACACCAAGTTTAAAAAAAACAAAAACCAAAAGCATAGCAAAAAAATAAGTAACACCCTCCCATGACTTAAGGAAAATAATGTTTTAAACGACATGCAGGAAGTTCTGCATACATTCTCATGGTAGTAAAAAATCTTTCAGATTTAATAACAAGCTAAGATAAGACCAGGTTCATACCACAGATTGAGAACCCAATAAGATGCATCAAAGGATTCTACATTATTCATAGAGTCAATCCAGTTTAGAGGCTAAACTGCTGACTCTGGAGCCAGACTGCTTAGGCATGAATCCATCTCTGCCAGCAAGTCACTACAATGCTCTGTACACCTCAGTTTCTTAATCTGTAAAATAAAGTTAATATTAATTACCTCAAAGGGTTCTTGTAATAATTCCATAATATATCTAAAGAAAACAAAATATAACGTAGATAAGCTCTACTTGGGTTTTTCTGTTATTTTTATACTTAGCCCAAATAAAACTATCACTAGAAGTCCTTATACTCCCAAATCACTTTATCTCCACTTGAAATGAGCAACTGTTTCAACGTGGTACCTAAAAATCAGTAAATTTAGCAGCTAAAAAGATAACCAGAGCACATACAATTTAACTCTTTAAAAATCTGTTTATATGAATTTTTAAAATTTTCTTTGCCTTTACAAAGCTATTCAAACATACAAACTAGATTGAGACAAAAATAGACCTAGACACTAATGATATGAGACACATTGAGATCCATGATGCACTTATGTACTATAAAAGCACTTTTAGATAAAGTAGGTATTATACTTCCCATTTTATAGATGAAATACCTGAGGCTCAGAAAAAATAACTTGCCCAAAACCATACAACTAGTAGGACTCTTCTTTCCACAAGATACAGTATTAGTCCCAATCATAAGGTTATCTTTCCACATCCAACAGAGTAAACTGTCCGAAGAATGCTTGCTCTAAAGCAACAGTTCTCACCAAGGGTCAATTCTGCCCCCCAGGAACTAATGGGTGAGGTCATTTTTGGTTGTTACCACTGCAGAAGTGCTACTGACATCTAGTGGGTAAAAGCCAGGGATCCAGCTAAACATCCTACACTGAACAAGACAGCAGCCACAAGAAAAAATCATCTAGCCCAAAATGTCAATAGTGCTGTGGTTGAGAAATGCTACTCTAAAGAAGTGTTTTTCAAATGCGTTTAACCTGTTAGTCTGAAATACAATGCAACCTAGACACACACACACATCACAAACACTTCAAACAAATTTCAGGAAACAGTATTTCCCTCTCTACCCTGTGATGTACTCTAATATTTACTCTTCCATTTCATTTTTTAAATGCTGTTTCTGACCCACAAAATTGATTTCATGACCCACTAATGGATTATAGGACACACCATGAAAAACACTGTGCTATACAGTAGGATATAAAAGTTCCTAAATGACCTATAAACTTGCATAGTCTGCTGCCTGGCAAATTCAATGATGAACCTATATAGAACAGGATACACATAATCAACAAATAATAACAACCAGTGACATGGCGTATTTTAAAAAGATTCATAATTGACTTTCTGTCTCAGACACTCTACAACCTAAAATCTTACAGCCTGGCTTCAAATTGACTTAAAAAGTTGTGTCACTAGATTAAGCTCAAAAATACACATGAAAAATAATACAACAAAAACCCAAACGCTAATACCACAAATACATTTTTACTTTTTGTCCACTCAGTCACACAATGCTTTGGTTCAACCAAAGGATATTTATTCTCAATAAAGAAACCTCAATTAACTATCTAGTCAAACCAATTATATGGACAGAAAAAAACTATGGCCTGAAGGTGAAATGTTTTGCACAAAATCATGTAACAAGTAATAAGTAGCAGAACCAGAAAGGTAATACAAAAAAACATGGGCTTTGGAAGAGGGAAAAAAGCCTGTAATTAAAATTCAGGCTCTCCTAATTACTAGTTGATTGAGTTGGGTTAAGTTACTTAACTAAGTCTGTTTCCTCATCTTTAAATGACAGATAATACTTGTTTCATGGGACTCTTGTGAGGATTAAAAGAAATAACAGAAGCATATAGTAAGAACTCATTACCTTTTCCTTCCTCCCCTATTTCTCAATTCAATATCCTAATAAACCAATCTTCCCAATGCCAATCAACAACAGTTTTTACAGATATGCAGAGGAGAAAAAAAAAAAACTAAATTCTTCATAATATTCATTCAATTTTTTAAATAATCTATTCCAATTATTATAAGCTTATTTCTCTATAAGGACTTCTGTCATAAAATGTCCTTTGTTTATAAAATGATAAGCAAATGGCACTTATTAATATCCTTACCTGAAAAATTTAGGCACTCTATAAAAGCCTCCACCACTTCAAACTTTTACAACTGGCTGATGTGTAAGTCTAGGAATCTCCGTATTATACACATCATTAGAATCACCACCTACTTTGTTCCCAGAACTCAATTCAAAGACACTGTAACACCACTCCTGACACTTCAATGTCCAGCTAACTGTATGCTTCCCTCCACTCCCATTATACTGCATTTGGATTTCCACCTTAGCACAAATTTAAGATAGTAAAATCCACATCGCACATCACCAGTGCAAGATACTGACGCGACACAGGGCCAACGGACAGTAGAGACTCCACACTTACTGGCAGAATTAATGTCATTATATTTTGAGGATTAGAGGAAAGACCAAAGAACTGGAGTAAACTGGAAAAAGGATGTCATCCGGTGAAATGTTCACTAAAATTATAACAATTTGGAAGGTCAGTGAATTAGCAAAAAGATTTCGTAACAGACTGTTACCAAAAAAAAATTTCAGAAACTACTCTGGTTTCATACAAAGAAAATTAACTAGGAATCAAGATCATGACTTGGGTTTCCATCTGGATCTATAACTAACTGCTTACATAAACTAAGGCTATCTAACCTAGGCCTACAAGTCCCCAGCTGTAAAAGAGAAATACCCCTTCCTTTACCTACATCAAAGGAATGTTGTCCAGATTAACGGTGAAAAACCTTTCCATAAAACTTAAAGTTTTAAATGTAAGAGGAAATCCAAGAGCAAAGGATTAAATTAGGTATTACACAGCAGTATTTAAAATGGCCTACAAGAATAAGTAAATCTAAGTAAACCAGTCTAAGCATATAAATGTATAAAGCATATAAACTATTTGATGCTAGTAAATACATGAATGCTTCTAAAATATATTGTATTTGGAAAGTTTGACACTGAAAATAAAACTGACCGTTTTACAATTACTGGGCATTCAGAGTCAACACTTAGAATACAGGGAAATAACACACCTTGTATCTTTTCAGTTTGAGTACAAAAACTAGTTCCCATTTTGTAAAGTTCTACTATAGGCTATAAGGGTTGAATATCCCTGGTCTTTACAACGGAAAGATGATGAAGGCAAAACTTGAGACAACAAATGAATAAAAAAAAAAAAAATAGTCCTTTTAAGATTACTCAGCCATCATTAAACAATTATTTCTCCACCTTAGCTCCCAAAGGGCATCCTTTTTTTTTTTTTTTAATTTTTATTTATTTATGATAGTCACAGAGAGAGAGAGAGAGAGAGAGAGAGGCAGAGACACAGGCAGAGGGAGAAGCAGGCTCCATGCACTGGGAGCCTGATGTGGGATTCGATCCCGGGTCTCCAGGATCGCGCCCTGGGCCAAAGGCAGGCGCCAAACCACTGCGCCACCCAGGGATCCCTCCAAAGGGCATCCTAGGAGAGATTTCCACTAGCCATTAGTATCAAGAAATCTGGATGTAGAATTCCCATACACTTTTTTCCTCCCTAAATCACCTTGGTCTCTGATCTATGGTTTGGAAAACTGCACTTTTCTTTTCCTTGATGAATATATACAACAATCTCATTAACTACATCTGATTAAGAATTAGTGGTAATTTTAACTTATGCTATGTCAAATTGAAAATGCTTTCTTAATTACTGCGAGAGGAAACATTTAACTACTGAAAAGAATCTCATTTGACTCACTATTGTTTTTTTTTAAAATGGCACTGTATGAGGCTGGTTATTCTATCATGTAACTAAGTAAAATTGTGACTCTTAACTATTATGGAGAGAATCATAATCAGTTAATGAAAGCCCCAAAGTCCCTTGGGAAGTGTACACATGCACAAAATTTTCCATAACAAATTCAGGTGATCTCCAGGCTAAACTAAAGAGACGACTGGGTCTAGCCGTCCTCACTAGCTTTCCCTTTTCGATTTTAAGAAAGTAAAAAAAAAACCTCCCATTTTAAAAATTTCCTGCAATTAGTGAATAGTGTCAGACTAAGTTCAAAAGCCAAAGGAAGTAAAGACATTACAGCAATCTAACTCAAAAAATTCAGGGCTACACAGCTTAACATACGGCTTACCCACATTCCTTACGCTTCTCCTGGATAAATGGTTCTCACCCTTGGCTGCACACTGGACTCACCTGGGGAGCTTTAAATTATCCTTGAGAAGAGGCTGATTCTCAGTGGTTTGGACACTGGGATTTTTAACAGTCTTTAGGATGATTCTAATCAGCAGCCAAGATTTGAGAATCACTGTCCTGGACTGTCCTGTTTAAAACTGCATCTGAATCAGGTATTTTTTAATTTTCAAAATGGAGGGAGGAAAAGGATGGTTGTGAGTGCGTTTTAAATCGTGGGTTTTGAATGTGGCCTAGCACTGAATACGGGGCACTGGGTTATAAGAACCCCTCTTTTCTCTCAACAGTGGTTTTGCTCAATGCTATGTAATTTCTGAAAATTCATCAAAGTTGGTTTCTATGCTTAAACAATAGTTGTTTAAATGCTTTTTATCTGGTTCATTTCTACACGAGACAGGACTGCCTGAAGTTTTTGGGATATATGTGCATATATGTGGACTTCCCCCGACGCAAAAATGGTAAAAATGTGGACACTTAATACTGTTTTAAAATCATTAAAAAGGCCCTGCATCATCTCCAGAAAGTGCTTTTCTTTTCCCCCCCAGTTAATGTTGCACCAATTAAGAGTCCAAAAAGGTTCTCACAGTTAAACCAACTTTTTCCGAGGTCACTTATATTCGAGCCCACGTTAAGAATTCCCAGAGAGAATAGCGGTCTTACAACAAAATCTACAGCGAGTCAATGCTCCAGGACAATAAAAGTTGCAAGGAAAAATTAAAAAAAAAAAAAAAAAAAAGATAACCGTAAATGAAAAGTGAAGCTTCTCCAGTCCCTAGACCAAGAAATCTGGGTTTTCTCCCCCAAGTCAAGCCAGCTGAAAAGCTGGGGCGTAGAAGGAGCAGGGGGTGGTTGGGAGAAGCTGCCCGCTGAGCCAGGAAGCAGCAAGCTAGAGGTTCTCGAGGATGGGTGGGCGTTTGCACGGGGACTCGGGAGCCCCCAGACGGGCCGGAGCAGGGTAGGGGCGGTGGTGCTGGGGAGGCGGGGGGGCAGCTGCAGGAACCGCGCGCCCGCGCAGGCGGCCGGCCCGGGGTCCCCGAAGGCCGGCGGGGCGCCCGGGAGCCTGTCTCCCTAAGGGGGCGCGGGCGGGGGCGCGGGCGGGGCGCGGGCGGGGGGCCCAGCGCAGCCGCAGCGAGCGCGGCCCTCGGCCGGGGGCACGAGCGGGGCAGGAGCGGCGCCGCGGGCCCCGAGGGCACGTCCGAGGCCGCCGGGCGGGCGGCGGCGCGGGCTCTCCGGGGAAGGTGCGGGAGGCGAGCTCGGCGCTGACAGCTGCGTAGGCGGACATCGGCGCGGGCGGCCCCGGGGGCTGCGGGCGCGGCGCAGGCCAGGCCGCCCAGGGACCGGCCCGCGCCGCCGCCCGGCCCGCGCCGCCCGGAGCAAGAGACCTCGCACACCGTTACCTTGTCGCAGTAGAGCCCCACCAGCTGCTTCATCCGCCAGTGCGGGGCGGTGAAGACGTCCACTTCTTCGGGGAAGGGCGCCATCGCCGCTGCCTCAGCCTCCGCCTCAGCAGCCGCGGCCGCCGCCTCTCCATAGACACCCTCGCCGCGGGGCAGAGGCGGCGCGCCCCCCTGCGCATGCGCCCGCCCCGTCGGCGCGCGCGCCCGGCCCACTCCGCCAGCCGGGACGCGGGGGCGCGCGGGCCGCCGCCATGCGGTCGCCGAGGCCCACGTGACCGGGCGCGCGGCGGCGGCCTCGGCGGCGGCCCGCTCGCACCTACCTCCTCCGCTGCTTTCGTTCCTTGCCCTCTTCGCCCGCCGAGGAGAGGAACCACGTCTTTTTACCCTGTTTGTTTCACAACATAAAACGCGTTATCCGCAGCGGTGGGCAGTCGCTACGCCCACCGGGCCTTGAGGCCGGGCGCCGAGCACAATGGCCGCGCCGAGGCCGGGAGCAGCGGCCGGCGCCGCGGGCCGGGACGCCCGTTTGCTGGGGTGGCTGCTCCGCGCGCCCGCGGGCCCTCCCAGGCCGCACTTTGCCCCCCTGCCGTTCCCAGGTGGTCCCCAGGTGGTCCCCAGGTGGCAGGCTCGACCTCCCGGCCCGCAGCCCAAAGGCCCCGGCAGCGGGCGCCCGGACCGAGGCTCGGAGGCCTGCGGCGCCGCGTGAGCGGACTGGACACTGGCCGCCCCTGGGGTGGGCGCGCGCCGAGCCGCCCGGCGAGCCGCGGGCTGGGGGCGGGGGCAGGGCAGGGCAGCGTGGAATGCTGGAGCCTCCGAGGAAGCAGGGGGAAATGTGCCCTGGGCGTCGAGGAGGCAGGAATGTACCTGAGGCACAGGAACTCCAGGTCACGGAGGTCAGGCCTTGGGCGCTGAGGGCAAAGGGCCAATCAATAATCCCCGAAGGTTCGCGCCCGAAAGAACCTCAGCACGCATCCCTCCATTTTAAGCAGAGGCTCAGGGAGTAAGGGGACACGCGAGGTCAAGCAAAAGGCCAGTCTGTTCCCAGAGGTCACTCCCCCCCCCCCCCCCCCCCCCCGCCCCGCCGGCCCCAGCCGTCCTGTCCCGGAGGCCTAGGGAGACTCTGTTACGGGCTCTGCTAATCACGATCAACTCTCCACTGGTTGGCTGGAGAACTAACTAATGGAGTCCTAGAGAAATGGGAGGAAATAGAGAATGCTAAGAACCTAGAAGTGTTTGGTTATTTGCTTAGTGACTATAACCTGCAGGAGGGCAAGAACCAGATATGTTCCGTTCGCTCCTTTGTCCCTATTATCTGCCATAGTTCCATGACAACGTGGACAGGTTTGATGAATATTCAAGAATTGATGGAGTAGAAGGCAAGAAAGAACCTTGCAGTAGAGGGCATCTGTTTGTCTCTAACGCACGGATTGGAAATAAAATTAGATTCCTGGTTTTGCCAGATACCGTTTGTGTGACTTTGAATAAGCTACATGAGGTCTTTCAGCCTCAGTTTCCTCATACAGAAAATGGAGACAAAACTACTATGGACTAAATGCATGTGTCTTCAAATTCACTTGTTGAACCCCCTTCCTCACCATGTGATGGCATAAGGAGCTAGGCCTTTGGAAGGTAGTTGGATTAGATGAAGTCATGAAGACAAAGCCCTCAAGGTGGGCAGCCGCAGTGGCCCAGCGGTTTAGCACCGCCTTCAGCCCACAGCCTGATCCTGGAGACCAGGGATGAGTCCCGCATCAGGCTCCCTGCATGGAGCCTGCTTCTCCCTCTGCATGTGTGTGTCGTTCTGTGTCTGTCATGAATAAACAAATAAAATCTTTAGAAAAAAAAAAAAAAGTCCTCATGATGGATTGTTGCCCTTCTGAGAGTCACTAGAGAGCTTGCTTCCTTCCCCTTATAAGGCAGTTTGCAAACCTGAAGTGGGCACTCACCATATTGGCACCCTGATCTTGGACTTCCAACCTCTAGAACCATGAGAAATAAATGTCAGTTGTTTGTAAGCCATCCAGGCTATGATATCTTCATTACAGCAGTCTGAGCTAAAACAAATACCTTCTTATGGCACTGCTATGAGAATTAAGAGAGTTCACATATTTGAAATGTTTATATTGGCACCTGGCACATAGTAAGTACTGTCTATAAGCTGTTATTATTAAATAAAACAACTTGTGAAGTCGTCCTGTAGGAAATTAAGTCTTGAAGACATTTTGGTAATTGCCTAGCATCCCATAAATCAGTAAACGAATAATCTGGACATACGAATCTTGGTCCAGTGACACCCTCTCAGACACTGTATTAGTTGTGTGGGATACGAGATGAGGTTTATGCACAGTCTATCCTAAAGACACAGGAATAACACTTAAGTAATAGAATAAGATTTCTTAATAGCTCGGTTATCCTCTTCCCCTTTCTCCTCCTTTCTTTTAAACTCTGCTCTTTCACTAGGGCTTTGCTTCTACTTTTTTGTTATCCCCCAGGAGACATTTTCTTATTTCCGCTCTATTTCTTTACTTCATTCTGATCTTTCACTCCAGCTGTCTTAAAATGTACAGACTTCAAGTGAACCAGTTACATGGAGAAATGAGTTCCATGAGAACATGCACTTCGCTTCATGCTCAGTACTTAAAACAATGCCTGTCATACAATTAGTACTCAATAATCTGTTGAATAAAAAAAGGAATGGGGTACCTGGCTGGCTCAGTCGGTGGAGCATGCAACTTTTGATCTTGGAGTTGTAGGTTTGAGCCCCATGTTGAGTGTGGAGATTACCTAAAAATAAAAATCTTAAGGGATGCCTGGGTGGCTCAGTGGTTGAGCGGCTGCCTTTGGCTCAGGGCATGACCCCAAGGTGCCCGCATTGAGTCCTACATTGGGCTCCCTGTGTGGAGCCTGCTTCTCCCTCTGCCTGTATCTCTGACTCTCTCTCTCTCTCTCTCTCTCTGTGTGTGTGGGTGTCTCTCATCAATAAATAAACAAAATCTTTAAAATAAGTAAATAAAAATCTTAAAAAAAAAAAAAAAAGAAAGAGGGATGCTTAGATGGCTCAGTGGTTGAGCGTCTGCCTTTGGCTCAGGGTGTAATCCTGGGGTCCTGGGATGAAGTCCCATATCACGCTCCTCGCAGGGAGCCTGCTTCTCCCTCTGCTAAGCCTCTACCTCTCTCTGTGTCTCTCATGAATAAATAAGTGAAATATTTTTAAAAAAGGAAGGATTGAGAGAAGTTCCTGACATTCTATGATTTCCTCATTTTCACTGACTTTTAATACACCATGTTCTATTTCCCAATCCTTGTTTGTGTCCGTGTTGTTCACCTGTGCACCTCCTGAAGCAAGCAAATTAAATAAGTATTTCACAACAAGGAAAAAATCCATCCAGACACAATTTTGCTGTAACCTGGAATTTAAAGCTGTGTGGTCAGCTCAACAGCAATAACAGCCCCTCTGGATTCTGGTCATTTCAGGGAATTTGTTTAAGATGACAAAATGAAAGAAATACAATGATACAAAAAATAAGTTCTGTGGTCATTCTTCCCTTTGAAGGAAGCTGTTAACATTAGCTCCATGTGCTGAATAATGTAGCAATTAATCACTGGCTATATCTAGAATAAATGATTGATTTACATTAAACTTTAGCCCCAGAAAGAAGGCATTGTTACTGAGGCCAAGGTTGTCAATTTAATCACCTCTCTATGATTTTTTTTTCATATATGACAGAAAAATTCTAACTGACCATCTAGCTATCAGCTACCACAAGGAGACTGGATAGGCACATGAACAGAGCCATGAACATCCACATCGTATGGTGCCTGATGTATCGATGGTTCCTTCTTTCCTGCTCTCATTCTCTATGAAAAACTACATGCCACAGGGGAAAGATAAAAAAAAAAAAAAAAAAAAAAAGATGCCAAATCATTCCGTGGTGACCTAAAAATATGATGGTAAGCCTCCTCTCTAGTATTTTCCAACCCTAGTTTTGAGAGCTCTGGAAAGGATTAGTGGTCAAGGAAAGTCAATTCTAAGGCATTTAACTCTGTTTATCTGAGTGACACAGCACTTTCCCCAACAAGGGGTGAGTTGTGAAAACAAGCAGTGAAAGAATGTTGCTCTTGCAAAAACAGTTGGAATCCCAATCCTAACTCAGTACCAGAATTCATCCTCGCTGTCAGTCAGAACAGCCAATCAACATTTTACTGCAGCAGGCTAGGCTGATTTAGGAGTACAGGTTGTAGTAGGGATGATGGTGATAGCATTGTTTAAAAAAAAGAAAAAAGAAAAAAAGATAACCAGACTTGAAATGCAATGTCAGAGGTTACTTTTTCTTTCTTTTTTTTCATCTTTCTTTAGGACATTTTGTATGCAAATCGCCCTCAGAAAATGAAATATATATAGGCCTGCAGTTTTCCCCAAATCCTTACTTTTTTTTTAAGATTTTATTTATTTATTCATAAGAGACACAGAAAGAGAGAGGCAGAGACACAGGAAGAGGGAGAAGCAGACTCCCCGAAAGGAGCCCGATGTGGGACTTGATCCCGGATCCTGGGATCACATCTTGAGGCAAAGGGCAGATGCTCAACCACTGAGCCACCCAGGTGCCCCTCTAAATCCTTACTTTCTAAAATTTATCTTAGGGATGCCTGGGTGGCTCAGCGGTTGAGCGTCTGCCTTTGGCTCAGGGCATGATCCCGGAGTTCTGGGATGAGTCCCACATCAGGCTTCCTGCATGGAGCCTGCTTATCCCTCTGCCTTTGTCTATGTCTCTCTCTCTGTGTCTCTCATGAATAAATAAATAAAATATTTAATAAATTTTATTTTAAATGGTGAATGATATTTCCCTTTTAGTGTCACTATGTAATTATAGATGAGTTGCTGTGTGTATGAGCTTGCTAGGGCTGCCATAACAAAATACCACAGACTGGGCAGTTTACACAACAGATATGTATTTTCTCACTGTTCTGAAAGTCCAATATTGAGGTGTCAGCACATTTGATTCCTCCTGAAGCTTCCCTTGCTGGCTTGCATACAGCTACCTTCTCACAGTGCCCTCACAGACCTTTCCTCTGTGCCTATGTGTCTGCTGTCTCTATGTTCTAATCTCCTTTTTGTATAAGGACATCAGTCAGATTGCATTAGGGCCCACCCTAACCACATCTTTGTAACTTACCTCTTTAAAGACCTGATCTCCAAATATAGTCCCATTCTGCAATACTAAGGGTTAGAGCTTCAATGTACAAATTTTAGGGGAATACAATGCAGCCTGTAACACTATGGAAAGAAAAGTTTGTCACAAAGATATGATAAAACTTTTTGACCAAACAATGACCAAAACAACAACAACAACAACAAAGCACCTGGAAACAACTAGATGTCCCTTAGTAGGATACTGGATATCAGATAAATAAATTGTAGCACATTCATTCATTAGACAAGTATGCCTCTGTTTTAAAAAAAAATCATAAGATACGTCTATGTTTGCTGATGAAGGACAAAACCAACATTTTCTAAGTTAAAAAAAAAAAACAATGTAGAGAATATTTTGTTAAATATGATCTCCTTTGTGTTAAAAAAAAAAAAAGCATGTTTCTAGAATAAAAACAGAAATTTGTAAGTGGGGTATTCAGGATGGAAAGCAGTTAAATACTTTTTAAATATGTACCCTTTGGTGCAGTTTTAAAATTTGGAAAGTAAAATTTTGTTAATAAGAATGCATTTTAAAAGAATTTAGGCAATGGGATAAATTCAATGGGTGGCAGCAGTTGAGCATCTGCCTTTGGCTCAGAGAGTGATCTGGAAGTCCCAGGATCAAGTCCCACATTGGGCTCCCTGCATGGAGCCTGCTTCTCCCTCTATGTCTCTGCCTCTCTCTCTGTGTCTCTCATGAATAAATAAAATCTTTAAAAAATAATAAAAAATAAAAGAATTAAGGCAATAAATTTTATTTATTTTTTTTAATTTTTATTTATTTATGATAGTCACACAGAGAGAGAGAGAGAGGCAGAGACACAGGCAGAGGGAGAAGCAGGCTCCATGCACTGGGAGCCCGATGTGGGATTCGATCCTGGGTCTCTAGGATCGTGCCCTGGGCCAAAGGCAGGCGCCAAACCGCTGCGCCACACAGGGATCCCTAAATTTTAAATCTTTAAAAATACTATTAAAGAAAAAATAGTTACAAATAATCAGTAGCAATGGGGCTAATTGGACATAGAGCCATTTTATGTTTATCCTAAAATTTTTTTAATTTATTTTTTTAATATATTTTAAATTTTATTTATTTATTCATGAGAGACACAGGGAGAGAGAGAGAGAGAGAGAGAGAGAGAGGGCAGAGGGAGAAGCAAGCTCCATGCGGGGAGCCCGACGTGGGACTCGATCCCGGAACTCCAGGATCACACCCTGGGCCGAAGACAGGTGCTAAACCGCTGAGCCACCCAGGGGTCCCCTATCCTAAAATTTTATTCTAATGTGTGTTGTACATCTGCTTTGCCTCTGGTTTCTCTGTGTACACTACTACCCTTTGGTCCACAATCACCTTTCCCATCAGACTGGAAGCATCTTTGAGGGTACAGACAGTGTTTTAATGACACTGGGGAAATTAGTCTGGTAGAATGTTAATTGGAATGACCAAGACCAAAATTGTACTTACTGTATAATCTATTACCCTGTTTACAGAATGCATAAGAAAAATTAGAAATAGGACAGCCTGGGTGGCTTGGCAGTTTAGCGCCGCCTTCAGCCCAGGGCCTGATCTGGAGACCCGGAATCGAGTCCCACACCCGGCTCCCTGCATGGGGCCTGCTTCTCCCTCTGCCTGTGTCTCTGCCTCTCTCTCTCTCTCTCTCTCTCTCTCTCTCTCTTTCTGTGTCTCTCATGACTAAATAAATAAAATCTTAAAAAAAAAAAAAGAAAGAAAAAGAAAAATTGGAAATAAATGAGGCAAAATCTAGGGGCTCCTGGGTGGTTCAGTCAGTTAAGCATCTGCCTTGGGCTCTCAGTTAATGATCCCAGAGTCCCAGGGCTCCCCAAATTGGGCTCCCTGCTCAGAGAGGAGTCTGCTTCTCCTGCCCCTCACCCCTCATGCTCTCTCTCTCTCTCTCAAATAAATAAAATCTAAAAAAAAAAAAAGAGGCAAAATCTTAAGTCTCCTCTAAGTGGTAAGAATTATAGGTGAATCCCCCCTTCTTTTACATTTTTTTCTATTCTTTCCAATGCTTTAAATGAATGTGTTTTATTTTTAATGTCAAAAATACAGAAATGAACATATTACAATCTGATGATGATTATTTTTTTTTAAGATTTTGTTTATTTATTCATGAGAGACACAGAAAGAGAGAGAGAGAGGCAGAGACACAGGCAGAGGTAAAAGCAGGCTCCCTGCAAAGAGCCTGATGGGGGACTTGATCCCAGACCCCCAGGATCATGCCCTGAGCCAAAGGCAGATGTTCAACCTCTGAGCCACCCAGGTGTCCCATGACAATTATATTTTATAAATACATTTAAAATGTGCTAAAAGGGGGCACTTCGGTGGTTCAGTGGGTTAAGCATCATCCAACTCTTGATTTCCACTGAGGTCACGATCTCAGGGTCATGAGACTGAGCATCAGGCTGTGGGATGGGTATGGAGTCTGCCTAAGATTCTCTCTGTCCTTCTCCCTCTGCCTTTTCCCCCCCTCTAAAAATAAGGTGGGGGCTAAAGGAAATATACCAATTAAGGGGTATAAATCTATGTCTTACTCATCCCACAGCATACCTGTAACCTTACACTGAAAAACAATTTTGTCATTAGTTTATGTCAACAAACTAAATGACTAATATATGCTCTTATTCTCTGAACTGGAGTCAAAGGTTACTAGGAAGAGTATGGGCTACATCATAAACTACATGTGTCCAAATATAGAATAGTCTCCATCTGCAGGTTACCTTTCAAAAATTAGTAGTTCAGATAATGCTAAGATCAGATTTTGCTTCATTACAAATATGGACATATAAATGTGCATGATGGTTCATATTTGCATTTCTTTGCAAAAATTCCAAACAGTTAAAAGCCCTCCATTTCCTAAACGCACCTGTGTGTCACTTCTTATTCTCAGCAAATATTGCCAAGTCAACACCAACTCCTTTACTTTCAGTCAAAGGCCCTATTATGGGCTAACTCGCATGGAACAGGATGGTGCAGTATATATAACCTGAGGGAAAGGTGGTTACTTTTAAAGACAACTTGACTCAGCTGTTTGTACCATGTAGCCATGAAAAGCCTCACAAGTTTCTGGAATGGAAAAGACCGATAAGCTTCCTGTAAATTGTCGGACTTACATTTATTGTAATGATGAAATCTGGCAGGCAATTGCTTAATCCCTGCAGGGCAGGGGTGGAGTGGGTAGTATTAGGGAAGTGCCGGTTCTGTTTCCTTCCTCCTTACCACTGACATTTTTAAAAACCCTCATAAACCCAAAACACAGTACAAAAAATATCTGGAATTACATAAGACAACTCTTGGCAAATTCTTAAATGCTGACAGCTTTGTAGGCAGAAAGAAACATGAGTGTCATATACACCTCTGATTCCCGTTAACTAATAGCTCTTTGTTTTTTAATAGCCTGGTTAATACATAAAACATAGACCAAAATTCTAATTCTACTTCTGCCCACTACCTACCGACCCATGGAACCTTGGGCTAATCATTTGCCCTTTCTGGGACAGTTTTGAGAGTGATAAGGGGTGATAAGTAATTAATACATAGAATCTACAACACATGTGTAACTACTCTCCCAGACAACTGCTCTCCTATTATGGAAAATCAATCACCAACCACCCAGATAAGTCTATCAAGAGTTAGTTGACCTTTACTCAATCATTATTTTCTTTGTGTAACTAGTTTAACTGTAATTAGTTTAACTGCGGTTCATTTTACTGTGATTAGTTCCATTCACAATTACAGATTTACGTACATTTAATCTTTCCAACCTCTAAGTGAACCAATTCATGAGAAATGATATCCCTCCCTTTGCAGACAGCATAGTATTCTACGCTCTTCCTCTAAACATAAGGGCATATTACGCATTGATAATAGCCACCAATTATTGAAAGACTAACTCTATACCAGGCATCACATTATCTCACAATATTGTGAAGTAGGCACTGCCAACCCAATTTTACTGGAACTGAAGCTCTGAGAGGCAGCAGTAGGACTTGAAGCCAGGACTCATGTTCTTAACACACCACAATGGGCTTCTTCTTATATAGCTATGACACTTCATTTTCTGTGAAGCACAAGTCCAATGCAGCTTTGCTGGGAGTTTCATCAGTGAAAAGGGGTGGAGAGAGTGGGAAATAATATATTGACAGAACAGGAGGCAGAGTGCACACTGCTTCAAGGTTCTTAGCTAAGTGTTTGTGATCAGCTAAATTAACAGTAGAATATCTGAAATAATAATGAGGAGGCAATAAGCTATGGTACTACTAGCAATAAAAGTGCCATAAGTCTTCACCCAGACAGTTCAAATGCCAAGAGTACCTGAACCAACCCTGTCCTTGCACCATTCCTCAAAACATGATCCTTGAAGAACCTTCATTAGAACCACAATAGGTCCTTTTAAAGATTTGATTTCTAAGACTCACCCTTGGACAGTCTATTCAGTAAATTTGGGGCAAGGTCTCAGGCTCTGTATATGATTCTTATGAAACTAAAGTTTGAGAAATACTATTCCAGTTATTTTGCTTTCACAATTAAAACTATTTTTCAAACTTGATGAGTTGTTTGTAGAATTCATGGAACTCATGGTATCATTTGCAAAATGTGACATGATACATTAAACGTGATATAGCTAAAGATGAATTACTCTAGAAATAGTATAGAACTGGGAATAAACAGACCTGAGCTCAACTCTCTCCTCTCCTGCTTAGTAGTTATGCAACTCTGAGTGAGTTTCTGAACATCTCTGAGCCTTAATTTCCACTGCTTTAAAATATAGATAACACCTTTATGGGGTCTTGTGAAGACTCAGACAATATATGTGTAATGCCTGATACATAATAGCTGTCAAATGAATGATAGGTATTCTTTTTTTTTTAAGATTTTATTTATTTATTCATGAGAGATACAGAGAGAGAGAGAGAGAGAGACATAGGCAAAGGAAGAAGCTGGCTCCCTGTGGGGAGCCTGTTGCATGACTTATGCCAGGACCTGGGATCACAACCTGAGCCAAAGGCAGATGCTCAACCACTGAGCCACTCAGGTGCCCCAATGATAGGTATTCTTATCATTAAACATCCAACACTGTATAAAATAGGATGCCATATCTTTTTTTTTATATTTTCTTTATTTGAGAGAGAGCAAGTGAGAGGGAGAGAGAATCTAAGCAGACTCTGCGCTAAGCACAGAGCTCAATGCAGGGAGGGATTGATCCTACAACTGCGAGATCATGACCTGAGCCAAAACCAAGAGTCAGACACTTAACCAACTGAGCCACTTAGGCACCCCTAGGATGCCATATCTTAACAGACTCTAGTATTAAGAGACACTGAGGAGGGCACCTGGGTGGCTTGGTCAGTTGAGTGCCCAACTCTTGATTTCAGCTCAGGTGATGATCTCAGGATTCTGAGATCGAGCTCCATCATGGGCTCCATGCTCAGTGCAGTTTGCTTGGGATTCTCTCTCCCTCTTCCTCTGCTCCTACCCCCACTTGTACACATATACTCTCTCTCTAAAATAAATATACAAAATCTTTAACAAAGAGAGACAGAGAGATTAGAGACCAGAGGTTTCAAAATGGTTCAATCCATTATAGTGATCCAGAACACCAGCTTTGGAATCGGAGTCAGCCTGGGTTCAAATCTCAGCTGGTCTACTTTCTCACCACTAGCACAGTAAATCAGAACTTCTTTTGCCTTCTGGAAATGAGGATTTTGTTAATATTGTTAAGCCACAAACCTGTTCATTATTCTGCTAAATAAACTGTAAAATGGAAATAATACTACCTATCTGACACAATTGTGTGAGAATGAAGTGAGATTATATGGGTAAAGAGTTTATGACCATGTCTGGTATATGATCAAAGAGCTTTTAAAAGGAAAAATCTGGGGATCCCTGGGTGGCGCAGCGGTTTGGCGCCTGCCTTTGGCCCAGGGCGCAATCCTGGAGACCCGGGATCGAATCCCACATCGGGCTCCCGGTGCATGGAGCCTGCTTCTCCCTCTGCCTGTGTCTCTGCCTCTCTCTCTCTCTCTCTCTGTGTGACTATCATAAATAAATAAAAATTTAAAAAAAAGGAGGCTTAGACTCTTAAAAAAAAAAAAAGGAAAAATCTGCTCATTTCTATTACTTTTCAACGAACACTGTGTGAGTACAATGGGTCAGGAACTCCAGATTCAGTATATCCAAGAATGAACTCACCATTTTCTCTGACCTCTGAGTTTGTCAATCCTCTGTATTTTCATTTCAGTGACTATTATTGCTGCTCATCTAGTTAGATGAGCTGTGTACCCTAGCTAAAATAATGATAGCAAACAAACTTGAGTACCAGGCACTCTTCTAAGGACTCCTTTGGTATTAAATTATATCTATTCACACAGAATGACTGTATGAAGTGTAGATACTACTATCATCTGCATTTTACAGATGAAAGAACTGAGATGGACAGGATACATGATTTGCCCAAGACAATCCTGGAACAGCAGAGTCAAGTTTCAAATCTACACAGTATAGTCTCAGAACCTATATCTTTTAGTGTACATAATATTGCCTCTAGGGGTGCTTTGCTGACTCAATGGCTGGAGCATGTGACTCTTGATCTTGGGGTTGTGAGTTCAAGCACCACACTGGGTGTAGCAATTATTTTTTTAAAGTCTTAAAAAGAAAGACTGCCTCTAAAGATTTTTGAGTTATTTTAAAAGCTCTCACTCTCCATCACTTCAATATCTAATAAGATACATAGTCCTTTTAAACATCTCTGATCCACCCCCTCTTCTCTATTCACACTAATACAGACCTAAGTTAGGGCCAATTGATGTTCTGATTGAACTATCAGTCTCCTTAATTTTGGCTGCTTCTCATTCAATTGTTCCACCAAACGAACTGGTCAGAAGTATATCTAAAACACAGATATGCTAAATGACTCTTAGTTAAAAACATGTAATGGCACCTCGATTTCTACAGAATAGGACCCAGGATTCTACATAATACTTCTATGTGCTGTTCAATAAGGCAACCAGTGCAGTATCTCCCTTACAATGACGAATACATTGCATCTTATTTTTATTGATATCAATGTGTCTTTTTCCTCACTAAAGTGGGCTCTCTTTCAAAGTAGGGATACTTTTGTTTATCCTTACATAACCATAGTGCCCCAGGCTCCAAGAGCCCACAGGTACAGATGAGGTCACAATATTATCAATATATGAATCTTATTCATTGCTCCTCTAGCAAGTGCAGGACATGTAGCTTCAGCAAAATCCATCATACTACAAAGTACTCCTGACTCCCTAGGAACGTTTCCCACATACTCAGAGCAGATTCTCTCCCATGGTAGCTAGGCTGCTACCCCACATGACAAGTGAGCCACTGTGGTTCTCCCGTTCTTCCTTTGAGCCCTGTATTCTGATTGTCAGAATGAGCTATGTGCCACAAGTACTAAAAGAATAGCTTTCTTCCTTGTGAAATACTGTTAAAGTAGGGTTGCCTCTAGCTCCCTGGGCATCAGATATACTCTCAGGAATCTGAGCTAGGACAAATTTGAGGTACAGCCATGCCATCATATTCAGAATCCCTCCTTTACTCCAACAATGGTTTTAGTACCGGTCCAACTCATTTCTTTTTCCCTTAGGATGATCTGCCTTGCTCAAGTCATCACAGAAAATTTGGCGGAAGGTTGCTGGAGAATCCACCAAGCCAACACACACACACACACACACACACACACACACACACAAAAAAAGAAAGATAAAAGAAAATTTGGTGAAACTTTTATGGGGCCACCCTACCAGTATGCCAAGTATATTTAATATTATTTGAGTCCAGAGTGCCTGCAGAGAACACTCAAAGGATATGATCTAAGCTACAACTGTCTCCCCCTTCCCACACCCCTCACCAATTCCACTGCCTAACATGGAGCTTTGTGCATACTAAAGTCTCAATAAATGTTTTTAAACATAATAAAAATGATTTTATGCCATTTGAGAAGAGCTAAATTTTATCTGAGGGAAGGAACACAAATTTAGGATGAGACTCTCTGGCCCTCAATCCAAAATTACAAAGAAATTCTGGCATTCAAGGAGAAAAGCAAAAAACATGGGCTGTCACCTGAGATGCATTTGACTGTTGCCAGGATTCTAAAGACTACAGTATATGTGCATCTATGTTCTCCAAAGGACTCCTCCAAAGGAATCTGGGTCACAAGTGTTCATGACTGCAAGCCAAACCCTTTGGTTGAAGTGAGAGAAAGCTAGGTCACATTTCTGGAGGCCCACTGCAGACAAAATTGCCTCAAGTTCCTGTTGACACACTCCTTTTAAAAAGACTGCATACCTGGTGGTGATGACCTCCCCATGAGAACATAAATCCTTGTGAGGGACCTCTTCCATGAGTCTCCAGAGAGAAGAGGAAGCACAAGAAGACGTGCCTGGGGCAGAGCCCCAAATCCTATTTCATGGGTAGGAAGTGCCCAGAATGCTACAAAATCACCACCATCGTTAACCATGCATAAACAGTAGTTTTGTGTGTTGGTTGCTCCAATGTCCTTTGCCAGCCTATAGGAGGAAAAGCAAGGCTTAGGGAAGAACGCTCCTACAGATGGAAGCAGCACTAAAAGCACCCTGAATCAAGATGAGAAACCATTCCTTTAAACACATTTTGGATTAAACAAACAATAAAAACCATTTTGTTGTCTTGTTCATATGTAATGTAAATCTTTTAGGCTGATTTGACTTCCCTGTTTTAAATATGAGGTATTTGTTGTTTGTTGTAATTCTGATGAAACTGCAGCCTGTTTACACAATGTGGTATTAGTGGAGAAAATTCACCCAAATTGCTAACTAGATCAGGGTTTTAAACATTGGTAGTGTTTCCAGTTCATTGGTATTAAATAAGACTCATTTAAAAAGAAATCACTAGTTGTTGAGTTTAAAGTGAAATTATAGGAGTACCTGGGTGGTTCATTTGGTTAAGCGGTTAGGTGTCTGGTCATGGTCTTAGGTCCTGGGGTCAAGCCCTGCATTGGGCTCTCTGCTCAGCCAGGAGTCTGCTTCTCCCTCTTCCTCTCTGTTCCCATCCATGTTCTCCCCCTCTCTCTCAAAAACTATATAAATTTTTTTTAAAAATTAAGTGAAGTTATAAATTATATTAGTATTATTACAATTTCAAACTACTAATCAAGAAATTTTATCCCATGCTTAATGATTTGAGCATTAAGCTCATTAAAGGAGCTTAAATGCACGTCACAGTACTTAGATTCTTTGGCTCTTTCACTAAACCACCACATGGTCATAAGCAAGGTTTTTAACGTTTATGGCAATCCATTATAAAACATCATAAAGTGTCTAGCAGTGGCTAGGCCTGGGTGGGTCAGTTGGTTAAGCATCTGACTCTTGACTTCTGCTCAGGTCATGATCTCAAGGTCCTGGGCTTGAGCCCCACATTGGGCTCTAGGCTGCATGTCAAGTCTGCTCGAGACTCTCTCTCTCCTTCTGCCCCTCCCCCAACTCATGCTCAATAAATAAGTAAGTAAATAAATAAATAAATAAGATCTTCATTAAAAAAATAAGTGCCTAGCATAACACTTGGCATTTTCTACGGGAATTTAATATTTGTTAAAATGGAAGTTTTATTTAACACATATTAAACAACTTGTATTCTTTATGAGTTTCAGACTAAGTAGCAGTATCCTATTTGACAGGCAGATTGGGGAAGACTCATCCATCATTACATTCAAATGAGTCCAAGCAAAGCCTTATATTGCCTCTAAATGCAAATTAAATGGCATAGTATAGTGCTTTTTTAAAACAACAGGCCACAAGACAATTGTGAATTGAAACCAACAAATCTTTTTAATAGAAAATGCCAGAGCAACTTGCCTAAAGTCTGAGCAAGGACTATGTCTATTGCCACAAATACCAGGATCAACCTTGGTAACTGTTATGAGAATCAAATAATGGAAAGGAGGTAATAAATAATATATGAATTGCTAGGATAGTTTGATGGCTGCCTTCTCATTCCCTTTCCTGGTATAAGATGGCCAATTTAACTATTGTTTTATTGAGAAGGCTCATAATTGTACAATTAAATGTTTGGTTAATATAATCCAATTATTTGTGGCTTAGCGTGTGAAGGCATTTCATCTACTGCAGACAGAAAGTATCAAGATTTTCAGCTGTAGATGTTCAGCCCATGTGCAGTGTGACGTTTTCTAATTTATTTATTTTTTATTTTATTTTTTATATGTATATATTTTTAATTTTAGATTATTTATTTTATTTATATTTATTTTTATTTATTTAAACTTTTTTATTGGAGTTCAATTTGCCAACATATAGCATATCACCCAGTGCTCATCCCGTCAAGTGCCCCCTTCAGTGCCTATCACCCAGTCACCCTATCTCCTTCCCCATTCTAATCTGTAGCTTGTTACACTTTCATCAAACTAATACAAATTGGACATAAACCATATTTTTAAAAATAATTAAGTATGAAGTGAAGGAGTGCCTTGCTGACTCAGTTGGTAGAGCATGTGACTCTTGATTTCAAGGTCATGAGTTCAAGTTCCATGTTGGATGTAGAGATTACTTTAAGAAAAAGTTTATTAAAAAACCAATTTTTTTAAAGTATGAAGTGAGAACAGTATTTTTCTCTCAAATCAGCTCAACTCTCAAGAGCTGGAAGGTAAAATAATGGAAATATGGAGAAAAAATGTTTATTTTAAATAGCAAATCTTTATTTCATTCAAGCTATGTATTTTTTTTTCTTTAAAGATTTTATTTTGGGGATGCCTGGGTAGTTCAGCGGTTGAGCGTCTGCCTTTGGCTCAGGTCATGATCCAGAATCGAGTCCCATGTTAGGCTCCCCACAGGGAGACTGCCTCTCCCTCTGCCTGTGTCTCTGCCTCTCTCTCTCTGTGTCTCTCATGAATAAATAAAATCTTTTTAAAAATTGATTTTTAAGTAATATCTACACCCAGAGTGGGAGGCTCAAACTCACAACCCCAAGATCAAGAGTCATATGCTCCAAGGACTGAGCCAGCCAAGCACCCTGTTATTCTAGCCACATTGTAAAAAGAAAAAATACAAAAGATTATAATAAAGATGATTTAATATGTGGGTTTATCAAATTGTTGGCATTTTAAAAATAAAAGCATAAGATCTCAAAATTTAAAAGCTACTTGGAAATAGGGCAGCCTGGGTGGCTCAGCGGTTTGGTGTCTGCCTTTGGCCCAGGGCGTGATCCTGGAGACCCAGAATCGAGTCCCACATCGGGCTCCCTGCATGGAGCCTGCTTCTCCCTCTGCCTGCATCTCTGCCTCTCTCTCTCTCTCTCTCTCTCTGTGTATCTCTCATGAATAAATAAATAAATAATCCTTAAAAAAATAAAATAAAATAAAAACTACTTGGAAATAAGCTAAAATTATACTTTTTTTTTAAGATTTTTTTTGGGGGGGGGAGACACCTGGGTGGCTCAACGGTTAAGCATCCGCCTTTGGCTTAGGGTGTGATCTGGGGATCCAGGATCGAGTCCTGCATCAGGCTCCCTGCAAAGATCCTGCTTCTCCCTCTGCCTGTGTCTCTGCTCCCAGGCCCTCTGCCTCTCATGAATAAATAAATAAAATCTTAGATTTTATGGCTCAGTTGGGTGAGCTGCCCTCTGCTCAGGTCATGATCTCAGGGTCCTGGGATCAAGCCCATGCATAGGGCTCCCTGCTCAGTGAGGAGTCTGCTTCTGCCTCTTCCACTCCTCCTCCCCTCTTATGTGAATGCTCCTGGCTCAAGCAAGCAAATAAATAAATAAATAAATAAATATCTTTTCTTAAAAAGTACAAACTATTCTTAGCTTATGGGCAGTTAAATAACAAGTTGCAGACCACAGTTTTTTGGTCTCTAGTGTATTTCTATCTGCTTGAAAAGATTTGACTTCCTTTAACATTTCTTATGTAATAGATCTGCTGGTGATGAATTCTTTCACCTTTAGTCTGAAAAAAGCATTTTGCCTTTGTTTTTTTTTTAAGATTTTTGAGAGCGAGCACGAGAGCACCCAAGTAGGGTGGGCAGGAGCAGAGAGAGAGGGACAAGCAGACTCCTCACTGAGCAGGGAGCCTGACACCAGGCTCCATCCCAGGACCCAGGGATCATGATTTCAGCCAAAGGCAGAGGCTTAACTGACTGAGCCACCCAGGTGCCCTTTGCCTTTGTTTTTAAAATATATTTTCACTGGGCATAGAATTTTAGGTTGACAGCATTCTTTGTAGTATATCATATATACTGACTTCAACAATTTGCTTTCTAAAAGAAATCTGATGTCATTCTATTTTAACCTTGTTTCTAAATTACTTGGATAGTGCCTTTATCCTCTGATATTTTTGTTTTTTAAAGATTTTATTTATTTATTCATGAGAGAGAGAGAGGCAGAGACATAGGCAGAGGGAGAAGCAGGCTCCCTGCAGGGATCCTGATGCAGGACTTGATCCCTGGACCAGGATCACGACCTGAGCTGCTGGCAGATGCTCAACCACTGAGCCACCCAGAAATTCCTTTTTTTTTTTAATCTCTCATTGGTATGAAACAATTGTGTGCCTTGATGTACTTTGTTCTCATGCTTCTTGTACTTGGGACTCATTGATCTTCTTGGATCTGTGGGTTTATAATTTTCATCATAATCAGACACTTGTTAGCTATCACCTCTTCAAAGGTTCTTCATATTTCTTCTCCACTCCTTAGTCTGTTACCTTAGATGCTTTTAAAAAACTTTTTCTGATTTTGGAGTTTCCATTGATAGGTCTTCAGACTCATGAATCTTTGCTGCTTCAATGTCAAGTCTGCCAGTAGTCCCAATGGTGTTTTATATTTCACACATTTATCTCTAAAAGTTTGTCTTTCCATCATCCATGTCTCTACTTTTCAACAATTGGAATAGTTGTATGTATAACAGTATGTCTGCAAATTCTAACATCTATGTCAGTTTCAATTGATATGTTTCATTATGTCCTATTTCCCTACTTATTTACATCTTTGATAGTTTTTGTTCTAGTACAGTTACTTGGAAACAATTTGATGCTTTCAGGTCTTGATTTAAACACAAGGCAGGACAGAACGATGCTCAGCCTAGGACCAATCATTACCAACTGTGGTTAAACCCTTCTATGTACTCTACCCAATGTCTGAGATTGATGAAATTTTCCAGTTGTGTGGGGACAGCCATTATTCCCAGCCCTCTTTGAGATGCTCTATTACTTTGCATGGTCTTTTCCTTTCCTCAGCTACATGCACTGATTAGTGCTCACCTGAAATGTCAAGGAGAGTCCTTTCAAATTTTGAGTTCTCTTTCTGTGCAGCTATTTTCTCTCTACTACTCTGTGCTACAAACTCTAGCCATCTTGGTTTCACCAGACTCTCAGCCTTGTCTTGTCAAACATTCCACCAGGCTCTCCATCTCCCTCTCCCTGTGCTGTGGTTTAGAACAGAAACTCTCTCAAAGCAGTGAGCTGGAGCAATCATAGAACTCACCTTGTTTGCTTCCACCCCATGAGGGCTTACATCCTTCATTGCCCTATGTCTTAAAAAGCAGTGTTTCATATTGTAAATTTTTTTTACTATTACTGTCCTATCTCAACCTTTTAACCATTATGTCCCAGGAAAAAAAAATTGAAGCATTCAAGAAAAATGTCTGGATAGTCACTTGCTCTCTATCATCTTGAATCAAAAATTGAGTTATACTTGAGAATTAAAGAACATAAAAACATTCATTTACTTTTCATAAACACTAAACAGTGCTTATGAGACATTAACTTTATCATTCTTTTGGATGAGTAAGATTGTACATTACAAAACAGAATTACTGTAGTACTATTAGTACTTTTAACACTTAATCCAAATAAAAACACAAGAAACAGGTGTTAATAATGTATCAGACATGTGGGAATTGCCTTCCTGTATCCCACACTGGAATGAACTTATAAAGACAGCACATTTGTCATATTAAATAAAATGCTCCCCAATTTTTATTTGCATTGCGTTTACTTGGGATTCTTTGTCGCATTTATATATTAAGTGAATTTATATGTGATTTTTTTTTCCTACAAAGGTATCACTTCATTAAAGTTTTTGGTTATATAACCTTCCGTTCTCCCTATCAGCTAACATATTTCTATTGTTGGAAAATAATCAAAGTAATAATGGCTTTTAATGTCATTACCTACAACCATTGTTTTTGCAAATTCCTAACAGTTTACTGGGAGTCATAGAAAGGAAAACAGCCTGCCACTGCAGGCCACTTTTACATATCAAACAGATGAAGCAACTCTAAGATATTTCAGTGAAGTGTAACCAGGCTTATAGAAGATTTTTTCGCATCACTGATTACAAAGCATCTGTTCAGTTACATAAGCTGTAGAGAAATGTAACTTCCCTCTAGTTTTCCTGTATCTTGTTACATAACTCATTTTCTTCAAATTAACTTAGAGCTAATATTTATAGGACAAATAGAAACCAAAAAGGGAAACAAAGCATACTAGTACAAAAAGAAATGAGGTGAACAAATTCCTAAGTGAAAAATTATTTAGTGGGCTTCTGGGTGGCTCAGTTGAGTGGCTGCCTTCAGCTCAGGTCATGATCGCAGGGGCCTGGGATCCAGCCCTGCGTTGGGATCCCTGCTCAGTAGAGAATCTGCTTCTCCCTTTCTCACTCTGCTCATGCTTGCTTTGTCTCAAATAAATAAAATCTTTTCAAAAAATTACTTAGGACCAAATAACAGACTACTATTGTGGCCTATAGATTTTATTGCAGGAGCACCTGGGTGGCACAGTTGGTTAAGTGTCTGACTCTTGATTTCCATTCAGATCATGATCTCAGGGTCACGGGACTGAGTCTCTCAATGGGCTCTATGCTCAGTGAGTTTATGCCCCTTTGCTGTCTGTCCAACCCCTTGCCCGGGCTCTCTAAAATAAATACATTTTTAAGGAAAAAAAAGATTGTCCTGCATTCTTCCTAACCTAGATATACCAGGCTTCAGCCCAAAGTCCTAAGGCCCTTCCCCACTACTTTCAAAGTCAGGTCTTAGTTACAACACTGGCAGTGCAAAACAGAGAACCACTCAAGGGAATTAGAAGTTTACAAACATACCATGTCTTACCTTCTCAGTTACAAAAACCAGTTGGGTGGGCAGTAATGCTAGGCTGACCACCTCTTTTCTGATGCACAAACGCCTTTAGATGGAATTATTTACAACTGAAGGAAATTTTAAAAGAAATAGGTTGAAGAGTCCTATTTTTTTTTTTTAAAGATTGGCGGGGAGGGGAGAAGGTGCAAGAGCGTTCGAGCAGGGTGGGGGGGTGGGCAGAGAGAGGAGAGAATTTCAAACTGACTGAGCGTGGAGCCTGGTGCAGGGCTGGATCTCCACAGAGCGTGGAGCCTGGTTCAGGGCTGGATCTCACAACATTGAGATCATGACCTGAGCAGAAATCAGGAGTCAGCCTCTGAACTGACTGAGCCATCCAGGTGCCCACCCCTCTGCCTTTAAAAAAAAAAAAAAAATTATTCCAGAGAGAGAGAGAGAGAGAGAGGAAACAAGCAAGCAGGACAAAGGGAGAGAACCCCAGATTCCTTGCTAAGCACGGAGCCTGACATGACGACCCCAAGATCACCTGAGTCAGACACTCAATGGATTGCACCACCCAGACACCCAAGAACCCTACTTCTATGAAATGAGATGTTTGGCCTTCGGCAAATACTTAACTCTCTGAGCCTTAGTTTCCCCATTTATATAAATAGGGAGGTTAGAGGAAATAAGATATGAGAAACCTGGTTTATGAAATTATATCATTGCTTTATAATCCGTAATTCATATATATTAGGACATGGATTAAAAAATGTTATCAGTCTTTCATCTCTTCATAACAGAATGTTTATGAGCCATTACGTATTTTTAAACGTTCCCACCTCCCTCAAAACTTTAATGTAGCCATCATTTAAACTTAAATTCAACTGGACAAATGACCTAACTGCTACAACAAATAAATTCAAGGAGGGAAGGACAGCCATTATGTATTAAAAGACATGGTAAAAAATATTAATCAAATGAAACATACAGACATGGTTTAGAGCCTAATTAAATAAAACAGGGTGAAGACTCTTTTTAGAAAATTAGAAAACACTGGATATTAGATGAAATGCTACGATGGCCAAGATTTAGAATAATTCTAGCTAAGAGTAGGATACAGGCAGTGTGTATATGTGTAGGTATGGCGGCAGGTATTTAAGGGGCAAGGAACAGAAACAAAATTGGACAAATACTGATAATGGTTAATTTTATTAATCTCTTTGAAATTTTTCATAATAGTATAAAAGAAGTATGACTTACAAATCTATTATGTACATGTCACCTGATATTATCACTAGCCTGTTGAAAAAATGGAATTCTTGAAGTATAAAATATTAACATAAAGACAGAAAAAGTAGTAAGGACCTAATATAATTATCTAACAAGTGATACTCTGTATGTACTAATAAACCACTTGAAATGTATAAAATACACTAAATCAGCTTCAACAATTTATCAACTCATGGCCCATCAGCTTTTTCACCTAAAACCTCATCCAAAATACCCCAAACTTGAGTCCCTTATTAGAAATGGCTTTTAAGACTCATTAGTTTGATCTGAATTATGTGGTCTTGAAAAGAATTTTTAATTTTTGGAGCAAAACCCATTTTCTATGTTTAAATATGCAGCTCTACTCTTACATTTGACAGTTTCAGGATCATGTACAGTTGTACTGTTAAATAATTATATATCATATATCATTTAAAACAAAAATTTTAAACTACTACTAGATATAGAGATTACAAAAACCTATGAAGACTACTTTGTGGTGCCTGGGTGGCTCAGTTGGGTTAGGCATCAGACTTGACTTTGGCACAAGTCATGATCTCAGGGTGGTGAGATTGAGCCTCACGTTGGGCTCTGCGCGGAGTGTGGAGCCTGCTTGAGATTCTCTCCGTTTCTAACTATCCTTCTGCCTGCCCCTCATCGCCTCACACATACTCTAAAAACCAAAAAGAAAAAAAAAACCAAAAAAAAAAACAAACCCACAACAGGATGGTCTAGTGTTGGACAAAACTTATAACTGAATAGAGACCAGAAAAAAGGACCACATTCCATGTAGACTTCTGACAACAAAGCTGCCACTGTTGACCAGCTGAGGAGAAAAGACTATTCAATAGGTCTGGCCAATTGTTATTAATATGAGAAAAAATGATGTACTTCCCTCAAATTAAACATTAAAAAAAATTCCAGATAGGAGGATTCAAATGTAAAAGCACAACATTCAGAAAAAAAAATAAAGAGGACAGGTCACCGAAGGATCTTACTTCCATTAAAATTAACTTCTAGGGACACCTGGGTGGCTCAGTTGGTTGAATATCTGCCTTTGGCTCAGGGTGTGATCCTGGTCCTGGGACTGAGTCCCACATTGGGCTCCCTACAGGGAGCCTGCTTCTCCCTCTGCCTATGTCTCTTCCTCTCTCTGTCTCTCATGAATAAATAAATAAAATCTTTTTAAAAAAAAGTTAACTTCTATCCATCAGTAACAAACACAGCACAACAGAAAAGTGGACACAAATTTAAAGACATTTTATTGATAAAGAAACAAGAAACCTATGAAGATATTCAACTCTTAGTTGTCAGGAAAATGCAATTAAAATGACAGTTTTCATTTTTTCCCCTACCAGACTCGAAAAAGTAAAGTCTGACAATACCAGGTTTGGCCAAGAATGTAGAACAAGAATTCTCAGGACACTGCTAGTAGGACTGCAAATTAATCCCATTACTTTAAAAAATATATCAGGATTACTAATTAAGCTGAACATGTACATAATTCTACCATTTAACAATTCTAACTGTATTAATTTACTAGGGTTACCATAACAAAAATAGTATAGACTAGGTGGCTTAAACAACAGAAATTTATTTTCTTGGTTTTACAAGCTCTGAGTCCAAAGATCAAAGTGTCAGCAGGTTTGGGTTCACGAGGCCTCTTTTCTGGCAGTGCACACATCCAGTGTTTTCTCTGTATGTTCTAATTTCCTTTTCTTATAAAACACATCAGGTTGGATGAGGGCTACCTTTCAAAGGCCATATTTTAACTTAATTGCCTCTTTAAAGACCTGATCTCCACATACAGTCACATTCTGAGGCATTTACTGGGAGTAAGGGCTTCAACATATGAATTTTGGGGACACACAATTCAGTCTGTAATACTGCCTCCTCTAGGCATTATTAGCCAGAGAAATGCTTCCACATGTTTGGGAATGCTGATAGAAGTTTAGTTCCTAATAGTACACAAGAGACTGGATAAATCAAGTTGTTATACTTCTAAAACAAAATACTGTCTAGTAGTGAAAAGGAATGGACTACAGCTACATCCATAAGTTTGGATTTTAGATTCTTAGAAACAGTACTACATGGAAAAAGTAGTAATCAAAGTGTATATGTAATGTAACTCTATTATATTAAGGTGAAAAAAGGCAAAGATACAGTACATATTTTGGGGATACATCTAGGTAGCCTTAAAACTCTAATAAAGTAAACTCTAAAGAAAAGCGAGGTAATGGTTAACATTTAGGATAGTGTTTTCCTCTGGAAAGGAAGGGGAAATACATTTAGAGAAAGCCACAAGACCCTTAAAAAGTTATCTCAGCATTCCATTTCTCAACTTAGATAGTGGGTATATTCTTTTATGGCATAATAAAAAATGTATTTGATCTTTATCCCTGGTTCAGAGCTCAAAAAGCCTCAGCAAGTCCTGAGTGATACGAATGTCTTGTTATTCTGGAATCCCTTTCAACTTTATGGTAATTTATAGCAATGAGGTGATTCAAGGTGGGGGTGAAAGGTCCCTAGATAACTTTAGGATGGAAACTAGTCACCTGAAAAGCCAATTAGGTGATTACAAGGATGGAATTTTCAGAGGAACTAGAGATTGAGTTCAAAGAAGCCAATGATTTAATCAAACATACCTACTCAGTGCAATCTCATAAAAAAAATCCTGAAACAACTAGGCTCAAGCTTCCCAGGTTGGTGAACACATCAATGTCATGGGAAGGTGGGATACCCACACAGGTCATGGAAGCTCTGCACTCCCTGTCCCCCATACTTTGCCGTATGCATCTTTTCCATTTGGCTGTTTCAGCTGTATTCTTTACAACAAACTCTAATAGTAAGTACAGCACTTACTTGAATTCTGTCAATCATTCCTGGAATTTTCATACCTTGAGGGGGGTGTGTGGCAGTCACAGGAATCTCCAAAATTTGTAGTTAGTTAAGTATAAGTGCAAGTAATTTGGGGATACCTGAGACTTGTGACTGGGGTCTGAAGTAGGGGCAATCTTGTGCGACTGAGCCCTTGGTTGACCTGTGGGTCCGCCCTAATTCTGGGTAAATTATAGCATACCCATTTGGTATCAATGGATGCTACTGAAATAATGTTATCTTTAAATGAGGTGTGTGTATGTATCACACACTCTCCACTCTCATTATATATTTAATAAGGAAAACTTTACTACACACAAAACCAAACAAGAACTATGAAGTAGCACTATCTTTAACCATGGGGCAATCATTACCCATAGGTCTTAAGCCTTGAAAGAGCCAGGATTGCCTGTATCATCACATATGGAATTTTATCTTTTAGTCTAATAAGACCTTCATCCATTTTATGCACAAAACATCATCAATCTGGCCTTTTTCCAGCATATTTCCCAAGAACTTATTTAGAATCTGGTGCACTAAACACTGAACTTCATTGCTATTTGCCTCAGTCCTGAAAAGAAAAAAAAAAAATAAAATAAATTATTCCCAGGTAGCATTATAATGACAACCATTTGTTTTTCCCCAAGTTCAGAATTCTACAATTTAATAACTGATGAGGAAGGTACAATTCATGCAAAAAAAAAAAAGAACAAAGCTAGAATGCAGTAATTTTGAACCCAAAAAATAATCTTTCTTTCCTGAGTGCTCATTTAAATATAATTACCTTAAACTGGTTCTTAAGTTTTTAAAATTAAAGCTAGCATTATAAAATAAACCTTTATAAAAAATTATATAGTGAATTAGCTTGTCATATTTTATTCTGCAGAAAAAAATGTATAAGGTGACTTTTATGTAACATGAATTTGTCTATGTATGTACACATACCATAAACTTATTTATCATCAAATATATTTTTTAAATATTTTATTTGACACACACACATACACACAAGCAGATTGGGCAACACGAAGCCCACTATTGGGCTCCATCTCACAACCCTGAGATCATGAACTGAGTAGAGACATCAAGAGTCGGATGCTTAAATGACTGAGCCACCCAGGCACCCCTATTTATCATCATATATAAATTTAGACTCTTAGATGTCTTTTCTCTAAATTATAAAAGCTCTTAAAGTTTTCAACCCAGTAAATTTTTAAATGATACATACATTCACTGTAAATGTTAATACAAACTGACAAAATTATTCTAGAGTATGTTCAAAAGAAACTAAAATAATATAACTTGAAATGTCACTGTCTTATCTTCCTTCTATTTGCCTAAATCAAGTAATAAACTGCAAATTCCATTTCCTGCTCAACTGCAGATTTCCTATTTACAGATTATCATGTTTTTAAGGTATGAACAAATGCCTCCTGTAAAAATGTTTTACTGATAATCAGAAATATAAAAACCAATCATCCACAAACTACACTGATAAGTCTTTATCTCTAGCACTGATCCAAGACTCTCCAAGCTATATTAATATTTTCTTATCAAACTAAAATCTTTATTCCTTAACTTTTAGTTGTCCATCCAGCAGAAACAGATTAAGGAAAATAGACTCGAGTAATAATTTCTTATGTCCCTATTTTTGAGTTACTTCTGTTATGGAGGAAGGCAGCATAAGATTTTGATTATAGGGACACCTGGGTAGCTCAGTGGTGGAGCATCTGCCTTCAGCTGAGATTGGGATCCCAAGGTCCTAGGATTGAGTCTCACATTAGGCTCCTCAGAGGGAGCCTGCTCCTCCCTCAGCCTATGTCTCTCTGTGTCTCTCATGAATAAATAAAACCCTAAAAAAAGATTTTGATTACAAAAGATTTTGATTCTTCTACACATCCTTCAGTCTATTTAGAAAAATGTACCAAGATACACACACTTCAGTTTAAAAACAACAAGCACACTGGTGTCAATTCAACACTGCCTTTTATAATTTCCCTTTGATGTACTGTGTATCATTGCAACTCCTGTTCTCACACTGTTCAGGATTTTACGTACAAATTTTACTATCAAAAACATCCCCCTAATTATATTTCAATGGTTCCCACACACCCTTAAAGAAAAAAAAAAAAAGAGCAAGGGAAAAAAAAAAAGCAATACCTCACATATTTGGCTGCTGGGAGGATAAAATGGACCACTCTATGAAGGGCAACTTTAATTACCATATTTACAAATATATTTTCTCTTTGACCCAGCAATTCTCTTCAGACAATCTGACAATTAGTTACCCCTGCAAATGTAGGAAATACGTATTCAATAAAACATGGTTCAGTTGGTAGAGCATGTCTCTTGATCTCAGGGTGTGAGTCCCCAACACTGGGCACAGATATTACTTAAACAAAAAAACATCGTTTGTAATATGTAAAGACTGGAAACAACACAAGTGTGAGCCTATAGTGCATTGACTGTAAAATGGGGTATGTCCACAAAATGGAATGTGTGACAACTTTAAAAAAAAAAGAAAAAAGAAAAAGAAAGGGGTGCCTAGGTGTCTTATTCAGTTAAGTGTCTACCTTCTTCAGCTCAGGTCCTGAGTCAGGGGTCCTGGGATCCCTGCTTGGTGGGGAGTGTGCTTCTCTCTCTCCCTCTAATCTTCCTCGGACTCGTTCTCTCTCTCTCAGATAAATAAACAAAATCTTAAAAAAAAAAAAAAAAAAAAGAATGAGGAGATGTAACTAGACAATGATAAGGAGTATACAGAATATACTTTTTTTTTTCCAGAATATACTATTAAGTGAAAAAAGTGCAGAACAACACAGAAAACACTGAAGGAGGAATGAAGGGAAATAAGAACCTATACATATTCTCATTTGCTTGTATTTGCACAAAACCCTGAAGGATACACAAGAAACTAGTTAAAAATGGTTATTTGTAAAAGACTATGGGGGACTGTACTGGATGGGGATTAGGAAAGGAGCGAGTCTTCTCAGTGCATTTCTTCCTAGGTAGTTTGAGCATGTAAAATATTTACTAATCAAAGAGGTTTAAAAATCTACTGAAAAAAAAATAGTTGTTCCTTTTTTTAGGGCAGCCCCGGTGGCTCAGCGGTTTAGCGCCGCCTTCGGCCCAGGGGGTGATCCTGGGGATCCAGGATCAGTCCCAGGTCGGGCTCCCTGCATGGAGCCTGCTTCTCCCTCTGCCTGTGTCTCTGCCTCTCTGTGTGTCTCTCATGAATAAATAAATAAAATCTTTAAAAAAAAATCTGTCATTGTGTGATCCTGCCAAATGAAAAAAATTAACTTGAGGAAAATAAATGCTTTTTTCTTTTCTTTTTCTATTTCTGGTAACGAAAAGCAGTAAGTTTATCAAGCTGAAAAACAGCTGGTTGGTGACAAAGATGCACTTATTTGTAATTGTGCTGATTGATTTTTGTCAGTAAGAATTGTGTTTCGCTAAAATCATTACTGGGCAGAAATATAAACGTATATTTACGTATCTATTTTAAACTTAATGAAACGCAGATTCATGTTAAAAATCAGTGAACTGTTAACCTTAAGAGACACAAGACTGTGATTATTAAGTACAGTAGGAGTCTCTAAGCCAGGTAAAACGTACTAAAATTCAAAATTCCCTACAATCCTCTTATAAAGACTGACAGGAAAAAAAAAAAAAAAAAGACTGACAGGACAGGCCAGCGCTCGCGGGTCACTCGGGGGTCCGCGGCCGGAAGTCGCTGGGGTGGCGGGGGGGGGGGGGGGCGACTTCGGGCAGATCTCTTGACCTCTTCGAACCGGGTCGGGAAAGCTGAGAAGGTTGGAGTCCAGAGGGTCCCCGGAAGCCCCTGGGGAGGCTGGCCCGGGGAGGGGGGGGAGGGGCGGCGGTCGAGGCCCGGGGAAGGGGGGAGGGGCGGCGGCCGAGGCCCGGGGCGGCGCGTACCGTGCGGTAGACGCGGTTCAGCGCCACCAGCAGCTTCGCTTGGTTGTACTGCGGCTGCCACGGCAGCCGCAATGCCTCTTTAGCCGGCAGCAGCATTTTCTCCGCCCCCATGGCGCCGGGACCCGGTCGGAACGAGCCTCGTCTGCGCTGGGCTACAGCTGGGCTCAGGAACCGGACGTCCAGTCTCCAAAACCGCCTCAGGGAAGTCAGCCTGCAGCGGAGCGCGCAGAATGGCGTTACCGCCCGAGCGTTTAAATAACTCCCGCGGGAGAAGGCAATACCGCGAGACCGCCGCCCGAGCTCTGTGACGGGAAAATGCGGCCCCGCTGTCCGGTCTTGCGCGTGCGCAGAAGGCCGAGCCGGCCCACTCGCGGCTGGAAGTGGGATGCCTGTGGGTGCTGGGGCGAGGCCGGAAGTGGTGTTGCGTAGGGAATGGGGGGACGCCCTGAACCGCCGCTCCACGGGCGAGAGGAGAGGCTTGCGGCGCTTGGCTGGAGGTGAGGAGAAAGGCAGCCTGTGACAGGAGTGGACCAGAGGCTGCAAACGGGAGACATTCTGGGGTTCCTGGGGGTAGGCACATTCTGGGTTTGCTCAGGGGACGCAGTGAGGTCTCCCGGGGGAAGGGGGATGGCAGTCCGGGGTTTGGGGGGAGCTGTTGTAGGGTCGGCTGAGAGGGTCAGGGTGAAATTCTTAGAAGGCCTCGTTGGGCCCGAGAGGACCGGAGGGAACAGGAATCTGCCGGGAAGAGCAGAGCGTGCGAATACACCCGGAGGTGATAGGACACCTTGAAGGAAGTTCCTGCCCCTAAGGTCTAGTTGCGCTTAAAGGGAAGCAAACGGAAGGTGATTTGAGGTTACTGGTTGTGAGACAGTCTGCAGTGCCTCCAGGAGGGAATCACGCTTTGTATATCCCTTTTAAAAAGTAGAATATCTTAGACAAAATATAGAGACAAAAGTAGAACGCACTGTGTACCCGCCACCTAACTGGAGAAATCAGTGACATAAGTTGTTTGATAATATGAATTGAAATCCTTTGTCGGCCCCACGCAATCTCATCCTGTTCCCTCTGGCCCAAGATCACCACCCTCCCAAGCACCTTTATGTTGTAATTTTAATTAGGTACACGGCACTGTTTTGCATAGTGTAATAAATATCCTTTTGCAGTTTGCTTGTTTACTTAATGTTGTTTGAATTAAGATTTGTCAGTGTGATGTAACTCTGGTTCATTCATTGTAACAGGCCAACAGGTATTTCCTCATATTAATTTTCCACTATTTATTTATTTGTTTGTTTGTTTATTTATTTATTTAGCTTTGTATGGCCGGTGCCTGATACATTTTAAGTACTTAACTGTTAAGTTGAATGGATGAATGCCGTTGCATTTGAGCTAAATCACTTCAAGAATAAATAGGATTTCAAATGGCTTAAAGAGTATTCCATTAAAACAGAATACTAGTCAGAAGCAGAATCGTGGATGTGCATGATGTATTTCAGAACTTGGAACGTCTTAGAGCTTAAAATGTAGAATTGTATGAAGATTTGTGATGAAGGAGACACCTAGAAAGATAAGGTTTAGATTTCGAGGATATTGTCCTGAGGAGAATGCACAAGCTCAGGACCCTGAGAGGTTTTTGAATTAGGAGGAAACCAAATCAAAACTGTATTTTTAAGAACACCTGATTGGTTCAGTTCTCATGTGGATAAGGTTTACTTATAAATAAATTAAATAAATAAATAAATAAATAAATAAATAAGCAAGCTGTATTTTTAGAAGATAATATAACACCATGGAGATAGGACTAGGAGGTAAGAGTTAGTGGCAGGGAATTAAAGACCACCTATTAAGCTTATAGCAATAATGATCATTGCATTAAGTAAGATACTCATGCAAACTGCTTAAAATCCTGAAGCATTTTCCTAGACCGTTCATAGTACCACTTTCCTACACAACTATTTCATACCTTCTCTGTCAAACTTGCAGCAGCAGCAGCATTTTTTCCTCTCTCTCTTTTTAAAGATTTTATTTATTTATTTATTTATTTATTTATTTATTTATTTATTTGACAGAGCACAAGCAGGGGGAGCAGCAGAGGGACAGGGAGAAGCAGGCTCCTCACTGAGCAGTTAGTCCAATGTGGGGCTCTATCCCAGGACCCTGGGATCATGACTTGAGCCAAAGGCAGATGCTTAACCCACTGAGCCCCCCAGGTGCCCCAAACCTGTAATATTTTCTTACATGTCTCATTAAGCTGATATCTTGCATCCTATTTCAGTTAGAAAAAGACTAACCCAGCTGTCTGGCTGAGTCAAAAGAGGGGTGATCTCAGGGTGGAGCATGATCTCAGGGTGATGAGTTCAAGCGCCACATTGAGGGTAGAGATTACTTAATAAGAAAATACATAAACTTCAAAAAAAAAAAAAAGATAAAAAGAAAGAAAAGGACTTCCCCATGCTTTCATTACTACATCTACCAGGTCTATACCCTAATACATTACCTCTACAATTACTGTAAGTGAATTATCTGATTTAGGAGAGGGAGTAAGCTCTTGAAGACTACTTTTTGAATACAAGAGTCTGAAGCATTGCCAATTATAAACTCTCGAGGCTTGGGTTGAAATAGGAATAGTAAAAATATAAAAGACCAGAATGAGGGGATCCCTGGGTGGCTCAGTGGTTTGGCGCCTGCCTTTGGCCCAGGGCGCAGTCCTGGAGTCCCGGGATTGAGTCCCGCGTTGGGCTCCATGCATGGAGCCTGCTTCTTCCTCTGCCTGTGTCTCTGCCTCTCTCTCTCTATGTCTATCATGAATAAATAAATAAAATCTTTAAAAAAAAAAAAAAAAAAAAGACCAGAATGATTAAATGGCAGTTGTTTTTCTCTAAAAAAATAATTCATACCCTTAATAATATAAATGAGACATTAGTATTTTTATGTGAGTTATTTTTAGGTAGATTTAGGTGTTAAGCTTTGTAAGCTAAATGTAAACATAGTTTACATACATAGTTTACATTTATGTACATAGTTTACATTTATGTTTTTATAGGACCAATTTTTCTACTACTTAACATAAGTAGTTTATGGTGAATTAGGATATCTTTGATTATCCTATTTTAGAGAATATGTTTTACTAGCCTTTGTCTTACATGTTACTGAATTGTTCAAATATAGTTTGTAACTTATTTTTCAAATAAAGTAATAGTAATAGTAAAAACACTAAAAAATAGCAAAAATAGTGTAATTCATTCTCTCATTTATTCTTTCAAATTTATTGACCTACCATATGACAAACACCTTATAGGAATAGGTAGATAAGATTCATTAGTGCAAAACCAGTAATCTGAAACCATATCACAAGACTATATTAAATGTAACCTTCAAGTGTGAGTAGTTGGTCATCTTAATTGAAATTCTGTCCTAAAGGATGGCTAAATGTATGAACAGCTAATTGAAACAGCTAATTAAAATGCATTATTGCTCAGAAATGTGGTTTATCCACAGCAGATAACCTCAGTCGTGTATCTTAAGCATCACTGCATACATTTATTATGATCTTTTAAGTTTCGGCCAGACGGGATTTATCCCATCAGAGCCCATCTGGGCTGTGGAATTACACTGATGTACTTACTCATCTTATGTGTATATGCTCTGATTTACATTGAGTTCTAATTAAGGATGTATCTCTTCAAATTAAAATTCCAAAACTTATGATTCAACCAAAAACTTCAGATTTGAACCTGTCCCCCAAAACTGCTGTGACTTCCCATTAAGGCACCTTTCAGAGACAAAAGGGAGGGCAAACAGAAGACTTTGGAGCATGTTTAGCTCTGTTTTTCTTAACATTATAAGGTAAATATAACATATCTGGGGAGACACAGCATATTTTATCCTTAAAATTGTAGTGGTTTCAGGGGCATCTAGCTGGCTCAGTTGGTAGAGCATGTGACTCTTCGCCTTGTGGTTGTAAGTTCAAGCCTCATATTGACTGTAGAGATTACTTAAAAATAAAATCTTAAAAAAAAAAAAAAGGTCTAGTGGTTTGAGATATCTTGGAGGGAAAGAAATATTAAAAACAAATGAGCATCCTTACTGGAACTTTTAACTATAAGAGCAAGAGAGTCAATAATTGTTCTCTTTTAGCTCTTAAGGGCAGCTGTATATGAGTCTGATTGCTTCAAGGCTTCTGTGCATTTCCCTCCAACTCTTTTTATTCATTAAAAAGGAATCTAGATGCAGTTGTTTTTTTCAACAGTTTAGTTCTGGTTTAAAACATTGATGATGGGGACGCCTGGGTGGCTCAGTGGTTGAGCGTCTGCCTTCGGCTCAGGGCATGATCCTGAGGTCCCTGGATCGAGTCCCATATCAGGCTCCGTGCGTGGAGCCTGCTTCTCCCTCTGCCTATGTCCCTGTGTCTTTCATGAATAAATACATAAAATTAAAAAAAATAAAACATTGATGATGTACACCATGCTCTGACATCCAAGAGAAGTAAACTCTTTAGTCCTACTACCTACCTTGGAAGATAGGACATAAGACATCCAAAAAAAAAAAAAAAACTTTGCCTTTTTCAGACCAATGTGAAATATTTGGAAGATACCATCTTTCAAAGAAACATCTAACCAAGATTAAGTCGAAGGCTTCTACCGGTCACTGAATTCTGTCCAAGATGCACATCTTTTTAAGTTAGGCAGGTACTGTATACAGTAGACTTCTAGCTCCTTAGGCTACTTATTAGCCTATTAAAGCACTTATAATAACTAGCCAAATTGATATACTAAGCGCCTTCTAAGGCAACCAACACCTAAAATTGCTACCACTCTAATAAGCCCTGACCTCTGTTCCCATTTGTAGGTCTTCCTGATGGCACTGACCCTTTGTATTACTATAAACAGTTAACTATGCCAAGACAGTACTAGCCTAGAGAAAAGGTGATGCATTTTGTGCTATTGCATATTACAGTTCAACCCTACTCTTATAGCAACAGCTTTTTTCTCAGATGGCTTCCTGGCACCTTCCAGCATTGTTCCAGGATGCTCATTGAAGCTTTCCCTCTCATAATGTTTCAGTCCTTAAATTTAAGATTTAACATTTATCCAATACTTCACTGACCAAATAGAGATTTCTCTTGACTAGCTCTCCACATAACTGCTTTTCACTGAATTATGCTAAATCATGTGACCCATCTCATCAGCCACCTTTACCCCTGCCTATACCTTCACATCTATACCCTTCACTTCTAATTTCATTGTTTTCTGACAGTTCATATTAGAGACACCAGCAGGGTAACTGAGTAGCATGCTAGGCCTTCATGACTCATGAGATCCTAGAGTAGTCCCTTTGGCATTATTTGAAATCAGCCAGTATGAATGTGTTAACAAACGTTGACACCATTGCCAAAAAATCATTCAACAACTATAATGCATAATCTGTGTCCCCATTTTAGTATGCTCCAGCAAGAAAAAATATACAGCTTTTGATGGATCCTCCTTAAAAATGCACTGTATGTACAATCTAGCAATCAGATTCCTTATTATTTACCCAAAGGAGTTGAAAAGTTATGTTCACACAAAAACCAACTAATTTTTATAGCAGCTTTATTCATAATTGCCAAAATTTAGAAGCAACCAAGATGTTTTTATTAGTAGGTGAATGGATAAATAAACTTTTGTGTCCAGACAATGGAAATATTACTCTTTACTGAAAAAAAATGAGCTATCAAGCCATGAAAAGACATGAAGGAACTTAAATGCATATTACTAAGTAAAAGAAGTCAACCAAAAAGTCTATGTACTGTATAATTTCAACTGTATTACATTAAAAAAAAAATCAGTGATTATCAGAGATTGGAAGGAGGTAGGGATGAATAGGCAGAACAAAGAAGATTTCTGGGGCCGTGAACACACTGTATAATCCCACAGTGATGGATACACGTCCTACATTTGTCAATTGTCAAATTACTGTTAATAGTAAAGTACATGTAGATATAATTAATGAAGTCCCACAGAAGAATATCACCAAGGCTATGGCCTCCCTCTGGGAACATCTTTTTTGTCTCAAGGTTACCCTTCTGTGTGATGTCTCATTCAAAGCTGGCTTTATTATTAAAAGATTAGGCTCCCACATAAATACGGTGGCAACAGGCTGATGAACATTCATGGCGTTCAAACAATGTGCAGCACATTTTTAAGGGGTGCCTGGTATTCCTGACACCTGCACCTCGTGTAGTAGAGGAATGAGTGAGGGAGGATAAGCAGGCCAATCAGGTTTAGAATTGGCATTTTTATTAATTTTAACAAGCCATAGGGCATAAGGGCTGCCCCCCAGGGGCCAGGTACCTGGACCTGGGATAATTAGGGGCAAAGGGAATATGCCAGAAAAGCCGGAAACCAAGAGTCAGGTGCTCAACAACTGAGCCACCCCGGCAGCCCAAAACATTGACTTTCTAATAAACACAGTAAACATAAGACCTTGCCCTCCCTCTCCCAGAAAGATGAAACAACTTGATGGAAGGGTGTGTAAAGAAGTGCTGTGTTATGGTGCTAAGACCCACATACACTAAGATCAAAGAAAGCAGTGCATTAAGTACAGGTTTCCCTTCCAAAGTAGAGCATTCCTATGAAATCTCTCTGAACGTTCCTATTATGCCTCTTTGCTTTTACCAAAGACATTAGTATGGTAACAGCTTTATTTGTAAAAGTGAAAATCCTCTTTGGATTTCTTTCAGTTAGCAAAAATAGGTATTAATGTAGGTCTGTCCTAAAAGTGAAATGGTATAACACGAACTTTTAGAAAGTGGGGAATACCTGTATTTCTAAGATGGACATAACCAAACTGAGCTAAGAGGAAGTATATAATGGCAAATGAACTATCTTCCTTCATGCTTGCTGTATTCCGCTTTGTAAGTAGACTTTGTAACTCCTGATGCTGACTTCCAGGTTTTACTGACATTCTTTTTTTTTTTTTTTTAAGATTTTATTTTTTTGAGACAGTGCGTGTGAACGTGAGCAGGGGAGGGGCAAGGGGAGAGGGAGAAGCAGACTCCCACTGAGCAGGGAACCTGATGCAGGGCTTGATTCCAGGACCCTGGAATCGTGACCTGAGCCAAAGGCAGATGCTTAACCAACTGAGCCACCCAGGTGCCCCTTGACATTATTTTTTCTATTTACCAGTCATGGTTTAGGTGATTTGCCTTACAGAAATAATCCTTAGCTGATACAGCATAGTGATGAAAAGAGCTTCAGGCTTTTTGCTTCAGCACCCATGATCTTGGATATCATGAAGGTTGCCATAGCTGGCAGTAATATTCTCTGCATTGTAAAGCATTAATGTCGTATCTCTGCTCTTATTCCCAGGTCAAAGATGCAGTCCAAGAAAGTTATAAAAATATATCATCAGGTCCAACCTGGTAGTTGACCTAGCTATGGAAAGCCTCCTTGAATCCTCACTGGGTCAGACCATACTGGCATTCTTAAAAACTCTTCCTATCAAAAAGTATCAAGAGTGAAAATATAAGATATATACCTACCACTTCAAGGAAGTTCCTGTACCGGCCAACAGTCTAGCACATTAGCTTGCTGATTTGATCATCAAGCTGACATACTCAAGCTCAGCACAGCAGAGGAAAATGTGTCTGTATCAGTATTTTTCACATTCTGTATGTGGCTCATTAATAGGTCATGAAATCAGTTTTATGAGTCACAGTGAAAAAAATTTTGAAACAAAATAAAATATAAAGTATCAAGTAAATCCTCTGTCAGAATTGTGCTCCACAGAATCCTCTGTGGAATACTGAGATCAATTTCAATATGTGAAAAGATAGTTAATGGAGGGCATATAATGAATAGAGCATATACTGGCTAAGAAACGGTTTTTCAGTCCTTTGTCCACTTGTGTCTTCTTCAGTTTTCATAAGAATAAAGTTGGTGAACAGTCTAGTTTTATGTTACCATGACTTGCAACTAGATGTGAAGTCTGAAATGTTCAACTGAGATGCATTTTGCAAACTGCATTTTTTTGAAAGATGTTATCTAGGATATATGTATATATGATTATTATTATTATTATTTTGGTTAGTGGCAGTTAAAACATTTTAATCAATTACTTTAAAATGGATCATATCTTTTATAAAAGAAAGAGGAAAAGTGAAGTGAAATATGCAGAAGCATGTTCAAGTTCAACTGCTGGACCTGGAAATGTGAATAGTGACAATATTGAGAAAAATATTGACTCTAATTTGCAAACTTCAACTTCGTTTGAGCCACATTTCAAAAAGAAAAAAGTAAGTGCAAGACGTTATAATGAAGATTATTTAAAATATGGTTTTATCAAATGTGAAAAACCCTTTGAAAATGACAGACCTCAGTGTGTTATTTGTAATAATATTCTTGCAAATGAAAGCTTAAAACCTTCAAAATTAAAAAGACACTTAGAAACTCAGCATTCTGAACTTATTGATAAGCCTCTTGAATATTTTCAAAGAAAGAAAAAAGATGTAAAGTTGTCAACACAATTTCTTGGTGGTTCTACCACCATTAGTGAGAAAGCCTTATTATCATCATACTTGGTTGCATATCGAGTAGCAAAAGAGAAAATGGCTCACACAGCTGCTGAAAAAATAATTCTTCCGGCATGTTTGGATATGGTACGTACAATTTTTGATGACAAATCAGCTGATAAATTAAAAACTATATCTAGTGATAATATAGTATCTCTTCGCATTTGTACTATTGCGGAACATTTAGAAACCATGCTTCTTGCTCGGTTGCAGTCTGGTATAGATTTTGCAATCCAACTTGATGAAAGCAGTGATGTGGGGAGCTGCCCAACACTCTTAGTGTATGTCAGATATGTGTGGCAAGATGATTTTATGGAGGATTTTTTGTGTTGTTTAAATATAGCCTCACACCTAAGTGGATTAGATATTTTTACAGAATTAGAAAAATGCATTGTTGGTCAATATAAATTAAACTGGAAAAACTGCAAAGGAATTACAAGTGACGGAGCAGCAAGCCTAACGGGAAAACATAGCAGAGTAATTAAAAAATTGCTGGAAGTTACTAATAATGGTGCTGTATGGAATCATTGTTTTATACATCGTGAAGCTTTAGCATCTAGGGAAATCCCACAGAATCTCATGGAAGTATTGAAAAATGCAGTGAAAGTTGTTAACTTTATTAAAGGAAGCACACTAAATAACCAGCTTCTTGAAACATTTTGTTCAGAGATTGGAACTAATCATACCCACTTACTATATCATACCAAAGTTCGTTGGTTGTCTCATGGGAAAATACTAAGCAGGGTTTATGAACTCAGGAATGAGATTCACATTTTTCTTATTGAAAAAAAATCTCATTTGGCAAGTATTTTTGAAGATGATACTTGGGTAATGAAATTGGCATATTTAACTGATATTTTTGGCATTCTTAATGAACTGAGTTTAAAACTACAGGGGAAAAATAGTGATATATTCCAACATGTTGAACGTATTCAGGGATTTCAAAAGACATTATTGTTATGGCAAGTGAGGCTTAAAAGCAACTGTCCTAGCTACTACATGTTTCCAAGATTTTTGCAACATATTGAAGAGAATATTATTAGTGAAAACATTTTGAAAGAAATAAAATTAGAGATATTGTTGCATCTCACTTCTCTGTCTCAAACTTTTAACCATTTCTTTCCAGAAGAGAAATTTGAAACATTAAGAGAAAATTGCTGGGTAAAAGATCCATTTGCTTTTCGAAACCCAGAATCAGTAATTGAATTAAACTTGGTGCCTGAAGAAGAGAGTGAATTATTGCAGCTTAGTTCGTCATATACATTGAAGAGTGATTATGAAACACTAAGTTTATCAGCATTTTGGATTAAGGTAAAGGAAGACTTTCCTCTGCTAAGTAGAAAGAGTGTCCCACTATTATTGCCATTCACAACAACTAGTTTGTGTGAGCTAGGGTTTTCAGTCTTAACCCAGTTAAAAGCAAAGGAAAGAAATGGATTGAATGGTGCAGCAGATATGCGGGTAGCATTGTCCTCCTGTGTTCCAGACTGGAATGAACTTATGAACAGGCAAGCACACCCATCACATTAAATAAATCTTACCTGATTTTTGTTTTTGTGTTTCTTATTTTGTGGTATTTTTCTGTGTTGTATTTAGATGTTAACATAGCATTGTATGTGATAACTATTTAAATACTAATAAAATCATAATGTAACTTTACATTCTTGAACGAAAACTTAGTGAACTGTTAAGTGTTCAGAAACTGTTCTAGAGATACTTGGGATACAAAATGAAGAAAGCAAAGATCATTCTATAGTGGAACTTATGTTCTGTGGAGGAGAGAGACAATGAGTAAGGCTTGTGATATCTTAAAGATAAGTGCTATGGAAAGAATAATAAGAAAGGTCAGGGAACTATTTGGGGACAAAATCATGAAGGACTCTAGTCCATTATAGGGCTTCTGGGTTTTTGTCAGTGAAATGGAGAACAATTGAAGGATTATTTTGAGGAAAAAGATTATCTGAATTAAGTTTTAAAAGACATTCCAGGGTCACCTGGGTGGCTCAGTTGATGAAGCATCTATCATTTGTTCAGGTCATGATCCCAGGGTCCTGGAATTGGGCCCTACATTGGGCTCCCTGTTCAGCTGGGGGTCAGCTGCTCCCTCTCCTCTGTTCCTCCTATCCACTTATCTCCTCTCAAATAAATAAAGACTCACTTCAGAGGTGCCTGGCTGGCCCAGTCAGTGAAGCATCTAAACTCTTGACCTCAGGGTCATGAGTTTGAACCAACCCTTGTTAGGTGAAGAGGTTACTGAAATAAATGACGCACAGTGCCCAGTATTTTGAGAATATATTGGATTAAATGTTACTTCCCTAAAGGATTTTCCTAACCACCATAGCTTTTGTTCCATTATTCCCTTTATTTCTTTTCTTTGTAGTATATTATTGTCAATCTGCCACCTTAGAATGAATGCTCCAGAAGAGTTCATGTCCATTTTGTATGATACATAGTGGGCGTTCAGTATACATTTGATTAACAAATAATGGTCTCTAACATCTGAACTTGAGGTCATACTATCAGGAATAATTATTAAATATGTGGCAAAGCCTTTTTTGCATTTGAAAATCTGGTTTTGTCAGATAACCTCTATAAGCATCCAAAAATGACACTGATTGATAATGGATTCCTCACATCCAACTTCTTTTATGTATTAGCTGACTCCAGTGAGTTATGTTTCTTTGGGCAAGGGCTTCCTCTAAAAAAAGTTAAGCAATTCCTTTCCATCACCTAGCACACTAAGCATTATTGTAATACTGATTTTTCATATTTTGTATTCTGTTAAAGGTACTTCTTTTTCCCCCCAACGCTTTTTTTTGTTGTTTTGTGCTTGAAATAAAGTATTGGAAGACAATTCTCCATGAACATCTCACTTGTCTGCTCAATGTGGATCTTCTGAGTAAAGGTATTTGCATCCAAGTTAAGAATGGTTAAGGGAGACAGTTTAGGGTCATGAAGCTAGAGACACCCCAGGGAACTAAAGATAAAGCCTTCTTCCCCTCTTCAGAGATGTTTACTCGCACAGCAGCAGAGTAATGGATAATGTCCCTGGAGAGGAGGATGGGAAAATAATACCAGCGACCCCATAAAACCCTAGAGTCTTCTGTGTTGTGACCTGCTGCATGATGGAGAGACTCAATCCCAGAACCCCAGGATCATGACCTGAGCTAAAGGCAGACAGGATGAGCACTAGGTGTTATATGTTGGCAAATCGAACTCCAATAAAAAATATATAAAAATAAAGGAAGATGCTTAATTGAGCCACCCAAGTCCCCTACTTATTTTTTAGGACAAAATTTTTAATAATGTCCAGGATTATTGAAGGCTCTTAATGTTCAAGAAAACAACATCCAGATTAGAGCTGAGTTCAAGGTCTTTGAAATGTGACCCTAGCTTTCCTGTTGTTTCAATCTGCACTCTGTTTACCAAACTAATTTATTTTTCCAGGAGAACCCCATGCTTTCCCATTATTTTGTCTTTGCTTGGGCAATTGGTACTATCTAAAATCCATTTCCGCCAACTTTCTGTATATTTCAGCATCCTATGCCTTCTGCTAGAACTTCCTATAAGGAGAATAATAAAATATCTGTTTTTTTACATGTAGCTGCTTTCACTCAGTATATATACTTTTAGATGCTTACATGTATCAGTAGTTCATGCCTTTGTATTGCTGAGTGGTTTTCCATTGTATGACTAGACTGCAATTTGTTTATTCTTTTCTTGTTGGACATTTACAATTGTTTAGGGGCAATTATGGATTAAGTTCAATGAATATTTCATGTATAAGTCTTTGGGTAGACATGTTTTCATCTTTTTCTTAGTAAATACCCTGTAATGAACGTATCTTCGGTGAGGTATCTGGTCAACTGTTTTGTCCATTTTTTTTTTATTTTTAAAGATTTTATTTATTTATTCATGCGATACACAGAGAGAGGGAGAGAGAGGCAGAGACACAGGCAGAGGGAGAAGCAGGCTCCATGCAGGGAGCCTGACGTGGGACTCGATCCCGGGTCTCCAGGATCACGCCCTGGGCCAAAGGCAGGCACTAAACTGCTGAGCCACCCAGGGATCCCCTGTTTTGTCCATTTGAAAATTAGTTGCTTTTCTTCTATAAGCTTTTTTTTTTTTTAAGATTTATTAAAGAGAGAGAGCACGAGCAGGGGCGAAGGGGAGAGATAGAGGGAGAAGGAGGAGCAGACTCCCCACTGAGCACAGAGCCCTAAGCAGGGCTTGACTCCAGGACCCTGAGATCATGATCTGAGCCCCATGCCTATGCTTAACTAGGCCACCCAAGCTCCCCTAGATACAAGTTTTAAATCAGTAATCAGCATTCATATTATAGTGACCTGTGAATATTATTCATGGCTGAGCTTACAGTATTCTATGATTGTTTCCTTTCTTGTAAACTTCTTGCTTATTCCAGAGGTAATACTTGTCTCCCCCACCTATTTGTGTGCTTACCCCTCTCTTTGTGTGCTTGGTATTCTATTCAGTTTCCATTCATTTTGGTAACAGCTCTAGGAAGGATGTTTCCAAGAAATGAAAGAAAGAAAAAGTAAGGAGGGAGGGAGGGAAGAAAGAAAAAGAAAGAGGGAGAAGAAAAACATTTAGAAAGAGAAACACACCAACTAAAATACAAGCTGATGCTTTTGAATGCATTGGGGAATTCACATGTGTTGCAAAGAATTTGACCATAATCATAAGTGTGCATATAATAAAGCACATGAACAAATAAGACTGGGTAGGGGTGAAGAATGGGAGGAGAGGCATAAGGGAGATTAGTTATTATCTCTAGGGTAAGCAAGAAGTTTACAAGAAAGGAAACATAATCATAGAATAATACAAGCTCGGGCATGAATAATATTCACAGACCATAATAGTGTAAATGTTGATTACTGATTTAAAGCTTGAGATAAAACACTCAGGATGATGAAAGACACAAAAGGATTCCTTTTGAGGATGTGTGGTGTTAAAGATAAAATTTTCTTTTTCGTCCTAGGAAGTCAAAGAGTAGAATCCAAGGTGGAAACAACCAGAAACAGCATATAGGCATGTTAGTTAGAAATGTGGAAGTAAATACAAAAACACTATTGAAATAATTAAAAATGCTTATTTCTGGAAAGTGGGCCGAGTCAGGGAGGGCTGGACAGGAGAATGTGGGGTTTGGTTATAAACTTTAAAAAAGAGAGAAAAAGACTCACAGAAAATGTTATAGAACCACCCCTCCCCTTCCCCGCCAGCTGCTCATGTTTACGAAATGCCTGCCATAGGGCCCTTAGCTCACAGCTATCATTACTGTAAGAATTGAGGGTTAGAGACCCCAGAATTCCAAGTGAAAGTCCAGCAGTCCTGGTTCTCTGAACTGACTGTCTCTCTAGGATCTTGCATCTATCTGGAAGGGAGATTATGTCCTCTGACAAGTTACTTAGCTTCCCTGAGTTTCCTCATTTGTAAAATGGGGATAATCCTAACTGGGAGGATGTTATTATGAAAAGTAATTGAAAACTGCTTGTGGAGTACTTGGCACATAATAGCAGCTCAATAAATACTAGTTTCTGTGGTTATTACTTCCTGAGAACAAAACCCATTCATCTTTGGAGGAAAAGAGAGCATCTGTCAAAGGTGTCAGAGTGTGGGGCCAGAAAAATCTTTCTTTTGATGATTAAACTTTCCTCACCTGTTCTGCAACTTTGCTTCTGTGGGAGCTCCTTCCTTCTGGACTCTGGCCAATATTAGCCAAGGGCCCTATTTTTGTTTGTTTGTCAAACTGGTGGTTGCCAGGTGGAGGTGAATGGGGGATGGGTAAAGTAAGTGAAGCGGAAAGATACATAAAAAATTATAAAATAAGTCACAGGGATGAGAAGTACAGCATAGAGAATATATAATAATATAACCTATGGTGACAGATGGTGACGTGTGGTAAGCATTGAGTAATATGTAGAGTTGTTGAATCACTATGTTGTACATCTGAAACTAGTATGACATTATTCTAGTAGTTAATTATTCTTCATTATTCTTCATTATTCTAGTAGTTCATTATTCTTCAATTAAAACGAAAACAAAAAAACCTCATGGTGCATGGGCCAGTCGCTTCTTAAAGCAAGCGACTGTTGATCTCAGGCTTGAGTTGGAGCCCCACCTTGGTACACCCAAGTAATCTCTGGAGATTACTTAAAAATAAAATCTTACCAAAAATAAATAGTAAATAAATAAATAAATAAATAACCAAGAGCAAGAGTCCTGTCCCCATTGAAGCCCCAAGTCAGTCTTGGAACTGAAGCAGCTAGTAGAGGCAGAAAGCCACAGGGTGGTGTTGGAGTGCCTGAGAGCCTCGCAGCTGAAGGAAGTCACCCTAGGGCGGGCTGAGAAGTGAGTCAGAAGGCCGGGAGCTGGAGGGACAGTCGCCCGCGATGGCAGCCCTGGGGCTCGCGTCCTCGCTACCGCTGCTGCTGCTGGTGATCGCGGGCGCTGGGGGCGCCCGATGGCGCGGGGAGGGCACCACCCCGCACCTGCAGAGCATCATCCTGGGCCGCTGCGCGGAGCACGTCGCCCTGCTGAACCCGGAGCAGGGGTGAGCGTGGCGGGGGGAGCGGGGAGGTCTAGAGGTGAGGAGGGTGAGTGGAGGGTCTTGACCAGAGAGATGTGCGCGGGACTGTGTGAACAGGAGTTCCAAAGGTCCGGGGAGCCAAGCGCAGAGGACGGGAAGATGGGAAGTCTGGGGGTGGGGTGTGAGCCTGCGTGCGGGAGTGCGTAAGCCAAGGAGGCTGTGGGCTGTCTGTCTAGAGGCGAGGCGGTTAGGTTGAGGTGAGTTTGGGTGACAGCCAGCACATGCTTAGCCAGAACGGTCGGACCCAGGAAGATGGCCTTCAGCTGGAAATTCGTGAATCCAGGGACTTGGGGAATTCAAATTTCAGATCCTCTAACCTAGAGGACTTTATGAGTTTGAGTGTCTCTTGCCAGCACAGTCCTTCCTATTCATATTTTTGTTCCTTCTTTGGATCCACTTTTTCTGTTTTCATAATGTCTTTTTCTTGTGCCAGTTTTTTTTTTTTTCTGACTCAGACAAAAAAAAAAAAAAAAAAAGCAAAGAATAAAATTACCCTTGCCTAACACAAGAAATAAAAAGTTACAAATGCCTTGGGAAATGTTTTTGGAAAGCTGGGATGGACTTGAAGTTAGTGTCACCTAACACAAAGGGTGACAGCATCGGATGCGTCAGCCAAGAGATCAACTCAAATCTTTTGGCTTAAGCAAATAGTTTTTATTACTTCCAGCAAGTAAGGAGACAGGGAGATAGTTCTCAAAGCACTGTCTCCCGTAACACAAACTTCAGGCTTGCTTTATGCTCCCAGCCAGCAACATCTGAGGCTGTTATTCCCTACAAATAGGAAGCGGGTCTCAGGAACTTCCTAAAACCTTTGTGATCTTTTGAGAAGGGCATTCAAGGGGTTTGCTTGACTCGGTAATTTCCCAAGAACATCTGCTGCTCTCTTGAGTAACTTTGGGCGTTTCCCAGGATTGGGGCAGTTCCAAAGGATTGTGAAACTGACAAACAAAATAGGTGCTGGAGAAGGAGACAGTTTATCTGTCCTCACTGTGGTCCCCAACTTTACTTAGTTGCCTTTATCTTCTCACGTCATCCCTAACACCAGCAGAAGGCGAAACAGCTTTTCTCAACACTCGGTGCTCATGATTTTACAAGGTCCAGTCCACCACCTGCCTGACCACACCAGGTCCCAGGGAGCAATGGACCTTAAGTCTGAATAGAGAGGCACCTGAAATTGGAAGCCTGTGTGGTTTATTGGAATTGTCATCCTCCAGCCAAGTGCCTTTTCTGCTCATCTCTGGGAGCCCGGGACAAGACTTTATTCCTTAGCTCTGAAATATGTAATACCTTCTGAGAGCCACTTTCACTGGCAGGTTTCTAAATCCATCACCTCGGTTTTCTTCTCCTCTCCTGAATTGGGGTTAAGGCCTCAGCCATGACAATTTGCTGTCTTTTTTGTGCCTAGTTCACAGATGATAAATGGTAAAATTACTCATAAAGCTGTTGAATGGAGTACTTAGAGAGAAATGGCAATACTTCACAACACATCATGATGTGGTTTTTTTTTTTTCTTTTTCTTTTTAACTCGTACTGCTGCACAGGGAAAAGAACTGCACAGCTATCTGGGAAGCCTTTAAAGTGGTGCTGGATAAGGATCCCTGTTCCGTATTTCCCTCAGACTATGACCTTTTTATTAACCTCTCCAGACATTCCATTCCCACAGACAAGGTAAAACATTAATCTCTGCCTCTATAGAGATAGATGGTACATGGGCCAGGTGTCTACGACCCTGGGAGACCCTGTTTCAGTATTGCCAAAAAGTCAAGCAGTAAACTCGAACTCTCTGATGGGGAGGTATCTTTATCTTGAGGGTCAATCCTGGGTCTGCTGCCTGTCTAGGCAGAAGGAAGTCTCCTAAGTCAACAAGTCTGCAGGAATCACTACTTTAGGACCTTGCCACACCTTTTGCTGGGGCTCTGCTCTTAGCCAATTCGGAATAACTTGTGTCCTAACTGGCCCCAAGGGCCGAACTTTTGAGTGACTCAGAAGACCTTGGATTAACCTCAGTATCTTCCCAGAAGGCCAGTCCCTCCTTTTAAGGGACCTTAAGATTCTATCTATTCAGTACCAGTTTCTTTCTTTTTTTTTTTTTTTTTTAAGATTTTATTTATTTGTTCATGAGAGACACAGAGAGGCAGAGACACAGGCAGAAGGAGAAGCAGGCTTGCTGTGGGGAGCCTGATGTGGGACTCGATCCGGGAACTCTGGGATCACAACGTGAGCCAAAGGCAGATGTTCAACTACTGAGCCACCCAGGCTCCCCATAGTACCCGTTTCTTTAAGAAAACCACATGTTGGGGACACCTGGATGGCTCAGTGGTTGAGTGTCTTCCTTTAGCTCAGATTGTGATCCCAGGGTTCTGGGATCCAGTCCCATATCAGGCTCCCTACAGGGAGCCTGCTTCTCCCTCTGCCTCTGTCTCTGCCTCTCTCATGAATAGATAAATAAAAAATCTTGAAAAACAAACAAACAAACACATGTCTGTGTTCTGAGTTCTAATAAAATGAAAATAAATGAGAAAATCTACATAAAATGCTTGCATAGAACAATACCTTGAGTTAAAAAAAATAGATAGCTTTTGTTTTCTGTTTCTTTGATGACATAATTCTCAAGCTGATTTTTCATTGTAAAATCAGGTAACATTGATGTTTATGAGTGAACAAATCTTAACAGCATTTTAAAAATTTTGTAAATGGAGCTGGAAGGTTCAGAGATATAATAGGTTAAAAATAAAGATTTTTAAGAATATGTTGCATTTTGAACTTTATTGCCTCCCTGCCAGTGAAAACAGGAACCTTAAATTGTGTTGCCTTCTTTAGTAGATTTATTTTTTAAGATTTTATTTATTTATTTGACAGAAAGAGAACACAAGCAGGAGGAGTGGCAGGCAGAGGGAGAGGGAGAAGCAGGTTCCCTGCTGAGCAAGGATCCAGTACTCTGGGATAACGACCTGAGCCCAAGACACACTTAACTTACTGAGCTACCCGGGTGCCCCTCTTCTTTCATAGATTTTGGTGTAAGTTGTTGAACTCAGTAAATAGTTATTGAGCTCCTTTCATGTATTGGGCCTTGTGCTAAGGTTTGAGGATGCTTGCAATAGGGAACAAAATAACCCCTGCCCTCGGGCATAGAACAGTTGGACAACTAAGGGTTTGATGAGATCATTAGAGGGATATTGTTATTTGTATTACCATTGTGGGAAGACACTGTAGCTTTATAGCAGAAACTGTAAAATACAATATAAAAGCATATTTCTGAAGTGCTTTTTGTGGTGACATATCATCCTGAACACAGCTGTGGAAGAAGAGAAAGGGCTTTGCTCCCCATTTTCCCAATGTGGAAACTCAGGCACAGGGCTACGACATGTCTTGTTCAAGATCACACATGTAGTGTATGACGGAGTCAGGATTCAAACCCAGGTCCTTTGGTCTTTTTTAAAGTCAGGGATAAATATATATATTTACTACTGAGAAAGTACTTTGTTAATGTGTGCATGATGTGGTCGCAAGGGTGGGAGAGATCATGGCACTCTGAATGGGTAAACAAAGAGAAAGAAAAAGAAAGTGCAGTTGTCAGGCAAGGTGGAGTCGAATAAGAAATGGACTGCCTGGGGACACCTGGGTGATTCAGGGGTTGAGGGTCTACCTTTAGCTCAGGGCTCAGGACGTGTTCCCAGGGTCCTGGGATCGAGTCCTGTGTCAGGCTCCCCATAGGGAGCCTGCTTCTCGCTCTGCCTCCGTCTCTGTGTCTCTCATGAATAAATAAATAAAATCTTTGAGAAAAAAAAAAAAAAGAAAAGAAACGCACTGCCTGACTGAAAAAAAGATGTACTTTGATTTCATTTTCATGTTAATTTTGTGTTTGTTTTTCCTTAGTCCCTGTTCTGGGAAAACAACCACCTTCTTGTCACTAGTTATGCAGAGAATGCCCGTCGCTTTGTGCCTCTGTGCAGTGTTCTCTACGGCAGGATGGGTGACTTTCTGAGCTGGTGTCGACAGGAAAATGCCTCTGGTAAGACTCCAGACAAATCAGAAGCAAAGTCCAAGCTTCTGGTTAAGCATTTCTGCTAAATGCTTTCCTATGCATTTGTCTCATTTGATTTCCTCCAAATCCTCTGAGGTAGGCAGTAATAATGATTAATAATAACAATAACAGAGAGAAAGCACTTATCTTTTGCTGGGTACTCTCTCAGCACCTGACATATATTAGCTAATTTAATCGCTGCCACAGCCCCAAGAGATAGATCCTCTCCTAATCCCTGTTGTGATAAATAAGGAACCTGAGGCACAGCAAGGTTAGGAAACTTACTGAGGAATGAACAGCTAGGAAGCAGCAGTAGATTGGCTCCAGAGCACATGCTCCCATCCCTGCCCAAGCCGGCCTCAGGACTCTCATTTACCAGAAGGGGACACTGAAGTTTAAATGTTATAAAATTTCTGTTTTCTGGCTAAGGACTATCACTTTCTTGGTGTACTTTTGTTGGATTTACTTCCAAAACCAGGGCTAACTGGAGAAGGTGCTTCATCCAACAGAGCAAAAAAAATTTTTTTTGTTTGTTTGTTTTTAAATCACTTCACTAGATCATCAGTAAAGAAATAGCCAAGCTAAGATGCTGATGCTTGGTAGTCAGCAGTCTCACTCATTAGCCAGCTGCTTGGGTCTCTGCCTTCCTCACATCTGTGCTGAGCAAAATGACACCTGTCTTCCTATCACAGATTGGGTTCTTTGTGGATTGGGTCAGCAGAACTGTGAATGTCAAACTTGTAAACACAGGCCTAATAGATTTTATAATGCCAGCAAATATTTTAAATTAATTATTCTGTGATAAAATCTTTTTAAAGATTTTATTTATTTATTTATTTATTTATTTATTTATTTATTTATTTGTTTGTTTGTTTGAGTGAGTGAGCATGAGAGAGAGCATGAGCAGAGGGAGGGGCAGAAGCAGACTCCCAGCTGAGCAGGGAGCCCAACACAGAGCTCAGTCCCAGGACCCTGAGATCATGACCTGAGCTCAAGGCAGATGCTTAACCAACTGAGCCACCCAGGTGCCCCTCTGATATAATGTTTGATATGAAACATGTTTATCTATTTTTCCCTTAGGACTCGATTACACGTCCTGCCCTACATCAGAAGATTGTGAAAACAACCCTGTGGATTCTTTCTGGAAAAGGGCATCTATGCAGGTTAGCTTGGGAAGGATGGCTGGGGGACTGAGCAAATAAACCTGGGACCCTTGAACATGGGACAGAGGGGTTCAGAGACTGGGCCATCAGGTCATGATTTCACTTCTCCAAGCCTCTCTTTCCGTCCACGTTCACCACATTTTGATTCACTCCATCTGCTCCATAAAGGTGGGAGGGCTTAAGGAGCTTGAATACTTAGTGCAACACCCAGCAGAGCCAACACAGTGAGTGTTGGTATAGATGAGGGCATGGTGACTACTGGTACTATCATGTTGTGGCTGCTCTTAGTATTTTCAATCAATGTGAGTTTGACTGCTATGTAAATGGGGTGGCCCCTGTTTTATGTGAGGCCCTGGGATACCTGAGATCCAGATGTGGGGGTCAGAAATGTCCTCAGGACTGCTATTCATGAGAGGAGGTGATAGGAGGTGATAGGTAACAGGTGAGTGGAGGATAACCTGGAGACACAGAAATGGCCCGTTACTGAAGGTCTATTCCCCAGAGCATCCTGCCACCAGAGATGATGATAGCCTATTAAATGTTAGCTCTGTTGACTAGGAGGCCAGTGGATCTCGGGGTCCTGCCACCCACCACTAGCAGCTCCCTTTCAGGGCTGTCCATGTCCCTTTTTGTCCTATTCTGGATCTCTGGGGGTCCACTGAGTCCATTGTTCATCAGAGTGAGGTGACTTTGGTGAAATCCTCCTCCACGCTGTGGTTTGGAACAGGGCAGAGGGCAGGCTCCAGGCAAAAGGCACACTGTTCATTCCTGTGCTCTTCTGCTCCAGTGAGAACACCCTGTTTGGCTCACTACCCCTAGACTCCATTTCCAGCGCACACTTCTCAGTGAGCTCTGGACTGCCAGAGTTCCTCATGGAGGCTACAGGGGCATCATCAGCTGATTGTGGGATCATAATAGCAATTCGGGGGCAATGTCAATATTCTCATAAAATAACCATATATCTTCTCAGCTGATCTGCCTGACTTCAAAGTGTGTGCTCCAGGGATGCCTGGATGGCTCAGTGATTGAGCATCTGCCTTTGGCTGAGGTCATGATCCCAGGGTCCTGGGGTCAAGTTCCACATCGGGCTCCCTGCATGGAGCCTGCTTCTCCCTCTGCCTGTGTCTCTGCCTCTCTCTGCGTGTCACTCATTAATAAATAAATAAAATATTTAAAAAGAAAAACAAAGTGTGAGCTCCAAAGCACCATTCTAGACTTTCTCCAACTTTAGAATGGGAATCTAAGAATCATGCTCACATCTTATGAGCCCTTAGAATGTGCTGGATTGTCTATGTACAAGGAGTGCAAGTAGTTTAGTGATGAGGAGAGGGTCTGAACTGTAGCAGAGAAGTATTCAATACATGTTAATAATTCTTATTTTTATTGTATTTTTTTTTAAGATTTTTAAAATTTACTTATTTTAGAGAGCATACACATGAGTAGGGGGACACAGATAGAGAGAATATCAAGCAGACTCTGTATTGAGCTCAGAGCCTGGCACAGGGTTCCATCTCACAACCCTGAGATCATGACCTGAGCTGAAACCAAGAGTCAGATGCTTGGGCCACCCAGGTGTTCCAATAATTATTATTTTAAATGTTTTAATCTTTACAACAATCCTATGAGGTTAGGGACCCTTATGACCCCTATTTTATAGATAGGAAAAATGAGGCATAAAGACATCAAGAAACTTAAGCTGACTTATTTTATTTATTTGTTTGTTTGTTTGTTTATTATCTTTCTATTCAGCTTATTTTTTTTATTTTGTTTATTTATTCATGTGAGACACAGAGAGAGACATGGAGGGAGAAGCAGGCTCCTCACAGGGAGCTCAATGTGGGACTCCATCCCCAGAACTAGGATCATGCCCTGAGCTAAAGGCAGATGCTCAACTGCTGAGCCACCCAGTTGTCCCTCTATTCAGTTTATCAAGCAGACTTATTCCAGAGCTAATAAGTGGAGAAGCCAGAGAGCAAATTTTCAACCACTACATCATATAGCCTTATGGTATCTGTATGCATTTTTTTCTTATCAATGTAATAGCTGCTCAGGATAGAAAAAGGGCAATAATAGAAAATACAGATAAGAGAATTAATTATGTATATACTTATTGCCTAAAGGCAACCCTGTCAGCATTATGGTTTTCAGACCTTGGCATTTGTGGATTTGACCATGACCACTAGCACTCACTATTTGGAAGCACGCAGAGTTATGAATGTGTACTGTTGAGGTGTGTGACATGAGGTGTATTGTTGCTCCGCTGCTGCTGGTATTGGGCATCACTTTGCTAGATAGTTAAGTCCAGTCATGGCTATCTTGGTGTTACCTGCCTTCCCAGCCCCCCACCTCTCTCCAGTATAAACATTTTATTAGGGAAATTGTATGTTCCGGTAGTATTTTGAAGTGGAGATTTGGGAACTTCTCTGTACCTCTCTCTTCCTTGAGAATTTTGAGGGGAGTTGACTCACTTTTGCCCATTTATTTTTGGCATAGGAGAGCTCACGCTCTGTCTTCCTAATATTGCTTTTTACTTTACATGTAAGTACTTCATATGCTTTTGCAAGTCTTTTGCAGACTTTTAGTAACGGCTAGCTGATATTTCAGACATTTAAGTACTATGGGTTATTTGTCATTCCTTTGTTGTTGACTATTTTAGATTGCTTACAAACAATGGTGCAGTACACACCTTTGTGCACAATACTTGTGATGATCCTTAGAACTGTTTACAAAATATGTCTGGCTCAGCTTATACATGGTTTGTATTCCCCTGCCTGTTGAACTTACTTGTTTGTGACTTGCACTGACCAATGAGATGTGAAAGGGAGTGTGTGTGATTTCCAGGTGGAAATGCTTAAAACTTGGTCTGTGATTTGCCACTGTCCCCTTCTTCCTTCCTTGACAATCAGTGACTTTGTAGATATGGACTCTTCATCAGCTGAAGTCCTAGAGCAAGGACATGTGGAGCAAAACCCCAGTAGACTTGTGATAAAGAAGTAGGGTGAGCATGACATAAATCTTTGTTGTTTAAAGCCATTGTGATTTTGAGGTTGTTTGTGACAGCAGCATACTTTAGTCAATTCCAGCTGATATAGTGCTGGGAACTGATCATTTCTTTTTTCTCTTTTTTTTTTTTTTTTTAAGATTTTAAGTCCAGTGTGGGACTTGATCCCAGGACCCTGGGATCATGACCTGAGTCAAAGGCAGACGCTCAACCACTGAGACACCCAGGTGTCTGGGCGTCTGGGAGCTGATAATTTCATGTGGTTTTCCCACATGAGGGGATTCCCAGCCATGTAATCACAGAGTCTATGACTTTTTGACATTTCAAAGCAATTTGCTTTCCAACATATGCCAGTTGCATCCCTATCAGCTGTATGAAATATCAAATTTAGTATATCTTTGCTAATATTGAGGATTGTCAATTTAAAATAATTGCTCACTTCATGGCTAAAAAATGATGCATTAATTTATTCATAATACTTGTTTCTTCTTACAGTATTCAAGGGATAGTTCTGGGGTCATCTATGTCATGCTGAATGGTTCAGAGCCAACAGGAGCCTATCCTGTTAAAGGGTAAGAACACCAACATCAACAAATACAACAAAGAGGGATCCCTGGGTGGCGCAGAGGTTTAGCACCTGCCTTTGGCCCAGGGCGTGATCCTGGAGACCCGAGATCGAATCCCATGTCGGGCTCCCGGTGCATGGAGCCTGCTTCTCCCTCTGCCTGTGTCTCTGCCTCTCTCTCTCTTCTCTCTCTCTCTCTCTCTCTCTGTGACTATCATAAATAAATAAAAATTAAAAAAAAAAAACAAATACAACAAAGAATGTCAAAATGTTTATTTTGTTTTTTCAAATAAAAGCTTAAGAAAACTGTCTTAATCACCAACATAATGCTTGCTTTTGTAAATTTAGGTAAAACAGAACAATTGAATGACCTGGAAGTCAGAGCCATGTCTATATATTTCTGCTACTAGTAGCGGATGAATGCATGAATGAAATAAATAACCTAAAATTTTATAGCTAAAAATACCCCCACAGAACACCCTGAAAGCTTTCCAACAAAAGTAATGTGTAAATCAACTAACAATGAAATGGGAAAAGTATCCTATTGCTTTAGGAGTTTAAGAAATGTCAGATAGCCTGGGTAACTCAGTCAGTTAAGCATCCCTGACTCTCGATTTTGGCTCAGCTGATTGTCTCATGATCTCAGGGTCATGAGATGGAGTCTGGCATCTGGCTCTGCATTCTGCAGAGTCTACTTGAGATTCTCTCTCTCCCTCCCCCTCCTTGCATTCTCTCTCTCTCTCTCTCTCTCTCGCTTTCTCTAAATAGATATCTTTTTAAAAGATGTCTTTCCTGTTTCTCAGTTTTTTTGCAGATTTTGAAATTCCCTACTTCCAAAAGGATAAAATCACACGAATTGAGATCTGGGTTATGCATGAAATCGGAAGACCAAAAGTGTAAGTCAAGGTGTTATGATGATGGCAATTTTGCAGACATGCTTCTCTTGAATATGATACAGTCAAGTCCATTTTACATTTTCATTTTTTTGGGAAACAATTGTGTTCTCTAGTTGGTAATGGGTAAAGAAAGACAAGGTTTTGACTTTTTGGAAATGCCCCTAATCAGTCCTGAGCCCAGAGAGAAGACCTCCTTTATTCAGTTACTATTCTCAACCAAGGAAAATGGGTGTTCCTTTCTGATCTACCTGGGCAGTGCTGGATAGGAGTTTGTTTTGCATTCCTTTGGGTCAAAGCCAGTTTCTCCTCCTGATTGTTTGAAAGCTCCCACCAGGAATTCTCAGAATTGACCCAAGGACTATGTAAAGATTTTACTCTTAGAGAACAACCATTTCTACAACTGGACCTCTGATAACTGGCCAAGGAAACCGTGAGGTCCATATTTTCTGGAAAACCACTTGAGTTTTTATAAAGGTAAGCCTGAAGTCATTCTTCTCATCAGTGAGGAGCATTGCTGGAAAAACTGAGGTTAAGAAATGTAAGCCCAGATGATTCAGAGAAAAGCCAAGGAGGCCAAGCCTGGTTTAAGCTGTGCAGCATGATGGAGTTTCAGGGGCCAGAGCATTGTTCTTCAGAGCATTGATGAAAAGCATTTCCAACCCCAATGAGTATCCTCTGGGAGAATCTTAGCAACTTCCCCATTTCAGGCCCCTAGAACCCTCTAAAACTCATGATATAATGAGTAGTTATTTTTTCCTGTCTCTTAGACAAGAGATTAAATTTGCAAATGACTTACTACATAGTAGTACCAGGATCTGCATTCTCTTCCCAGAAGACAAATTATTTTTTATGTTGCATAAAAAACAGTGCATGTTATTTTTCTTATTTCTGTGGGAAGTTGCTCTTTGTCTAGAAATTATGCTTCCTTATTGTTTTAACGTTTCTATCAGAGAAAGCTTGCCCTTTGAACCTATGTTTAGTGAGATAAGGAAATTGCAATTCAACATTATTTTGGGCCAACATCTCTGCTACAGGCGAGATTATAAAAGGGCCCAGAGCACGTGATTGGCCATTGTATGTTTGTGCCACAGAGTAGAGTTATGGGTTATGAGCTAAGGAAGTGAGGGTCCTGAACTGCTCAGATTTTAGCGGAAAAAAACAACAACAAAAAACCAACTTGTGGACAAAGAGCTAAAAACAATATGGCTGATACCTGCTACTTACTTATGGTTAGTATTGTTTTAGCTGCCATTATTTGAAATAAATAGTAAAATAATCCATTGACCTCTATGTCCAGGTGTCTTGAAACCTCCATGTCATTGCTTTCTAAAAAATTCTCAGTAGTGAGCTTGTCCTGGAGAAGGACTTCATCCCAGATTTTGGTTATGTTCTCAAACATGATGTACACTCAACATCTTGCCCTCATCATTCCTGTAATACCTAGAATTCCAACTTCTTTTGTGAAAACTTCCTCCAAACATTCATCTCAACTCTCTGTATACTCCCTCTCTATTAGTGTTATAGTGGGGAGGGTGTTTTCCTTTCATTCCAGGTAAACTGAGGGAGGGCCTTGCTTGTGCTATGAATGCCATGCCTACTAGCCACAGCTGGGAGTATCATATCTGTGCTATTTGCCCATGCTCAATTATGGCCACCAGGAGGGCAGGACTGTCAGTGAATGAGAATGTGGGGAAATGAACACTCACACTCTGCTCTCATAGGGTGGGCAGCATAGGGTGCAATTTGGCACTGCCTATGTTTGGAAAAGAAACAACAAGCCCAATTAATGTGACCTCGTGTATCAACTGTATTTAAATAACAACAACAAAATAACGATAGGCCCCAAATGGAGTCATTCGTCCCCACAATAGCAAACCAAGTTTCAACCTCTCCCAAAAATGTGACCTTTACCCAGTCAATCTAAAATATTCTGATCAGCAGCAGTGAGGTTGTCTACATACTGCGTCCTTGCCTTTCCCTTCCCCCGCTCCCCCCAAGAGAATATGACCTGTCCTGAAACAATCCTTTCTTTTCTTTTACTAATAACTTCCTTGTCACACCCTCCTGACTGCACAAAACCTTCCATTTCCAAAGGACTTCTCTGAGTGCTTGTCTGTTTACTAGAAGGGATGTGCTCTATTCCTGATTCATTGAATGAAGCTAATTAGATTTTCAAATTTATTTAGTTGAACTTTTGTGCTTTAACACTATCAAGGAGCCTTAAATTGCTTTCAAAACCTTGGTGCCAGAAAACCTACTTCCATGAATTTATGCTAAGGAAGCAAATAATTAAGGATGTGTTTGAAAGTGAAACTGTAAAAAGGTTAGTTTTAGTGTGACATCAAAATATAGGACTCAGGAAGCCTGGGTGGCTCAGCGGTTGAGCATCTGCCTTCGGCTTAGGTCACGATCCCGTGGTCCCAGAATCGAGTCCCACGTCGGGCTCCCTGCATGGTGCCTGCTTCTCCCTTTGTCTCTGTCTCTGCCTCTCATGAATTAATAAATAAATTCTTAAAAAATATATATATAGGACTCAACCTTAATCCTCAACAAGAGGGGACTGGTTTTATGAATCATGTTCTGATTATGTAAGGGAGACCATGCAGGAATTAAAAATAATGGCAGAGAACTACACACACACACACACACACACACACACACACACACGGGCCAAAGCAGAATACAAAATGTATTGGACAGCAGAAGTCTATTGTTATATTTCCAAAGTCTTGTGGGAATGAATGTATTTCAAAAGTTTAGAATAATACACATCAAAATGTTAGCAGTTAGCTCTACTGATGTGCGAATTTGGGGTGATTTTTTTCCTTGTGTTTATTTGCATTTTTTGATAATTTTTGATTTGTATGTTCTTGTTTTCACTTAAAGCCTAATCTCACACTGCCAGTAGGCAGCACAGTGCTGCCCTGGGGCGTCCCTGAACTGTGTTCATGGGTGGGGTTGTGATGCACCTTGTGGCGCACTGTGCATGCGCCAACTTGGGACCTCCCAGTGCGCTGCATCCGCAAACCTTGGTCCTCAGCATCCCGCCTCCTGGGATGCCAGGGGTTTCCACACAAGAGGCAGTTTTCAGGTCACTTTCCTGTGTTTCCTCAGAGAGTAAAATAACCGGGGAGGCCTGTGGTCATAGGAAATTTTAATTCGTCTAGAAACAGCTTCCTTTTTTCTCCTTGAATTTTACTTATATGTTTTTCTATTTTAGGGAATCCTGTGGAGAAGGCAGTGTGAAAATCCTGGAAGAGAGACTGAAGGAAATGGGTTTTCAGTACAGCTGTATTAATGATCACCTGTAGGTGGTATATCATAATCAGTGTGCAATTTCAAAGGTGGAGCAGTGATTTTGGAGGACAAGGGGCTGTTGAATGGGATCAGCTCTGAGGACCATGGGACTGTGTGGTCTGGGCTGTCAGTGGGTGTGAGGGCTGGGAGTCCCTTCTGGCCAGGGCTCTGCCTGGGTCCCACCCACTTTTGTCCAGAGGCCTTTGTAAAGATGCTTCAAGGACAAATAGCAACCTCCTTTCATGCATGCATGTCCTGTTTCCCCACCCTTGCTTATGGCAGGTGAGTAACCTAAGAAGAAGCACTGGGGTCCCTGCATCTTTGGATGCCATGAATCCTTGCCCAATATAGGTGCTTACGGTGGGTTTGCTTGAGGTTTTTACAGAGAGAGACATCTTACTGGTAGACCAGTAGGAAAATAATAACAGCTAACCTTGATCGAGCTCTTTATGAACTAAACACATTATGTACTTATAATCAGGTGTTGCCTGAGGGTTTTCCTGGTTCTTGGAAATTTAAGATTTTATTTATTTATTTTGAAGAGAGAGAGGAAGAAAGAGCAAGCACAAGTGGGAAGGGGCAGAAAGGGAGGGGAGGGAGAATCTCAAGCAGACTCCACGCTGAGCAGCTTCTTTGCTGAAGCCTGGGCACCAGTCATCACCCGTGGGCTTCAAGTTCAACCTTCTGGCCAAAGACCTCATCAGGAGGATCTTCCAAGGGCAGCCCGGGTGGCTCAGTGGCTTAGCCCCTGCCTTCAGCCCAGGGTGTGATCCTGGAGACCTGGAGTCGAGTCCCACATCAGGCTTCCTGCATGGAGCCTGCTTCTCCCTCTGCCTGTGTCTCTGCCACTCTTTCTCTCTGTGTCTCTTATGAATAAATAAATAAAATCTTAAAAAAAAAAAAGGAGGATCTTCCAAGAGAGATTTTACATCCTTACAGAAGTGGTTCCATGCTTGGACTCTGGCGTGAGCTTCAAGGTTCAAGTTCATCTCCACAACTGCTACTGTGTATACTTGGGCAAGTTACTCTGATCAGCTTTCTCAGCTGTAAATTGGGAATGGTAATACCTGCTCCATTTGGTTGTCGTGAGGATTCAATGACATAGTCTGTGTAAAATCTATAATCAGGTTTCTTGGTACATAATAAGTGCTCAGTCAATGCTGGCTAATATTTTTAGGAAGAAATGGTTTGTGTGTTCTTCAAGGTATCCCTTGATACTTTGTATCCCTAGTACTTGGCAGGCCCACCATAAATGTTTAGTGAGTGAAAGTCACTTAAATAATCCCTTAGCTATTTCTTTTCATTCTGCAGACCAGTGAAGCTCTTGAAGTGTGTAGACCACAGCACTCATCCTGACTGTGCCTTGAAATCGTAAGTAGATGTCTGACCCAACTTCCTTGCTTCCTCCAGATAACTAGGCCTTTCCTTCTACAGAACACGGATGAACTGCAGCATGACTTCACACCCATGCCCTATAATAACCTGGCTGCAGAGTAAGTTTTGTGCTTCTGCACTGCACTTTGCAGTCTCTCTGAGCCATTGGATCAGTGCAGGTTTAAATGAACATGTGCCCAAGTGAGCTGAACTCCTGCCATGTTGGCAGAGCAGAGCCTGCCCTGATGCAGCAGTTACAGATTGTGGGTGCTCCCTCATGTCCATAGGACCCATTCTGTCATCTACAAGAGGAAGAGTATTAATCAGGGCTGCATGCGAGACACTGTGTAGTGTGCATTACATAGAATATTTTGTTCATTTTTATAACTAGCCATTGGAAAGAGAGAGACAGATGCAGAGAGAAAAGGAAGAAATATACAGTCACCTACTGGGACCAGCCCGGCCATCACCTACCTGGATTACTGAGTAGACCCTAATGAGTCTCCATGCTTCCACTTTGTCCCATCCCTCATGGCTTCTTTTAAACCCAGCTGCTAGAGTTGGCCTTTTATTTTATTTTTTAAAATACTTTATTTATTCACGAGAGACAGAGAGAGAGGCAGAGACATAGGTAGAGGGAAAAACAGGCTCCCGATAGGGAGCCTGATGCAAGACCCGATCCGAAGACCTCGTGATCATGACCTGAGTCAAAGGGAAATGCTCAACCACTGAACAACCCGGGTGCCCCTAGCCTTTATTTTAATTGTTTATTAGGGAAACTTCCAAACATACACATAGAGTGTAGTTCTTTAACAATTTAGTCATGTGATTCATCTGCTCACAACTCTGCAGTTGTTCCTTCGCTGAGTCAGAGCAGAGCATCCTGCCCTGGCCCATTTCACTCAGACTTCTTTCCTGCTCCCTTCTGCTTTCTGCCCCTCAGCCACAGTGGTATCCTGGAACATGCCAGGCACATTCTTGCCCTAGGGCCTTTGCCTACAGTGTCCATTCTGCCTGGAAATCCTTCCCCTCTCTGTCCATGTGGGTCTCTCACCTACTTTATTAGCTCCTATCTTGCCTCCATGAAGTTATGTTGACCCCGGTACTTGAAATTACAGCCTGCACCATAGATTGTTCTGTGAAACCCTTTATGATGCTCTATTTTTCTTTCTGTAGTGTTTATCATCTTCCGACATACCTGCTCATTAAGTTTATTCTTTACTGCCTGTCTCCCACATGTTAGAACGTAAGCCCCAGAAGGAACAGGGACTTTTACCTGTTTTGTTCACTGATGGATATGCCCCAAGAGATTAGCACGTAGCCTGTAACCAGGTAGGCACTTAGAAATGAATGAGTAAATGAACAAATGATTGGTTTTAACTCTGAGGAGGCATGGATTTGAGACAAAGAATGTCTCAATTCAGCCAGGCAGTTGAAAGGAATAACAAATGTCCTATAAGACTTGGAGACACATCTGGTTAGTATTGTATATATAAATTGCAGATTTTGATTGCAAGAAACAGAAACTAATAGCTCACTTAGGTGGAGAGAAGAGGAAAAAGGTTGTTGGAGGGATTTAATAGGATAGGCAATCCAGTGAGCTGAGGACTTCTTCAAAAGGCCTGGGGAGGTAGATATCCTTAGTGTTACAGTGTAACTTAGGTCTTTTTTTTTTTTTTTGTAACTTAGGTCTTTATGGTTTTATTCCTTGTCTCCTTAAGTAGACTGTCAGCTTTCTACAGATACAGATCATGCAAAGTTTCTTTTTGTGAAACCATGGCACCCTACACGGCCATTGCTGAAACAGGCAGGTGGTGCCACCCTGGCACACTGTGCTTCAGTTTACCTCCTCTAGTGCAGAACGTGTCAGGTGAATGAGGGTGGCTCTCCCTACCTGTCCTCAGGAATTTCTGAGGACTTTGGACATGTCAGGCTTCCAGGCTGGCAGTCTGAAGTCATCATCTTGTTTCCTTCCAACCACATTCCTGGAAGGTGTGCAATGTGATCCCATGGGTTAAGTAATCTCTTAAAGTCATTCAGGACTGGCTAGAGCCAGAAATATAGCCCAAGTCTGTATGTCAAGTCCTTGTTTTTCCCACCAAACCACATTGCCTCAAGATGTCATTGTGGTTCATACCACAGCAGATAAGGAAGGGATTTAAAGTACCCAATCTACTCTTTACTTTGGGCATTCTTCTAGCAATTGTTGAGTAGATTTATTCATGACAGTTCTTTCCCAATTCCATTGAATGTCAAGAATAAAACCCTCTTTCACTCTGCCAGATTTTCTTCCACTTTCTTTATCCTGGAAGGAATTTTACTTATCTTTCTCTCTCTTTCTTTTCTTTTCATTTACTTAAAAAACTTTTTTTTAAATTCCATTAGCCAACATATAGTACATTATTAGTTTCAGATGTAGGATGTAGAGATAAGTAATTCATCAATCACATGTAACACCCAGTGCTCATCATATCACATGCCCTCCTTAATGCCCATAACACTGATCTCTTTTTTAAACAACTTAACTAAGAATATTGATGCATGATTTGCAGATGATCCCCCAAATGGCAAATATGGAGAATTATTTCATCTTTCTTATATAATGAGATGCAAATTTAATGAGGTACAATTTTCACCTCAACATCTTGGATGTACCTTAGCCAAAAATAGTGAAAAAATATTTTAAGAGTGTTATTTAATGCTTGATGCCATTGTAAGTTTGTAAATTGCTTTGGGAGAACAATTTGACAATATATATCAGGAATTTTAAAAATATTCATGATCTTTGACCTAAAGTCAGACCTTAGGATACTTCTGATACTCTCTTTTGTTGTTCTTGTTGTTTTCTAGGATTTTATTTATTTATTTGACAGAGAGAGAGTGCACAAGCAGGGGGAGCAGGAGAGGGAGAAGCAGGCTCCCCACTGAGCTGGGAGCTGGATGTGGGGCTAGATCCCAGGACCCCAGATCATGACCCAAGCCAAAGGCAGATACTTAACTGACTGAGCCACCCAGGTGCCCTTGGTACCCTCTTCTAAAGAAACGATTCAGAATGTGGGCGCAACCTATATGCTCAAAGATGTTCATGAAAGCATTGTTTATAATTCTGAATCCAAAGTTCAAGCATTGGAAGCTGGACCTAAATATCCAATGAGAAATGAGTGGTTACATCAAAGGATTACATTTACTGGATGGAATAGAATGTAAATATTGTATGTAGAGTATATCTCCATAAAACTGAGTTGGGAAGAACAGTGGTGGGATAATCATACAGCAATATGGAGAAATTCTCATGAACAATTAAAATGAAAAAATATGTAGGAAACAACCTTAAAGGCTAATAGGCTAAAGTTTTGGCCAAAAATTCAGTACAAGGGTAATCTATGGGATTGGTGATGATATGAGAAAAATAGATGTACTTATGTTATTGAAATAGGACTCACTGTGTCAGTCAGGGTCAAGGAGAAACATCAAATCTCTCATCTTGGCCTGAATTCTCTGTCCAAAATGAGTTGTCCCTCCTCTCCCAATACACTTCAAGACACAGAAGTGGGCATCCCAAGCTCAGCTTGTTTAGGAATAGTGGAGTAAAAGACTTTTAATCTGCAAAAGTTTAGAATGGAAAACAACTGCTTATATAAATTCAACTCATGTTATTAATAGTTTATGTGGTAAATTTAGGAATGACTTGCATTTTTTAGTATTTATTTTAGTTGCAACATTTTATAGGATTGAGCATATAAAAATAGCTATTGGAATAGCCCTATGATTCCAAATGTATATGTAACCATTAAATAACTGTTTCAGACTTGGATTTTTAGTTGAAAGTTATGAGATTTTACTAAGTTTTTAGCCAGAAATGTAATGTTTAAGAGAATTAAGATGAAATCTTGTCCACTTAATAGATTTACTAGAATCAAGTATTTGAGATGTTGCTCATTGAAAGTAATTTGAAGTATTTAAAAAAGAAAATGTAATGTTTAAAAAGATAAATTTAAAATAACTTAGCCTAAAATAACCCGAGTTAAAAATATGCAAGGAAATTTGAGTAAGAATGAAGTCCCCTTAAAAGTTATTTTCAGGAGCACCTGGCTGGTTCAGTCTGTAGCTGGAGCTGGATCTTGGGCTCTTGAGTTCAAACCCCATGCTGGGCACAGAGATTACTTTTTTAAAAAAGTTATCAGGGACACCTAGGTGCACAACAGTTGAACATCTGCTTTCGCCCAGGGCGTGATCCTGGGATCCTGGGGTCCTGGGATTGAGTCCTACATCAGGTTCCCCACAGGGAGCCTGCTTCTCCCTCTGCCTATGTCTCTGCCTCTCTCTCTGTGTCTCTCATGAATAAATAAATAAAATCTTTTAAAAAAAGTTATCAGAAGTCCCTATTTTTTTAAGTAAGCTTTAGGGGTGCCTGGATGGCTCGGTTGGTTATGTGTCTGTCTTTGATTCAGGTCATGATCCCAGGGTCCTGAGATGGAGCTCAAGTAGGGCTTCCTGCTCAGCTGGGGCGTCTGCTTCCCCTGTGCCTCACCCTCCATTCATGCTCACTCTCTTTCTTTCTCTCTCTCTCTCTCTTTCTCTCTCAAATACATAAATAAAATCTTAAAAAAAATAATAAAGTAAGCTTTAGCCCCAGTGTGGGACTTGAACTCATAACACCAACATCCAGAGTTGTATGCTCTACCAATTGAGCCAATCAGATGCCACCCACCCCCAGGTTTTAAATAGAAAAATATGATTCATAAATGAAATAAATGTATGAGGAAATCAGGGTTTTGGATTTATAAGTTTAATAGCTAGAAAAATTTTAAACCAAAGTAACTGCAAGTAGTGTTTTTTCTTTGCATGAAAGCTACCCTCAAGCATGTGGATAGGTAAAGTTTAAGTTAAAATGTGACAGATCAATGCCCAGAACATGAATCCAGTCATGAAAAGCAAAGGAAAACAAAACCGTATGTTTCTATTTGTCCATGATAATGGACATCAATGATGGAATAGATCTAAGGAGATGAACTCAAATTGTTATCAGTGATTCCTTCTAGGAAAGGGAGTGAGAACTGGAAAAGAATGGAGGTCCTCATTATAACTGTGTTTTGTTCTGTAATATTTTATTTTTCTAAAAGAATAAACAGAGGGGTGCCTGGATGGCCCAGTCAGTTAAGCATCCGACTCTTAATTTTGGCTCAGGTCATGAACTCAGTGTTGCCAGATCGAGCCTTGCATTGGGCTCCGTGCTCAGCAGGTAGTGTGCTCTCCTTCTCCCTCTCCCTTTGCACCTCCATGCGTGTGCTCTCTCTCTCTCAATTTTTTGAATTAAATAGGGATTTTTCTTTCTTTGTGGTTTTTGTTTTGTTTTGTTTTTTACTTATTTGAGAGAGAGAGAGAGAGGAGAGAGAGAGAGAAGGAACACACAAGAGCCCCGTTGGCAGGGAGAGGGAGAAGCAGATTCCCTCTGAGCAGTAAGCCTGACTCTGGGCTGGATCCCAGCATCCTGAGATCATGACCTAAACCAGAGACATACGTTTAACTGACTGAGCCACCCAGGTGCCCCTAAAAATCTTTTTTCAAAAAGAATAAAATAAATATATCCTTGTATTATTTTAAAAACAACAAAAAAATCAATTTTGAGTAAATCGAGTTAGATAGTAACTGAATCAGAAGTGCAATTGTAGAAAATGTCCAGCAGGAGGAGCCCTAGTACAAAGTTGTGGGCTGCTTAAGATTATCTTATTTTTATTAAAAATTTCTTGGGGACACCTGGTTGACTCAGTTCATTGGGCATCTGCCTTCGGCTCAGGTCATGATCCTGGGGTCCTGGGATGAAGTTCCAGAACAGGGAGCCTGCTTCTCCCTCTGCCTATGCCTCTCTGTCTCTCAGGAATAAGTAAAATCTTAATTTTTAAAATGACACACAGGGATCCCTGGGTGGCGCAGCGGTTTAGCGCCTGCCTTTGGCCCAGGGCGCGATCCTGGAGACCCGGGATCGAATCCCACGTCGGGTTCCCGGTGCATGGAGCCTGCTTCTCCCTCTGCCTATATCTCTGCCTCTCTCTCTCTCTCTGTGTGACTATCATAAATAAATAAATAAAATCTTTAAAAAAAAATAAAATAAAATGACACACAATATTACATTAGTTACAGACATATTATATAGTCATTCAACAAGTTAATACACTATGCTGTGCTCACACAAGTGCAGCTGCCACCTGTTACCAGGTAAGTTTATTACAGTATCATTGACTGTATTCCCTATGCTGAGCTTTTTTTCTCGTGACTTATTTGTGGCATAACTGGAAGCCTGTATCTTCCACCATTTTGCCCATCCTCCCATCCTCCTCCCATCTGGTAACCATCAGTTGGTTCTCTATGTTCACACGTTTGACTCCGCTTTTTGATTTTTTTTTATTCATTTGATTTTTTCTTTTAGATTTCACATAGGAGTGAATCATATGGTATTTGTCTTTCTTTGTCTGACTTACCTCATTTACCATAATACCCTCTAGGTCCTTTTATGTTGTTGCAGATTATAAGATCTCACCTTTTTATGGCTGTGTAATATTCCTCTGTGTGTGTGTGTGTGTGTGTGTGTGTGTGTACACACCATGTCCTCCTTATTCATTTGTCTATGGATGGACACTTAGGTTGCTTCCATATTTCGCTTTTGTAAATACTGCTGCAATAAACATGAACAGAAATGGGTGATCAGCCCTCGATTGGAGGGATAAATTGCCAAGCCAACATTAGATTGTTTCATGATTTTAAAAAATGTATCTTTTGTCTTTTAAAAATTCAGTAATTTCCATTTTAAAACATCCAGTCAGTTATCAGACTCTGTTTGCTATGACCAGAGTCCATTTTTGGCCGGGTCCTCTCTTGGTGTCTTTATGTCAAGATAGGTTTTTCCTTGTCGGTTAAACTCCAATGATGCAATGTTCATCAATAGGGAAGTTGGTAGCTTTATGGTATATTCATACAGTAAGAATTCATCCATGAGGAAGAATGAAGTAATTAATATGTACAATATGGATGTATATCCAAAATATGATGTCAGGTGAAACAAGTTGCAGATTCCATTTATGCTTAAATAAAAAGATATGTGAAAGTGTGTGTAGGTGCTTGCACAATGTATGCATAGATGTCACATTCCTTGGAAGACAACTCAAATTGTCAACAGTGATTCTCTGTGGAAAGTAAGAATGGGGAGTCTAAGGCACTTTTACTTTTCATTTTATGCTGTCTCTACTATTTCATCTTTTCTGCAGTGTGCGTGTATGTATATTTTTGACAGTAGGTGCCACACACCAATACTGAAATTTTCTTTATTTCCTTTTTGATTTGTAGAGCAGCAGCATCTATTCAAAGAGAAGTCCCACCTCTCTGGTCAGAATATGGTGGCAGCCTTATCACTCCTTTCTTAGTGGCTCTGGCTTCAGCTATTCAACTGTAACCAGAAATTCAGCTATGCTGCCCTAATATCCCCCAGCCCTGAACCCTACCCTTTGCACATTCATCCTTCTTGTTCTGTGCATACCAAGTGATTCCGCTGTCTGATGGGACTTACTACTGGAAAAATAATATCCTGAGAGGGGTTTTCAATGATACACATGCTCGAAATTTCAGAGACAAGAAATTCATCTAGTCCTATTTAATAGGTTAAAATTGCTGGATTAGAATTAAATCAAGTTATTAGTTTCTTATTTCATAATAGTACAAAGCATTGAGACCCAGATTATTGCTGTATAAAAAGTATTTTTAGGAAATTCTAATAGAACTAAATTTTGTATTTTTTCTGTATTTTCCTTTATCCTCAGCAGGGCACACTGCATGCTTATTGATAGAGCTATATAAATGTGTATATGCATATATTTGGCATACAAAGATTTATGTATAAAGATGTTCATTTAGGAGCACCTGGGTGGCTTGATCAATTAAGTGTCTGACTTTGGCTCAGGTTGTGACCTCAGGTCCTAGGATCGAGCCCTGTGTCGGGTTCCCTGCTCAGCAAGGAGTCTGCTTCTCGTTCTCCCTTTCCATCTGCCCCTCCCCCTGCTCTCTCTGTCAAATAAATAAATAATTCAATTTTAAAAAATGGTTCATTTAATGATTATTTATAATAGAGTGGGGGCTGGGGAGAAACTCACAATGTCTGATAAGAGACAACCGTCTTCATATGGTTTGGTATATCCGTAGCATGGAATATCATCCAACTGGTAAAAGTCATGTTTACTAACCCAAATATCCTTCAGTTGGTAAATGGATGAACTAACTGAGATACATCTGAACAGTACTCAGCAACACTCTCTATATATTTATCAATAGAAAGTAAACAGCTATTGGTATATGCAGCAACATGAGTAACGCTGAGATGCACTGTGCAAATAAAAGAAGCCAGACCAATAGGCTACGTATTGTATTATTCAACTTATATGACATTTTGGAAGAGGCAAAACTGTAGGAATGGAGAATAGATCAGTGGTTGCCAGGGATTAGGACTAGGGGGAATAATAACTACAGCGGGGCAGTGTGAGGGAATTCTGGGGCAGTAAGAAATTGACCTGTATCTTTATTGTGGTGGTAACCTGAATTTATGTATTTGCCAACACTCAGAACTGTACATCAAAAAGAATAAATTTCTCTGTATGTAACTGAAATGTTTTCAAAGAACATTTAATCACATAGGAAAATGTCAACAATAAATAATGCAAGAAATAAGATATAAGACCTAAAATATAATACAAATGTTACATTCTATTAGGTAGGTGTGTTTGTATGACACACATATTGTAAATGGATGAAAGGAAAAGCAATAGGGCAGCCTGGGTTGCTCAGTGGTTTAGTGCCGTCTTCAGTCCAGGGTGTGATCCTGGAGACCCGGGATCTGTCCCACATGGGGCTCCTTGTGTGGAGCCTGCTTCTCCCTCTGCTTGTGTCTCTGCCTCTCTCTGTGTGTGTGTGTGTGTCTCTCGTGAATAAATAAATAAATTCTTAAAAAAAAAAAAAAAAAGAAAGGAAAAGCAATAAACCAAAGATAGAGCAATTATCTCTGGGTAGTGATCTTATCAATGATTCCTACTTTTGACTTTTGGCTTTTTGTATTTTCCAGATGTTCTCTAATGAGCATGCATTACATTTATAATCAGAAAAAGAGAAATAGGGGATCCCTGGGTGGCGCAGCGGTTTGGCGCCTGCCTTTGGCCCAGGGCGCGATCCTGGAGACCCGGGATCGAATCCCACATCGGGCTCCCGGTGCATGAGCCTGCTTCTCCCTCTGCCTGTGTCTCTGCCTCTCTCTCTCTCTCTCTCTCTGTGACTATAATACATAAATAATAAATAAAAATTAAAAAAAATTAAAAAAAAAGAAAAAGAGAAATATGCACACACATACACACAAGCACCTATCATTATATGTGTGATCATTTGAACTGACACAAAACATTTCCAGAAGACAAAAACCAGCCCAAAGCTTGTCACAGGGGGATCCCTCGGTGGCTCAGTGGTTTAGCGCCTGCCTTCGGCCCAGAGCGTGATCCTGGAGTCCTGGGATCGAGTCCCACATTGGGCTCCCTGCATGGAGCCTGCTTCTCCCTCTGTCTGGGTCTCTGCTTCTCTCTCTCTCTCTCATGAATAAATAAATAAAATCTTAAAAAAAAAAAAAAAAAACCTTGTCACAGACACCTCTCTGTTCTCATTTGTTTCCTTATGTAAAGCAAGTGAGGGAAGTTCAGATATGAAAACTCACTGCTTCTGATGCCCAAGCAGCCAGAAACTGGCAGAGGGTGGGAGCTTTTTCACCTCCTGGAGAGCCTGTAAGTCTCCCTAGAGGCAAAGAGATTGCCCAAGGGTAGCAGAGCCATTCCTCAAATATGCAGTCCCGAGTCCAGGGCTCTCTCTTATTCTAACGGACCTTGTCTCTCTGTCAGGCCCTCCTGACAGTACCAAATATTTGCTCTAAAGTTGGAAAACTGCACAGCTTGATGATCGCTGTGTATAACATACACACGCATAACATAACCCCATGAATATCTAGAGTATCTCAGACACTGCCCTAGGCAGGCCTCAGTCTCTCTCATTGGGAATGACACCAGGACCTCTTGACTAGTTCCTTGTGCCTTCCATCTCTTTTCCCCTGGTTCCTCCTCTCCCACTGTTACCCCACCCTTGTGGCATCCATAGGCTCATTGGCTGCACCCTGGTGCTCTGGCAGGAGAGACCAGAGAACCTCCTTGACTACTATCATCAGCCACCTTCATTATCATCACCATCACCATCACTATCACGACTACAGATAGTATTCATTGAGTTCCTATCATCAACTGGGCAGTGTTACAAATGTTTGATAAATGATTTAATCATCCATAGAATTATCACTATCGCTATCACTATCCTCATTTTGTAGACAAGGAAACAGGCCTGACAAATCACTTCCTCAAGGTCACAAAGCTAGTAAGTGGAAGGGAGTTTTTGCAACCAGAGTTGGAGTGCTTTACTAATCTGCTGTCCTAAATAAGACCCCACAAATGTTAAGAATCCTTGAATGTGTTCCAGAACCATCTAAACAGACTCCTTCCTCTATCAGTGTTCTCAATCTTTGTGAGATTTCCAACCCTGCTATCCGTATACCATCTTTGCTTTTGCTTCTCTCTTGCACTTTGACACAAGACAGTCTCTCTTGTCCCCATACTGGACTTCCCTTCTATCTTGCATCTCTCCTCCTTGTCTCAGCATGTTTAAGGACACCTGTCAGGGTAACATCCTGCTTTCCATCTCACTTCCAAGGGCTGACATTGTTATACCCCCTACTCAAACCACCTGAGCACTGCAGGCAGAAATTAGACTTACACTTACATGGCAATTAGGGGTGCCTGGGTGGCTCAGTTGGCTAAGCATCTGCCTTCAGCTCAGATCATGATCTCAGGGCCCTGGGATCAAACCATGAGCCAAAGGCAGACACTCAACTACTGAGTCACTCAGGCATCCCCCTATGGAGTTTTCGAGAACCCTGGTATTTTAATGGCTGAATTTTGGGACGTTTTCTCTTTTTACATAAGTCGTAACTACTTGTAGCTGTTGGCATGCAATATCAGTCCATGGATGTCTTACTTTAGCTTCAAAGGATATAACTGACCAAAGTTTATATGAGAAAGAAAGAAAGAGAGGAAGAAAGAAAAGAAGGAAGAAAGTGGGAGGAGGGAGGAAGGAAGGAAAGAAAGGAGAAAGAAAACCTTTGTAATTTCAAAATCCTGCCTTAGTTCACCCACTATGACAAATCATATCCCATGACAAGCAGGAGGGCATTGTTATGAGGACAGGCAGGATGACCAAGCTTGCCAAAGCAACTCTTTTTCTCAGTTTAGCCTTGGAGTTTTATCATTTGTTCTTCATTATGTAGGTTGCAACGTGATGCCCCCCAAATGAACTCTAATAGGTTTCTAGAAGGATCCAGACCTTACTAGATATTGTGTTATAAAGAATACCATTTGAGGGATGCTTGGGTGACTTAGTGGTTGAGCATCTACCTTTGGGTCAGGTTGTGATCCTGGGGTCCTGGAATCGAGTTCTGCATCAGGCTCTCTGCAGGGAGCCTGCTTCTCCCTCTGCCTATGTCTCTGCCCCTCTCTGTATGTCTCATGAATAAATAAAATCTTAAAAAAAAAAAAAGAACATCATTTAAGTTCCGATCTCTTCCTGTTGTGTCTAGCAACACTAGATTTGACAAGTGTTCACACAACACTATATTACTGGCTGCAGAGGAAGGAGGAAGCAGAACCAGCCTCAAAGGCATGTGATCTGTGCAGGTGCACAAGGACTCATGCTCAGAAGGGTCCAGCTTGGTCTCATGCTCTTCTGTCTCTGTCCTTAAATTCTAAATTTTTAAAAAGATTTTATTTATTTATTGATTTGAGAGAGAGAGAAAGAGACAGAGAGAGACAGAGATAGCGAGAGAGAGCACAAGCACAGAGGAGAGGGAGAAACAGACTCTCCACTAAGCAGGGAGCCTGACTCTGGGCTGGATCCCAGGACCCTGAGATCATGACCCAAGCCGAAGGCAGACACTTAACTAACTGAACCACCCAGGTGCCCCTTAATTCTAAATTAAAAAAAAAAAAAAAGTATTTATTCATGAGAGACTGAGACAGAGAGAGAGAGAGAGAGTGAGAGTGAGAGAGACATAGGCAGAGGGAGAAGCAGGCTCCCTGCAGGAGGTCCCTGGGACTTTATCCCAGGACCCCAGAATCACAACCTGAGCCCAAGGCCGATACTCAACTGCTGTGTCACCCAGGCATCCCTAAATTCTAAATTTCTGAACAAGGAGCCCAGCAATTATATTTTTCACTGGGTCCTGCAAACTGTGTAGCTGGTCCTGAGTGCCAGACAAGGCATTTTATTTAGTGTTAGGTGGCTCTGTTTCATAGATAAGAAACAGAACAATGGAGGCACTAGCTGTGCCCAATCCTAGAAAAGGATTCCTCCAGGGTTGACTATAGGTCTCCAGCACAACAGGTGAAAACACCCCTGTTGGCTCCACTGGACCACATTTCATATGCTTGGGGGCTTTCTTACCTTCTAAGTCCACTTTCCCAAGAAAGAAACTAACAGCTTGCTTTCCCAGTAGCCCTTGAAGCTGGGACACAGACACATGACATAAAGCTCACCGGTCAGGTGTACACCTATGAGGCTTCCCTTCAGGGGAGAGGTAAGAAGGAGATGTGGCCAAGGAGTCAGACTGTCCAGGGGGAAGGGTAGTGGCAGTGGGGTCTTAGTGCTGCCATGGCTGCTGCAACCATGCCCAGGGGCAGGCTCAGGATCTCTGCCGGGCAGTCAGATAGTTAATTTGGCCTTGGGGTTTCACAGTCTGGAAGTTTCTTTCCGTGGCTCTCCTGGAGATTCTATGCTTGCTTTCTGCTTAAACTGGCTGGAGTGGATTCTCTTCCACATCTGGACTGATCAACCTTCAATTCTAATTGAAATTCTCCCCAGCCAAAGGCCAAGGGAAGAGGTGACTTGGCTCAGCCATGTGTCCATGTTTTGATAGTTTATCCGGCTTTGCATTGGTGAAGAGAGCATCCCCCATGCAGAAGGGCCGCTTCTGCCCGTGTGCGCAGGGCCGCATGGCCGCTTGCCTGGGCTTGTCCCACTGGTTGTGAGGCCCCTCGCTGTGCACGTTCTTTCTAACCTCTGTACCTACAGCAGTACAGTGCAGAGCATCAGGCGCTGCACAGCCCGCAGATAGCGCTTTGAGTCACCACCTCCACTTTTTGTGTCTACCATTTCCCCCCAGTAAATGATGGTGTCTCATCATCTGGATCTCAGCTCAAGGGTCTCTCTTCCTCCATAAAGCCTTCCCTGATCAACTTCTCAACATAGGTCAGGTTCAGTGTGTGTGTGTTTGTTTTTCTTTCCTTTTTTCACTTTGTAATTATACATTTGTTAAAAACAAGGCCAGGGACCAAAGGTGGCATTAAAAACATAGCCTTTGTGGCACAGCCTGGCCAATCAGAGGAGACACCCAGTGGACTAGGCAGGAAGGCCACTAGCTTTAACACTTGGCCGGCTGTGGGGTGCTTGCCAACAGCAGCTGCGGCAGCGATGCACAGGCTGTATCTTCAGCTCCTGGCCCACTGCTTGGCACGTAATAGATGCTTACTAAATATCCAGTGAATAAGTCCTTTATCCCAGGTCCCCAGAATCACAACCTGAGCCCAAGGCCGATACTCAACTGCTGAGTCCTGAGTGCCAGATAAGAAACAGAACTTCTGTTTGGTGTTGACTCTTCTCTTTAAATGCCAGTTTTGCTCTGGGGCTTTCTTAGACCTAACATGTTGGACCATCTGAGACTTCCTAGCACGGCTCTTACCTAGGATATGGACACCGGCTGGGTTTGCTTCCTGAAGCTAATGTCATACTTTCCACCTTCCGTGCCCGGCAGACACTCAGGCACCTTGGAACAGTAGATTCCTTCCTCCAAGCCAGGACACTCTGGGGCTCCCTGGGGGTACTGCTACACAGGGAGTGGGTGAGGTTGGGAACTGGGTGGCTCCAAATAGTTTAAGTAAATGGACAGTGGGAGAAAGAATGGAGAGGAGTGAAATCTGAGAAGATCTGGCATGTGGTGGGATGTTCATTACTATGGCCACTGGTATGGTTTGTAAGTGTGGTGTCTGTTAGCTTCTTAAAAGAAGCTGTACCCAGCCGGGCACCATCAAACCGCGTAGCTGTCATTACCCAGATGTGCCCTACTCTCCCAGTCCTAGGGGTCTTGAACATGTCTCTCTGTGTTGATTGCCCTTCCTGCTCTGCCGTACTTTGGGAGACCATATTTAAGACCCACCTCAAGGGCAGCCCCGGTGGCGCAGCGGTTTAGTGCTGCCTGCAGCCCGGGTTGGGATCCTGGAGACCCGGGATCGAGTCCCACGTCGGGCTCCCTACATGGAGCCTGCTTCTCCCTCTGCCTGTGTCTCTGCCTCTCTTTCTCTCTAAATAAATAAATAAATCTTTAAAAAAAAAAAAAAAAGACCCACCTCAAGAATCACCTCCTCACTGAATCCTCTGGCATCTTTTCCCATGGAGCCTTGGTTGTTCTTCACTTCTTTATCCCCCAGCCCCCCTGTGAATTCCCCTAACATGGTCCATCTCCACTGTCTTGTCATTGTTTGGGACTGTGGTTTCATTAAAGATCACCCATCTTTGCATCCCTGGCCCAGCCATGCCTGGGACAAAGTGAACACACCACATGGGTCTTCATGAGAGGATGGACATGCTGATGAACTGGGCTTCAGAGAAGAAAATGCAGGGTGGGTGATTATTTAGTTTTCTTTAATTTTCTTTTTTTAAAAGATTTTTTCATGTTTTTATTCATGAGAGACACGGAGAGAGAGAGGCAGAAGGAGAAGCAGGCTCCCTGAAGCGACCTTGATGTGGGACTTGATCCCAGGACTCCAGGATCACAACCTGAGCCGAAGGCAGATGCTCAACTCCTAAGCCACCCAGGCATCCCTAATTTTCTTTTAATGACATTTTTAAAAAGTTATTTATTTTAAGTAAACTCTACACCCAACGTGGGTCTTGAATTCCCAACCCTGAGATCACGAGTTGCATGCTCTACTGACTGAGCCAGCCAGATGCCTTTTATTTTTCTTTCCATGTACGTTTTGTTGAAGGAGGTCAAGGATGGTAAAAGAGATTAAAAGCATCATTAAAAAAATTCAAATATAACACATGATTCTGTATTTATGCTATACGTCAATAAAACATCTGAAATGTACAATATACTACTAGTGTGGGTTAAGGGAACAGGGGGGAAGGTGACAAGTGCCATAAGACCTTGAGTACCTAAAAAAGAAGAGAAAAGGCCCCAACTGACTTCCAGTCCACAGTCTGTCTCAGGGCCAGTGGCTACTCAGGCTAATCCCATGGGAGCTCCAGCCAAGGCGTCTCTGGAACCAGGCTTAAGAACACAGTGTTCACCGCCTTTGGGTTGCCAGGGTTACCAGTCAACTTGCACAACTACTCACAGCACACTGGCCTGTGACTTCTTTAGATGCTGCCAGTGATCTAGTGAGTAAATGGGTTTCTGTGGAAAAAAAAATGCTTGATTAAAAAAAAAAAAAACTTTTCTGAATAAAAATAATAATACCTACTCACTTGGGAACTTTTATTTCATTTTTTAAAAAGATTTTATTTATTTATTTCAGAGAGAGAGGGAGCACAAATGGGGGGAGGGGTGAAGGGAGAAGCAGACCCCCTGCTGAGCAGCGAGCCCACTCAGGGCTCCATCCTAGGGCTGTGGGAACATGACCTGAGCCCAAAGCAGACGCTTAACCGACTGAGCCACTTAGGCACCCCTCACTTGAGAAATCTTAAACAATACCTTCAAATTAGGAAAAGGCATTAGCTACCCTCTGTTACACAACATGCAAAGTAGCAGACTCTTTCTCAATATTCAAACACATATTCATATTTTTAAGCACATGAGGTTTTGTTTGACATCAGGGATGCAATCAATAACAGAATCATTAAATCATAGGTTCTCAACTTTTTCCACATTAAAATGCTGATTTCAAACATAGAGTTGCCTTCTGACCACTCTCCCTGCTTCTGATGCATCCCTCCATCCTAACTTCTATAACATTGCCAGGGCAATCATCTTTTTTTTTTCTTTTTTTCTTTTTTTTTCTTTTTTCTTTTATTTATTTATTCGAGACACACACACACACACACACACACACACACACACACACACAGAGGCAGAGACACAGGCAGAGGGAGAAGCAGGCTCCCTGTGGGGAGCCTGATGCGGGATTGGATCCTAAAACCCCCGGGATCAGGACCTGAGCCAAAGGCTGATGCTCAACCACTGAGCCACCCAGGCATCCCCAGGGTTTCTGTGAAATCACCATAAACTAGGATCTGAACGGCATCAGTTCTAGTTGAGTATCAGTACAAGATAAAGCCCATGTTTTACAATCTAATATTCAAGATCTTTCTACTTGACCCCAAACTGCCTTTCTAGTCTCATGTCTTCAGAGACCCTCTATGCTCTCCAGGTACCTTCTCTCAGCTCCCCGTTCTGAACCAGAGCCTCCGGATCCTGTACCTTTGCTCACCTCCTTCTTGATGTTTGTTTGTTCCAGTTTCAAATGCATTTGTTTTTATGTCTCTCTTGAGGACAGAGTCTTTATCCATTTGTCTTTGTGTTTGTCACAGTGCTTCACCCTGACCAGCCAAGACCCAGTGAGCAGTTCCTATGTGAAGGCATCGATACTGCACTTAAAAGATTATCAGGGTTGAGAAATAGAAAGAAGAATCCCATACTCCTCTTCCTGTGTTTCTCCTGTGTACAACACTTCGCTTCTGGCATTCTAATCACCAAATACGTGTTTGTTTGTTTGTTTTCCCACACCAAGCAGTTTTCTGACTCCAGTTGGGTGACCTACAACTCAACTGAATTCTGACACTATCCACCTGGAGATACATTCATATTCCACAGGTCAAGGGCTCATCCCACAAGGCTATGCCCTAACCCCCTTCACACCAGTCATAAGTCCAGGTTGTCACATGTGCTTTTGGCTAACCAGCTGTAGAGCAGGAGTTCCCATGATTTTCTCCTTGGATTCAATGAATTGGCTAGAGCAGTACACAGAACGCAGAAAATCCATTTAGTTACTAAATCAATGGTTTAATACAAAGGCTAGAACTCAGGAACAGCTAGATGAGACACTTAGGTTGAGGTATAGGGAAGGGGTGAGGAGCTTCCATGCCCTTTCCAAATCTTGTTCTCCCCATATGGTGCCACATGTTCACTTCCCTGGAGGTTCTCCAAACTTCATCCTTTTGGGGTTTTATGGAGGCCTCGTTATGTAGGTATGATTGATTAGATCATTGGCCGTTGGTGATTGATTCAATCTCTAGCCCCTTTCCCCTCCCTGGGTGTCAAGGGATGGGAGTGAAAGTTTCAACCTGCCAAGCACTATTTATTTGGCTTCCCTGGGCAACCATTAGGTGTGGTTCAAAAGTTACCCCATTAACGTAAGAAAAGACAACCTAACCCTTCTCAACATTTAGGAAATTCCAAAGGTTTTAGGAGCTTTTTGCCAGGAATGGGAGGAAGACCAAATATTTCTTACTATAAATCACAATAGCCCGGGGAAGCAAGTGGGGTGGAAGCCCAACATTGTGGCTAAGTGCATGGATTCTGGGGCTTCACAATCTGGCCCAAATCTTGCCTTTATGACTTGCTAGCCACATGGCTCTGGGTAGATCATGTATGTCTCTGAGGTCTCATTGTAAATAAGGATTATAAGGGCTCAGAATAAAATGAGTTCCTGTGCATGAAGAACCCAGGGTAGTGTCAGGCAGGTAAGTGAACACTGTGCCAAGCATTAGTAACTACTATTGTAGTTACTACAGGAGTAATGATAGTGATCCAAATAAACACTATCTAGGAAGACAATACTTTCTAGATCCAGAGATTACTATGCAGTAGTCACTGAGCTAAGTACTTTCATAAATGCTCTTTTTCTTCTATCAAAAAAGCATGACGACCCTTTTCTGATGGTCTTCAAAGACGTGAAGGGAGTGATCGCATCTTGGTTTCCTGATAGGTTACATGTTTGAAATTCACCTTGAACACAATTGTTATGGACTACCTGTGTCTGCCTAAAATTCATATTTTGTTTGGTGGCCCCAGCAAACCAATATTTAATGAATATGTCAAAAGTAGAGTGCAGAAGCAGACATGTGCTAAAGTGAAAACCATCTTTCTTGACTCCTTCTTTCACAAGATAGTGAAAATTGAGGTTTGCAAAGGGAATCAAGTAGATATAAGTGAATAGAGAGTGTCAATTTGAGAAGTATTTGTGACCCTACTCCACATGGGGCAGTTCAAAGCAGAGCTGATCCAGCAACTAGTGCTCATTCTTCTATTTATTTAGTCTTGTCTGTAATTCCCCAGTGCAGAGAGGGCAACTCATAGAAATGCATCTTCATCGAAAACTTTGCAGTTGCTAGAAACTAATTGACAGTCCTGTGAAACACGAAGGCCAGCCTCACACTTCACAGAGGATTTGGCACCAAAGAAAAGGGTATACCGAAAGCCCGTGCTGGCCAGCAGGGCACAGCTATTGTTGAAACTGGGAAACTGCCTTTTGAGACCTGGCGGGGCTTCTGAATATTCACATTAATAACCAGTGAAGCAGGTTGTAGAATCTGAATGTTGCTTATTTCAATACAATCATTCATTGCTTAAAGCCTTATGTTTTTGTAATTTCTTGGTAGAGTCTATCTAAAGATATATCCCTGTAATAAGAGATGTATATCTATTAAATTACTTAGTATTTCAGAAATATCGTCATTTTTTTCTATAAAAGATATGGATTGCAGCAGGTTCTCTAAAGCATATTTATTCATTGCTATGGTATTTTTGTCCTTTGAAAGTCATATTATCATGTAGCTATTAAAGGGTAGCTGTCGAGATTACCCAAACTTTTCACTGAAGTGACTTATTTATTTGAGAAAAATGCATGTTGAAAAGCTGTTTGAAGTATGTGCATTTCTACCTTGTACAGAAGCAGAAGGGGTTTAATTTGGCTTATACCTCCTGCCATGATTTTGTTATAGAAATGTGACGTGATTAACTCTAAGATGATTCTTGTAAAATTTTATTATTTGGTAATAACTAACACATAGTTAAAAACTCTCAGAGGAACATATTAAAGTTGTTTGGAATCTGTGTGAAACAATGATCTGTATAGAATTACAATCAGAATGAAGTTCTTGTTTGTCACTGCTGCTGTTAAAAGAATTTAGGGGACATGGTGCAGGGGTTTGGGGCAGGAGAAAAGAGAGACTCTCCTGACCCTCACCAACTGATGATTAAACTAATAATCACTCCCTATTTTTATGTGTATGATGGAGACCCAGGGTATTTTGTGATTGCATGGTGGACGGCTTCATCTAGTCTAGTATCAGAGAAGAGAGACTTCCCAGATAAGTGATCTATAAATTGAGATGGGAAAGATAAGGGTTATTTAGCTAAATGAGACATAGGAGGGTTGGAAATATTTCCAGGTAGGGAGACCGATACATACAAAGATTTATGTCCTTAATTACTGAGTTTGTCCTAAATGTTTACACTTTGTTTACTTAACAAATTTATATACTCAGTCAGTAGTAACTATCTTGATTAGGAGTCTTAGAGAGGAGGGCACCTCGGTGGCTTAGTGGTTGAGCATCTGCCTTTGGCTTAGGTCATGATCCTGAGGTCCTGGGATGGAGTCCCTACAGGGAGCCTGCTTTTCCCTCTGTCTATGTCTCTGTCTCTGTCTCTCTCTTTTTTTTTTTTTAATATTTTATTTATTTATTCATGAGACAGAGAAAGAGAGAGAGAGAGAGAGAGAGAGAGAGAGAGGCAGAGACAGGCAGAGGGAGAAGCAGGCTCCATGCAAGGAGCCTGGTGTGGGACTCCATCCTGGGATTCCAGGATCAGACCCTGGGCTGAAGGCAGACGCTAAACCTCTGAGTCATCCAGAGATCCCTAAATAAATAAAATCTTTAAAAAAAAAAAAAAAAGGAGTCTGGGAGAGGTAGTGATTGATGTCTCACATCCAAGGACACAAGACTGTTTCGAGTTTGGCTCTGCTGGTCCCCTCTTCTCCAAAGGAGTTGCCAAACAAGGCTGCCTTAGATGAGTAAGCACAAACTGGAAATCAGCTTTCATTATTAACCACTAGATTGTCAGGCTCCCCACTAGGGGCCACCCCTGTCTAAGCTAAGGTGGACAGGCCCCTGAGGATATCACCCTTGTGATGTGGTAACCTTACTCAGGAGTTAATGTGGCCCAAGAATTCCTTGCTCAGAGCACTCATATTAAAGAGTTCTTCACTCCTGGAAGAGGGTGATTGAGGTTGGGAGGTGGGAACAGGAGAGCCTAGGCAAATAAACAGGGAGAAATGTTGGGAAATTCTGTCCATACCCTGGATAGGCTTCATGAAAAATCATGGTGAGAAGTTCTGGGAAGCTCTCAAGCTTCACAAGGGCTTACAATGTAGTGTGTGTGTTGGGGTTGGAGGGCAGCCATAATCAACGGCATTACTGAAAGTATGTGTCAATGTTCCACAGCAGGGGCCAAATTTGGACCATCACTTGCTTTTTTTCTTTTTTTCATCATCACTTGCTTTTGTACAAAAGTGCCACAAGGGGTTTTTGCATTTTTAAATAGTTGAATAAAAATTAAAGAAGAACAATATTTCATGACTTGTGGAAATTACATGAAGTTCAAGTTTCAATGTCCATAAATAAAACTTTTTGGGAACCTAGCCACGCTCATATCTGTGGCTGCTTTCAAGCTGCAGTGGCAGAGGTGAGCAGTTGTGACAGAGACTGTGTGGCCCTCAAAGCTGGAAGTATTATTATTAGTCCCTTTACAGAAAATGTTTCCTGACTGATGGTCTGAAAGTCTGGGAAAGTCAGTGGGCCCCAACCCAGCTGCTACACTGGGTAAATCATGAACAATCTGGTTGGTGCATGATGGCTCTACTCTCTACTTTGTTTGCTGATGCACTGTACAAATAAATAATATTTCATTTTCTCTTAACATCCTCAGCTCTGTGGTCACACCTGTGACAAGCCTGTGACAAGCTGTGAGAAATAGTTTCTTAGTGTGGGAGGAGGAGGGTTTCCCCCCCAGGCTTTTGCTGAGCTGTTTTTTATTGAGAACTTGAAAAATCAAGGAATTCTTTTTATTACTTGAGCCAGATTTAGGTTGTTGACTGACTTTAAGTTGTTGAATCTCCTCAAAAGTAGACCCTGTGATAGAACAAATCCAGGTGATTCCAGGAAATACTGGTAAGGGAGTAGAAGTAGACCATAGGGGCAGGAAACAAATCCAGGGTTACAAAGTGAAGGCAACTGGAGTTTGTTGCTGCAGACAGCATAAAACATACTTTGGAGTTGTTGCACCTGAGGCAGGAGGAGGTTAAGACATTTATCTACTTATCAGTCATTGGTTGAGAAGGGCTCCCAAGGGACATCTGGCCTGCACTATGGTTGCAACTGGCTGCTGTTGCAGAGATGGATCAGGGGTATTATCAAACCATTAAAAGGTCATTGCATACCCTTACATTTAAAACCAAATTCGGACTTACACAGAATTGACTAGTACAAAGAGTTAATTTTTTTTTAGAACGTTATTCTGCAAGTTATCAGTTCTAGGTGTACTATAATTTACATTATGGAATAATTTATCATATTTAGTTCAATGCTGTCAAGGCCTATAAAATACATATCACAACTCTAGTAATAGTTGTGTCAGCAGAAAAGTCTCAAAACTTAAAATTATCAAAGCTTATTTGTGATACTGAATTTGGTAAGAGTGACTCGACAAGCTTCAATTATATAGATTGAAAATGAAGTTGTTAAAAAGTATGAACTTTGATGACCTGATAAGTAAATTTATAGAGAGGTTGAGCCACAAGTGTGCTTTGGGTGTTGTGGTTGTGCCAGCTTAGACTGTATTCATCAGTCATCAGGAGATCTGAATGTTTCCATTCCTCTGATGTGCAGTAACTGAGATAAATGTCCACCCGGCCCTTTGAGAAAGGGTCAGGGAAATCATGATTTTATATGCTTGCTGTGGCATTACAGGTACTTCCTCCCTCTAGAATGATTGGATGTGGGTCTGAGATTCCAGATATAGGTTTGGGAACCAGGTGGTGGATTGTGATCTCCCACAGCAGTAGCTGATTGCTTTGGATCACTTACTCTTGATCATTTTTGATGGTAAAGGTAAAACACATCTTCACTCACTACCTGTCTTTCTTGCTGTAGGGAACTAGAAGGATCTATTAGCCTCTGTCTCAGATTCCTGCCTGCCTGGCTCCCATTTGCCATGTTGACTTAATTGCCATTATGGCAATCACGTATGCCCTGCCTATGCTAATTAAGTGCTTTTTCCCAGGCTCCACTACTTCTTGGCACTAGGAAGCCCTGTCTCAAAACTACATCCCCACCACCATCCGTGGCCTTTAGCATACAACTACTTCTGAGCTTATCCATGAGGCCAGTATCCTCATCACTAGAACATTCTTTACTGCTTCAATCAATCATAATAGTAATATTCTTTTTTTTTTTAGTCATATTCTTTTGAGCATGCCTTTAACCTCATACAATCCACCCTCTCCCTCCTTTTACTGCTTCTCAAAGTAAAGTAGCAAATACATTTTATTTACTTCAAGGCATCTTTTTTTGTGGTTTCAATGAACCATTTCAACAGTGTTATTAAGACTGGCTCTAGGTCTTTGCTGGGATCTTAAATTTGAGCGGCGGGACAGTGCCCCCTTAAAATAGATTCTTTCTTATCCAGCCTTCCGTGTTCCATACCACCATCTCCAGTCAAGCCTTGTGCTCAGGCATGTTTTCCCAGTTGTTGGCATACATATTAGGTAGATCCTGTAATTTTCCTGGTTAATAATTCCTTTTCTAAATGAAAGAAAATATTTTCCCCAAGTACATACTTGAACCTAGTTATCAATCTAGAAGTAACTAAAAAATGTAGATCCTTAAGAGGACAAGCATCATCTTGCAATGTAAGGCCTGAGCTGGGCTCCAGGCAAAGGGAGTTGCTATCTTCCAGCAAAGCAGAATCATAGGAATATGGGGGGGGGGGGGAGGAGAGGGAGGCATCTGGGGGTTCAAGGTTTTCAATCCCATGTACAGAATGTCCCCATCCCAAGTCTCAGGGTCCTACACCTTCCCTCTCAGGGAAGGGTATCTACCAAGCTGTGAATTAGGGCTTCTTGTTGTTCTGCTCCGCTAACAGTGAGCATGTTCACTCATGTGATGTTCAGCACAGTTTATCCTGGGCTGCCCTCCTGTAGGAGGTAAGGGTCTCCTCAAATGCACCGAAGAGGTCTTCTGACTTCACATTGTGCCCCGAGTCAATAGCTGGCTGACTCGATTCTGTCATTTTCTCCCCTTTCCACTACTTTGATGGTAGTGGAAAGCAACAACTAACCACATTCCTTATAATTGCCATTTGGTTTCCATCTCTCAGTTGCTTAGATGGCATGTAAGTCAATGCATCCTTCTCTCGCAGTACATCACAGTTAACCCTCAGTGAGAGTCTTAGTGATATAATGCCACGGTGTGCCGGAGGAGAGGCAATTGAGACCAGAGAGGGAAGACGCCAGTGATGGGTAGATTGTTAGGCAAAATGTCACTGAGGGTATCTAGCTCTTAATCCTACAGGGAGATTGGGGTTGACAGGGTGGACTATTTCTGAGTTATCCTAGTGGAGGTACATGTGAGTTAAGGTCTTTCTCCTTTGTTACTGTCAGTCATTGGTTGAGGGCTGCTCTCAGGAAGGGTGTTAATTCCTGGACATGTTCAGGCTGCCCAGTGTGTGGGCAGAGCAGGTTTTGGAAGTCAGAGAGAAGCTCTCGGGCAAAGAGTTACAGGTGCCTCTCTTTGGAAGTTAGATAGGTATGCCTAGACATGGTTATTGCCAAGGGGATAAGCATGAAGCATCAGCATTTTCTGCTATGGTGAGATTTTTTTTGTCACTTGATTTAAAGCTTCCCAGTTGTCAGTTTGGGTGTTATTCAGGTTTTTTTTTTTTTTTTTAAACTTTATTCAGGGCTTCTTTCTGGGATCATTTCAATTTTGCCCCTACCTCAAAATACTTTCTTATTACATTTATTGCCTAAATTCATGACAGACTTCCTACTCTATCACTAGCCTGGTCACTTCCTTATTTTCTCAAAGCAAAGAATACCTTTGGTAATACTATCTTCAATTAGAACTAAAGAACTTCCTCGTTTAACATTATAACAAACCCTAAATGCAGCAGATGTGGCATGCAGTAGCAAATGATAGTAAAGAATATGTAACTATCCATTTCTACCTCTTCAGCTGGAAGACATTTTTAATATATGTCTCTGCTCAGAACTAGAGATATGTTCATTAATTATTTGTTAAAGAGAACAAAATAAATAAGGTACAGATCTTAACTTCAAGGAACTGCTATCCAGAGCTGTGCTGTCCCATATGGTAGCCACTAGCCATTTGTGACTACCGAGCATTCAATATATGTCTAGCCCAAGTGCAGTGTGCTTTAGGTGTAATATAAACACCATATTTCAAAGACTTAGTACAAAAGAAAGAAGAACATAAAATATAACATTCAAATTTTTATATTGACTATATGTTGAAGTGACAATGTTTTGGATAGGTTGAGTTGAAAAAAATGTTTTATTAAAACTAGTTGCATTTAAAAAATATGGATACTAGAAAACTTAAAATTACATCCATGGCTTACATTATATTTCTATAGGATCATGCTTATCTAGAAAGAATTATCATGTGGCCTACCATGAACTGCAACACAAGACAAAAATTCTACAAATGCTAGCTCTCAGGAGTTAAACTATTTTTGATTTCTTGAAGAGAAAGTGATTAAAAAAATTATTGCGCGCTTCTCACCAATTTACTTGTCAAAGAAAATTAAATTTCATTCACCAGTTAATATAAGTCATATAATCTCACCAAGTTTGTCTCCTAATTTAAAGGAAACAAAGTCCAATATTGAAGATTAGTGATTTGATGATAACTGTTTTAAACCATATAAAAGGCACAGGGAGGTCTGTTGTTAGTCTCTCTATTTGAAAACCTTACTAAAAACTAAAAAGAAGCAAACAAAGTCCTGCCCCTACAAAAATCCCACCAAACACCAAAGCAAAATAAAACAACAAAAAGCAAGCCCCAGTTGAATATTAATTATGGTCCTATAATCCCTGGTTATATCAGTATAAACATTGTAGCCCACATCTCTCCAAAAGGATTCAGAATGTACTAAAAGATCACAGATGACCCACCAATATTAGCTAGTAATGATGGAGTATTTGCCGTGTGCCTGGAGCAGTTCTAAGTGTTTTCCATGCATTAACATTTTTGGGCTTCACAGTGCAATTCGCAAGGTAATATTCCAATCCCATTTCCCAGTGAGAAAACTCAAGGTCATAAAGGAGGAAAATAACTCAAGATACCATAGCTTAGAAGACTTAAAAAGCCAGGACTCAAACCAGGAGAAACAACCTTAGTACTTGTACCTTAACCACTAGGCTGGACCATCCACATAGTTATCATTTGCCAGAATTAATGCTATCACCATCATTTTCTTTTCTTTTCTTTTTTTTTAAAGATTTTATTCATTTATTCACAAGAGACACAGAAAGAGAGAGAGAGAGGCAGAGACACAGGCAGAGGGAGAAGCAGGCTCCATGTAGGAAGCCCGATGTGGGACTCTATACCGGGACTCCAGGATCACACCCTGGGCTGAAGGCAGGCGCTAAACCGCTGAGCCACCCAGGGATCCCTTATCACCATCATTTTCTATATGCAAAGTCTAAGTATTGTATCTCCTTTAATTACAAAAAAATAAGAAATTTATTTTATTTTTATTTAAAAATTTTTTTAAATTTAAATTCAACTTGCCAAAATATAGTATAACACTCAGTGCCCATCCCAAGAAATTTATTATGTGAAATTACCTTTCCCAAATGTCATTCCTTACAAATAACGGGTCTGAATACGGTGTGTATTTTCCCAGACATTTTTCTATTTACACACAGTTTATATTTCCGTGTTTATAGAAGCCAGGCAGAGTTCTAAGTGCTTATCAGATATTAGTGCATTGAATCCTCACAACTGAGTCCTTGATTTCAGGGGAGAAATCAGAGACTATTCAAAAACTAGGCAGTCAGCATGAATAGGGCTCTAAGCATTCTGTCCTCAGGCTCACCTGCTGCACTTCAGCCCTGGTTGACCCCCTCTGGCTGTGGGAGGCAGGGTGGGGTGGAGGCAGGGAGGACTCCAGAGCCTCTGAATCTCCTCCCAGAGCCCCTAGAGACCAAGCAGCCCTGTGTCCTCGGCTTTAGGTCCCCAATTTCAGGAGTTTCCAACCAAGCAGTGAGACTAGCTTAAACAAATAACTCACCTATTATTCTGGGACTCTGTGATAAAAATGTTCTTCTTGATCTCAATTTATTCAGATTCCTCTAAACTTTGCAGTCTCTGTCTGACTTGGACTCTGTCCTTGGTTTTTTTTTTTTTTTTTTTTTAAGATTTTAGTTGTTCATTTAGAGAGAAAGAATGCGCAGCAGGGAGTGGGATGGAGGGAGAGGGAAAAGGAGACCAAGCAGACCCCATGATGAACATGGGGGACTGATGTGAGGTTCGATCCTAGGACCCCAAGATCATGACCTGAGCCAAAATCAACAGTCAGATGCTTAACCAACTGAGCCACTCAGGTACCCTCTGTCCTTGGTTGTTTAGTCTGATTTTAGGAAAGGTTCTTGCTAAAGCAGAATCCTGCTTGTCAGGTTAGTGAAAAATCTCCCACCCTTGATGTGTGATTTAGTTCTTTACCCTCGACCCTCAGTATGTCATCACTCTGGCCTGTGAAAGGTTACAGAATATATCAACCCCAAAGTATGGCTCTTTGGCAAAAGGATTACATTAAGCTAATTAATTTTAAGAAATAGAAGACACATGAAGGAAAAGCTCTGAAAACTGAGAATTAGTTACTCTTTTTTTTTTTTTTTTAAGATTTTGTTTATTTATTCATGAGGGACAGAGAGAGAGAGAGAGGCAGAGACACAGGCAGAGGGAGAAGCAGGCTCCATGCAGGGAGCAAATGTGGGACTCGATCCTGGGACCCTGGGATCTTGCCCTGAGCCAAAGTAGATGCTCAACTGCTGAGCCACCCAGATGTCCCTAGTTACCCTTTTTAAAGGGAAATTTACAATAAAAAAGGAAATCTCCATGTGTGAGGGTGTCTTCCTTGTATACCAGGAAGAGAAGGATGGTAAGTGTATACTTTTGGTTTAAAAGAAAGAGGATAAAAAATAATTTATTTTTTTAATTTTTTAAAAATATTTTATTTATTCATGAGAGACACAGAGAGGCAGAGACATGGGCAGAGGGAGAAGCAGGCTCCCTGTGGGGAGCCCACTGTGGGACTAGATCCCAGCACCCTGGGATCACGACTTGAGACACCCCGGTGACCCTAATTTTTTTAAGGAGTTTAATACTGCCAGGAATATTTACTATTTGTCCCAGCTGAAATCTGATGTTATCGGAAAGAATATTTTTTAAAGATTCACTTATTTATTTGAGAGAGACAGAGTGTGTAAGTGGAAGGAAGGGCAGAGGGAGAGGGAGTGAGAATCTTAAACAGACTTCCTGTTATGTGTGGGCCTTGAGGCTGGCTGGATGTCATGACCCTGAGATCATGACCTGAGCTTAAACCAAGAGCAGTCCCTTAACTAACTGAGCCTCTCAGGTGCCCCTGAAAGAATTTATTTTTTAAAGAGTTCTATGGGGACGCCTGCGTGGCTCAGGAAATGATCCTGGAGTCCTGGGATTGAGTTCCACACTGGGCTCCCTGGATGGAGCCTGCTTCTCCCTCTGCTTGTGCCTCTGGCTCTCTCTCAATCTGTGTCTCTCATGAATAAATAAATAAATTTTTTTTAAAAGAGTTCTATGATCAGAAGTTGGCCTAATGGGAAGTTGATATTGAGAGCCTGATAAGAGCTATTTTTTAAATACCTATTCTATTTTTTTTAAGAGTTTAATTATTTATTTATGAGGGACACACAGAGAGAGGCAGAGACACAGGCAGAGAGAGAAGCAGACTCCCTGCAGGGAGTTCAGTATGGGACTGGATCCCAGGACCCTGTGATCACGCCCTGAGCTAAAAGCAGACACTCAACCACTGAGCCACCCAGGTGTCCCAATACTTGTTCTATTTGACCCTATTCCTCATGTGGGGACTTCTTAGTCACCTGAAACCCCCTTCGTAAACTCCTGCTGACTCTGCTCCATCAACTCTGTCCACATCCTTCTTGCTAGCATGGTGTCATTGAGGACTTCCTTGACTACTTTTAGAAACTTAAGATCCCCTCAATATGACTCCTCCTTCTTGTTGCTTCTGCTCCTCCTTCCTCCTTATGCCACCTTCAATCTTTCAGTTTCCTGGAATCCTTTTATCTGTCCCTCTCAAGCCTTCACCTCCTCCATCCCTTCCCGATGGTTCCCTCCCCACTTCAGCCCCTCAGTGCCCTATAGTCATTGGAACTTCTGGCCCCTTCTCTCCCACCAGGAGCTCCCTAGGAACACAGGAACTTTGAAAAGGAACCACCTGCAGCTGAAGAAGAGAAAGGAGCTATTTGGAAGCTGGGCAAATGAAAAAAGTCTTAAAAATTCTTCCACAAGTATTGGTAAAAGGCTTTGGCCATTTAAGTGGCTGTTCTGAACAAAAGATTTATAATAGCTGTGTTTCAGTTTTGAAAAGGAAAGAAAACTTTATTTTTACTATAGAAACCTAATAGAAACAGAAGAGGAAAGGAATCTACATATAGATGAGGGGAATAATAGGCAATACATGAGAATAAGGCAAAGTCACATAAAATTGGGTACTTATAACATCCAACATCATCAGCTGGGGAAGCTCTGTGGAGGCAGCCAGGCCAGGGTCCTGATGGAGAGGCCTGGGCAAAGGGTCCTCCCCTCAGCTGAGACTTCCAATGGACCATCCCCATCAGGGCCATATTTATAGGGCAAACGGAAGAGTTTGAAGGTAAACATTTGTTTGCCTGCATGCAGTTTGGAGTGAGCTGAATTTTTATGTTATCATGTTTTTATATTTTTAAGAAACCTGGGCTGTGTGTGTCTGCCTCCCCTCCTGGATTCCATTCCAGAGCGCCAGCCCAGCCTGGAGCAGGAGGGGATGTGAGACAAGATTTGTAGCTCTTGGCGTCCAGAAAAGAAAGGCCAGGTCTGACCTGGAAGCCAGATAATATATCTCAAATAACCAGGCTCCCAAGATTATTCACATAGCATGAGTCCCACAGACAACATTGCTTAGCCTGCCTGTGTCTATGCAGGGCTAGGTGGTGGGTTATGTGAGACACATCACAAAAACGTCTATCCATACAGAATAGCAGGTAACCTTAACATCTACCATCTGCCAGAAACACAATGTAAATCCAGATTGTTCTTTTAAAAGCCAATGAGATTTGTTTTTATTAAAAAAATTTTTTTTAAAGATTTTATTTATTTATTCGCAAGAGACATAGGGAGAGAGGCAGAGACATAGGCAGAGGGAGAAGTAGGCTCCATGCAAGGGAGCCTGATGTGGGACTCGATCCCAGGACCCTGGGATCATGCCCTGAGCCAAAGGCAGAAGCTCAACCACTGAGCCACCCAGGTGTCCCCCAATGAGATTTGTAATATCGTACCTGTCTCATGACTAAAATTTTAAAATGAAAGCTATAAGATCTCTTTTTCTGTCTGTCTGGTTTATATATGTTTATATGTGTACATTATAGATGTGTGGTAGTTTTCTGCCTCTGGGTAGTATTACTGGTTCTTGTATGTTTGTTTTCCAGATTTAAGAAAACATTTTTTTCTTTTCTCTCAAGCTATCTATAATTTACCAAAAGTCAGCAAAGGATACCTTTGTAAATGGAAACAGAAAGTAGCAAAGTGGTTTCCGGGGGCTGCAGGGGTTGGTAAAAGGGTAGGGACTTTCAGTTTTAAGATGAACAAGGCCTGATGCTCTAAATAAACAACCAGGTGAGTATAGCTGATAACACTGTATTGTGCAATGGAAATCAGCCCAGAGAGTAGAACTTAAATGTTCTCACACACACAAAAAGGTAAAATACGTGAGGTGATGGGTGTGTTAATTCACTTGATGGGGAACTCTTCACAATATGTGTCTATCAAGCCACCGCCGCGTACTTTAAATATCTTATGATTTGTCAATTATACCCCAGTAAAGCTGAACCCAAAATCACAAGACAATCTTCCCCATGGGGGAAACACTGACTTGAATCTGCCTTGTCCTTGATGTGCCCGTCAGCGATCGTCCACTCGCTGCCCTCCACCCTGTCATTGCTGGGCAGTGAATCTGCACTTATCCACGCTCTGTTGGGACTGGAGCTCAGGTCTATCCTCAGGGCTCTTGCTCTCCTATTGCAATAGTTCTCGAATCATATTTGCCATCACCACTTTACCCTCCATCTGATTCTGGTTTTCTTTGACACCAATAGCATCTGGAAGTACAAGCTTGCCTTCTGAGCCAGATGTGCCAACCATCTCTTTTTTTTCCCCCTGAATTTGCTTATTTGACTCCTTTTATTTCCTCTTGCTCATTCAGCAAATATTTTCCACTGGGAGAAAGAGAAGCAAGTCCTCAGAAGAAAGGTAGTACTGGTCCAGGAGGGGAGGGATGGTGGGCACACTGAAGAATACACATTCGAGAGGCCCACTGTTCGGTAATCAGGTCATGCTCATGTCCTTGTCTCTCTTTCCTCACCACAGCGCAAAAACTCCAGTATTTCTTATTATTCAAGTATGATACGAGTTCCTCTCTTATAATAATTCATAGTAATGGGGGAAGTTGACTTGAGTCAGACCAGAAAGTGAATTGCTGCCAGTTTGTAGATACACTAAAACTTCTGTTTTGTCCTAGAGCAACAGGGAACTATGGGCTGCTAAACTTTGACAAGGGAGACGTGTGGTTACATTTCTGCTTCAATTATGAAGTCATTCAACAAATACCGTGTGTTTGTGGGTTCTGAGCTTTGTTCTAAGTGCTGGGATTGCTTCAGTGGTTGACAAACATCCGTGCCTTCCTGGAGTACACAGTCTGGTGGGTGGTGGAGAGAAGCAGGAAGAAACTTGTTTAAAGTAGTAAATTGTATTTTAGAAAGTGATGCATACTATGAGAAAAATAAAGCAGGAAAGAGCATAGAAAGTGTTGGGCTGTGCTATGGTTCTTTTTTTTTTTTTTTTTTAAAGATTTTATTTATCTATTCATGAGAGACACAAAGGGAGAGGCAAAGACATAGGCAGCGGAAGAAGCAGGCTTCACATGGAGAGCCTGATGTGGGACTCGATCCCAGGACCCCGGGATCACGACCTGAGCCAAAGGCAGACGCTCAACCACTGAGCCACCCAGATGCCCCATGCTATGTTTTTTTTTTTTTTTTAAGATTTATTTTTTAAGATTTAATTATTTATTTATTTTAAAGATTTATTTTTAAAGGTTTATTTAAAGATTTATTTGTTTTTTTAAAGACTTATTTTTTAAAAGATTTATTTATTCATTAGAGACACACAGACAGAGAGGCAGAGACACAGGCAGAGGAAGAAACAGGCTCCCCACAGGGAGCCTGATGTAGGACTTGATCCTGGATCCCAGGATCATGCCCTGAGCCTAAGGCAGACGCTCAACCACTGAGCCATGCAGGTGTCCCATGTGCTATGTTTCTAAATAGGGAGGTCTGGGGAGGGTTCACAGATGACCCTTGAACAAAGATTTGGAGTTGTGGAGGGACCAAGTCATGCTGATATCTGTGGATATCAGGTATTTAGGTAGAAGGAGCAGAAACAAGGACCCTGTTTTGGCCACAAATCTGAACTATTCAGCAACAGCTAGGAGGCCAGGGTGGCCGGGTCACTGAGGGAAGGGAAGAGGCTGTTTCACAGACCTTCCTCTGAATGAGATAGAAAGCCACAAGAGGCCCCTGAAAAGAGCCTTCTGGCTATAGCATACTGATGTGCTCAACTCTGGCCAAGGACGTAAACCAAATATAAATCACTAGGAAGGTAAAGTGTCATCCTATTAGAGTCGTATCTGACAATGGATGAAACTCCTCTATGTCCCTGATATGACGTTATATCCAAAATATAGCACACTGTACTCTTCTAAAATTCAACCTCTCTCTGGGGCTCAGATAAGTCTGGGCTGATGGCATAGGGCTTCAAGAAGTCTGTTTGTGGGAGGAATTGTCAGGTAAGAAAGGGGTTCTTGAAAGTGGAGAAGAATTAAATGGTCATCCTGTCTAGTGGAGACTGGTCTTTGTGTGCACATGCATGTGTGCGTGTGGGAGGGCCAAACTTCCTGATTGACCTACCACCTTGCCAATTGGTGTCCTTCGTCCCATTGTAATTATTAGTAGCATCCCTTTCTGTAAGAGTGAGCCCCAGGGAGAGACAGCACTGTGAGACCCAGAGCCACGAATGACAGTGTAGGGGGACCCAGCTTTCTAGAAGTGACCTAGCAATGGCAGAGCTGACGATTCCCAGTGAAGGGGCTGCAAAGGCAATAATGAAACAACATCAAACTGCCATGCAGAAAGGACCAGTCCATATCATTTAGGATCCTAGCAGGACATAGATGACACATTCAGATTAAGATACTTTGAGGAGTGTTGAAGAAGGGACCCTTTACAAAGGCATTGATAGTTTGTAGGAGCACGCCAAGGCCTGAAGGGATAAGCGGATGGAATGGCTACAGACTCTGGAGAGAAAGGGTCCCATGGTGAGGCTGCCTTAATAGGAGCAGTGCCTTCTGCCAATGTATCCAGCAGGAGTGAGGCAACCCTGCAGAGGGAGCCAGCTGAATGTGTGTGCCACCTCAAATTAATATCTTGAAATCCCAACCCCTGAAGACAGTGGTATTGGGTTATGGGCCCGTGAGAAGTGCTTAAGTCATGAGGGTGGGGCCTTATGAATGGATCTGGTACCTTGTAAAAGAGATTCCTCAGAGATCTCTCACCCCATCTACCATGTGAGCACACAGCGAGGAGGCACTGGCTATGGACCAGGAGGAGGGCCCTCATCAGAACATGACTATGCTGGTGCCTTGATCTTAGACTTCTCAGCCTCCAGAACTGTGGGAAAGGAATTTTTGCCACTTATAAGCCACCCAGTCGTTGGTGTTTTGTGGTAACAGTCCTAATTAACTCACTGTCCTTCCTCCCTGTGGGGGAGCCTGCTGGGGCAGAGAGCCAAATGAGGAAAGGTGAAGAATCTACTAGAAGGCTAGTGGCGCCTGGCTGGCTTAGTTGGTAGAGCATTCCGCTCTTGATCTTGGGATCATGAGTTAGTGCCCAAAGTTGGGCATAGAGATTACTTTAAAAAAAAGAATCTAGAAGGCCAAATGGAAGATGTCCAGCCTGTAGCCTCCTCAGCCTAGTCACCAGGAGTGATTGAGCAAGAAAGGAAAATTGTGAGGGTTGTGTGAGCAGAAATGAAACCTGCCCCATGAGGACCTGCAGAAATAATGAAGGGGGTCTCTTTGGAAGGGGTTAATGCTCTGCAAGACAAGTGGAGTTTTCAAAAGCCACTTAAATAGAGGTTTTGGGAATCATTGTGACCACTCCATGAAGAGTTTAAATGCACCCAGAGAAATGGGGATGTTTAGCTGGGAAACATTTCTGAATTTCCAAATAGTCTTCTCTCAGATATGTACATATTCATGAGTGTTCCTCTCTGGACCTTATGAAAAATCTTTTCACTTCTCATCTGGAGGCTCTGTCCTCAGGGCCCCTGGAGTGGCTGCAGAAGGGCCAGGGTGGAGAGGAAGGATGTCATTAGCTTTGTGTGGTTTTGAATCACAAGAAGAAGCTAGAAAGGATGCAGCTGCACATATAATGAATTCTGTTGGTTTCTCAACAGAAGGTATTTTGATAAACATGCCTTATGAGATGGCATGTTTATCAAACCCCAGGCTGTCTCCAATTGTCCATTTTTGTAATATAAATAGTTATCTTTGTTTTAGATGATATTTGGTGATTTTCATGTTATTTCTGAAAAGGCCATACATACATACACATGGTTCAAAACTGAAAACAATATAAAAATCCTCACTCCTACTCTGCATCTTTGCAGATAACAGTTTCTTTCTTTAGAGATACAGCACTTACGAATAGATATTATCTTATCTTTCCTTACACAGACAGGAGCATTCAATACACAATATTTTGTATCCTGTTCTTTTTCTTTTTTAAAGATTTTATTTATTTATTCATGAGAGACACACAGAGAAAGGCAGAGACATAGGCAGAGGGAGATGCAGGCTTCTTGTGGGACTCGATTCTGGGACTCCAGGATCACGCCCTGAGCCAACTGCTGAGCCACCCAGGCATCCCTGTATCCTACTCTTTTTCTACTTACTAATATATCCTAGAGATTACTCTATCAACACATAGAGGGAGATTCATCACTTTTTTTTTTGTAGCTGCGTAATATTCTATGGGAAAGATGTCACATGATTGATTTAATCCATCCTGTCTGAAAATTCAATGCCCACTGTGTTCAGTTTCCAAATCTGTGAAATAAGGATAGTGGTAATATCTACCTCAGGGGGGTGTTTTTAGGACTCAATAACATGATACATCTACAAGCCCAGTGGCGTGTTTGGCAGCTGCTGAATGTTCAATTAATGTTTCTGCTTCCCCCTTCCTCTTTTTCCTCTTTCCCTTCTTTTCTATTTCCTTTTAATCCTCCTTTTTTTCCCCTTCTCCCTCCCTCCTTCTCTTAAGTGCAAGGAAAAGCAACAACGAACAGTTCTGCCTTTGGAGACAATCTTCCTTATTTCTAGGCCGGGAAGAGTTATGGGGAAAGTGCCAAAAAAGCCACCATTGTGTTGGAAAGTACCATAAACTAAATACATGCTAAATACACCTCTTCCCCTGTCTCTTTTTTTTCTCCTTGTTTTTTTTCCCCAGGAGTACCAAATAACAAATGGGCTGTCTTCATAACAGATCCAGGAGAAATGGGGCAGAGCAGCACTAGAGAATGTAAATTCCAAGAGGGCAGGATTTTATTTTAAAAATTTTTTAATAAAATATTTTATTTATTTGAGAGAGAATATGAGCAAGGGGCAGGGAGAGAGGGAGAGGGAAAAGCAATCTCCTCACTGAGCAGGGAGCCCAATGTGGGGCTTTATCCCAGGACCATGAGATCATGACCCAAGCCAAAGGCAGATGCTTAACCACTGAGCCACCCAAGTGGCCCAAGGACAGGAATTTTTAAAAACATTTCAATTGAAAAAAAAAAAAAAACATTTCAATTGAGATATAATTCATGTTCAATTAATTTTATCTTTTTAAAGTATATGATTCAATGATTTTTAGTGTATTCAGTTTTGCAAAGATCACATAATCCAAGTTTAGAACATTTGAATCAATCCAAAAAGAAGTCCCATACCCACTGGTCCTCACTCCTCATTCCTCCAACATGTAGCCATAGGTAACCAGTAATCTATCTTCTGTCTCTACAGATTTATCAGTTCTAGGCATTTCATAAAAATGGAACTCTACAATATATGGTTTTTTATGACTGACTTTTTTCACTTAGCATAATGTCTATTAATTATTAATTTTAATATTAACAATGAATTATTAACCAACAATAAAGTGTTAATAATCCAGCCAACCAAATATCAATCTTCTATTAATCAATTTAATTTTCAATAATAAGAGATCGATTAATATCAAATTATTAATTAATTAATAATCATAGTCAGTCATGTAATTAATAAATTATTCATCAAATATCATTACATTATTAATGCTAACATTTGCTTCCGAGTGATGAAGTTATGAGTAATGTAATTTTCTTCTTTATACTCATAATTTTGAAATTATGAGTATTTTTTTAATTTGAGAGAGAAAGAGAAAGTGTGTGTGTGCACAAGTGTGGGAGTGGGATGGGGTGGGGTGAGGTGGGGTAAGGGGGAGGGGCAGAGGGAGAGGGACCATCCTAAGCACACTCCCCACTCAGAGCAGAGCCCATCTTGGAGCTCCATCTTGTGACCCTGAGATCATGACCTGAGCCTAAATCAAGAGTCAGACGCTTAACTGACTGAACTACCCAAGGGCCCCTATACTCTTAATTTTCAAAATTACATCTGAGAACGTGATTGTTATTATTACTTGAAAAAATTATGTGTAGAGCTGTTACTTTACCAAAAGGGATGTCTTCCTAAAATATAAATTTGAATTTTACTTTGACTGCTAATTACTTAGTAAAATTAACAGAATTCAAACTTTTTAGGTCAAAAAAATTTAGTTTCAAAAAACACAACAAAATAACCAAAATGTCCTTTAGTAGGTGAATGGAAAAGTGACATTTAGTACATCCAGACCATGGGATATTATTCAATGCTAAAAAGAAATGAACATTAAGCCATGAAAAGACATAGTGGAATCTTAGATACATATTATTAAGTGAATGAAGCCAATCTGAAAGTCTACACACTGTATGATTCTAACTATATGACATTCTGGAAGAGGCGAAATCAGTATAAAGATCAGTGGTCGCCAGAAGTTAGGGGGGAAGGAGGGATAAACAAAGGATCACAGAGGATATTTTTGGGCAGTGATACTGTAACAATGGATATATTACATTTATCAAAACCCATGCAATGTACTAAACTAAAGTGAACTCCAATGTAAACTATGGGCTTTGGGTAATAATGATATGTCAATGTACATGCATCTTTTGTGACAAATGTACCAGTTCGGTGGGGGGATGTTGGTAGTGGGGAAGCTGTGCATGTTGGCAGGAAGTGGGCACATGGGAACTTTGTATTTTCTGCTTACTTTTGCTGTGAACCTAAAGCTGCTCTAGAAAGTTAAGTTTATTTTTAAAAAATCAAAATAAAATCAGTGAATGATATTCAGTACCCTTACTTTCAAGGAATTTCATTTGGGACTTTGAGTTTTTCGCTTGTTTTGTTTTGAGCCTGTTCTGAAGAACACTAGGTTGAGAAAACATTGCACAGTTGCCTCTCAGATAGTCAAGAATGTGTTCCTCCTCCCAGCTGAGGTATTTGACCTTTAGCCTCTTTGTGGCTAGAACGGAAAATACAAGTGTCCTGGGAAATCAAGTAAACATCTTATAAGAAAATCTGTTGCGAAAATTTTGGCATGAATTTTGGGGTGCTCTGGTGGTTTGAAAAGCATATGTGGGATGACTAATCTATTAAACTGCCCAAGTTGTTTGGAGTGGGCTAACTCTGACATCAGGCAGTATGATTTTCTGTTGTTTTTGAAATTTGGCATCTGTTCACTCTTCTTCTGGTGAGATATTCTCACTTTCTTCTGGGGAACTTACTTGCTCCCCTTTCAGCCCAAGTGGGGCTCCACCCCCTCAGGTCAGGCAGCAGGAGACTCAGACCTAATGGAATCAGAGCAAGCCATGTCACAGGTGGTGGTGATTGGCTCAGAGCTAAAGGCGAGGATTTTCTTAAGTGACTGGAATGATGTGGGGGTTGTGTGTTTGCTTGGCTAATCATCTGGTGTAGAGGAGCACACATTCTCAAGCACATTATGTAGATTTGATTCCCAGCTCCCCACTTCCACCACCTACTAGCCCATGACTTTGGGTAAGTCACTCATCCTCTCTGGGCCTCAGTTTCACCTTGTAAAATGGGACTAAGAAGACTCCCTCCCTGGTGGGGCTGTTACTGGGACTGAATGAGTAATACTTGTGAGGCTTGACACAGTGTTTGACTCCTCAACATTTTAACAGAGATCTCAGATTGAACATGCCCCACGCAAGTTCTCCTTTCGGAGTCTCTTCCTCAACTCATTGAACAACTAACTTCCTCCTTCTAGATGTCTCAAACCCACATCCTTGGAGTTGCCTTGATTTCTCTTTTTGGCTCTTTATAAACACATTCTCTGCGCTCCACCTGCAAAATATATCCAGACTTCAACCACATCCACCGATGCCAACCTGGTTCAAGCCATTGGCATCTCTTACCTGGATTATGGTGTCATTGCCTCCTGATTGGTCTCCCTGCTACTGCTCTGGCCCCATTTTGTTTTTTTCTCAACAAAGAGCCAGAGTGAGTCTGATCAAATGCAAGTCAGAAAACGTGGTCTTCCATCGCGCCTCATACATGCTGGTGCATCTCTGTCCTTGACTCCTACTTCTTTCTTCCTTGCTCCTATTGCACCACACATCCCTTCTTTGACCTTTGCTCCTCTTTCAACACAACAGATGTTCAGCCCTTGCTCTTTTTTCCTCTCTGCTGGAATTCTGTGTCCCCAGATGACATGTGGTTACCTTACCTTCCTCAGATCCTTCCTCAGATGCCACCTTCTCAGTGAGAACATCCTGGCCCTCCATCTGATGGAGTGACCTTCCCTCCAGTTTTTTTTTTTTTAATTAAAAAAATTTTTTCTCCTCTAGTTTTTATCTCAGTCCCTCCTGTTCCTTTCTTAGTTCTTGTCACCACCTCACAAACACTCTGATTTACTTTTTTTTAATCTTGTCTATTACAGGTCTGTACCCCACCTCCCCTTATAAACTCTGTAAAGATTGAAAAAAAAAATTTTTTTTTTAGGACTGAATTTTTTAAGTAGTAATCTCTACACCCAACGTGGGGCTTGAACCCAGGACCCCAAGATCAAGAGTCACTCTCTCTTCTGACTGAGCCAGCTTGGAGCCTCAGGAATGAATGTTCTTAAACCGCTGTATCCCTGTACTTAAAAGAAAATCCATGAACACAGAAGGTGCTTAGTGAGCATGTAATGCATGAATGAAAGAGTAAGTGAATGGAAAAAAAAAGATTTGTGTTAAAGTGTGATATTCATCAACACATAGTTTTGTAGTGTCTACTAGGTATGAGGGACTTGCTAGTCATTGGAATCATACTCAAGAAAAACACTGTTTCAGAGTCAATTTGCCGTCTAGTGTGGTGCAAAAGGACAGAGGAGGAAACTATTCAAATCCAAAAAATAAAATTAGGAAGTACAGGGTTATAAAAACCCTAGGGAGGACAATGAGAAAACTCATAAAAGATGTCCAAGGCATGGGGTATCTAAGCTGCCAGCAGGAAGTGGGGGAAGAACAAGGTGAAGAGGTGAAAGGTGAAGAGGTGGAGGATGGTGACAAGAAGTCACAGAATCTGCGGTCCTGAGGTTAGCTGAAACTGAGGGAGTGGCTGCGTAGTTGACTTCCCCAGCACTCAAAACTACACCCAGATTAACTAAACAAACAAGCCAGTGACTACCAGTGACACCCAAGTGAATGAAAAGCATTTCAAGGCATTCTGCAGAGTCCTACTAATTCTTGCATCATTGAAAATGCAGAATAAAGAGTGAATACAAAATTCAGCTCTGCTCAGTTTCTGGGTGTAGGAGGAGAAATCATGCAGCTTTCCTTTTCACAAGACTGCTGGAAAAAAAACAGATCACGGGCAACATCATTGAGTGTGCTTTTCTGTTATTTTTGATATTCATCTTTTTTTCTGGTAAAAGTTATCTAATTTGAGGAAGTTAAAAACATGTTGAGAAGATAAACACCTTCCAGGAGAACAGGTCCACTCCAAGCTTTTCAGTGATGTTCAGAGCTGCATGGCTACCACCAACCCATGCCCAAAACTATGTTTCCAGAAGTTCCCTCTGTAGATCACAAATCCTCAGCCAGAACAGCTTGAGTCTGCCAACTCTGAGCCAGTTCATAGTGGGTGCCCATTAACTATTTTTTTAAGATTTTTAAAATTCATTTATTCATGAAAGAGAGAGAGAGAGAAAGGGAGAGAGAGAGGCAGAGACACAGGCAGAGGGAGAAGCAGGCTCCATGTAGGAAGCCCAATGTGGGACTTGATCCTGGGACTCTGGGATCATGTCTTGAGCCAAAGGCAGGTGCCAAACCACGAGCCACCCAGGGATCCCAGAAGCCCCATTTCTAAGAGGCTGTGCCAGGGCTGTTCTTTACAGTTTCTTACAGGTAGCCTGAGACACAGGGAAATAACAGGATAAGACATCCAGCTTAAAGCTACCAATGGGTGCAGAGTTGGGATTTGAGCCCAACTCAATGTTTTGGAAGAGGAGACATGGCCTGACTGGAACCATGTATGCACAGTGAAGTGGAAAGAGCAGAAATTTAAAAATGTATATATGTATATATAAAATATTAAATAATATAAAGTATAACTACTTTTAAAGCCGTCAAAGATTAGAATGAAGGCTGGAAGGAAAGATATCAAAATGTTAGATAGTTGGGGTTAGGGCTTTGGAATGGGGGGGCATTTTTTTTTTCTTTTCTCTTTTCAATTTATAAAATGTGATTGTATTACTTGAAGAATTTAAAAATGGCTAATGAAGTTGACCAAGGAAAGAAGAGAGCTCAAAACTTACATGGTAGGAACCACACTTCTATAACCCAGCTATGTGGCCCAGAGGTAGACTCACCTCTGGTGCCACAGACATCCCAGGATCCACCCTGCAGTGCTCCCTACAATTCTGTTTGAATGCCTTCCCCCACTTTGTGCTTGCCCTTCAATGACCTGACCTAGTGTCCTCGTCTTGTCAAAGTTTTCCTAGAATCTACTGACTCTTTGCCATCTCTCCCATCTGCACATGGCATCCAGTCTTAGTCCATATGATCCCCCCACTTATTCACAGTTTCACTTCCCATGGTTTCAGTTACTAGTGGTCAACTACAGTCTGGAGACAGATGCTCGTCCTTCTGACCAATCACCAGAAGGTTAATAGTAGACTAGTGCTACGTCACAATTCCCGCGTCATTAACCCTTTTCATCTCTGATCTCGCAGGCACTTTATCATCTTATGTCATCATCACAAGAAGAAGGGTGAATTCAGTATAATAGGGTATTTTGAGAGAGAGATCACATTCACATGACTTTTATTACAGTATATTATTATAATTGTTCTATTTTATTATTGTTGTTGTTAATATCTTACTGTGCCTAATTTATAAATTAAACTTTATCATAGGTCTGCATGTATAGGAATAAACATAGGGTCCGGTGCTGATGGCATCCACTGGGGGTCTTGGAAAGTATACCCCGTGGCTAAGGGGGAACCACTGCGTTTATTTGTTGAATACTTACTAGGGGCCAGATGCTCAGCTAAGTTCTCTGTAAATGTCATTTGAGTCAATCCCCAAAATAATTCAGTGATGCCTGCGGATATTTTTTTAGCCCATTCTACAGAAGACGAACTTGTCCTTCAGAGAAGTTTTGTTATTTGCCCAAGTGGGAGAGCCCGCTCCGGTCTACCTGACCAGAAAGGCTGTGTGCTTACTAATCTCTACAGGGATTCCTCAGGGTCACTTTATTTCTGTGCCTTCAGCAAAGCTACCATGGTGCTTGGCACATGGTCCCTAATATTGGTTCAATGAATGAAAGTCAGGACATGCCATTTTTGGAGCCTCTGTGCAATGTCACAATGCACAAATAAGTCTACAATGACAATATTACCATGTGTTGAGTGCCTAGCCTGTCCTAGATGGGTCTATTATCTCAGTTAATCTACACTTCAATCTAACAAGTAGACATTACACTGTGTCCATTTTTCAGAGGAGAAAACTGAAATTCGAAAGTGCTACTTGCCCTGGGGCGCTTGGGTAGCTCAGTTGGTCAAGTGTCTGACTTCAGCTGAGGTCATGATCTCACAGTCTGGGAGCAAGTCCCATGTCAGGCTCCATGCTCAGTGGAGAGTCTGCTTGTCCCCCACCCCAACCCCTCCCCCCATGGTCTCTCTGTCTCTCTCTCAAATGAATCAATAAAATCTTTAACAAAAGTGCAACTTGCTTCAAATCATACCACACTTAGATTGTGTATTTGGAGGGTGGTCACTTTTTTGTGCATTTGTGATCTTCCCCATGGGCATACCAGAGTGTCTGACATTTGTACCTGAAGACCTTACTTGCAGAAAGATAAATAAAAATGAGAGAGTTCACAAACCAAATGACTTTGTAGGAGCAAAGGATTACAGGGTCCTTTTAGACTTTATTTTCCAAGTGTTCATTGTATTTAACAGAAGGAGAAACTAAAAGCTGAAGTGCTCCCAAGTAACTCCTGATTCATAGTTAGAAATTAAGACAAAGCAAATCTGAAAGTGTAACTGTGTGGTTGTGGAAAACCCATATTCTCAGGCACTGCTGTGTAAGTGCCAATTGGTACAACCTCTCTGAGAGTATCTGATGAAATTCTAAATGTCTGGGCCCTTTGACCCAGGAAATCTGCTTTTAGGAGTGTATGTACTTGCATATGTGAAAAAATTTGCTGACACAAGAATATTTATTACAAAATTTAATGTCAGAATGAAGGAGTAGAAAATCTAAGTGCCCATTGATATAGGTCTAGTTAAACAAACTTTAGTAGGCTATACAATGGAATACTAGAAGTTATTTAATAGAATTAGGTAGAGCAATGTGTGGTGATAGAGAATGTCTTCAACATATGTCACTGTGTAAAGGAAGCTAGGTGTACAACAGGGCATACGGTATGCTCTAATTTTTATGGAACAGTGAAAGCTTACTTCCTCTGTATCTATGTATGAATGCTACCTCCTTATTATAGTAAGAGGGAAGTCCAGAGAAGGAGGAAGAATGATTTTCTATACAAATCACTTCGTTCTATTTGACTTTTACTCCCTGTATACTTATCGTATTTATTATCAAAAACAAATACCCTTTTTAAAAGGGTTGTTTTATGACAGGTCTTCAGAGTTTTACCAGCCGGAATAATACCAGTCTGCTCAGTTCAGAAAGGAATGGATGCCAAGTTCTGTTACACATTAAGTGATTTTGGACCTTGCACAATATTCAATACAAGAAAAAGTTTGTGCCCAGGATGAGGGGGTGGAGGAAGACAGAGAACACAGCAAGGCCAGAGAGCTGATACATGAACCCTCAGCAAAACCAACATTTCTCATCCCATTTCCACATAATTTTGCTTAGATGCGGAATTGTGAGAATAACTGTATGAATTTGATTTGGAAAGGGTGGAATAATGGGTGCCGAAAGTAAAACTTTTGTTGGTCATTCATTCATTTATTCATTCAGCAACCATTTGTGGATAGCACTTTGAGTCCTGGGATACTAAGAGAATAAATTTTAATTTTTGCCAACCTAGCCTTGTGCAAATTCCTAGTCTAGTTGGGAGAGGACATCTAGAAAAAATTTTCAGAGGATGTGTTCCAGGGCTAGGCTGTCCAGACCAGACCTTTTGAGATCTGTCCAAGGAGATCTACTGGCATCTGTATTATTCTGCTAGGAAAGTGTTCCATTTGGAAATGGAACCCAGTTTGGTAACTACATGGGATCAGGAAAGGCTTACTTCATGAGGACATGGCATTGAAGGAGATCAGTAGGAGTTAGGAGGCAGAGGGAATGGCATCTCTGAAAGCCCTGTGCCAGGGAAGAGCTTGGGCTAGTTGGGGACAGAGAGAAGGCCAGCAGGCCTGCAGTGCTCTAGGGTTGAAGAGACACATGCTCATGCAGGCTGGAGGAGGAGGAGCCATGGGTTTACATGCTTGTTATGTCTAGAGCAAGTGGAGAGGTGAGGTAATCAGAATTATGTTTCCAAAGTTCCTTCTTTATAAAAGATTGGCATTTTTTCTTTTTTAGATTTTATTTATTTATTCATGAGAGACACAGAGAGGGAGGCAGAGACAGAAGCAGAGGGAGAAGCAGGCTTTCTGCAGGGAGCCCAATGTAGAACTTGATCCCAGGACCCCAGGATCACACCCTGAACCAAAGGCAGATGCTCAACCACTGAGCCACCCAGGTGCCCCAAAGATTGGCTTAAAAGGAAGCCACCATCTTGTCTGGAAAGAATGGATGGAGGAAGTAGGGAGGGTGGGTTTGGGGAGAATGGTTGGAAGTCCTTTGTAGGTGAGAAAGAGGGTAGACTCTGTCTGGCACCAAGCCAGTGGTAGTGGAGCTGAACAAAGTGGATACTTAATAACTTTTAGGCAGAGAAGCCAACTTCTAGGTGGATGTGTGGGGTGAAGAAGAGGGAAAGAGGACAGAAGAGTTGGACATTCCTAGCTTAAGCAATCAGGCAGGGATTTAGGTTCTTTTTACCAGATTTCAAAAGACCAGAAAAGAAGGGGTGCCTGACTCAGTAGAGCATGAGCTTTTGATCTCAGGGTTATGAATTTGAGCCCCACCTTGGACACAGAGCTTACTAAAACAAAAAAACAAACAGAAAGTAAGTCAGCTTGAAAGAGGAAGACTAACAGTTGAGTTTTGGATGGAGTGATTTATAAGTAGAGATATTCCCTCCTTTTGGCAACATTTTGGTCTCATAAGGACATCCCAGTCAAGGGTTCTCATTTTTCCAGTGTCTTGAGTCCTCCTTCTGCCCTTACTTCATTTTCTGTGGGACTTTGGTATGACAGTCCATTATTAAAATCCCATCTTTGTTTCCTTCCTTCCTTTTCTCTTACTCCATTGTACTTACCTGGTGTGATGGGCTGAATGGTGCCCTGCCCCCACTTCATATATTGAAGTCCTAACTTCCTAACCCTCAGGATGTGACTGGATTTGGAGACAAGGCCTTTAAAGAAGTAATTAAGTTATAGAGAGGTCATTACTGTGGGCCCAAATCTGATAAAAACTAGTGTCCTTATAAGAAGAGGAAATTGGAAAGGAGAGGGGTGCCTGGTGGTTCAGTAAGTTAGGCATCTAACTCTTGATTTCAGCTCAGGTCATGATCTCAGGGTTGTGAGATCGAGCCCTATGTTGGGCTCTGTGCTGGGCATGGAGCCTGCTTAAGATTCTCTCTCTCTTCCTCTTCCTCTGCCTCTACCCCCCATTAAAAAAACTAAAATAAAATTTAAAAAAATAAAAAAGCATAAAAAAATAGAATGGAGAAATGTGGATACACAAAGGAAAGACTATGTGAGGACACAAGCCAAGGAGAGAGGCCTCAGAGGAAATTAGACCCGTGGATACCTTGATGTCAGCCTCCAGAACTGGAAGACAATAAATTTCTGTTAGTTGAGCCACAATAGACTGTGTGGCTTTGTTATTTCAGCCCTGGCAAATCCAGCAAACCCCAACCTCATCAAATCCCACTCTCTGCTTACTTTTGCCCTTTCTCCTGGGCTGCGGGGAGTAGCCAGACAGAAGAGTGCCCCCTCATTGCCTGGCCTTTCTTTTTTTTAATTTTTAAAAAGATTTTATTCATTTATTCATGAAAGACACAGAGAGACAGCGACAGCGACAGAAAGATAGAGACACAGGCAGAGGGAGAAGCAGGCTCCCTGTGGGGAGACCGATATGGGACTGGATACCAGGACCCTGGGATCATGATCTGAGTCAAAGGCAGACGCTCAACGACTTAGCCACCCAGGTGCCCCTGACTGACCTTTCTTTAAATTCCTGACCACTTCCTGATACCCTGAGAACCTCTCGTTTCCCTGCTCTGTCCACTCTGCTGGTCTCCTGCCATTACAAGCCCTCACCCACTCTCAGTAGATGGGTGACCTCATTTCACTGAGAAGTAGTCAAAAGAGGATGCTCACATGTCACTATCAGCTAACCCACTAACTGAACCCTTAAAAGCCACAGTTTTCACCTTCCTTTTATGAGGTAGCAGAGTCTACACATATGCCCCTGTGCCTCAGGTTTTTCTCACCTCTACATGAGCTTTTTGCAAGTTTTTAAGCAGTTTCCCCCTCTTCTGCATTATCAACTGATGCCTATGTCTTGAGCTGTCCAGTCATCCTACAGACAATAGGTAAGTCCCTCCTGACATGCAGTAAGCAAGCAGTGAGAACATTTTGTTCTCTCCTGACTGCACAGTGTCCTTTTGCTGTGTCCTCATTTCTCTATTCTTTTGACAGAAAACTCTTCAAAAGTCATCTTCAGGGATGCTTGGATGGCTCAGTTGTTGAGTATCTGCCTTCGGCCCAGGGCATGATCCTGGAGATCTGGTAATGAGTCCCACATCGGGCTCCCTGCAAGGAGCCTGCTTCTCTCTCTGCCTATGTCTCTTTCTCTCTGTGTCTCTCATGAATATATAAAGAAAATCTTAAAAAAAAAAAAAAGAGTCATCTTGCATACTGATACTACATTCTCCTCTCACACACTCTCATGAACCTACTTTCATCCGGCTTTGTCCTCCACATTTTCTCTGAAACTGTTCTTGTCAAGAGCACCAGTGACTCCCTATCTGGTCTCAACCTCTTGTGTCAGGGGTCACTCTTGCCAGCTCCCTTTGCTGGAGCTCTTCGCATCTTTCTGATCTCTGCCACAGGCAACCGCCTGGCTGAGTCTCTGGAACTGCTGTTTCTGCACACACTCTCTATGTGATCTTATTTATCCTCTTGGCTTTAAAAACTCGCTGTATGATAAAGCCTCCCATCTTTGTGTTTCCAGCACTGACCCCTTGAATCCCAGATATTTATACTCAATTAACTACTTGATGTCTCCTCCTAGGGGTCTAATCGGCATCTTCAACTTACCTCCAAAACCAAATTTTTGTCTGGTGCCTTTTCTCCCAAATCAAATCTCCTTCATCCTTGTTTCCCATCACTATAAATGCCAGCACTGTCCTTCCCTTGGTCAGTTATTCAGATCAAAATTCATGGAGTCCTCTTTGACTCCTCTTTCTTGCAAACCCCAAATCCAACTTATCAGCAAAACCTGTTGTTTCTACTTTCAAAGTGTATCCAGAATCCAATTGCTTGTTTTCTTTGCCACTTTTATAACTATTCCCCTGGTCAAAGTCCTCATAACCGGTCTTCACTGTTCCATCCTTACTTCCTTACAGTTTATTCTCAATACAGAAGCCAGGTTGAACCTTTATTTTTTTTTCCAGATTTTTATTTATTTATTCATGAGAGACACACAGAGAGAGGCAGAGACATAGGCAGAGGCAGAAGCAGAAGCAGGCTCCCCATGAGGAGTCTGATGCACTCCGTTCCAGGATCCTAGGATCACCATCTGACCCAAAGGCCACCCAGATGCCCTCAGATTGAGCCTTTAAAATGTCATGCCTCATCAAGTCACCCAGTGACCTTGAATGGGTTAAAAATAAAATTCACTGTCTAAAAAGTCCTTCTGGTGATCTGGCCCTCTGCTACCCTCGGAACTTCTTTTCTGTTCTGCCTCCCTTAACCCTGCATTCCAGTTCCAATGGCCCCCATGGTGCTCCTGGAATGGGCTAAGGAACGAACTTTTCTTTTCTTTTTTTCTCCTTTTTTGCCTCAGAGGTTTTTGTTTGTTTGTTTTGTCTCAGCCACTACTTCTGCTATTCCCTCTGTCTGGAAAACCTTTGCCATAGGAAGTCCTGTGGCTTGTTTTTTCACTTTCCTTAGGTCTCTGCGGAAATGTCACAGATGGTCCTAGTGCTAAGGAACCTTGAGAGAGGACGTGCCTCGCAGAGCAGGTAGTAATAGCTAATATTTATTGAGTGCTTAGCATGTGCCAGGCATTTGTGCCAAACACATGGTAACTATAAACTCGCTTCATCTTCATCATACCTCACGAAGTAGATACTATTATCCTTGCTTTACATCTGAAGCACAGAGCCATCAAGTAACTTGCCCCATACGGCTCCAGTAGTGGGTGGTGGAGCTGGATTTGAACCCAGGCTTAACGACTGATGTCACTTGAGTTAAGGGGAAGGGGTGAAGCTTGAGTAGAGCTTTTGAAAGGGGCTGAGCACGCAGGCATTTGTCAAGGCGAAGAAGGAGAGGTAGAGCAACCTTTCCCAGGCAGCAGACATTGCTTGCAGGCAGGTGCAGAGGCAGGCAGCCAAGCCTGGAGCCAAGCCTTGACGCTTTCTAGCATCAGGTGTGACTGAAGTGTAAATTGCAAGTCTGATAAAGCTTGCTGGCCGAGAAGTAAGCATAAGGGATTGCTGTTTGTTTTGCAGGCACCTGCAGAGAAAGCGTAAGGTGGCCGCTTCTCCCTGGAAATGCAAAGTCCGGTCCTTGTCTGCTCAGGAGTCTGGCAGTGAGTGGCTGTAGTAGTAGAGTCTTTCCAGTTCTTTAAGTCCTTATTGGTCCAGCCGGTCACGGAACTTTGGAGGAAAGGGGTGGGAGTGGGAAAGGAAGCCGAGAAAAGACAAGTGCAAGATAAAGGGGAGGTGCAGTTTCAGAACCGGCTAGCTCTCTCCTCCCTCCCTGACCGCCCCGGGGCGGCTCTCTCCTCCAACTTTGCCCGCCAGACCCCTCAGTGGACCCCATGGCCAACCACAGGTTCAGTTCCGTGTCCGAGGAGGAGAAACCCTGCTGCGGCATTTCCAGAAAAGCCCAGATCTGTCTCTGCGTCCTTTTTGTTCTCCTGATTGTGGTGGGCATCGCCGTGTCGGTCGGGATCCTGATGTGGCGCCAGCCGCCCAAGCACAAGGAGTGGAAGGGGCCGGGCACCACTGCCCATTTTTACGAGATCCTCCTGGGACGGTGCTACACGTACACTCAAATCGTGCGACCTGAGCTGCGGTGAGTCCGCGTCCGGGGCGCGCGGCTGGGCCCCGGGGGGCACGGGGGGGCACGGGGGGGCACAGCTGGGCACCGGGCGCGCGCGCGCAACAAAGCATCTTTTATTAACCGGGTCAGCAGAGAGCCGGCCGCCTGGCCAGCGCCGAGCAGGCAGCGCGGCCTTGCCCTCCCGCGCCCCCCGCACGAGCTCGGGGCGCCCAGCCCCGGGGGGACCCGCGCCTCCTGCGCCCCGAGCCCAAGCCCCGCTGCGCTCGCCGCCGCGCTGCTGGGACGCAGGCAACCGGTCGGCGCGGGGATCGCAAGCGCCTTCGGCTAGGCAGGGGGTTTGTGCTGCTGTCCCTGGCCCGAAAGCGCCCCAGAGAGTTACAGCTGACACCTGGTTGAGTGGCTTGCGGCCCGGGCAGGGGGTCGCGGGGTGGGGTGGGGTGGGGGGCACCAGGAGGGTCAGACCGCCAGGGTGAGTTTTCGCGAATCCACAACTCCTTGCGCGCCCAGAGCTACCGGGGATCAGAGATCTCAATAACAGAACCAAACCAAGAACAACTTTGAGAACGGAGATGAAATTGTCACCGTAAGGTGCATCTGTCCGATGGATCTGCACAGACCTTGAAAACACCACCCACGGCAGTCCGTGGAAGCCTTCCGGACGGTTCCTCGTGCCTCCTGCCAGCTAGCTCCTTATCTCCCCGCAAGGGGAACCGCTCGCTTTCTGGACTTCCTTTCCCAGGGTTTGGTTTCACCCAGAGAACTCATTTTTTGAAGTTGTGCACAGAGTAGGGCCAGTGGGAAGTAAGAAAGCTCTCTCTCCGGCTGCCCGAGGGGGGCCCTGGCAGTCAGGGTTTCTGCTGTGAGCTCGAGGTTGCACAACTGATTCCACCTGCCAGAAACACCTGCAACTCGGGAGTTGAGCGGTACAATCCGCATCCCACCCCACCCCCACCCCCCCCACCCCGCCCCCGCCCCGCCCCGCCTCCCCGCGTGCTCTCAGCCCATGTATTCTAATGCAGATCCCGGAGGTCTGGCTTGCACATTTTTCAAGGCCAAAGATTGCCAGGGTCCCTTAAGGGCTTTGTTTCCGAGTTAATTGAGAAACCAGGAGGTGAGGCATTCCTTTAGGTCATACTTAAAAGTTGCAATAAAATCAAGCTATAGCCAATCTGGCACCGTGATGATAAAAGCGATCTTTGAATTTCCAATGTAATGTAACCGTTTACATTTTTTGTTGTTGTTGTTCAGTTATCTCTGATAAATTCACACTATAGGATAGATTATCACCAGTGTATAGCACGCAAGATGCATCACAGAAACCACAAGCCTTCCTAATGTTTGTCAGGGCACTTCGTAGTACACACATACAAACACACACACACATATCTCCAACATATACATATGTATATGTGTACATGTTCAAAAATATCAACAGGGGATATGTATTATTAATATTTTTTGAATATCCTTCCAAATATCTCACAATATGTGTACACACACACACACAAATACAGACACTATATAAATGGGTTAGTCATTAATATGGTATATGTGCCAGCCACTTAAATATCAAATCATTGAGTCCTTCAACAACTATACAAGGCACTTACCACTGCCATCCCCATTTTACATTTGAACAAACTGAAGTAGAGTTTGAGTTAATTGTCCACAATTTGGCTCCAGAAACTGAACTCAGCCACTACACTATGCAGCTTATATATGTTCTGTTAGCTAGAGTGACCGTAATTTATTGACCACATGTAAGACTTTTGAAAGGGAAGGAGATGCTGTTCATAATTATGCTGAGTCAATAGACTTAACCAGAACATATGGTCTCTTTATCCTTGGGTGGTTTAAGTGTGCAAACTCAGGAGGTGCACTGCTTGGGTTTAGATCTTGGCTCTGCCTCAGTGTTATTTCAGGCAAGTTACTGACTTTCTCTGTGCTGCCTTGCTCTCAGCTGGCAAATGGAGATGGTACCTACCACAGGTGGGAATTCTGAGGAACAAGAGGAATAATCCTGATTTGTATGAGTGCTCATAATGCATTCATTTTTGGAAATGCAGTGTTACAGACGTCTTTCAACAATGATAAATATAGATCAAGGCCAACTCAAAAGAGATACCCAGTATTACATGTATTTAAATCACAATCTAGTGAATCAGTCCTTCGATGATGGAATTTGTTGTTTCCAATTTTTTTTTTTATTTACTGCCTTTTTTTTTTTTTTTTTTTTAATTAAACACATGTCCTTGGAGATCTTTCAGTGTTAGCACAGGTAGATTTACCTCATTCTTTTTAACAGCTCATGGTATTCCATAGCTTAGAGGTATCTCTTTGGACAGAAAATTAGTTACCGATTTTCAGTCCCATTCATTCATTCAGTAAATATTTGGTGAGCATCTACTATTTTCCAGGCAGCGATCTACTATTGACAACACAGTAGTGGATGACAAACTTCCCACTCTCATGAAACTTTTCATCCCAGTTGGGAGTCACATGCTTCAGTGAATGTATATTTTTGTGCACTTATAGGAATGTTTTTGTAGGATAGGTTTCTGGTGGTGCAATTGTTGGATCAAAGGGAGGATCATGCATATTTTAAATTTTGTTAAGAGTTTCTGAATTCCCTCCAAAATAACAGTACCATTTTAGGCTCCTATTACCATCTATCACAGGATGTGCTTTCTTACAATCTCCTCATTGCTCAACAGTATCAACCTTTTTTACTTATGAGAAAAATAGCATCTAATTGTTTTCTGATTATCAGAGGATCATAACATGTTGTATATGTTAACCGGTCATTTATATTTTTGTCTGGGAACTTTATGTTCAGATCCTTGCTAATTTCTACTGAGTTGCTCATTTCTTTTTAGAGGAGTTCTTTATATATTGTAGATCACATATATGGTATTTTCTCTCTGCTCATTGTCCTTGGAACCCTTGTAATTTCTGTTGCCCTTCCACTCTTGACACTTTAACCTCAAGGTTAAGACTCTAATCAATACTCTTTCTTTCTCTGTTGTTGCAAGTCTGGCATGCTGACAATTTCTCTTTGAGTCATACTATCTTAGCATCAGAAATCTTTTCCCTGGGGCGCTTGGGTGGTTCAGTCTGTTAAGCCTCTCATTCTTGATTTTGGCTCAGGGAATGATCTCAGGGTCCTGGGACTGAGCCCTTTGAGTTGGACTCTGTTCTCAGCAGAGAGTCGGCTTGAGTTTCTCTCTCTCTCTGCTCCTCCTCTGCACTCCCCTCCACCCCCTGCTCTTGTACTCTCTCTCTCAAATAAATAAATAAAAATCTAAAAAAAAAAAAGGAAAGAAAAAAATATTTTCCCTGTTGAATTCTGAAATCATTCTTGTGATCCTCTTCTCATATCCATTCCTTGTTGGGTCACTGTCTCCTGCTTTGGCTTTTTGTATTGGGCCAAAGGATCCATTTATGTCAATTATTCAACCTCGTAATTCCACTTTGACCTGCTATTTCTAGTTCTTACGTCTGTAGGTCTTTATTACAACTATGTATTTTTTAAAAGATTTTATTTATTTATTATTGAGAGACACAGAGAGGAGAGAGAGAGAGAGACAGGCAGAGGGAGAAGTAGACTCCATGCAGGGAGCCTGACGTGAGACTCGATCCTGGGTCTCCAGGATCCGCTGAAGGCGGTGCGAAACTGCTGAGCCACCTGGGCTGCCCACAACTATGTATTAACATAAAAACATTTGATATGTTGGGCACCTGGGTGGCTCAGTGGTTGAGCATCTGCCTTTGGCTCAGGTTGTGATCCCTGGGTCTTTGGATCAAGTTCCATATCAGGCTCCCTACAGGGAGACAGCTTCTCCCTCTGCCTGTGTCTGCCTCTCTCTCTCTGTGTCTCTCATGAATGAAAAATAAAATCTTAAAAAAAAATTTGATATGTGATACCAGGCAAAACAAAACCAGTGTAAAAACTATGCATATAATAATTGTAACTACGTAAAACTGAATATAAATGAAAAGAGATAGTAAAATATGGGTTAATGGAATTATTAACCACTGACTATTATTATTCCACCACTGATTTTTAGGCCATTCATAAGTTTATTGTAGATTTCTTTCCTTATTCTTTCCTTATTAGTCTTCAGCTTCAAATGATTTATAATTGGCATTTTGCTGATCTATTACTGAATAATAAACCACCCTCAAACTTAGTGGTTTAAAACATAAACCTTTTTATTATTTTTACCTGATTCTGTGAAATGCTTGAGTTTAGCTGAGTGGTTCTTCTGCTCCTTGTGATATTGACTGGGGCTGGAGTCCTTTGGGAGCTCAATTAAGCTGGAATATCCAAAAATAAATGGGGCATTACTCACATGAATGGCACCATGGAGAGGTCAGCTGAAAGGATGGTATTACCTGGGATGCTAGAAAGGCTAAGTATCTCAATTTCTCCATGCTGTTTCAGAGCCTTAGAGTCACAGCCCTGAAGTCTTGACCCTGTGAGCATGTTTTACTGGCAGCACCTGGGATGTGATCATTGCCTTGAGACCACTTCTTTTTTTTTTTTTTTTTAAGATTTATTTATTTATTTGTGAGAGAGAGAGAGAGAGAGAGAGAGAGGAAAGAGAGGGAGAGAGAGGCAGAAACACAGGCAGAGGGAGAAGCCAGCTCCATGTGGGGGATGGGACTTAATCAATGTGGGACTTGATCCCTGGAGTCCAAGAGCATGCCCTGAGCTGAAGGCAGACTCTCAACTGCTGAATCACCAGGCATCCCTTAAGTTAGCTTTTAAATGTTTATTTCTTCCTTGTGTTTTTTGTTCTTCTGTTACAGCTATTGCTCTTTATACATTATTTCCTTTTATTAATTAGATTTAATAATGATAAAAATCTGATATACGCCTCCTGGAATATAAGCTCATTGAATCAAGGGACTTGTTGTTAAGTGGCATATATCGAGGACCTTAAGTAGTGCCTGCAATATAATAAGCAAAATAGTTGAATTAAATGAATGATATAGAAGCCAGTGTATTACTACTACTAAAAAAAATAATAATAAATTAAAAAAAATTTTTAAAAAGTTAAAATAAATATACCTCTCCAACAAATTTTCCATACCATTATTCCCAAATTCATCAATCTCTATTTTGATTTTTGATTTTTCTCTTATGTAAATAGCTTCTTAGTGTTTCTTTGTAGATCTAGGACTTTATCTTTTGTATATATTCCTTTTCCTTCATTTTCCTTTCCCAAAATCTCTTACCCCTATAGAAGTCACTCTTTGCCAGTCTTTTAGTGTGGGTAGGTGAGCACTGAAACTTGTCCCTGCTTATCAAGGTGAGACTTTCTAAAATTGAGCCATGCACATTAAATGAAGAATACTCCTGAATAGATGACACCTGGTTCTGCTGTCTCAAGATCATATCCACCAGCTGCATTCTGTCCTAAGATGGCCCTGGGCTTGTGAGACCTGACAGACATGTGGCCAAGACTCACCAGAATGTTAGCAGATGGTTAGTGCTATTGTATGGGAGAATGTTACCTGTCTGTGCAATAGTCAGGAGCTGGGGAATGTGGGAAGGCAGAGCAGAGTCTGCAGGAGGACTCTAGAGAGGCACCCAGAGGTATGTTACAGTTCCAGAAATCTTCTTGCCTTGGGGAAAACCAGCCCTCTGCATAAATTTTGGCCATCAGTGATAGCCTCTGGGTGTCAGGGACAGAAGCGGGCATTCCTGTGACAACTCTTTATCCCTGCCCCATACAAGCTGGGGTTCCCAAGGGAGAGACTTTATTATTCACCCCTGCACCCTTGGCCGTCCAGCACATTGCTTGTCACATTACAGTCCCTTAGTAGCTGCTTGCTAAGTTGAACTCAGTCAAGTCCAAATCACGCTGGTGGAAAAATAAACATATACAGTGAGAAACTCCATCCATCTTATCCTGCCTTCTGGTGATCACAGACAGATAGATTATCTGCACTGTGCTTGTACTGACTATTGTTTCTGATTCCCTTTTCTTCATTTCTCAATTTCTTCTTGCTTCTCCTTCCTCTTCAAAACTTCTAACGAGGGATCCCTGGGTGGCGCAGTGGTTTGGCGCCTGCCTTTGACCCAGGGCGCGATCCTAGAGACTCGGGATCGAATCCCACGTCGGGCTCCCGGTGCATGGAGCCTGCTTCTCCCTCTGCCCCTCTCTCTCCCTCTCTCACTATCAAAAATAAATAAAAATTAAAAAAACAAAAAAACAAAAAACTTCTAACGAGATTTCCCAGGGGCCAATTCTTCATTTTTACTTCCCCATACCTCCCATTTCAATGACTTTAGCATTTTATTAGCTTCTACTCAGTAAAATTCATGAGTTTAAAATGTACAAAATAGCAAATTCATACAAACAAATAGTAAAGACTCACTGTGTGCCTGGTGCTAGGGTTACTGGAGGGTTAGAGGAGAGGGTGCTTCAGAGAGAGGAAGAAAAAACCAGCCCTGCTGTCCAGGGTCCTGTGGGAAGATCTGGGAGGACTGACCTGGAGCTAGTGCTGCAGTGCAATCTGTGTGAAGTCTTCTTTTACAATGGAATTTCAGCAAAGGGTGTTCTGAACAGTGTGTGTTAACCTGTTGAATGAATCTGGGAGGCAGATAAGATGCTACTTCTGGGGTAAGACTGGCAAATAGTTGGACCAAAACCCTTTAAAGGGTATGGGACTTTTGTTGTGCCCAAGATTGCGAATCCGAGAAATCACCAAGGAGCCGACACCAATGCAAGCACACAGGGGTTTATTAGCAAGCTCGAGCTTGGGTCCAAGTATACCCGACACAGCGGAGCAGGGACTTGGACCCTGAAGTGGGTTACAGCTGGATTTTTTTATAGGCTGGTCTAGGGGATTTTCAGAAGGGGTGGAAGAATTTCTCAAGTTCTGTTTACATTCTGATGTGGGGCTTTCAAGGACATTGAACTCTGTTCTCATTCTAATATGAGACTTTCTACCATGGGCGTGGGCTCTGTTGTCTTTCTGATATGGGATTCTCTGCCGAGGGCAATTCTGAGCTCTGTTGTCTTTCTGATATGGGATTACCTGCCAAGGACATTCTGCAGTTTTTCCTGTAAAGTTCAGCTCTTATTCACAGGGGCCTAAGATGGCTGTACTTGTGCTAATGCTAAATTTTAGGTGGGATGGCCTTAATTTTTCTCGGCCTCCACACTTTGTCTGGACCCCACTGGAAAGAGGATGTGGACCTCATGTTGGCCCACCCACAACCTGGACCTTCTCAGTGTGTGAGAGAATATGAATGTGATCATATTTGCACAGGACAGAATTCTAGAATACTTTCTCTGTGGGTGATGGGATGACTGCCTGCTCAACATCTGCATTCCCAATAAGACCCTGAACCTCATTAGAGCGAGTCAAGTTGATGGCTTCATGTTCACCTGTGTGTCCTCAGTGCTTAGGACTATGATTATCAGGCTTCCTTTAACCCCATCTTTCATGCTGTACTCTAAGATACACCAGTGTTCAGAGTCTTAGATGCATCTGACTGAATATGGAGGGTGAAATTGGGAAAGTGAAACTGGTTTCCCAAGTAGGGGGCCTGGATGCTGCTGTGAGCAAATGGGGAAGTCATACCACAGAGTTATCTTTTGAAGGAAGGGTGGAGTACATATGCAAGTAAATGGTATTTGGGAACTGTGAGGCTTCAAGTGATATCAAGACACTTGAGAGGATGTAGCTCTGGGCTAGAATCTTCTAGAAGGAGAGGCTATTTGAGAGCCCTGGGAGCATCTCAGATGGCTGAGTGAGGGAAGGCAGAAATAAGAGAAAGAGGGAAAAGGAGAGATGCTATTTCTGTTTCACTTTGGAAGTTTCTAGAAAGGTCAGAAGTGCTCACTACTGACGGCTCGCCTAAGCTTCTGGTTCTTTTTTTTTTTCCTAAGCTTCTGGTTCTGATATCATTATTAACAGGGAAGTGGTGGTGTTCCGCCTGGAGAAAGCTTTTGTTCTTTATCACAATGAACACTCATGACTTCTCTGCTTTCCCCTTTTCTCTTTGGAGAGAAAGCCCTTGGAAAACAGCTGCAAAAAGTCAGTTTAGAAATTTTGAAGAGACAGTGGCACCTGGGTTGCTCAGTAGTTGAGCATCTGCCTTCAGCTCAGGGTGTGATCCTGGAGTCCTGGGATCAAGTCCCACATTGGGCTCCCTTCAGGGAGCCTGCTTCTCCCTCTGGCTATGTCTCTACCTCTCTCTGTGTGTCTCTCATGAATAAATAAAAAATATTTTAAACATTTTTGAAGAGAGAAAGATTAATTGATTGGAAATCAATGATTATGGGTTATCTGCAATATACTCAGAACTTCATATAGTTGGTTCTCTTATTAGAATCCTGTCAGAAAAGTCTCAGGACACATCCTGTGGGGTAGGAAATGAAGCCTGAGAGAGGTTAAATAATTTGGCTTATCAGTTGGTCTGGAGCAGGCTGGGTAATTTGCAGAGCCCCGTGCAAAATGAAAATGTGGGCTTATTGTTCAAAAAGCAGGAGAAAGCTTTTACTTCCCTCTGACGTCTTGTCAGCCAGATGGTTTTTACGTGCTGTTTAATTGAGTCCCCTTGGGTACCAGGATTCTTGCAGGGAGCCAGCAGACCCTCACAGGTGCCTGGGATTGCACACCACAACTTGGCATGTGGGGAAGGTGCACCTAATCCCACCCACCTGTGCTTTCACTTCTCATATGGCAGCCTGAGAACCCGTCCTGGGGAGTTTGAGCCAAGGATTCAAACCCCCAGTGCAGTGAGACAGTGTCCCACTGGCCTTGTCTCATAAGACACAAAGCAAAGATAAAATTACTAAGAATTCCCAGACAGTGGGGCACTGGGTGGTTCAGTCAGTTAAATGTCTGCCTTCCGCTCTGGTCAGGATCCCAGGGTCCTATGATCGAGCCTGTCATCAGGCTTCATGCCCAGTGGGAAGTCTGCTTCTCCTTCTCCCTCTCCCCACTTGTATTCTCTCAAATAAGTAAATAAAATCTTAAAAAAAATAATAATTTCCAGGCAGCAACTGTAGAGCATTAAATTCCAAGTGTGGGACCTTTCTGAGCCCAGGGACCCATGTGACTGCATTGGTCAGATGCCCACAAAGTCAATTTTGTTGTTAGGACATGGGAGAAACTCATCTCTTTCCATTCTTGGGCTCATCAGACTTATTAGACTGATGGGAAAATTGCGGCATGCAGTGATTTTTTTCCCCCTAAAGACCAGAGCCGGTAAGTGGTAGAGGTGGTTTTTGAACTGAATGCACAGCCTATAGCCATTACATCATAAGACTTTCAAAAGAGTGTGTTCTCAGCATGTCTTAGGGCCTGAGGCAACTCATTCCAAAGGTAAGGAGCCTTTGTAGAGTCTCCAGATGGAGGAATCTGTTACTTTTCTGTCTTAAAGGTGAGTCATGAGGCTGCAGTGTGAGGTCTTTGGGCTCCTCCTTTTAGGGAGGCAAGGTCCTAGAGCCTAGAGCTTTGTCTCTGTACTCTAGATGCTATTATGACATTTGCAGGTAAAGCCGCAGAATGCCAAGTCCTGGTAACCATGCAGGACTTGGCATGACTGGTTACCAGGACATTTTCTTCATGGCTTATCTCTCCTCTTGAACCATCACCTCCTAGAACTGGGTCAGGAAAGATGGAGTGCACACTCCTCATTCCTAATCCTGTGTCTATAGAAAGCATTGCTGATGGATCACATCTCACTGAGTTAGCCTGGCCCAGCCTCAAATTTGTCTACACAGTATGCCACATAGATGCTACCTGTTGGTTGGAATTGTTACAAGAGATGACACCTGTTTGGATTCTATGTCAGAATCATGTTGCTTGTAAGCCCATGTAGGTATGTATAAATATTTTTTTCAAGTAGGTTCCACACTGGGGCCTGAACTCATGACCTGAGATCAAAGTTCACAATGAACTTTTCAGCCTGGGCTGAAATCAAGAGTAAGATTCTTAACTGACTGAGTCACCCAGAAACCTCTGTACAGTATTTTTTATCCCACCCGGGGATAGTCACCATCATCCCGTCCATTTTCTGCAGGTACTTATGTTCAAAAGTGATTAACAAATGAATCGGTCCTAAAGTAGGGGCAGCAGGAGGAGAAACTGGATTAAGAAGTTTGGGGGCCTAGGGCTGTTTGGCTTGGAGAAATCTGATGGGTGACCAGGTGTCTCTACTGGTTGGAGAATAGTTTTGATGCCAAGGAATCAGGTGTGTTTTGTGTTGCTCTCTCTATAAGGCAGAATCAGAGTCTCAGATGGCAAGAAGTTAAGAATCGCAGCCAATCCTTGCATAGTGCATCACAATTTGAGTTCATTTGTCAGAGTAGAAGTCTCAAAAAGTCAAGAGCATGACTTTATTTAACATACAAAATCAATGCATGCCAAAGATTTATTTACTCATTTATTAAGGAATCAGTGAAATGATAAAGTCAGTTTGAAGAATACCTTGGGGACACTGAAGTATTTATACATATTTAAAATAGAATATTAGAATTAGGTTGATAGTTTAGATATAAAACTGGCTAATGTTCTACAAGTTAACAAAAGCCATAAACTTTGGTGTATATTTTTTCTATCAGACAAATTATTTGCATCTCTCACCAACAAAATGTATATTGTTAGCACCTAACTTCATAAATTTTGATAGTAAATAGGAAAGATAAAGACATATTCTGCTACACAATTAAATATTTCTAGGGATAGCCTGTCAAAACAATGCCCTCATAAGATATTGAAAGGACATCCTCCCTACCTTCTTGCCTTATTTCCAAATACTAAAGATTTTTGTAACATGTTTATCCAGTAAGTATTTCTCAAGTTCCTATGATGTCTCACTAACTCTTTTAGATCCTGGGGATGTAGCAGGGAACAAAAACAGACTACATTCTTGCTCACATGGGTCTTTTATTCTAGTGGGATTGGGATACAGACAGTGAATAAAGCAGGAAAATATACAGTGTGGTAAGTGCTAAAAAGAGTGCTGGGCAGTAGTGTTAGGGTGTTAAGTACAATAATAAAATAAGAAAGTCTTCACTGAAAGCTGATAGCTTAGCAAAGACCTGAATAAAGAGGGAACCTAGAAACGTCTTGGGGAGAGCCTGCTGAACAAAAGCAAGAACAAAGAGGCAATGGGAAGCAGCAAGAATGCCAGCAGAATTGGATCTTTCTGTTATGGAAATGTTAAAAAGAAAAAAAAAAAAAACTAGACAAAATAGTTAACTCCCTTTACCTAATACCATTGTGAATAATTAACATTCTGCTGTTCTTTCATCTATCTCCTCACCTTTCCACTCTAAAATATTTTATTTATTTACCTAAACCATTTTATTTTTAAAGATTTATTTATTTGAGAGAAAAAGAGAGCTCTGGGAAGGAGAGGGAGGGGCAGAGGGAGAGGAAGAGAGAATCTGTAAGCTGACTCTGCGCGGAGCTCAGGTCCAATTCCATGACCCTGAGATCATGACCTGAGTTAAAACTGAGAGTCGTATGTTTAACCAACTGTGCCACCCAGATGCCCCTATTTATTTAATTATTTTTTAAGGTAGGCTCTACGCCCATCATGGAGTCCAATATGGGGCTTGAACTCACAACCCTGAGATCAAGACCTGAGCTGAGATCAAGAGTCAGATGCTCAACAGATGGAGCTACCCAAGCTTCCCTCCTCTAAAGTACTTTAAAACAAATTCCAGACTTCATATCATGTTGTCTGTAAATACTTCAGTCTCTATCTCCAACAAAAAGTAACACTAAAAAAGCATAGTTGACATACCATTGTCACACCTGACAAAACCGAGACTAATTCTTCAGTATTACCCCGTATCCACGCTGTTTATTTTTCCATGAGTTTCTTAAAAATGTAGTTTTATAATTGATTTTGTTCAAATAAAAATTCACACGTTGCATTCAGCTACTTTATCCTTTAAGTAATATCTTAAAGAATATCTTAAGTATCATTTTTTTCTAAAAAATAGATTTTATTTTTATGAAATCTCTGCATCTGACATGGAGCTTGAACTCATAACCCCAAGATCAAGAGTCACATGTTCTACTGACTGAGCCAGCCAGGCACCCCTCTTAAGCATCTTCTAATTCCTAACCATTTTTCCTCCTCCATTTTTAAATGCCTATTAACTTGGAAGAGACTGGGGAAGCGAATTGGATTTGAGGGTGGCCAGGAATGCATTATAGAGGGAGCTGCGGAATTCCTCAAGCATCAGTCACAGCAGGAGGCACATAATGTCAAAAAATCGTAGCACCCCACATTTAGGGGGTTAAAAGAATTGGGTTGTATCTGCCTGATTCATCTGTTATAGAGTTCTTTCACAACTCTTCATTTAATTAGCTTAGCAGCATTGGATTGGTTATGTCCATAGGGGCTATATCGTGAATATTTTATAATTCTAAGACTCCTTCTGCATTTATTTACTCTGATTCATCTAAACAGAAGCCTTTCTCTCACCCACCACTTGGATGCCCTGAAAATAGAGTCCATAAAAGAAAGTCAAGATAGATGCTTGATTCTTTTCCCTTGTTTATCGTTTACAGAATAATGAGCTGGTTAATGACCTATCAATCTCTAGAGATTACCAATGAATTTCTTTTCGATTTCAGGTTTGTAACATTTTCTTTTTTTTTTTTTTTTTTTAAATTTTTATTTATTTATGATAGGAACACAGTGAGAGAGAGGCAGAGACACAGGCAGAGGGAGAAGCAGGCTCCATGCACCGGGAGCCTGACGTGGGATTCGATCCCGGGTCTCCAGGATCGCGCCCTGGGCCAAAGGCAGGCGCCAAACCGCAGCACCACCCAGGGATCCCATGTAACATTTTCAAAATATATCACCTATGATCATTTTTACCAAGCCATTCAACTTAGTTTTCATAGTTTAAAAAAATAGAAAAGTAGAAAAGTTTTTCTTTTCCTACTTATCTAATTTATGTACAATTTAATTAAATTATATAATTAAAATAACAAGTATAAGCAGATTTATAAATAGATAAATAAACAACCAGGTTGGATGTACTAGACAGTAGCCTATTAATTATGTAAAAAGAATATATAGTGTTGGTTAATGCACTGAATCACTTAGGGGTCAGGTAAGAGTTTTTGCAATAAATGAACTGAGATGTGGTCAGGTATTTTTTTCTTGCCATTTAGGAACCCCTTAGAAATAGATCAGGTCAGAAAATTACCAAGACAAAGTTTTTTGGGTTTGTTTTAAAAAAAATTTATTTATTTACTTGAGAGAGAGAGAGAGAGAGAGAAAGAAACATGAGCAGGGGTAGGGACAGAGGGAGAAGTAGATATCCCCTGAGCAGGGAGCCCAGTGTGGGACTCAGTCCAGGACCCCAAGATCACAACCTAAGCCAAAGGCCTAACTGACTGGGCCACCCAGGAACCCCTATATTTATTTTTTTTAAGTAGGCTCCACACCCAAGCTGGGGGCTCAAATCCACAACCCTGAGATCAAGAGATTGCATGCTCTACTGACTGAGCCAGCCAGGGCCCCCAAGACAAAGTTTTCTGTAAGTGAAGGATGGTGGAAAGAATGAATGCAAGATGCTGAGAACAACACAGGAAATTGAATGAGATAAAATCGAGAACTGATTTGTATGTGTGTATGTGTATGTGTGTGTGTGTGTATGTGTTTTAATGACTCAGGGTTTGGTAAGGGAGGAGTAATCATATTTGTGGATTTTTGTAGTTGATCTGAATGGGATTATCTTTTTCAACAAAATATCACCAGTAGATATCTACTGTGGAGGGAGGGGATGTTGAGAATCTTGCTTTGAAGACAAGAAAGGCAGTGAAAACCGAGGTAAGAAATTTGAAGAATAAATGTAGCAACAGAATAACTTTCTTTTTCCTTGCAATTCTTATTTTTTTCTAATTGCAAAAATAAGACAAGCTTATTGGAGGACATTGAGAAAAATACAAAGATATAGAGAAGAATACAAAATCACTTGACTCCTAGAGTGGAATTCTAAATAATGATGAATGCCACAATTACAAAAAAGAAAAAAAAAAGGAGATTCACAAAAGGAAGATTAAGAGCTGCTTAAATAGATGGTTTCAGCACACACAATTTTATAGACATAATTCAAATGTCTTTTATAATGTGACTTTCAGGAGAATCACTAAGCTCAGTTTTCTACTTCCTCGTAGATTGTAGCAAACACAATGCATCCACATGGTAGAAAGTTATTTACGTCTTTGGTTCTTGGATGTTTTGAAGCAGGAAAGTCTGACTTGAAGGGATGTGAGAAGTTCCCCCAACGTATTTTAACCTGGCTTCAGTCCATATTTGGCTTGATACCATTCAAATGTTACTTTTATTAGGACTATCTAGTAAATATTACAAAGCCATTGCTGTGTTTGGCACCTTATAGTTTAAGTATTGTGAAATTCATAATAAATAATTTCATAATAAAATTACTTTCCTCATTATCATGGTTCCTGGGAGTAAAAGTTTGTTGATGACTTTACCTAGAGCAGTGTCAAATTAGTAATTAAATCTTCCTTGGGAATTCTTCAAGAGCAAAGAAAGACTGAAAACATACTGAAACTGTGAGAGATTTGTTTATTTTTAAAAAGATTTTTAATTATATATACATGAGAGAGAGAGAGAGAGTTAGGCAGAGAGAGAAGCAGGCTCCAAGCAGGGAGCCCGATGCGGGACTCAATCCTGGGTCTCCAGGATCACTCCCTGGGCAGATGGCAGGTGCTAAACCTGAGCCACCCAGGGATCCCTCTATTTATATATTCATGAGAGACGCACAGAGAGAGGCAGATGCTCAACCACTGAGTCACCCAGTGCCCTGAAACTGTGAGAGATTTAGAATTACAAAGGATTGTTTGAGACTTAGATCAAAGACAATCGATCACATTTGGGGGACCTTCTTTCATATTTTAGCATTTCCAGAAGTTTTTCAGGGGGACTTTTGAATCCCACCTGTAGGAACACACCAATTTACTACCAAGAACTGTCCTCTTTGTATTTGCCAGGACTAGTTTACTTCATTCTTTCTCAAGTGATGTCTTTTTCCTTCTTCAATATTCCTCACTCTCATGTTTGTATCTCTTCTCAATTTGTCTTTTTTTTTTAAGGTAAAGATGTTAAATTATGAAAATTTTAAACACACTGGAATGTCTAGGGAATAATATTACTGATGCCTATCTACTCATTATGCAGAGGTAACAGGTGAACATGTTTGCTATATTTGCTTTAGATCTTTTTTCTAGGGTTTTTTTTTTTTTTTTTTTTGAGCCCCCTAGTGCAGCGCTTGAACTCATGACACTGAGGTCAAGACCTGAGCTCAGATCAAGAGTTGGACACTCAACAGACTGAGCCACCCAGGTGCCCCTTTTCAGTTTTACAGAAATAACTCAACAGGTAAAATATAAGTCTATCTCCCCACAATTCCCCTTTCTTCTTTCTCAGAGGCAAATACTATATGGCTTGTTTCTCTTGTATCTTTCTAGAAATGTTCTCTGTATATCTAAGTATATTCCCATATTCCTTTTCTTCCCCACACACATTGGTGCTTCTGTGTTTCACTTTTCTTTTTTCATTTCATAATGTATCTTGCTTGACTATCAGTGTGGTTACAGAGTATTCCAGCTTATGGATTTACCATATTCTAGATTTGTACTGATAGACAAATTCAGTTGTTGAAAACCTTTTGTAATATATTATGAAACAGTGCTGCAATAAATTCTTGTGTAAGAATCTTGGAAGAGTTATCGCTAAGTACAAGGATTGAGCTTAATTTTGAAAATAGCCAGATTTCCCTTTGTGAGGCAATTTTCCTTTTGAGGCAATGATAGTTTCTGTGTTGCTATACTTTTACCACACAGGGTGTTTTCAGACTTTCTGATTTTTATCAGTCTGATAAGGAAAGATGTGACTGCATTTTAATTGTTATGTAGTTTGTGTTTTGCCCTGTAGAATAAGCTTTGCTTTTTCCATATTTTGGTGATTTTAATCATGTTTTAGAGATTTACCCTTGTTGATATATGAGCTTCAGTTCATTAATTTCAACTTGTGTATGAGATCCTCCTGAAAGACCATATCCTATGTTTACTAAACTACTCCCTTTCCTCAGTTTCTGTTGGCATAAGTGATGCCAGAACACACACGTCTACTTGTGCTTGTTTTTTTTTTTTTTTCCTCTAAGGAGTTTAGCTAGAGATAGAAGTACTAAGTCAATGGAATATGCGTTCTTACCCACTACTGGGTGTTACTGGTTTGCTAGGGCTGCTGTAAGGAACTACCACTAATTGGGTGGCTTAACCAATGGAAATGGATTGTCTCATATTTTTGGAGTCAGAAATCTGAAGCTCAGTTATCAGAAGGGTTTGTTCTTTCTAAAGGCTGTGAGGAAGAATTTGTTCCATATCTCTTTCCTAGTTTCTAGAAGCCTTAGGTGTTCTTTATCCAGTAAATGATGGTCTCCCTGTGTCTCCACACACTGTCTTTCTTTCTGCACATGTCTTTCTCTGTGTACAAATTACTTTCTATTTTAAAAAAATGATTTTATGTATGTATGTATGTATGTATGTATGTATTTATACTGAGCATAGCTGTGTGCATGTGAGCAGGGAAAGGGGCAGCGGGAGAGAATCCCAAGCAGACCCTGCGCTAAACATGGAGTTGATGTGAGGCTCCATCCCATGAACCAAAGATTGTGATTTGAGCTGAAATCAAGAGTTGGGCCCTCAACCAGCTGGGCCACCCAGGCACCCAAAAATTCCTCCCTTTTATGAGGATCTCGGTCATGTTGTATGAGGGTCCACATTTATCCTCATCTTACCTTGATCATCTTCAAAGACCTTATTTTCAGGTAAGGTCACATTCCAAGGTCCTGGGGGTTAGCACTTCCACATCTTTTGGGGAGGATACAATTCATTCCATACCAGTGGGTGTATCAATGAAGATGCTTTTGGCTACAAGTAAAAGAATGCTCAAATGGAAGTAGTTTAAAACAAGAGATTTTACAGACAGACATTACAAGACATTTAGAGGTGGGGTGGTCCTAGGGTTGGTTCCATGCTCAGTGATGGTTTGGGACTTCCCTTTCACTCTCCATCTCCCTGGGTGGCTTCCATCCTTAAGCTTCTTGTCACAGGATGGCTACTGCAGTTCCAGGTATTATGTCCTTCCTTATAGAATAATGCCTAGGGACAGAGAGCAGGAGGATGGGCAAGAAAATCACCATTTTGAGTCTCTTTTTATTAGGAAATAATGTCTTTCCCAGGAGACCTCCCTCAACTGCCTCTGTGCTTCCCCCAATTGTCATTAGGCAGAATTGAGCCACATGGCTCCCCAGCTGGAAAGGAGGCTTGTGAACTGAGTATTTGATATTTTGAATCAATGTGATAGGAGGCATACTTTGCCAAGAGGGAAGAAGAGTGAGGAAAATCTATTTGGGTTGGGAACCAACAGTGTCTGCCACATTACATATGCTCAAACCAGTCTCCAAATTTGTGGTGTCAACTTACTTTCAGAAAAGCAGCATGAAGGTCTTTGTTGCTATGTATCCTTACCATCGCCTAGAACAATTTTGCCCCTCTCTTTGTGGCTTTAATTTTTGTTTTCCTGATTACTAACTCAATTGATCATCTTTTTATATGTTTATGGGCCATTCTGGTTTCTTCCGTGAAGTGCCTATTTTTGTTTTTTGCCCCTTTTTTGTGTTGAATTGTCTGTCTTCTTTATACATTCGAGATTCTAATTTTTTGTCAGTTATGCAGATTGCAAATATGTTCTTCCAATCTGTGTCTTGACTCTTGACTTTATTGGATCCCTTGTATGACTGATGATTTTTAGTGTAATCCCATTTATCTTTTATGGTTGTGCCTTTTGCATCTTATTTAAGAACTTATTTTTTAAGTCAGAGATCACAATAAAGGTCACATATATTCTCCAAATTTTAAACTTTTGCTTTTTTGCAATGAACTCTTCTTATCCATTTGGAATTTATCTTTGTGTGTGGTGTAAGGTAAGGACCTAATTTTGTTTTCCCCACAGATGGATAGTCAGTTGTGTGAGTAATATTTATCAAATAATCCATCCTTTACAAGGGGCTTTATAATGCCACTTTAATTGATTTCAAGTTCATTAGTTTGAGTTTTCCAATCTGCTTTATAATCTATTTATCCCAAAACAATGACCACATTGTTTAAATTACTAATGTCTTGATATCCATCAAAGGTGGTTTGATTTCTGTTACTAGGCATTGGTTTACATTTTTTGAAAGTACTTATAGAAACAGAATCATAAACTGTGCACTTTTGTGTCTGGCTTCTTTCATGGCTTTGGCGTGATGTTTTTGAAATTCATCCCTGTTGTGTGTATGAATAGACTGTTCCCTTTTATTGCTGAATAGTAGCCCATTATGTGCTTGTATACCCTAATTTGTTTCTTCATTCATCTCTTGATGGACATTTGGCTTGTATTCCCTTTTTGGATATTATGAATAAAGGTCCTATGAACAAAGTTACGGTATGGATATATGATTTTGTTTCTCTTGGGCAAATACCCAGAATTGAAATAGCAGAGCCACATGATTTACAAAGCTATTTAAGAAATACTAAATGGTTTTACAAGGTAATTGTATGGTTTTACGTGTTCACCATTAATGTATGAATAGTGTCGTTGCTATACGTTCTTACTAACACTTGATATTGTCAGACTTTTATTTCTTAGCCATTCTAATGAGTTTGTAGTGGTATTTTTATAGTGCTTTTAATTTTGCATTTCCCTCATGACCAATGATGTTGAACATGGGCTTATTGAATTAAGTTTTCAAATCTTTTGCCAATCTTAAAAAAGTTAGGTTTTTGTTCTTATTGAGTTTTTGGTTTATGTATTCTGAATAGAAGTCCTTTGTCAGATGTGTACTGAAAGTGTTTTCTTTCATTTTGCAGTATTCCTTTTATTTTTTCATGGGGTCTTTTAAAGGGTCGAGTTGTTTTTATATCTTGACAAGATCCGATTTGTTCACTTTTTCTTATTTATATCTTCCTTGATTTACACTGGGGTTGCATCCCAATAAACCCATCATAAATTGAAAGTATTGTAAATCAAACATGCATTTAATACACCTACTTTACTGAACAGCATAGCTTAGCCTAGCCCACTTAAAGCATACTCAGAACGCTTATAGGAGCCTGCAGTGATTGTGACAGAGGATCAGACTGCATGTCTCTAATCTGGGGAAAAATCAAAACGCAAAGTTCAAAGTGCAGTTTCTACTGAATGCATATCAGTTTTGTGCTAAATCATAAGTGGAACCATTGTTAAGTTGGGGACTGTCTGTATAGCCTGTGCTTTAGGTCTTTCATCTATTTCCAGTTAATTTTGTGTAGAGTATGAAGTAAGGGTAGATTTCATTTTTCTTTTTTTTCCAATATGAGAATCTATTTGCTGTACCATCATTCTTTGAAAGAGCTTTTCTTTTCTCATTGAATTGCTTTGGCCCCTTTGCTGAAAAACCAATCGACCATGCCTTAGCCTGTTTGGATTGCTATACCAGAACATGAGAGACTACGTGGCTTATAAACAGCAGAAATTTATTTCTTACAGTTCTGGAGGCTGGGAAGTCCAAGACTAAGATACCAGCAGATTTAGTGTCTGGTGAGAGCTGGCTTCCTAACTCACATGGCTAACTTCTCTCTGTGCACTCACATGGGGGAAGGGAGGAGGGAATGCTCTGGGGTCTCTTTATAAGACCACTAATTCCATTCTTGAGGACTCCACCCTCATGCTATAGTCACTTCCCAAAGGCCCCACCTCCTAACACTGGGGGGATGGATTTTAACCTGATTTTTGGGGGATACAAATATTCAACCTATAGCACTATGTAAGTATGGGTTTCTTTCTGAACTCTCCATTCTCTTTCCTTGATCTGTATCAGTTCTTCACCACTACCACATGTTCTAAATTACTGGAGCTCTTTAGTACATCCTTTTTTGTTTGTTTGTTTTTTTAATGTGGGTCTTGAACTCATGACCCTGAGATCAAGACCTGAGCTGAGGGGATCCCTGGGTGGCGCAGCGGTTTGGCGCCTGCCTTTGGCCCAGGGCGCGATCCTGGAGACCCGGGATCGAATCCCACGTCAGGCTCCCGGTGCATGGAGCCTGCTTCTCCCTCTGCCTGTGTCTCTGCCTCTCTCTCTATCTCTCTGTGACTATCATAAATAAATAAAAATTAAAAAAAAAAAATTAAAAAAAAAAAAAATAAAAGACCTGAGCTGAGCTAAGAGTCAGATATTTAACCAACTGAGCCACCCAGGCTTCCCTAGCTCTTTAGTACATCTTAAAGTCAAATAACATAAAATTTCCAGCTTTTTTCCTTTTGTTGACTTTGGCTAGGTTGCTTGTATTTTTATGTAAGTTTTAGAATTATTTTGTCAATATTTTTAACAAAGTATACTGAAATTTTAATTTGTGATCTGATAAATTTACAGATACATCTTAGCAAATGGTTTCCATCTTAATAGGGAGCCTTCCAAGCCATGAATGTGGTACACTTTTCAGTTTCTTCAGGCATGTAAAAATTTCAGTCAGCAATGTTTTGTTTTCAGAGTACTAGTCTTGCATATATTTTGTTAAATTTATGGCTCAATAGTTCCTATTTTTGCATTCCTATAGTCTCTCTTCAAGTATAGATATACATATATATATATATATATATATATACACATATATCTAATTTAGAAAATATTTTCTAATAGTTCAAGTTTTGAATGTTGGTATTGTATTCACAAATTTTAGACAGAAACAAGTTTGACATGTTTGAGAAATAGGACAGTTTTGGCACCTAGAAGATGAAGGGCAGAGGCAAACAGTTTTAGGTCAGGGGTGGCCAGAGTTCATGTAGTTATCAAGGTACAGCCATTTAACATTTTTACTTATATACAGTTCCAAAAAGATCCAATCTTCCAAAAGAGCAGGTCCCAAAGTGATACATTTCCTTAGCCACCACATGATTCACTTTATGGTTACCTCCTATTTAATAACTATAATTCCCTATGGAGCAAAGCTTTGGAGGTCCAGGATAGTATGTGTCTTGTTAACTTCTGCATTCTTAGAATATACCTAATGCTCTGCTTGGCACAGAGCAAGTGCTCTGTATTAATTGGACAAAAGAATGGAAATACAAATAATTTTGTTAATATAAATATGTTTTATAAGTTCATATTTATAGTATTTGGACATTATAATAATGATACTAGGTCTTAATGAGTATAAAAGCTTGAAGTAAGCAATTGCAAGAAGTGACTATCACAGAATGATTCAAACCTCAACATTAAATTTATTTTCTAATTTTTTTTGCTTTACAGTTTTAGGAAAATTGTCATTCCAACAAATGATTGATTAGTAAGGAACTGGCTTGCTTAATATTCTAGGAGGAGCAGCTCTTTCTGCTCACAGGTCCTGTTCCCGTACTTTAATAAAAGCACCTTTTGCAACAACAACAAAAATATTCTAGGAGAAGACATGCTCAGACTTGAAATGAGCATGAAAGGTGAACACATGGAAGGATAAATTCAGGGATATTGCTTTCTTAAGGATACATTTATAAAATATTTAAATATAGGCAGCATTTCCCAGGATCTTCCCCCAAGTAAATTCACAAAATACATGATATGACATATAAAGGCAAAGAACCAAAACCAAAAACCAAAACAAACCTAGGAATCAAAAACAAAAAGATTCGCACCCCCTAACACCCATTGCATTTGGAAATTAAAACAGCCCTTCCTTGGTGATATTTCAGACAATCAGTTCTCAGTCTTCATATTCCTTGACCAGTCAAGAGCATCCTACATGGTTCATCACTTCCTCCAGCTTAATATAGTTTTTTTTTTTTTTAAAGATTTTATTTATTTATTCATTAGAGACACAGAGAGACAGAGACACAGGTGGAGAAAGAAGCAGGCTCCATGCAGGGGGCCCAATATGGGACTCGATCCTGGGACTCCAGGATCACGCCCTGGGCCGAAGGCAGGTGCTAAACCACTGAGCCACCCAGGGATCCCCAATATAGTTTCTTCAATTGGCTTCCAGAATAAACCATTCTCCTGCTTTTTGTCCCACATTCCAGTTTTTGTTGTTGTTGTTTTTTTTTCTCCCAACCTCTTCTGTTGGATGATTGCCTCAAGGCTAAATCCTTGGTCATCTTCTCTTTGTCTTTTGGATGCTGATCTGAGAGTTTCATGCCTTTGTTTCTCCTGAACTTCAGAGTCATATGTCGTCTGATTATTCCACAGCTTCACTGCATGTCTCAAAGAAATTTCAAATGTGGCATGTGGCATGTTCAAAGCTGAATTGATCAGTGTCAGCTCCACCCAAGCCTAATCCATCCCAGTTCTTGGGAACTGTGTCCTTCCAGTATCTCAGGGTACAAACCTTGGAATTATTGATTCCTTATTTCTCTAACACCACATATCCAATCCATTAGGAAACTTAAGGGTAATTGGAATCTATCACCTCTCACCATCTTGGTGTGACTCACTGGCACTAGCCCAGATTACTAGTCTATCTGCCTCTGCTCTTTCCTTCCTCTGACTGTACTCAACGAGGCAGTCAGAGAAATACTTTGAAACTTAAGTAATATAATGTGCTTCTGGATCTTCTATGGCTCCTCAGTTCTCCATGAGTAGAAGCTAAATTCCCGACAATGGTTTAGGAAGCTCCCCCAGTCTGCCTTTACCTCTGTCTACTATCTACATGGCTTTCTCTGATCCAGCCACCAGCCACATTGGCTTCTTTGCTGTTTCTTGAACATATCTGGCATTAGAGGCAGATTAATGGAATTAATGACTTCTGAGCTTTCTTTACCCTGACTCTGAGATCAAGAATCCTATATGCTCTACCCCCTGAGCCAGCTGGTAGCCCCAAGAGTCTTCTTCCTTTGAGACCCTACTTGGATATTCCGATCTTCCTGTGAATCTCGCCAGTTGTTCTCTTTGCCCACAAGATGGCAGTCTTCACCTACAATATAGGTTCCCTCAGCCTTAATTTGAGAGTGAACCCGAGTTAACCTGCTTGTTTTCCCTGGGTCCAGACAAAGTTCCCTGCAGGACTTGACAGCAGGAAAATTCATAGAATGAATGTAATTACCCTTTGAGATCTAAGTGCTTTTAGGGATGAGGATTTATGGTGTGAAAGATTTCCCAACATTAAGAAGGTGATGTTGCTTTATTGCGGGCAGGGTGGGGCCAGGGTGAGAGGGGGACTTTGAATAAAACTTACTTGTTGGAAGGGGGACAGCATATGCTGAGAGGTGACAGCACAGAGTTATGAAACATTAAGGAGCCTGATAACCTACAGATTTAATGTAGGTTAATTACATTAAATGTACAATGCATATAATGTACCTGGTTTTCACCTTAGCATAGGACTTTAACCAAATGTACCTGGTTTTCACCTTAGCATAGGACTTTAACCCTCTGTGCATCCCCTGGACCCCACTGGTGGTTCCATCCCATCACCTGGGGAAAACATGCCCCATTCTGGTCCTCAGCTTCTCATGGGATCTAGGGAAAGAACAAGCCCTCTGTGGTCTTAGGTCCTCATTTATGTTAGGAACAACTTGTGTCCTGTGGGAGGCAGCATTGTTCTGGAGAAAGAGCCTAGTTTGGCATGTCAGGAAGCTCTGTCCCTCTCTAATTGTTTGGATTTAGTTGTTACTAAATTCTGAACTTCAGTAACTCTAAAACAGCGATAATGACAGGATCCTCCTCATGCGGCTAGTGTGAGATTTAAATTGGATAAGTATGGGTTAAGGACTAAGCACAGTGTCCAGCACGTAGGGAGCACTCTGTGGTGGTCATGCACTCTCCTTTCCACCTTCTAGCCTTCCCTCCTACCTCTGTGCTCCTAGAGACCACTGCCTGGGTAGGTTGGAGGTAGGGAGAAGGGAGAGAAGCGAGCAAGAGGGATTGATTCATGGGGGATAGGGCAATTGACGACCATCTGGGGTCTGCTAGAAGGAGCCAAGTGGTAGGAAGAGGGAGGACATGTCCTTGACCTTGAGTCCTGACATTTGTACCTAGCTTCCAGGTCACCAGTTAAGGAGGCAGACAGAGAAATACTGTCATGGCTAAGATGTCAGCTCAACATGCGGACTTTCTTACTAGCAGATTGAGTCTTCCAGAAGCTGCTCCTGGAACTTCTGTCAAGCATACACACTGCTTAAGGCATGCTGGTTCTCACAGGCCTTTTGATTCTTTAATATCCCCCTCAAGATGGCAGGTTATGATCAATGTCCCTCAGCCCAAGACCACCAGGAACACAGCAGTTGAACAAGGGTTTCATGGCTCTTTGCAAGAGTGAGCATTCAATAGGTGAGCTCATGGGGACAAGGAAGGGCTCAGTGTGATGATGTTAGGAACAATTTATAGGATTGAAGCTTGTTTTGTGAGATTTGGGGCAAGCTTCAAGGAGGCTGGCTTTGCCTGGATGCTGCCCAGAAGCACTAGGAATGGGGTTAATTCTTTGATAGGGTAGGTTAATCTTATATGTCAGCTGGAAGAATGAAACAAAACCAAAGCTATTACTGGTAAAGAAGGAGCAGGTGTTGATATTTGCTAAGATAGAAGGATATGTGGTCTCTGTGTGTGTGTGTGTGTGTGTGTGTGTGTGTGTGTGTGTCTTCTGTCTGTTCACATCACAGTCTCAGGGGTACAGAGAGGCTTATCTGATGTTAGGTGTCATCTCCATGTAAAACCTTGTGCTATCTGCATCCCAGCAAGGAAGGAGCTAGAGTAGCTGGCTTTGGTGGCTTTACCTAATTTTGGAAGGATGATCCTGAGGGAAAGAAAGGAAGGCAAGGGAGTGGTGGTCTAATTTCCTTATCAACTGGACTTCCAGGTAGATAGACTAAATATTCTTTACTTGCTAGAACAAAGAGGCCTATCTCTTGAATGTCCTTAACAGGATGTCCTTGGTTAAAGGATCACTTAGAGAAAATAAGTTCATAGTCTGTGAGTCTCTGGAAAAGTCATGTAAGTTGTGGAGCTCTCTGGGGAATAAGATGGAGATGTTTCATCATTTCAATCCTTCCAGTTGTGTGACATACCCTATAGAACCCAAAAGGTCACTCAATGGCATGATTCATGATTCTGGGTGAGAAAGTGTGTGTCCCATGCAGGAAGGTGGGTAGGACACTGGGGACGCTATGTAGGAAGTGCCATCCTTCCCTTGCTTTGTCTGAGCCTCTTGATTACTTGCCTCCTTGATATTATTCATAGAGTTTCTTAGTATGCTCTGTGATCAAGAGTGATTGGACAACCCAATCTTGCTTAAGGATTCAAGGAAGTCTTTAAATTGGAGAGAAAGCTCCATTGGAAAAAGTCTGCAGCCATAGCCCCTACCCCTCCTCATGTATCACGTCACTGGGCCTTGAGAAGTAGGGCTGGGGCACCAAGTCCTGCCCAGTTACTGCTTTTGTCTTTTTTAGATTTATTTATTTATTTATTTATTTATTTATTTATTTATTTATTTATTTATTTGAAAGAGAGAGAGAGAGAGACTTGAGGGTGGGGCAGAGGGAGAGAGAGAGAGAGAGAGAGAGAGAGAGAGAGAATCTCCAGCAGACTCCCTCCTGAGTATGGAGCCTGATGCAGGACTCCATCTCACGATCTTGAGATCATGACCCTGAGATCGTGACTGAGCCAAAACTGAGAGCCAGACACTTAACTGATTGAGTCACCAGGTGACCCACATGCTATTGTCTTTAATTGGAGGAGAGATGAGAAAAAACACTGTAACTAGGAGACATGAGAGAGGACACAAAAATAATAAGTGGTGACCAAGTGGATATCCATATCCATCTCTGCTGGGCACAGGAATTCCTAAGGCCATATGTTTTCTTTCAACCCGGGTCCTAAAGCTTTCTAAGATTCTTAAACGCTTGGTCTAATTGCTCAAGTGACTCTAAAGGGAAATGAAAGTTTTGTTATGATCTCCATTGTAATATATGTTTATTATAGGAAAACATGAAATATAAGGAAGGGAAGATTACAAAGCAACCCTTGTACTTCTCACAACCAAATATAACTATTTTTAAAACATGGTTTGATTCCTGTGAGGTTTTTTTTCCCTCAGTTTTTAAAAATTGGTTGTGATTATACTATGTCTCTGATTAAAGAGAAACTCCCCACCTCTTTTAATTAATTAATTTAAAATTTTATTTATCATTTATTTAAATTCAAGTTAATTAACATAGAGTGTTTTATTAGGTTCAGGGTAGAATTTAGTGATTCATCAGTTCCATATAACACTCAGTGCTCATCATATCACCTGCCCTCCATCATGTCCATCCCCCAGTTACCCCATCCCCCCTCCCCTCCAGCAACCCATGGTTTATTTCCTAGAATTAAGAGTCTTTTATGGTTTGCCTTTCCTTCTGTTTTTATCTTATTTTATTTTTCCTTCCCTTCCCCTATGTTCATCTGTTTTGTTTCTTAAGTTGCACATGTGAGTGAAATCATATGGTATTTGTCTTTCTCTGATTGACTTATTTAACTTAACATAATACCCTCTAGTTCCATCCACATTGTTGCAAATGGCAAGATTTCATTCTTTTTGATGGCTGAATAATATTCCATTATCTATCTCTATCTATCTATCTATCTATCTATCTATCTATCTATCTATCTCACATATTCTTTATCCATTCATTTGTCAATGGATGTCTGGGCTCCTTCCATATTTTGGCTATTGTGGACATTCTGCTATAAACACTGGAGTGCGTGTGCCCCTTCAAATCACTATATTTGTACCTTTGGGGTAAATACCTTGTAGTGCAATTGCTGGGTCATAGGGTAGCTCTTTTTAACTTTTTGATGAACTTCCTTTTTTTTTTTTTTTTTTTTAAATTTTTTATTTATTTATGAGAGTCACACAGAGAGAGAGAGAGAGAGAGAGAGAGAGAGGCAGAGACACAGGCAGAGGGAGAAGCAGGCTCCACGCACCGGGAGTCCAACGTGGGACTCGATCCCGGGTCTCCAGGATTGCGCCCTGGGCCAAAGGCAGGCGCCAAACCGCTGCGCCACCCAGGGATCCCTTTGATGAACTTCCATACTGTTTTCCAGTATGACTGTACCAGTTTGCATTCCTACCAACAGTGTAAGAGGGTTCTAACCCCCTCCTTCTTTTTAGATGTCTTGGATAATACATGGATCTATTCTTACTGTAAACCAACAATACAGAAAAATATGGGGTAAAAGTGGAAATTTGTCTTTATTTTTCTTCTGAGAGACAACCCAACTACTACTTTGATGGGCATCTTTTTTCTATTTTCTATAAGGTGAGGTCTACTTTCATCACTTAAGGTAAAATAAACATTCTCCAAGTGATTTCAAGCTTTGTTCAAAAGCTGCTTTATATTCCACTAAGTGGAGATACTTTTTGAAACCATCCCCTCCTGTTGGCTACACATCTTTAATCTCTCTGGACCCCATCAAAGGAAGCAAAGCCAGAAAGTGGGCAAATAGAAACCCATAGTGGTTATATATGCAGATAGATTTTGCATGTCAGAACAACTGGAGTAGCATACAGAGAAAAATCATTTTCAAAATAAGGATACTGATTAATATTTAGTCAAGGAGTTTTTTGTTTTGTTTTTTTTATTCTGTTTCTATCTTCTATAATAAAAAATTAGAAAACGTTCTACTATTTACTGCATTTTCAAGTTTTAGTGCTTTGGGCAAGTCACCAGTGCTCTGATTATAATTAGTTCTGTTCTTTTTCAGTCTGGTACCACAATATGCGTGCCTTGTGAATTTGAGGCTCCTTTCTGTGATGACCTGTATAGATAAGTACTACAGACATCTCTGTACAATGCCATCCTCATGCCTTTTTATTTCTCTCTCCCTCCATTTATGCCAATAAAATGTTGACTTGCACATTGAAAGTGAAATTTTTACTTCTGAATTTAAGGATAAAAAGCAGCTTCATAAAGCCTGCCCCCAGATTTTTTCCTGTCCCGTCCCCACTTTTCTCTAACTTGTGGGGACTTGGGGGCTGTGGTCTCCAAGACAGAGGGAAGGCAGCTGAGTCATAAACTCTTCTGAGGTCTGTTCCAACTCTAATGTTGTATAACTCTGCCCCTTCTGAACAAGGAGCTCTGTTAAATTTTTAACCTGGGGATTCCTGAGCCCAGAAAGCAATTTTTCCAGAACTAATCTGTATATCTAAAAAACATAAAACTAACTCTGGAGGTTTGTGAGTTCTGTAGGAGACCCCATTGAGTCCTTGGTGATTAAATAAGAATATGTTCATGAAAACATCTGGTATATGTGGTGGACTCAGTGCCAGATTTTTTGCAAATTTTCAAAAATTTTCAGCAATTTCTCTTGCTCTTCATCCCATGGAGATATCTCTCTCCCTTCAATCTTTTTTTTTTTTTTAATTTTTTTATTTATGATAGGCACACAGTGAGAGAGAGAGAGAGAGGCAGAGACACAGGCAGAGGGAGAAGCAGGCTCCATGCACCGGGAGCCCGACGTGGGATTCGATCCCGGGTCTCCAGGATCGCGCCCTGGGCCAAAGGCAGGCGCTAAACCGCTGCGCCACCCAGGGATCCCTCTCCCTTCAATCTTTGCTTCAAGTCCCACAGATGCTGCTAAGGCCAGAGGTAGAAAAATTTTACAAGGGAGTTGGAATCTGGAACAGCATGTTTTTGAGAAGCCACTGCATTAAACTAATGGAATTAAAGCATGATCCCCATGAACACCATCAGGTGCCCATAAATTTTGATTGACATTGAAGTATATAATACAATCACCTTCTACCTTTAAATGTATAATGTATGGAGAAAGCCAGGTAGAAAATGGTTTCCTGGCACAGGAATGGTTTCCTTTGGAAGGAAAACCGTGATGAGAGTTTAAATGTCCTGTGCAGGTTGGGGAATGGAAGGACCTTGGCACGAGAGAGCATGTTGTGTGTTTGCTCACAGAATCCTCACAAACCTTCATGAGTGCTGTGTTATTACCTCCCTTTTATAGATGAGGGAGCTGAGGCTGGAGCACTTTGCTCCAGCAGGGTGGTAGGAGCCTGACCTTCAGGCTCACACGGACTTGGGACCCATCCCGGCTTCCCTGTGACCTCAGATGCATTGCTTAACTTCACAGCCACCAAATGTCCTCATCTGTAAAATGGGAAAATGGTGGTATCTCCTTGTGACAAAGGCCTTTTTTCCCCTAGAATTGAAACACTGATTTTAGATGTGCAATGGTCATCACAGTTAAAGATGGCATTTCTCACCTTCCCTTGCAGCTGGTTGTGGCCTGTGATGACATTATAGCAAATGAAATGAATGTAAATAGAACATCTTTTAAGTACCTGTCCTTAGGAGGCAGCCCACATGCCCATTGCTGCTGCTGTTATTTTCTTCCTCTTCCTTCTTCTTTCTCTTTCTTTTCCCTAGTCTTTCCGCTGACCGGAATGTAGTCATGAGGGCTGGAACTGAAGCACCCATTTTGGACCAAGCAGATGGGTCTCAGACATGTGGAATGTCATAGAAATCTCAGATGCTGGCTTTGAGATTGAGCTATGGACAAGAAATAAAATTTTCTCTTAAGTCCCTGAAATCTTAGATCTTATTAACTCAAGTCAAATCCTGATATATTTGCTAATAGAAATGTTATGAGGTTAAATGAGATATGAATGTGAAATATATATTAAGCCCCAATAAGTGCTACTACTACTACTACTATTATTATTATTATTATTATTATTATTATTACCTTAGCCCACCCAGTTGCTGGTGACTGATGTGGAATTCTGTCCTGTGGCTGTTTTACATTAAAGCCATAAGATTTTTTTATAGGCTGATTCTTACAAAGGTGAGGGTGGATGCTATCCCCGTTCAAAGTTGAGAGCAGGGAAACAATCATATTGCCTGTGGACAAGGGGATGGGCGGTGATATTATCCTCTGGCTTGTGTTTGCACCTTAGATCTGACTCCTAGTAGCTCAGTGCTCTCGCCACCTCAGGCGTGGGATGGTAGATACTTTACAGATGAAGAAACAGAGGGAGAGAGTGACTCCCCCAAGGACACACAGCATAACTGCCAGAACCAGAGAGTTCCGGCAGGCAGCCTAACTCAAGGGCTTTCCTCCTTGCCCTAAACAAAAAAGCTTTCCGATGTTTCGTGTTCCAAAAAATACACCCGGTGGGCTGGGTGCTCCTGTGTAAAATGGCCTGTATACACTGATATTCTCTGATTCCTTGGCTTAACATGGAGAAGCCAGTCTGGGCTGGGCAGGTAGGAGACCCTCTGGAGGGCAGCGGGAAAGATGCTCAGAAGGGAATGGAGGACAAATGGTCTTTATTTCCCCTGGATCAAGTTGTCTGCCTTGGTACCACACCTAGGATCACCACTGCAAAGGCTGGAGTTTATCCCAATAATGATAACTGAGTGCTCTCAAGGGAGCACTCCCACTTCTTTGTCCCAAGGCAGTGACAAGTTTCTGTGCACCTGTTAACACAAATGCAAGGAGAGTTCCAATTGCTGTCTTCTCCAGTATCCCTTGATCTCTCCTCCCTCCATCTGCTCTTCCCTGCCTGACTGCCTGCCTTCTCACTACCAGTGGTTGTCTGGAGGGGACATGGAATTGGAATTTTGTTTCAGAGACTTTTCTCCTTTTTTGGGCCAGCTTAGAGCTTTCTAGTGATGACTCAAAAAAAAAAAAATCTGGTTGAGACCACTTTTTTTTTTTTTTTAAGATTTTGTTTATTTATTTGAGAGGAAGAGATCACGAGTGGGGTGAGGAGAGGCAAAAAGAGAGGGACAAGCAGACTCTTCATTGAGTGGGGAGCCCAACTCAGGGCTTGATCCCAGGACCCTGGGATCTTGACATGAGCTGAAGTCAGATGCTTAACTGACTGAGCTACCCAGGTGCCCCTAGATGAGACCACTTTCATGCTTAAAACCATCCAATGGCTTCTTTTTGGTCCAAAGGTGGTAAATGACCTATCGTCTGATTATTTTTCTGACTTGATTTTTTTTTTAATATATATATATTTTTAAAATTTTTTTTTTAATTTTTTATTTATCCATGATAGTCACAGAGAGAGAGAGAGGCAGAGACACAGGCGGAGGGAGAAGCAGGCTCCATGCACCGGGAGCCCGATGTGGGATTCGATCCCGGGTCTCCAGGATCGCGCCCTGGGCCAAAGGCAGGCGCCAAACCGCTGCGCCACCCAGGGATCCCCTGACTTGATTTTTTTAACCACTCTCACTTTCCTTTCTATTGCAGCTACGTTGTGTGCCTCAGGGCCTTTGTACTTGCAGTACCCTCTGCCTGGAATGCTCTCCTCATTATTCAGTTTTAGCTTATGTGACCTCTCAGGGGCAACTCTTCAGGACCAGCCCCCCTAATCAGTTACTGCTTCAGTATTTTGCTGATGCCCCTCTCTTTGCTGATTTCCTGAATACTTAGAATAATTCACACTTATTTTGTGAACTGATTTGCTTATTTGAGTACTATCTGTCTTTCTAACCAGAGTGAGCTCCAGGAGGGACAAGGATTTTGTAGAGTAGGGAGGGTAATGTTCATATCATCAAAAATGCCACATATTTAGATGAGATGATGTGCCTGAACTACTTGGCACATGGTCATTGCTTCCCAAGTGACATTTTTCTGGGTAATTGTGCTCCAAAAATATGGAGCACAAGGTTTGAAATCTAACCTTTCCTGTTTTATTTTTTCCATGTTTTATCTCGCAGACATACAGACTGCCAAAAGATAGGGAAGGCATTCACAAGTGCATTTCTTTCGAAGGACCCTTGTGGCAGTACAGAACAGGACTATCGGCCACTAATGGAACTGACAACTCAAACTGTACCTTGTGACAAGGTAATGGGGGTCAAGCTATTGATGTTTAAAACAGAGGATAAAAGGCAAAGGAAGAGGTCACAGGACCATGTTTTGACCAAAATGAGGGAAGAGGAAAATCTGGATGTTAGAATGTATGTGTGGTTGGCTGACATGGAGTTTGGGGGGCCTTTAGGGGACCAGGATCTCATCAGGATTTAGGACATCTAGGGAAGGACTGTAAGAAAGAGAGAAATGGGAACAGGGAAAGAGGAAGGAGACGTGGCCAAAATACAGGCAAAGCAAGCCTATGCAAAACACAGCCCAGTCTAACCCAAACAAAAATGACCCAGCCTTACCTAATTGCCAAACTGTCACCTGACCTCTGATGATGATGATGTTAATAATAACTCAGTCGCCCTGCATAATAATAAACACCCTCATTTGACCAGTGAGAAAACCTGGCCTTGATGAGGTTAGGCATCAGTGATTGTTCAAGTCTAATGGCCTTGGAAGTGACCAGCTGATGTGTTTTAGCACAAGATTAGGAGCCAGAGAGGCATTGATTGTACTGGAAAATGTTTAATGGAGTGCCTCTTTTTTAAAGCAGCATTTAAGGTGAAAATTCAGTGTACCCCCAGTCATCTTTGTGAAGCCCCCGAGCCAGCCATGTATTATAGCCACTTGTCCCATCACTGAAGAGCTGGAGTTATTACAGAGCTCCTGCCTGGTGCATGGATGCAAGGCCTTGCCCAGAGGGGCTGCTTGGGAAATAACCCCAGTGACAAGTATCGAGGCCACAGATACAGGACGAAGCACTAGATTTGCAATTGTCTCATTTCATCTCTTCACGTTCCTGAGTTCCTTACAGATATGCCCATATTATTTTACAGATAGGGAAAGTGAGGCACAGCAAGGCTTTGGCTGCCCAGGGTCAGGCAGCTATAAGTGGTGATGCTGGCTTCACAGGCAGTGGGTCTCCAGGGCCCATGTTTCAAGCCCCACCCTCCCCTGCCTCCTGTCGGGAAGAACAGGGCTTGAGGTTGTTCTGAAATTTGACCTTCTGTACCTTTACAAGGGATCCTGAAAAAATTCACTGTATTTTTTTTTCTTTCTCTTCTCTTTGTGGGGAGAGGAGAGAGTTGAGGAAAGAAGCAGAGGTTGTGGAACCTCTTAAGGAGCACTTTCACCAGAAAATAGCACGTAGACAAAATTGTTTTGCAGATAACTTTAGAAATTTCCTAATGCCTTCTCCAGATGTGTTCTGGTTCTGTGTTTATTGTAAGATTTTGACCAATGGCTTTCAGACTTTTTTTTACTGCCGCCAAAAATATTATGACCTAGAAAACATACCCCCCCACATTCATGCTCTCAGTTTCACATACAGAAAGCAGTGATGGACTTAACAGCATTCACCCTTACTCAATATAATTTACTCTGCTTTTTGTTCTTCTTTCATTTAAAAAGATGTGGATTTGTTTTTTGGGGTTTTTTTTTTGTTTTTTGTTTTTTGACTTACTGAATTGTTGTTGATAATAGAATGTGTTTGTGGAATACTACTCAGCCTCAAAAAACGAAGTCTGGCCATTTGCAATGATGTGGAGATGGCACTAAAGGGTATCATGCTAATAAATGAAATAAGTCAATCAGAGAAAGACAATTATATGATCTCACTCATATGTGAAATTTAAGAAACAAATCACGATCATAGGGGAAGGGAGGAAAAAAATAAAACAAGATGAAATCAGAGAGGGAGACAAACCATAAGAGACTCTTAATCATAGGAAACAAACAGAGTTGTAGGAGGTGAGAGGGTAGAGGGTAGGGGTAACTGGGTGATGGTTATTAAGAAGGGCACGTGATGTAATGAGCACTGGGTGTTATATAAGACTGATGAATCACTAATCTCTACCTTTGAAACCAGTAGTGCATTATATGTTAATTAATTGTATTTAAGTAAAATTAAAAAAAATTTAAAAGGTTTCTTTGGGGACCATTAAAAAATAATAGGTTGTGTTTCTCTTTCTTAGACCCTCTTTTGGAGCAAATCAAGTGAGCTGGCGCATGACTACACGTGGGTCCAGCGGGATATGTACACCCTGGAGGATACACTGTTGGGTTACATGGTGGATGGCCTCAAGTGGTGTGGAGACGCAGGCTCTTCTGGTGAGGACTGGGGCCTTTTGGGATTGCCCAGGGACGTGAAAGAGCCCTGGCCTGTGCTGGGGGCTGTGGCAGATTAGTGTGGAAGACAGAGCCACAGATATCTGTCCTGATGTCATTTACATCCTTTTTGTTTTAAAGATTTTTTTTTAAATTTATTCATTCATGAGAGACACAGAGAAAGAGGCAGAGACAGGCAGAGGGAGAAGCAGGCTCCATGGAGGGAGCCCAATGTGGGACTCGATCCCTGGACCCCAGGGGTTCTTTTTTTTTTTCTTTCTTTCTATTTATATTGTGCATATTTTTACTTTATATTGTTTTATTCGTACTTTATTTGGCTGTTTTTTTTTTTTAAGATTTATTTATTTGAGGGAGAGAGAGAGCATGAGTGGGGGGAGGGGCAGAGAGAGAGGGAGAGAACTCTCAGGTAGACTACCTGCTAAGCATGGAGCCCAAGGCAGGGCTCAATCCCAGGACCCTGAGGTCATGACCTGAGTTGAAATCAAGAGTCAGTCACTTAACCAACTGAGCCACTCAGGCACCTTGCTTTTGGCTGTTGTAAAAAACTTATTATAGTAGCTTCTTCATCCCAGGCTTACATTATTTCAATTACAAAAATGATGCATGCTTATTTGCAAAGCACTTGCATGTTACAGAAATGTATAAAAGTAAAAGGTGAAGGTCACCCTACACCTTCCCCACTCCTCGGTTTCCATTTCATTTCTCAATGTGGGACTGTTGTCAATCATTCCGAATGAAACCTTCCATGCATGGCCCTATGTTCACATAAATACATATATTAAAAGGTACACATACTATTCTGCAACTTTGCTTTATTCATTAAGAATTAGTAAATAGAAATACAGCCATATTGGGGCACCTGGTTGGCCCCATTGTTTGAATGACCAACTCTTGGTTTTGGGTCAGGTCGAGATCTTAGGGTCATGATAGTAAGCCCCATATTAGGCTTCCTGCTCAGTGGGGAGCCTGCTTCTCCCTCTGCCTCTGCTTGCTGCTCCCCCTGCTTGTGCTTTCTTAAATAAAAAAATAATAATAATAAATAAATAAAATAAAATAAAATAAAATAAAATCTTAAAAAAAAAGAGTCACATGCTCTACTAACTGAGACAGCCAGGAGCCCCTAAGTTTTGTACCTGTTGCTATGCTTCCTGCTTTCCAGTTTGAATTTCCCATTTTGCAAGTCAGCTTTTCTTGATCATTCATTGAATTCTTTTAGGTTTTATATTTGTTTACCATGAAAACTTCTCTCTTTTGACTTTACTTTTCAATTTACCACCTCAATTCTTTCTTTGAATAAAATGGAGATATATAAAATAAAAAATCAAATTCTTATCTATTTATATTTTAGAGTTCTTTGTTTTTGCTCACTTTTCACTTGAAACCTATATAGGTTATTTTATTGACTTCATTTTTTTGTTTTTGGCCTCAGTTTTTATTTATTTTAACCTTTTCTCCCTATTTTATTTACTGTATTTCCTGATATTTATATTTTAATTGTTACATATTCTGGTGTCCACATTATTTTATAACTTAGTTTTAAGTTGGTATTTGTTTTACTATGAATGTTTTAATTTTTTTAATTAAAATTTTTATTCTAAGTATGCTCCATGCCAAATGTGGACTTGACCTCCTAGCCTGGAGATTAAGGGTCACATGCTCTACTGACTGAGTCAGCGATGTGCCCCTGAAAGTTTCAATTTTTGATGTGACCTATTGATCTCTTTTTTAAAAACTTCTTATTCTTCCTTTTTAAATGTATTTAATTTAATTTCTCTTACTTTGTTGTAAAATTTCCCTCCTTTCTTTTTAGCTATGACCTTAAAATTTTATTAAATGGTCTGTTTATATAATGTCAGACAGCAAGAAATTTATGTTCTTGAAAACCTATGAATGGTAGCACCTTTGTAGCACCTCACAAAATGTATGTTCATTCCATCATAGTCAAGATTTGGGCTCCTGTCAGGAGATGATTCGAATACATCTTTGGACTGTGCAGTAATTATTTACATCTATGCATGGAAATATTTTTTATTTGTGTGATTTTGTTTTTAGCATTTAATTATTATAAAAACTCCCAGAATTACTTCCTCATCTTGGGAAGGGTTTCTGATGTAGAACTTTTTTCCCTGCCACTGGTAGTCAAGTGCATGTCTGTGGACTCTAAGTGTATAGTTTCCAGTGGCTGCTGTAAAAAAGTACCACAGACATTGGAAATTTATTTTCTCAAGTTCTAGAAGCTAGAAGTCTGAGGTCAAGGTGTCAGCTGGGCTGTACTCTCTCCAAATGCTCTAGGGGAGAATGTTTTGCCTCTTCTAGCTTCTGGTGTTTGCTACAACTCTTGGTGCTCCTTGGCTTGTAGACACATCACTCCAAACCCTGCCTCTTCACATGGTTGTCTTCAGAGTATCCCTCACTTTTTGCATGTCTATCTTTGTGACCATACTTACTCTTCTGAAAAGGACACCACTCATATTGGGTTAGGACTCACTCACACTAATGACCTCATCTTCATTGCTTATATCAGCAAAGACCCTTTTTCCAAAATAAGGTCACATTCCCAGGTACCAAGGGTTAAGACTTTACCATATCTTTTGAAGGAACAAAATTCAACTCATAACAAGGAAGAAGTAGAAAGACAGTTGCTTCTCTAGGGTCAGCTGTACACATACCCACAGAGGAAATATGAGAAAGTTCTAGGGCTTCTCTTTATGCACCTGTCCTACCTGCTCAATTATACAGAAGTGAAGTATGATGTTCTCAGATTCTGCCTCAGAGTCACCAACATAATCTATTTACTTTTTCTTTAAGGTTTTATTTACTTATTCATGAGAGACACACAGAGAGAGGCAATGACACAGGCAGAGGGAGAAGCAGGCTACCTGTGGGGAGCTTGATGTGGGACTCGATCCCAGGACCCAGGATCATGACCTGAGCTGAAGGCAGACACTCAACCACTGGGCCACCCAGGTGTCCCCTGTTTACCTTTTCTAACCCTATTACCACTGCCTGAGTCCAGCACATGAACACCCTGCTCTCTTGTGGGGGCTGTTGTAAGATTCTTACTGCTCCTTCCTTACCACTCTAGGTTAGCCTCCATCCGGCCACCACAGTGGGATTGCTTCTGTCTTTTACCTACAACCTAAATTTTGTCTCCAAGATAAAGTCTAAATTCCTTAACATGACTTGCTCTTTGCTTTTCCTATGCCCTTCTCATCCTTTTGGCTCAGGTGATACTAATCTAAACCTGTGGTGTCTTTGCTTGTGCCCTCTCTGCCTGGAGCACCTTTCCCTACTTTATCTATCTGAAGACTATTCATCCTGCAAAACCCAGTGGAACATCAGCCTTCCCGAAAGGTGCTGAATACCACCCCCCTCAACCCATGTTGATCATTCTCTAATTTATTTGATTGTACTAGATCATGTAGTTTTTGAAAGCAGGGCTTCTATCTGATTCATCTCTTTATCCCTAGGACCTAATACTCAATGTTTGTGTAGTCAAGTGCAATGGATAAAAAAAGAAAAAAAAAAGTAGGTACACATGCATACACACACACACACACATACATATATACACACACAATGGAATAAATCTGAGGGCATTGTGCAAAATGAAATAAACCAGACAGAGAAGACAAGTACTACATGGTATCACTTATATGTGGAATCTTAAAAAAAAAAAAAAAAGTCAGACTCTTAGAAATTGAGAGAAAAGTGATTACCAGGGACTGAGAGGTGTGGGAATGAGAGAGAGGTTGGAAAAAGGGTACAAACTTTCAGTTATAAGATGAATAAATTCTGAGATTCTGGCATGGGGATTATAGTTGCTAGCGCTGTATTATATAATTGAAATTTGCTAAGGGAGTAAAACTCAAATGTTCTCTCATACACACAAAAAGATCAGTAGGGAAGGTGATAAATCTGTTAAATTAACTTCATGTGGGGGAATCTTTACATGATGTCTCTCTATATAAGCCTCACATTGTATACTTTAAATATGTCACAATTTTATTTGTTAGTTATATCTCAGAAGATAATCTAAAAAAATTTTGTGTATTAGACAGATATGTTTGGGAGAAGTACCACAGAAACGGTGCATTTGTGCCCTGCACCTGCTATATCTCACCGCCTGGGGTGAGTGAGTGTAGTAGGACTCCGAGGCTCTCTGAGCCCGTGCATGTGGGGACTGAGGCAGGTCGGGGCGGAAAGCTGTCAACAAGAATTGACAGCTGAGAATTGGCAGGAAGCAGAGGAGTAGCTGGCAAGGGAGGCTCCTGAGGCCCTTAGTTTTATCTCTAGTTTTTCCTGGACAAGGAGATATTGTTGAGGGCTCGTCTCTGCCAGATGAACTTTTGCTGTAATTTTCCAGAACAATGACTCAAAGCTGGTCACTGTGTTCCTGTCAGGAATTTGGAGGGTAAGGTAAGGACTTGGAAGGGATTCAGGGGGCCTTTAGTTAAATTGGGTCGAGATGAGTCCATTTTCCATCCTCCATCCTGGCAGGGATGCTATTGGAATATGGCTCCACTGTGATCGAATAGCCCAGGAAAAACAGAGCTTAATTATACCCTTTCCTTTCTACTTTAATTATTTTCTGTAAACTATGCCTTTTAGAAATGAACTATCAATCTTGTCCACACTGGAGGGAAGACTGCAGCAATAACTCTGTTTCCGTATTCTGGAACACAGTGTCCAAAAGGGTGAGTACCAAAAGGGAAATTTTAGAATTTTGGAGACCAAAGAACTTAAGAGGTCATTCAGTCAATGGTTGGTTTTAATTCTTTTTGGATCACAGATCCGTTTAGGAAAAAAAAAAATGTTTAGGATTCTTTATTGAGAATAATATACTTAAGCACATACCAGAAAATTTTCACATATAATTTTAGAGCATTCATGGAGGGTTGCTGGGCTCTAGTTGGCGAATCCCAGCTCTTACCCATGTTTTGGCTTTGGTTGCCAGGAACCTCCAGCTTGGTTTAATCCTCTTATCTAAGCATTGGCCTAACTTAGATTCCTGAAACAGTCTGAATAATCAACATTTGTAGACTGCTTACTGTGTGCCAGTCATAGGCATGTCTTTACATGGATTAAAAGCTTTCATCCTCACAAGAATCCTATCAATTGGGTACCATGTGTCTCATACCCATTTTACAGATGACAGAATGGAGGTGCAGGTAAATACACAGTCTACTAAACATACACAGTAAGCGGCAGATCTGGGAGTTTATCCCAAATTGACTCCAGTTCCAGAATTCCTGCTGGCAATTACTTACATCCCCCATCCCCCATTGCTCTCTATTTCTGACTTGACTCTAATCTGCCTTGGTGCACATTTATTTTCCTCATAAGTTGCTTCTTTGCAAATGGACTAAGCAAAAAAAGGGAAAGAAAGGAAAAAGAAAGAACTGGAGGAGAGAAAACCAGGAGAAAGTAAAACGACACTATTTATAATTCTCCAGAATTGAGTCTAGCCATCCGAGGAGCCAGGGCAAGTGAAACTCACATTTTCTAAGTGCATATTCATGACAAGTCCCTGGCCAGGTCCCATACCCATGTCACCCCAGTTAGTTCTCACAGTACGTGCTGTGGGCAGGTGCAAAAACTCAAACGTTAAGTGACTCATCCAAGGTCAACGAGCTAATGAGTAGTGGTGCAGTCGGCTAAGTAACTCTTGGTTTCAGCTCAGGTCATGATCTCATGGGTCGTGAGATCGATTCCTAAGCTGGGTTTCCTGCTTGGCAGGGAATCTCCTTGAAGAATCTCTCCCTCTATCTCCAACCCCATTCTCTCTCTCTCTCTCTCTCAAATAAATAAGTCTTAAAAAAAAAAAAAAATCCTTGTCCCATGGGGTTACTGCCATGTTTAAACAAGATACCGCTACCCCATTAACTAACTCAGAATGCAGTCCTTTAACAAATATGTTGAGTAACAAATATGTTGAATACTAAGTGCTGTGTAATTATACAGAGGCACTGTATAATTTGTTGTTGTTTGCTTGCTTGCTTGCTGTTTCTGAGAAAGGCTCCTATTTATTTTCTCACTCTCCGATATGTTTTGGGGCAGTGTTATTGCAAACAACTTTTCTATGTGACACATTTCATCTGTGTCAGTCAACAACTTGAAGCTAGGAGCCCAGTGGTGAAGGTGATCAAAAATGCGCTTTACCATTGTGAGCTACCCTGGGGCTGCAGCTTTATTTTGGCTAAATGCTCACAGATGTACCGAGACAAGCTTGTTTTATCAGGGGAGGTCCTTTTCCCTGACAAGAGAGGCAGAGCTGCTTGGGGTTTGAATCCCCATTTCACCTCCTTGCTTCCAAGTGGTGTGACTTAGATGTCAGACTCAGCACTTGGCCCTCTGGAAGCACTCTGTTGACTTAGCACTTGTTATTGGTAGTAATCGGGCCTCTGTCCTCTGTTCATCACCCCCAGCGGAAAGAGAGAAGCTGCACTAGAGTCTTATAATTCGGTTTCAAATTGTTCAGTGGGAATAAAGGCCAGATTCCTTGGCCAAGCATTCATAGCCCTCTGTGAACTTGTTTTCTTACCCAACTTCTGTATCCACTGAGGTTTTCACCAAAAAGACTGTTTTCTCAAACCTCTAGGCCTTTCTGTTTGCACCTGCCTCAGCCTTTCCTGGGTGAGATCCTATATGTCCAGCAGGACCTCGCTTTTGTTGCCCTCTGCCATGTTTTTTCTATTTCTTTCCTAGTCTCCATCACTGATGATTATTCTTGTTCCCCTCCTTCCTCCTTCCCTCTTTTCCCTCTGCCCTCTTTGTGCCATGCACCGGCTCCAGGGCTCCAGGGCTGTGGTGACAGATGGGACAACCATGATCCCAGTCCTCAAAGAGCACTCAGTGGTGACGACTAAACCCACAATGAGCTCATCTTTAGAATACTATGTAGAAGTGAGCCTGAGCTGCTCCCAGGGATCTGGGTGGGGCCTTTTGGTGGGACTTGTAGATTGCTTTGCTTTGTTCATTTTGTTTTTCCCAGTGCCTAGAAAAGATTGCAGCTGAATGTTCGTTGCATGAAGAAATAAAACTCCTTGCTCAGTAATTCATTCGTTCATTCATTCATTCATTCATTCATTCATTCATTCCCTGTTTCCCTTTGTTGCCTGTGCAGGCCTTCTCTCAGTTTCTCCTTTCTTCCTGTCCCCTTTTCCCTTAGCCTTGTAGTGTCCACCCTGCTCCCGCTGAATGACATGTGCAGTGTCTATACTGCATGGCACTAAGAAAGTACTTTGATCTTCCTCCTCCAGCAATGTTTCTCCTACTCCTTGAACTTCCAGCTCCTGAATCATCAATTTAACAACCCTGTGAACAATGATGTTGACCTTCATTGTTCAAACACAGATTGGAACAACCACTTTCGGAATTCTCATATGAAGCATAATCCTGCCAGTGGTTTAGGATGCAAATTACATACAACTGGCATTCTGGAGCAAGAACCATACAGCCCTCCTTAACAGGCTGACGCTAAGAGTTGTTTTGGAAGGAGCTGCTGGGGTATGGAAATTAAATTTGCATGCTGAGGAATGGTGGGCTTTTTTTTTTTTTTCTTTTAAGTTTGCAGAAGATGCCTGTGGTGTGGTCCATGTGGTGCTCAATGGGTCCATCAGTAACACCTTTGATGAGAAAAGGTACTCTTTTCTTTACATCCTATTTACAAGTGTTAGTACAGCCTCCTCCTAAATATTTCACCCCTTGGAGAATGTGCTTTTTCATGGTTAAGTCAGTACTGAAGATTTGGCCTAAAAAGGTAAAATGTTTGTTGTCTGTGGATAGATTTGTCTAAGTCAATGCTTTTGTCTGATGTCTCCTTTGTGTAAAATCCTCTAAATGTCCCAATGGCCCTTGTACTGTGTCTGGGTCCTCCTCTTAGCTTTTCAAGGCCCGGTATAATTTTCTGAGTTCTCCAAACTTCTACCTTTGTTCATGCTGTTCCCCTTCCCGGGCTCCCCTCCCACTCCTATCTGTTTAATCCTTACCATCTGAAGATCTGGCCTGATTCCTCTGTTCCTCGTGAAGAGTGTGCATCCCAGTTGAGCAGTGAAATCACTACTGTGCTGGGCTCTTGGCTTTCACTATCTCTTTCTGGGTGTTGCCCATAATTTATTGTAGTGGTTAAAAGCAGGGGCTCCTGTCATTACTTATTACCTGTGTGACCATAGGCTGGGCACCTAACCTCTGGGAGCCCTGTAGTATATACCAGAAGAAGTGGTGGTGGTAGTTTGAAGACCATGCATGACAGTGGTCTTCAATAATGAATGAGATAACGTATGGCAAGTGCTGAGCTCTGTGCCTCTCAACAGAGAGAGGGCTCAGTGACTATCAGTTGTTAATCTACATTGAAATCCACAGCGCAGCACCTGGCCACACCAATGCCCTCCTTCTCTGACCTCCATCTCTATTTACAGTTTTTACCACATTGGATACTTTTCTAGCCTTTGTTCTCTAGTCTTTTCCTGGATCAGGCTAGACTGAGAAGAGAGGCAGATACCAATGTGCTCCAAGCACTCTGGATACCCCATATTAATTTTCCTTTTCTTCTGTTTTAGTATCTAATTCTGCAAGGAAGCATTTGTCCTTTTTGTCTTCTTCTGACCTCAAGCTTGCTGGCTTTTGGGTGAAAGTGTCAACATTCCATGATTTTATAATCTGATATTCGGCAGCTGTCAGAGACCAATGGGGAAGAGTCTAGGGCTGGAGTCAGAGCAGGGCATCAGGGGCTCTCGGGGTAGTGCATCTCAAACCGCACTGAGTGTGGGTCATCTGGGGATGGTTCGGCTGCAGATTCTGGTTCAGCAGGTGCTGTGGGCTTAGATATTGCAGGTCCATCTAGCTCCCAGGCGATGCTCATTCTGTTGGTGCAAGGCTCCCTCTTTGAATCAGAAGTATTTAAAGAATCATCATCAAAGTACCGATTAAGAATCTTATTTTGAGAATCTTATTCCATAAGGGTCACACTGAATGAGATGGGCTATTTCTAGTGTAAACCGCTGGTCCATCCCAAAGGGCAGGTTCTAACCAGTGGTTCCCTGACAGCTGGCTCTTGACAAGGCCTGTAGATGGCTGAACAATTCAGTTTAGGGTTAACAATGTTCTCTGCTTCTTCTATTGTAGCACTTTTGGACGTGTGGAAGTCTTTAATTTGCATCCAGAGAAGGTTCATACACTAAAGGCCTGGGTGATGCATAACATCGAAAGTGCCCCCAGGTATATGCTCCTACTTTGTGCGTATATATCCTCGGGGTTATTTGTGGAATTTTTTCATGGAAGAAGCCACAGTCACAAGAATGCATTGAGAACAGTGACTCAGAAAATGATTAGGGCCTCCCTGGATATTCAGTCCATCCCAACAACCTCTCAATTTCATATCCACAGTAAGTATCTAGGTAGTCCACACCTTCAGCTCCCCAGCTGCCCTGTGAGCACTTAAAAATAACTTCTGCTCCACTTTATCCCAGGGCCTGGCCCAGGGCTTGCTACCTAGAAGACACTGAGATCAGGAAATGTTTGTGAGAACCTTATCACTTGGCTATTTTTTCTTTCTTTCCCAGTGACTCATGCTCAAGTTCCTCCGTGAATAATCTGAAACAGATTCTCAAGACAAGGAATATTACATTTGTCTGCCAGAATAACTACAGGTAATTGGTTTCTTGGAAAAGAAATGGCTCTCTGGCCATCTATAGGTATTTTTCCTCTCCTTGGCCTCGGCTGAGCCAGGAGGGTTGTGGGAATCCCTCTTGGGTCCTGACGGTGATACCAGATAGTGAACATTCTTCCTCCTGGCCCAGCCTATAAGCTATTTCCGGCCCATTGCCTTCACTGGCCACCTTTCCCCCATCTTCCTCTTCCTTTCTTCTCCACATGCCCCAATCATTGATTTTGCTCTGAACTGACTCAGCTTTTGAGAATGTATTTCCTGGTTTCCTACTTAAGAGGCCTGACCTGGGGCTTGCAAACCTGCTGGCTTTCAGAGGAGCAGAAGCACGTTTTGTCAAATGCAAAGGATTTGTAAAATCCTTGTAACATGGCAATATCTTGCATGTGAAGTTTCTTTAGTTGGGTCTCAGTATAGATGCCTAACACTTGAGATGTTGCCATATAGATATCTACCAAACTTTATCTTTTATAAATTAGAAAATGTAAAATCTTAATTTTTTTTTTTACCAGTAATACATGTTTACCAGAGGAAACATTTAAAATTACAGATAGTATATATTTTTAAAGTCATCTGCAACTGTTATCCAAACTGGGACCCTGACTCATTTTTAAGCAGTTGCAGCAGGGACTCCTTGCTAGAAGCATCTTTGGAGATTTGCTCATAAGTGATTGCTTAGAATAAGATTGATGCAGAGAAAAATGTTCTCAAGGAATGCAGAGGCTGGAAATCGAGAATCCTTTTCCTGTATCCTTCTGTCACCACCTTCTCCGACCGACCCTATTCGAAAGGCAGAAGGACAGATTCCAGGAATATTTACTGAGGGCTTTTGTCTCAAAATGACCTGAAATCCCCCTCAGTCAGTTGGCTCCTCTCTGGAAACTGCCAGAAAATAACACAAGCTTTCTACTGCAGTTAGATGGGAAAACAACCAGAACAAAGGAGCAAGGTCAATTCTAAATGAAGCATTGCAGACATCTGACCCGTTTAAGTTATTCAAAGATATCTCGTGTTGGGAAACTAGAACACTAAAAACCTAGGGGAGGATTGGGAAATCTACATGGGTCTAACCCTCAACAACTCCCCCCCCCCCTTATTTCTCATTTTAATCATTCCCCTTTCTTGCATTAATGGCCACCAGTCAGCCTCATGCATGCTGACTGCAGGCTCCAGGTGAGCTCACTCGTTCTCCCTCTGGGAGGAATGTAAAAGCATACGTTCTATCTGGACTTGTACAGTGGCCCACATGGAAGGAAGTGATTTGTAAGCCAACACCTGTCATTCCGAGCATCATCTCAAGTGTCCTTAAACTTGAGGATCCTATTTGAAATCACTAGTCCTTTCTCTAACCATAAGGTTGTGATATATTCAGCATGATTCTTTAAATTACTGATTCCTCAGGGCATCTTGTTGGATCTTAAGATTTCTGTGACTTTGCAAGAAGGCTGCTTGTCCCCGGGGGAGCCTAAAGTGTGTGCCATGGGTATCGATGTAGACTGAAGTTGAAATCACTCCATGGCAAGCATACCTTCCAATTTAGCAAACTTTTGTCTAGTTGTTTTGGTATGATTGATTGGCAAACAGGAGTATAAATACACTTATGTAGATTAGACCTCCTACTGATTCTGCTGTTATCCCCATATGAATCCCACCCAGAGACAAAGGCTATTAACATTTAGTTATATATCCTTCAAGTCCTTTTCCTTTTTCCCATACACACACTCACACTTCTGGTGAAATATATACAGAATTTCTTCACATATGTTCTCACAAGCGGAATGAATAGAGAGTAACAATACTTTTTTGGATGACCTTAAAAATGTCAACATGTTTTTTCTGGTTAGTGCTCCTTGTAGCACATTTTTAAAAAACCTAAAGGGTGGGGATCCCTGGGTGGCTCAGCGGTTTAGTGCCTGCCTTTGGCCCAGGGCGCGATTCTGGACACCCAAGATCGAGTCCCACGTCGGGCTCCCGGCATGGAGCCTGCTTCTCCCTCTGCCTGTGTCTCTGACTCTCAGTCTCTCTCTATGTCTGTGATGAATAAATAAAATCTTTAAAAAACCCCAAAAAACTAAAGGGTGTATTTCTTCCCCTATGTTACTTCAAAATATACTACTTTATCCAACATGTTATCCAACATATCCAAAGTATGTCCATTTTATTGGAACATTGGATATGAATATTTTTATATATCTGTGGTGAGAGATAATCCTTTTTTAAACATTTTATTTATTTATTCATGAGACACACACACACACACACACACACACAGAGACAGGCAGAGACACAGGCAGAGGGAGAAGCAGGCTCCATGCAGGGAGCCTGACATGGGACTCGATTCCGGGTCTCCAGGATCACACCCTAGGCGGAAGGCGGTGCTAAACCGCTGAGCCACCCAGGCTGCCCGAGAGATCATCTTAACAGCGTAATTGCTGCTGCTTTTCCAAAATTGAACTCCCCCTAATTAGAAACTAATTAAGGAATATATCCCTGTTCTCTTCATTTAATATAAAGCAAAGATAGCTTCAAAATTTCTGATTGGCTTTGAAGGATTTTTTTCCATAGCAGGATCTCCTTAAACAAAGGATACTTTTCCCCCTGGGAGGTATTCATGTAGGTGATCCCAGGCCACCATATTAACAGGGATGGAGTCACTCTACACTTAGAGCCACTGTGCCCAGCTGGTCATGATTGTTGGTTTCGACAAGCCTAAGATGGGCCATCCCAGAAGCCCAGCCCTGTAAGCTGCTTCTAAGGATCTCTCTCTTTCTGGACTCACATTTAACAAAATCAGATTCAGCTACAGTTTAATGAACCACATTCCTCACTATCCACACTTCTCCATAGGCCAGCCACTCCCACTGGATCCTGTTGCCTTCTTATGTCATTTTTATAAAAGTGAGAGTTACTCACTGGCTAGATTCTTTTCTAGGATTTGTCCTGCGCAAAGGACATGTGTGGTCTTCCTGCTGATGACTACCCGCCTTCCCCCGGAGAGTCTCTACCCTCTCTTTTGCCCCTGACCCTGTGGCTCAACCCTCTTTCAGGAAGCTTCTGAAAAGGATAAAGCAAATCGCCAAAAAAAAAATATGGAGGTCCCTCATCTCAGGCTACTGCCTCTGCTACGTCTTGATCATTAGCTGACATTCATAGCAAGTGTGACATGTTAGAACCAGACATTTGTTTTCATTTTCACGCATTATCATCAAACATCCCTTCTCAGTATTTATTTCTATGATTTTACAAGTGAAATGAAACCAAATTAGGCCATACTTCAAGTTGTTCATTCCTAGACTTGACCTTTCTCTGTGTTGTCACTGCAGGAGAGGAAGCTGTGGGGATGCTGAGTGGTCCGTGCATACTTTTTGTTGCTAATGAAGGACTCCTTGCACTAGGGAATTGAACCATAGATGTACTGCACTGCTGATTGATTTACCTCTTTTTTCTTTCTTGTCATAGGCCTGTCAGGCTTATTCAGTGTGTGAAAAATCCTGAGCACTCATCTTGCAGATATAACTTATGAGCCAATCAGCGTGGTCGTTTTGGATCTCTGAGCCTTGTATACATCAGCATGCGTGACTCAGGAGACACGCTGCTGGGAAGCTGAGGACTTGGGGGGCATCTCCTGTCATCCTGCCAACACTAGAGCTGGAAGTATTTCCCCCAAAGTTTTAAAATAACTTATATTATTGACATAGTTTTTATTTTGATTTCCTAATACTCATGAAAAAATTATGGTATAAAATTAGAATGAAAATTTTATATTAAGTTATTTCATTTTCATTTTCATAGGTGCTTTTATGTTGTTTATATGTTGGTAGCATCCTTTCTGTGGAGAATGACCATACCAAACCTCTCTTATTGGTGTAGATTATTAAGAGAAACGTTTTAAAGAAATTTTACATTTCTGAATGAGTGACCTTGTCTCAAGATATATTTTTGTACCCTTTCTACAAATAGTTAAAATATAAATGCCATGGTTATGGGTCATGTTGGGAAAAGAATTCTGTAGGATATAAACTACCATGTACTTTACCTCCCCCTCTTCCAATAGTCCTAAGAGGTTGGTACTGTTATCTCCTGTTTGTTAGATGAGAAATGGAAGTTCAGAGAGGATATGTAATTTGCCTAAAGTCATTTATTGAGTTCAAGGTAGAGGCTGGATTTCAACTCAGCTCTATCTGACTCCAAAGTATATGTGCTCTCTTTCTAGGCCTGTAATACCAGCTGACATGCTTTATGTTCTCTTCCAATAAATGCATGTTGGATTATATTAAATATAATAGAATCTGAACTGTGGTTTTTCTGGGTGGCTTCAAAAACACACTTTTTTTTTCTTTTTCCTCCTCTTTCTCCTCATGCTCAATGTCTTACATATATAATAGGCAGTTAAAATATATATTTGTTCCTGATATTGGCAATTTGTTTTTCCCTTTTTTTCTTGAGTAGTCTTGCTTGGGGATTTATCACTTTTATTACTCTTTCAAAGAACTAAACTTTAGCTTTGTTTTCTCTTTCTATTTAATTGGTTTTTCACTCTTCTCTTTATTATTAGGGATATAAAAATTCCTTCTAATTTCCATAAGTTTCTTTATTCGCCTTCTGAAGATGGAAGCTTAGATCATTGACTTTTCAGCACACTTTCTTTTCTTATATATCACTTAGTACTATAAATTTTCCTCTTGAGTGCTGCTTCAGCTGCAGATCTTAAGTTTGGTTTGTCTCTTTTTGTTATCATTCAGTTAAAAACATTTTCTAATTTAGTTGTTATTTAGAAATGTGTTGCCTGATTTTCAAATATCTGGAGATTTTCTAAGTGTTTAAAAAAACAGATTTGTTAAAAAAAAAAAAACAGATTTGTTAAAAAAAAAAAAACAGATTTGTTGAATGAAGAATAAACTAATTTGAAGATCTTTCAGGAAACCCATTAGATGTGTTAAAAACAGTATAAATTTTAGAGTCAGATGTTTTGGGTTCATATTTTGGCATTGCTCTGTTATCTTGAATGAAATACTCTTTGTACTTTGGTTTCCTTGCTACTCAAATAAGGATTATCATTTACCACCCTGAAGGTGTGTTGAGACTAAAAGATGACAACAATTAATGGTGCAGCATGGTGCCTCATAGGTAAGCAAGCATTCCACCAAGGTTAGCCCCTTTCTGCTGGTCCCAGGGTGGGTTCCATCAGGAGCCATGACAGCTACAGCCACTGTGGGTAGTCCACAGATTCTTCACTGGCCCCAGTGTCCACACAGGCACATCCTCACAGGCTTTACATCCTCACAGCCCCCACAGTTTGGGCTGGACATGACCAGTTCTGATGAAGACTCAGGCTTGTCCCAGAGTTCAATGAACTTCATCTGCAGAATGTCTTCAGTAATAGTTCCCTACAAACCCCATGGGTGACCCGGCTATTTTCCTGTCCGGACCCTTTCTGCCTTGCTGTTGGGCTTATTTGCTGATTTCTGAACTCTCTAATGTATCTTCCTTCTTCACCAGGATATCCCTTGAAGTGTCAGAAAAATTTTGTTCTTTACATCCCCTTCCACAGATAAAACAGAGTAGCAGTCAGTTTCCAAGAGGCTTTCCCCCAAGAAGACTCATGTGAGTGTTCAAGTTCAAAGCTGGTAGACACTAAGAGGATACTGGTCCCACGGTTTTCACACTGTGTACCAAGTACCCCAGGGAGCTTTGGGAGTGTCAGGGGGCTGAGGCACTCTTTCCTTGTATTCCATTTCTGTATCTTCATTCCCATGATGACTTCTGTCTCTCTGGAGTTCCAACTTTGGGTATCTTTGCATGACCGTGACCATGACCATGCAGCCATCTCTAGCCCTAAGGACTTTCTGGCCTCTGTATATAAATACATCCTTCATATTCCTCTTCTTATAAGTGACATCCTCACTGAATTACTGACTTCTCATAACCTCATACTTTACTCATCAGCCTGCTACTCCCTGTCTCCCCACTCCATTCCTGTTTGCTCTAGAATATGCCCTTACTACCCCAACTGGAAGTCACCATCATACTTAACTCAAAGGCTGTGATCCAGGACCTAAGTTCCCCTATCTCACTTCCAAAGGCTCACTATTTTCCTTCTGTAGCGGTTCTTAACCTTATAATATCCAAGATACTCAAATACGGTTCTGAAATTTTAGGTTGAATACTTGAAAGAACACATAGTTCTTGTTGGAAACAAGCTGATCCCATATCTGCACAAATTCCTGATAGGAACAGCATTGATTTACTTCCTGGTATCCCATTTCTCCTTAAAATAATTCCTAAGACTGTGATTTGAGTTTCTCAGGTAGAATGCATACTGCACAGAAGGTTTTTGTTGTTGTTGTTGTTTAGACAAGAATAAATATTACGCATGGCAAATTAAAACCATACGGAGTAAAATGTTAAACCTAGAATATACTATAACTTTGAAAGGCATTATGTGAATGCTTAACCTAGGGATTTTTCCCACAGTTTTTAAAAAATAATGAAGCAGTTAATTAATTTATACTACTAAGAGTTGTCATTTTTAACATATATGTTTTTAAACAATTCATCAGGAACTCAGTATCTTGGTGTGCTGCCCCCAGAGGCAGTGGTTTGCTGGCTTTCAGCTCATACAAAACACAGAAGACTTTGAACTGGTCCTTGAGAGGGCATTAATCCTTGACCACATAGGTGCACAGTGCCATTTGCCTTCTGATCGAAGCACGAGCAGTTCAAAGTAGTAAAAACCATGGAATTAACGCACAGTGACCCATTGGCCAAGTTCATGGCTTCTGTGAATCTCAGGTTCCAAATATACTTAGGCATGAATAAATTGCAAAACAATAAAAGAATAATAAAGACTTTGTGGAATCATTTTTTTAAGAACAGTTATCTCTGCAGATACCAGATGATCTCATGTATATGTGGAATCTAAAAAAAGTCAGACTCTTAGTAACATAGAGTAGAATGGTGATTGCCAGGGGCTGGAGAGGGTGGGGAACAGGGAGACAAACCTGGTCGGAGGTCCACACTTTTATTTATAGGAGGAATATATTTTGAATACCTAATGTGCAGCATGGTGACATAGTTACTAAGTCTGTACTGTGTACTTGAAATTTGCTAAGAGAGTAGATCTTGAGTGTTCATGTCACACACACACATGACTGTGAGGTGATGGGTAAGTTAATTAGCTTAATTGTGGTAATTGTTTCACAGTGTATGTGTATATAAAAACATCACATGTGTACCTTAAATACAATTTTTTTTGGTCAATCATACCTCAATAAAGCTGGAAAAAAAATCCACAGTCACTTCTGGGCTTGAAGAGAGAATCAAATGAGCTGGTGATGCACTGCCAAAGGCCACAGGTCCTCTCATGCACCCCATCCCAAGACCAGGGGAGTTGGGCACCTGGAAACGAGGTCGTCCTGAGTGTGTCTTATGGGTGAGGGAGGTGGGAATAGATGCCCAAAAGAGTCTGAACTCACAGTCTGTTGAAAAGCCAAAAGTCTTCATTCACTCCTCTTTATTTTCTGAGACATCAAGGAAAGAATAGTGCTGTTTGCTTTTCAGCAAGAATCTGAGCTTTGAGAAATACTTTTGTTCTCCATGAAGATAACTCACCTTGGGACCTCCATGTGATGTGATGACATAGTGATGACATAGTGCAACGTGTGATTCTTAATAAGGAACCTAAATCTGAAACAACATTTAAAGGCTTGATGCACAAATGTAGACCTGCAAAGAAGAGAAAACTCACATGTAATGCACCAGGCACTTCACATTTTATATCAGTCAGTGATCTCAGCCACAACAACAGAATGCAACTCTGGCTGGAAATAAATTTCTAGACATTATCAACAGCTTATAGATTCTCCAGGAGGGGAAAAAAAAAAAAAAAACCAGTTTGAAGCCTCTTAGCTAAGAACAACACCCAAAATTACTCCACAGACTGGTCAGGTAGAGAAGTTGTTCTCGCCCTGAGGACACCAGGCTGTTGCTTTGTCACTGCCAGGTGCAGCCACTATTGTGTCTGGGAATAGAAGTACAGTAGTCTCCCAACACTTCTCTGTGAAGGATATATTCTAAGACCCCCAGTGGATGCCTGAAACTGTGGATAATTCTGAGCCCTATGTATGCTATGTTTTTTCATATATACCTATGGTAACATTTATAAATTAAGTGCTGTAAGAGATTAACAACAATAATTATGAATAAAATAGAATAATTATAACTACACTGTAATGAAAGTTATGTGAATACTGTCTCTATCTCAAAATATCTTATTGTATTGTTCTCATCCCTCTTGTAATGATGTGAGATGACAAAATGCCTGTGTGATGAGATGAAGTGAAGTGAATGACACAGGCATTTTAACCTAGTGTGAGACTATTAGTGACCTACTGACAATAGGTAGAAAGAGGATCATCTGCTTCTGGACTGTGGTTGGCCATGGGTGACTGAAACGATGGGTGGGGGTGAGGGGATTGCTGTAACCAAAGCATGTGGTGGATGGCTTATGGTGGATGGCATGTCAAATGTGCACCTGCCTCCCTGGCTCACTAGCCTCAGATTCATAGCTGTACAGATCCATGATGTATGGGCCTGATACACATAAAATGCTTAGAACAGAGCTCAGTTTCTCTGCCTAGAAAATGAGGTAACAAAAGTACCTACTTTTTCGGGTTGTTTTGAGCATTAAACAAGATGATAGATGTACAATTCTCAGAATAGCGCTTAACACAAAGTAAGAGCTCTATTAGGTTTTTTTTAATTAAAAAAAAAAGTTAGAACTGTTTTTATTCTGGAGGAAATGCCTTGACAAGACTACTTGGTTTAGAGGCTGAGACCCCGGGGTAATAGACAAGAGGGCAGGGAATGGCTCTCTTGCCAACCACCAGGGTTGTCCCATCCCAAGCTGGATGTTGACAAACAATATTAATGGACACCCCCTACCTCCCCACTGCCCTAATTCTAATTTATAATTTTCATTTCTCAAGCTGACCAGGAGTTCAACAGCCTCCCCTGGTGTTGCCACCCCAACCTCTGCTCTCGGTGATAGGAAAGGTGTGCAGCTCTCCTTGGTAGTTGAAATCAGAAGGGAAAAGGTGCTGGAAGTAGACATTGTCTCCTGTGTAATAAACAAACAGAAAGAACACTCAAAAAGGATAAGACTGAGAAGAAATGGGGTAGCCAACCCAAGCCTTCACTTGGAACTGAATAAATCCCGCTTTGTGAATGACCCAATAATCAGTCCAGTTTTCTCAGAGTTGCCTTCCAGGAATTTCCCTGAATGGGTATAATAATAAGATCCACGTTGGCTGTCGGAGGGAGAAAAGCCCTTTTGGGAGTCACTAAGTCTCAGATTAATCTTTGTTGCTCAGAATCTTCTGACTTTGTCTGGCTCATGGCCATGGAAGTTGGTAGGTTCTCTGGGCGCAGCTTGGTTGGACCAGTGAGGTGGGAAAAAGAAAGCTCTGTTCTGTGGTGTCAGGTATCCTTTCTGCTGTCAGCTTTCTCGAAGATGGGATGAATCATTGAGTCTGTGCTGTCAGATGGGTGATTGTAAAGATGCGTTACTTTTTCAGTGTCACCCATGACCATTACCGTGTCAAATACTTTCACAACAATAGTAACAAAGTAGACATTTCTGCAGTAACTTAATACAGAATCATGACAGAGTTATGGAACATTTGGGCCACAGAGCAGTGATTTCACTCATTCACTTGACAAGTGAAGAGACAGTTCTTTTATGGTCATGGAGGGTGGATATTGAGTTGTAGGCAGTAACCTAAGAGTCAAGGTTGTTCTCCCTGTATGTGTCTCCCTTTCCTCTCACAAAGCATAAGAATGGTAGAGATTGCTGACTGTTGCCTAGCATCCATTATTTCCTCCTCTTCTTAAATAGTAGTCCCGTACTCCCATTAGTAACTGGGAACATGGTTTCCCGACCACAGAATACATTCCCAGCTCAGTGTCTGGGTCTGACTCCTGAGATGTAAACAGACATGATTAATGCAATTGCTTGGTTGTCTTAGAGACAAAGCCACCTGTCCCAGATTTTCCACTACCCTCCCCTTCCCTTTGCTGAAAAAACACTGAAACTCTAGTAGCAGCCTTAGACCTACAGATGGAAGCCACTGGCAGAGGACAGCAAATCCCTTCCCCCATTCCCATCCATGTTCACCCTGAATCTCATTCCAGGATGCAAGATTCAATCTGCTTTATGATCAGCCCTGTGCATGTCATAGAAACTCAGAAAGTATTTGCTCCTGTCTCCATGATACCCTGCCTAATTCTTGACTCTTTGATTCTTTTCTTCTTCCAGACTTGGCTTTGCTGGCTGCTTCAGTCTCACTATTAAATAATTGATTTATTGTGTATTCATTCAGCCACCGCTATTAGCCTATTGTTTTCTTGGTACCAGATGTTAGTAACAATATTGATAGAAACAGGCAAGGGCTATCTTCATGGAGCTTATGGCCTACTCCTTGTTGATTGAAGGGCAGTGGAGGGGAAGCTCTTTGCTGCAGCTTGGGCCTAGAAGTCATTACCCTGCCCTACTTTGCAGTTGCCCACTGTGTTGACTGGGAAACCAGTTATTCAAGAGAGCCGAGCATGGTATGGTTAGGATTGTCAAGAACCCAGATGTGCTCAGTAAGCAAAAAGCCCATTGCTGAATGGCAAGAAGTAGAGGATGAAACCTTCCCCAAAGAGGCGGGGTACTGATTAGTTTTCCTTTAAAATGGTTTTATTAGGGGTGCCTGGGTGGCTCAGTCAGTTAAGTGTCCAACTCTTGATTTCTGCTCTGGTCATGATCTTGGCATTCTGGGATTGAGCCCCATGTTGGGCTCCATGCTCAGCAGGGAATCTGCTTGAGGTTTCTCTCCCTCTCCCTCTGCCTCTACCCCCACTCATGCATGTGTGCTCTCTCTAAGATAAATACATAAATCTTAAAAAAAATAGTTTTACTAGCTAAGTTGTCTTTTCTTCAATATAAAGCAATACAGATAATAAAAAATAAAAAATAAAATAATTGATAATCTTACCACGCAGGAGTCACTACTCTTAACATCTGTGTATATATTACACACTTTTCAAGTACATCACATTTATCATATCAATCATACATGCACAACTAAGAATGTTTCTTTTCCCCACATTTTAAAATTTCTGAAATCCCGATAGGTCTTTGAATCAATGTGTTTAGAAAGTAGCATGTCATGGTTTAATTGGCAGTATCTTTCTTCTTAGTGATCAGTAATTTAACAGTCCATTTTACAACTGATGACATCTGAGATCTAATGAAATAGATACATGTTCAGAGAAACGCTATCACCCTACAGTGATCTGAATTTTTCAATTAATATGTTGCAAACATCACCTTAAGTCAATAGAACTTTACATTGTCATTTTTAATTGGCAAAGAATATTCCACCATGTAATTGTACCATAATTTGCTTATCCATCCCCTGTTTCGCTACATTTATTTTATTTCCATTAATAAGTAACCATAGTAGGGGCACCTCGGTGGCTCAGTCAGTTAAGCTTCCAACTCTTGATTTTGGCTCAGGTCATGGTCTCAGAGTTGTGAGATTGAGTCCCATGTGGGATTCTGCACTTTTCTGCTTGAGACTCTCTATCTCCCTCTGCCCCTTCCCCACACTCATACACGCACTCTCTCCCACCCCCTCAGTAAATAAATAAATCTTAAAAAAATGTAATCATAACAGGAGAGGCTACATGCAGTGGAAGGCTGTGGGTGTTTGAAGAAAGGGGCTATGTAGGAACTCTCCTTACTTTCACTTCAATTTTGCTGTGAACTTAAAACTGCTCTAAACAATAAAGTCTACTCAAGAGAAATTAAAAACAAAACAAAACATTATGAGCAATGCAAGTCAAAGCAAGTCACATGGCCAAGCTCAGATTCAAAGGATAGAGGAATAAGGTCCACCTCTTGGTCAGGGAAGCTGCAAGTTCATGTTACAAAGGAATGTATATACAGAAATGGGAGGAATTTGTGGCTATTGTTTTTGACATTGAGCACACTTGAGGTGATTATAAACAGGGCAGAGACATGTTCAGATTTAAAATATAGAAAGATTATCCTGATGACTTTGTAGAAAATAATTTGGCAAGTGGCTTCGGTAGGGGTAGGAAGACTGTCAAGAAGCTATGGCTATGCTCCTCCTGGGCCATCGAGGTCTGAAGGATGAGTGAATAAGGATTCAAGAGGGTGCGGTCAGGGTGGTAGAAAGTAAGGCACTTATAAAAGATTCAGATGATTGAAATGTCAGAAATGATAGGGATGAAGATCAAGACAGCCTCAGGAAAGGAGCCGTTGTTACTGGCAACACAGAAGTTGATGTGTCCTTTCTGGAGCACTCCTTTGGGGGTTGTTGAAGAATTTATGAATTAAAGGGCCTCAAAATCTGCACGGGGGTGGAGGGATTCCCTCAGCAGCACATCCCTCTCAGTGGCTGATGCTCTTCAGGATGCTGGTGGAGGACAGGCTGAGCAGATGGAACCTGCCAGAGACAGAACCTGAAGAAAGACGTGTCTCACATTTTAATTTTTTATTATTATTTTTAAAGGTATTATTTATTTATTCATGAGAGATAGAGAGAGAGAGAGAGAGGCAGAGACAGAGACAGAGGCAGAGGGAGAAGCAGGCTTCATGCAGGGAGCCCGATGTGGGACTCGATTTCGGGACTACAGGATCATGCCCTGGGCCAAAGGCAGGCGCTGAACTGCTGAGCCACCCAGGGATCCCTAGAGAGCCTTTTTTTTTTTTTTTTTAAGAGCTATTTTTAAATAAGAAATTCCCTTTTCTATCCTTGAACAGTGAGAAGAAAGGGAACCAAGGGTCAATGGCAACATGTGGGGGAGACTTGAGACCCTGCCTGTTTGCAAGCCTCTGTCACATGATGTTCTCTCTCCGTCTTCCTCAGCCCCAGTCTTGTAGCTTCCTTGGTGCTTGCTCTTGCCACCACCCCTCAGCACGTGCTGTCTGTGCCTGGTGCATTCTGTCCCGCAATAAAATTCAGCCATTGAATAAGGCTCTGGGCCAGAGGCTGGGCTTGAATCCTGCTGCATCTCTTATGAGTTGTGTGACTTCAGCCAATGTTCCCCAGGCCTTGGCTCTCTTAAGCATAGAATGAAGGGTGCCTAGCTGGCCACATGGATTTAATAAATAGCTGTTTTATTATTGTTGTTGTTATTTTATTTTTTTAGAGCTTGCCCTGGCTTGTGGAGTCCCCTTTAGGGAGAGAGTGAGAGGGAGAACAGAAGTGCCCCAGAGAGCAGCATGGAGCCTTCAATCGCAGGCTCCATGCTTTGAAGATTTTCACCCATTGTCTGTAAACTTTTTGAGCTTGAGTTTTCTGGTCTGTAAAATAATAATGACTACTTTGATGGGTTTCAGTAAGGCAGAAATTAGTAAAAATTAGATTTATCTTAAAGTGATAGAAACCCTGTAATAACAGTGAGTTAAATCTGATAGTGTTTATGTCTCCCTCATGTAAAAGCCCAGAAGAGAGGGTCTGTGGCTGATGGGGGCCTTCTGCTCAGAGGGTCCTCAAAGACCTGACCTCCTCCCTCATCACTATGATGCATCTGCTTGGTTTCATGGTCTACGATGGTTCCGTGCAGGAAGAAAAATGGATGACAAAGAGTAAATCTGCACCATTTCTTCAATAAGTTTTCAGAAAACTGCCATGGGGCACTTCTGATAACACCCCATTGGCCAGAACTTGCTCATGCGGCTTCACCCAGTGGGAGAGTAGGCCAGAAAGTGAAGGTTTTACTCTGTTCAGCCATAAAAATGCTATTCCTTTAAAGGAAGGCGAGAGTGGGTATTGGAGAGAAGCTGGTTGGCTCTGGCCTATGTACACAATTTACTCCTTAGCACATAGTAAGCCTGCAACAGATGTCTGTTATCATCATTCTTATTGTCCATCTATGTACACTTTGCTCATTTGAGGACTCAGGAGAAAGGCTCTCAGCTCTATCATTCCTGGCACTGCCCTGTTCTGATCTCTGGAAGTCAGGAGCAATCTTGTACTTGTGAGGACAGATGTATTTTTTAAGGTGCCCTTCAAAAGCTTTACCCATGTGTTTGAATTTATTGGAAGGAGATCAATAAAATTGTGTTATTTCTATAAATTGGGGCATATTGAAGTAGAGAAGCACTCAGTCTTCATGGATTAAAATAGCGTTTAATCTTCAAATTGAATAGAAATGTCAATTTACTTTAAAAAGTAGCTGATAGAAATATATTTTATCTGAATAAATTATGTACGAAAGAAAAAAAAAGTTGGTAGAATTTGATGGAAATCTTCATCAATGACAAAGTGTTTGAAAATGTCGATATTGATATGGGGTTTTCCTCTTGAGTTAATTTAACCCAAGTAAAACATTAAATTCATGCAATGTTATCAAATGGGCATGCATATGTATGTTTTCAATCAGAAACTTGAATAGGATACTTCAAAGCCAGGAAGTGTTGTCTATGTCTGTTCTACTTGGCAGTGTAGAGGGTGAATTAAGTCACTGAGGACACAGAATTTAGGGAGGCATCACTCTCTGACCTGTGCAATTCCCTAGGTGTCACATTTGCCCCACCCAGTCCTGTCCCTGCCATTCAATGTGTAGCTTATCAATGGACAGTGTTAAAAAAAAAAGGTTGTTTTTTGTTGTTGTTGGTTTAAGAGGCATTGATTCTGCATTGAAAATTTCAAAATGTGTAAAGGTTTTTGGAATATACTGATTAGTATTTAAAGGAACCAAAAGAAGATTCACTGGAAATAGTCTGAATAAATGAGAAAATTCAGTTAATATCACTGAAATGCTACTAACATAACTAAAAAAAAAAATGATTCAGTTTATAATAAACCTCTTAGATACTGTCAGATAAGAAAACTAACTGCTTCTTACTCTTTAAAGTGGTATAATAATTAACAGTGTTCAATCACTTCTGTTCTTTTCATGAATTCATGACTATAAAAAATTAATAGGGCACTTCAATAAAATAATATATCTTCTCTTTACATTTTTCTTACAGAAGTGTTTTGTTTTGTCATTAAAACTTTTCCATTAATAAATCAAACAATAATCCCTCCAAAGAGAACCGATAGACTATCAAGCTCAGACTAAAGAGTTCAGGATGGCAGCCACCGGTATTTCTAATATATACAACAGATAAAATTCTCAGAAAGTACATGCAAGAAGCTCTACTACACGGATGGCCACAGAACATGGCCATTTGTCAATTTTACTGGTGATGACAATGGGACTACAGATATTCCCAAACTCTGCCACCCAACTTGAGCTCTCATTTTCGGCTTGATATTTTGCTTTTCCAGTTTTGCTAAGGACACAAACGTGATTTAAATCTTTGATGTTGGGGATCCCTGGGTAGCTCAGCGGTTTAGCGCCTGCCTTCGGCCGGGGACGTGATCCTGGAGTCCTGGGATCGAGTCCCACATCGGGGTCCCTGCATGGAGCCTGCTTCTCCCTCTGCCTGTGTCTCTGCCTTTCTCTGTCTCTGTGTCTCTCATGAATAAATAAATAAAATCTTTAAAAAAATAAAAATAAAAAATAAACCTTTGATGTATTAATTATAGTCAAAGACATATCCTACAACAAAGTAGCCTGGAATTTCATATCCAACACAATCTAGTCTATATCCAATAGTTTTGGGGAGCTTTTTTACCAGCAAATTTGCAGTGCTGACCATCTTCGGATGATACTGCTTGACTAAGGAAAGGAAAGCAAGATTTGCATTGTTTTGCCAATGCCAGTTGTATCTATAGCAACCAAGGCATTCTTTCCAGTTAAAGTTGCCAAATCATCTCCATAAATTTATTTTATGGCTCCAATTGAATGGTCATTACAATAGCTTTTTGGTCTCATAAAATCTGCAGTCAGGAGGTGGATATATTACTATTTTTGTTCAGTGCTTTGTAATAATCCAGCAAGTCAGTAGAGAATTTATAGTCCCCCTGGGGCATGCAGATACTCCAACTGGGCTGCCATGTGATAGCCTCCTATCTTCACAGATTTTCAGGTGTAAGCCAATTTGTTCTGTCCATGATTAGTCCTTTAGGAATAAGAACCTTTTCTAAATCCTTGGTGTAATGATTAGATATACAAAATAAATCTAGGTCATAACCTGGTTCAGCATCACCAGTTGTGATGCAGGGCTTGTGGGTTGCCATAATGGAATTAGATGAAGAGGACCACACAAGATTTTTTAAAAAAAAATATTTTATTTACTTATTCATGAGAGAGAGAGAGAGGCAGAGGAAGAAGCAGACTCCATGCAGGGAGCCCGATGTGGAACTTGATCCCGTGACTCCAGGATCACACCCTGAGCCGAAGGCAGGCACTAAACCGCTGAGCCACCCAGGGATCCCACAAGATTGTTTTTAACTAGGCATTTGAAATTCTCATATTGTTAAGACAGGTTGGATGACCAGGTCACCTCATAGCAGTCTCTTTTAGTAGGAAGGGCACTGGACTTATATACAGGCTGGCCAATTTGCCTTGGTTTGCCCAAGACTGTCCCAATGTTAGCACTGAGAGTCCGTCATCTGGGGAACCCTCTCAGCCCCAGGCAAATGGGACAATTGGGCATCCTAACTTGGAGTCAGAGTCCCACCTCTGTTATTAACTAGTTGTCTGACTTTGAGCACAGTGCTTCATTTCCTCATGGAATCTTTCCTCATGGGTATAATAGGGGGAGTGATACCTCTTATCAGGCCTCTTGTGAAGATCCTGGGTGAAAACAGTGCCTCATCCTTGGATTCTGGTATCAAGGCCCTGCTGGCTCCCAGGGACTCAGGGTGACAGTCTGCTGCTCAGTGAGATGGAGTCCTCTGTACCAATACAGTCCTAGCTGACTTGAATTTATAAGATGTTTGTGATTCAGTATTTGTAACCCAAGGACTCTTTTTCCAACTATTTACTAAAAGAAAATTCTGAGCCTTGGTAGTTTGAGATATTACCCTACGTGAGGCTCGACATCTGATTATGCTGATAAATATGTCTTGTGTTTGGTTATGGGGCTGTAGCATATCTTTGAGTTTTTAATGTATTCAGTGTCACATCAGGGAGATTTATAAGAAACACTACTGATGTTTAAATGCATTTGTAGAAAACCATTTTGAGTTTTTGAGTTATAACATGGACATCACTTGGTTTTCAAGAAAGTCAGGAGAAGTAAGGCTGGGTTTTAAATTGGAGAAAGGGATCTGGGCTTTTCCACTTTCATAATGTCATTTTCTGAGACATTAAAGGCATTGTCCTGGGAGCTTATTACTGGATCTACTGCAAATATTGGGGTTGATTTGAAGGGCAGGTAGTCAGGTTTTCTGTGTACTTTGTTTCTTAAATTTCCTTTCTTTGCTGAAGACTAATGGCTATTTTTCAGCCAAGGCCAGTGGATGAAAACCCAGAAAAAGGGATGCCTGGTGGCTCAGCAGCTGAGCGTCTGCCTTCGGCCCGGGGCGTGATCTCGGGATCTGGGATGGAGTCCCATATGAGGCTCCTTGCATGGAGACTGCTTCTCCCTCAGCCTATGTCTCTGCCTCCCTATCTTGCTGTGTCTCTCATGAATAAATAAATAAAAATCTTTAAAAAAAAAAAAAAAAGAAAGAAAAAAAAAGAAAACCCAGAAAAGAAGAGGATGAGTATTGGCTGAGTGTGTGACACAGTGGATAGACTGTGGATACACACAACTTGGATATAAGAATATTCTGGAAAATTAAAAATGCCAAACAAAGATAAGCTCTTACCTAACTATTTCTTCAAATCCAAAAAGCTCATTCATTTCATCTCAGTCCCAGAGTAGAAAGTCCCACTTTTCTGAGCCTCAGTTTTTCCTTGTATAAAATGGGAGTAACTTACCTACCTCATGGAGGGGAGTAGGAGAAAATGTTGGGGAAAGCATAGAACAAAGGTGGATTATTGATGTGGTGGTGGTGATGATGATGATGATGATGATGATATGATTTTTCAATTATCATCTTGAAATTCAAGGCAAAAATCGAATTTTTATAAATCTGACTCTATTTAAAATGCCCATATAAAAATTGAATATGTAAAGGAAAGCTGTGGCAAATATTCAAGGTAAGTATAACAATACCCTGCAAATAACAGCCAGCATGTAAACTGAAATACAAGGATGGCCAGCAGGAGGAGATAATCACGTTGGTATAACAGCCCATTTTATGGGCTCAGAGTGGACCTGACAGATGCATTATGTATGGGCTGTAGGGTATCCACATGCTTGTTCTGGCTCTTGTTCCATATGCTCTGGAAATTCAAGGGATTAAGCATTTAAACAATAACTCTGACTTGAGGAGGCTGATGTTTAAATGGAATGGTTATCTCAGGCCCCACATTTCAAGGCTTTTCCTTACTAATTCCAGCCCTGGGGCCCTCCTCACTGTCTGCTTTCTTCAGTCCCCTTCCAGAACTCCTTTGTGCTTTCATAGTGCCCAGTACTTCTCCTTTATTACACTCCTTGACTCTTCTCTCAATCCCATATCCAGCCTACAGAACATCCCATTAGCTTGACCTCCAAAATATATCTGGAACCTGACCACATCTCACCATCTTTCTCAAGCCCCTAATTACCTCAGGTTCTTGCAAACTCCTCTTTGACTGGTTTCCTGATTCTGCCTCCATTCAGTGAGTCTGATGCAGACAGACTGGTGCTTTTTTTTTTTTTTACAATAATTCATATATTTATTCTTAAGCAAATTATCAATAAAAAATTTAATACTAAAATGCCCTTACATTGAGTTTGCTGTTCATAAAACCTTTGTGGGTTTTTTGTTGTTGTTGTTGTTTGTCCGTTTTTAGTGTTTACATTGAAAAAAAAAATCCAACCATCCTCTTAGTTTACACATTTACAATACTCGTGCTTCGCCAGGTCTAACCTCCGGTTAGAGAGAGGGCCGCACCACATGCACAGATGGAAGGGGGGTGCTTTTGAAACACAACACAGATAGAGTCCCTCCTGAGGCTAAAGCTCTCTAAAGGCTCCTTGGCGCAGGAGAGCAAAAGCCAAAATGGACTGTAAGCCCCTCGGGGTTCTCTGCCTCCCCCATTCCAGGTCTGTGTGCCTCAGTTTTTCCTTTCTCTCCTCGGTTCATTTGCTCCCACAACACTGGCCTCCTCCCTGATTGCCATTCCCCATTTGGTGCCTTGCGCGGGCTACTCCCTCTGCCTAGAACACTTGCTCAATATCTGCACAGTAAGTTCTCTTCCCTCCTCACGTCTTGGCTTAAGTGTCTCTCTTTCTGGCAGTCTTCCTTGACCAGCCTCTATACGCTGTATTCCTCCTTGCATCTGCCCCTTCTCTGCACATTTCGTTAAATTTCATGGTGCTTCCTATGTGCTGGAGACTATCTTAAGCACTTCCAAAATATCCTGCTTACGTCTCACAACATTCCTCTGACGTGGGCCTTATTATTATTTGCATTTTATAGATGAGGGAAGTGAGGTACAGAAAACTTATGTGGCTTGACCAAAGTTCTAGAGCTCATGTAGGGGGGAGCCAGGCTGTACACTGCCTGGGCTGCCTCCCCTTGCACACCGCACCATGTGACAGAGTGTTTATGTATATGCTTATTTACTTTCTGTCTGCCTTCACTAGAATGTAAGCTGTAAGAAGTGCAGGGACTTTTGCCAGTTTTATTCATTGCTGTATTCCTAGGAAAGGGCTAGCATATTGTAAGTATTTGTTGAGTGAATTAATAAACTTATCATAAGTAAAATACATAACGAAAAGCGCACAAGGTCCATAAAGGCAGGGCGCTCAATAGGTGTCCTCAGATGAAATGGTGAATAGGTTCCAGCGTCCTTATCAGTAAACGAGGTAGGTGGCCTTTCAGGTCCTTCCCACTGGCAAGCTGGCATTGTCTTTCATTATGTTTTCTTTCATTTAATGTTCAGGAAGAGAATCACTGATGATTTAACACAGAGAAGTCACATAATCTCAAAAATATGCTTCCATCAAAGGGCTGCGAATGTTAGACAAGAGGAAGCAAATAAAGACCTTAGCACCCCGTAAGTTTTCATTACACAGAAACTACATTAGGAGGACAGTTATTATCTCAGACCTTGAAGAGTAGGTGGGTCAAGGAGAGTCTTCAGTTCAGTCACTGGGCTTCGCCCTCAGTCACTCTGGCCCAGAGGCAGAGATTCTGCATAAGAAAGAAGCAGAGGCCAGCGGGAGTGTTGGGAGGGGGGAGGGGGGGTTAATCTGGAAGGGTTTTCCAGGGACGCACACAGGGTGGGTCCCAGAGAGGAGGAGGAGGGACGTTGTTTCCTCATAGACCAGAGCAAAGTGCAGAACAGAGGGGAGTGGCAGCAAGTGAGGAGTTTGAAAAGATCAGGAAAAGGATAGCTACTCCAGCAACTGAAAAATTTTGTATTCTTGGAATTAGGGCCTAGTTCTGCATGAGGGACCATTGGATTGTTGCTTTCCACTCTAAAAGCACAGATGGAACCTAACTCAGGTCAAAGCTGGGATGCAGAGATGAATTAGGTGAAGTCTTTACCTTAAAGAATTCACAGTCTAGAGGAGACAAATGCAATGACTCATTCATATTCATTCATTCATTCATTCATTCAGCAAGCTTCCTTAAGCCCCACTGTCTATGGCTCTACGGCTCATGGTACTAAGACCTGCCTAAGCTCTCAGTGCACACATCCCAGACATTGCTTATAATAATGGTCTCTTTACATGTCTGCTCCTCCACTCTGGCTCGGCTTTTAGAAGGCCTCTGTCCTTTTCATTGCTCTAATTCCAATAACACAGTGCTATACAATAACATAGTTCAACTTATTGATTGAAACTGAAGTATAACCTATTAAATGCCAAAACAAAACCATAAAGGATGAAATAAAGCAGATCCTAAAATCAATACAGAGAGCGGCAAATTAACCCAACTGTGTATCACCTTGATAGCTCAACCATCCAGACAATGGGAGTTAATTCAAGACATGGGTTTTTTTTTTTTTAACATAATACCTTGACTGTGTATTATTAGTGAATTATATTCTGAGGGCATTAAAAATAACCACAAATAAGTCTTGAACTTTAATCAATAGATTTGCATGGACATACTTCATGTTTTGCAAGTAAGATCAAATGAGTCCATGGAACACATGTATAAAATGGGAGATGCTGAGGAAAACACCATGGTTTTGGATTTGAATTTGTGGGGGTCACTTTGAACCCATACATATCTGCAGATGCAAAAGTATTTAGCTACTTTGCTAGTTTTGCCATATTTATTTTAATTTCTCTGAGGTCATAATTCAACAAAATCTGTAGAATGCTTACTATATTCCAGACACCATACTGAGCACTTTACATGAAATATTTCATTTAATCCTCACCACTGTCACTGTGTGATATGTATAACTATTATTAGAAACATGAGAAGCTTGCCTACGGTAATGGCAAAACCAAGTTTGGTCTGACCACAGAACTGTGCTTATAAACACAGAGATAAGTAAGACAATTCATATTTTAGCCCCATCTTAAAACACTGCATTCATTTGTGACACTAAACTTGATCTTACTGCTAAAATAAATAACCCTTACAGGGGAACAAAAGACCCTTAGGAATCATCTAATTTGTCAATAAAAGCATTTGTGCTCAGTTGGAATACAGCATATTTTTAAAGGGTCTGAGAGGCAAAACTGTGGGGTTTTAGATCTGGCTTTGCCAATCTGGCATGTGGCTTTGTTTAAGTACATTAGACCCTCTCGCGTCTATGCTTCCTTTTTTTTCTGAATTGAAGGAGCTGGAAGACACAAGGAATCATAAACTCAAATGTATTCAGGGGTTGACACAAATGAATAAAGTGGCCCAATGACCCAATGGTGTCAGTGACCTCTCAGCTCCAGGTATGTACCCCTGAGGTCACCAGACCTTCTACTTATCAAAAGAAGCCAGGAACCTAGACTTTTATGTGACAACTTTCAAATCTTAAATTAAAAAAATAAAAAGCTTGCGTGAGTAAAAAATAAGGAAACAAAACAAAACAAAAACCCTAAAAAACCAAAACCAACTATATCAGTATGTGGTCCTTAGGCCATCATCTTGTAATTTTGCATCAGATGAACTCTGAAGTCCTTTCAAGGATAGTTTGTTGAAAATGAAATGATCCCTTCAGGCCTGGAACAGATGTTTTGTGCCTTAAGTTGTGATGCTTAAAGCTGATTATCTCATTCATCTTCTTAAACTCTTCAAGGTTATGTTGGGAAAGTGGATGAGTCTTGGTACCTCTTTGGACCGCCTTCTGCTTACCTTTGGAATGAAGAGGCTGAAGGTCTCTGAGAAAGGAAAAAAAAATTAGTATCTATTGAGAACATGCTGTATGTCAGGGACTTCTCGTGAATCATACCATTTATATTAGTTGGGATTCTCCAGAGAAACAGAATCAGTATGATGTGTTTGTGAATATATATATATATACATATATACACACACACATATATGTTTATATATACACTCACATAGAGAGATTTTTTTAACTTTTTTTTAAGTATGCTTTAACACCCAACATGGGGCTCAAACTCATGACCCTGAAATCAAGAGTTGCATGCTCTACCAACTGAGCCAACAGAGTGCTCTGAAAGAGATATTTATTTTACGTAATTGGCTCATGCGATGGTGGAGGCTGACAAGTTTAAAGTCTGCACAATGGGTTAACAGGCTGGAGATCCAGGAGTGGTAATAGTGCGTTTCAAGATTGAAGCTTATCTGCTAACAGAATTCTTCCTTGTTCAGGGGAGGTCCATTTTTGTTTTTTATTCAGGCCTTTAACTAGTTGGGTGAAGCCCACCCACACAAAGGACAATCTCCTTTACTCAAAGTCCACTGATTTAAATGTTAATCTCATCTACAGAAAACACACTCTCAGAAACATCCAGAGTAATATTTGACCAAATACCTGGGTACTGTGGCCCAACCAGGTTGACATATAAAATTAACTATCATACCACTTAATCCTCACAATGATCCTCCTAAGTAGACTACTGTTCCTATTTTACAGATGAGGAAACTGAAAATCTGAGAAATTAAATGACTTTTAGAAAAAATGATTAGGAGCAGAGCTAGCATTCAAACTAAAGTCTGTCTAACTCCAAAATTCATTTCTTCACTCAGTTTTATCATGATTCTAGATATTAATGCTACTATTTGAAAGGATTTGCTTTGGTAAGGTCCAACATTGTGATAGATTCCAGGATCAAGGGAGCTGACTGCAAAACCCAGAGCTCCAATCTGGACATACAGGGAGACACCCACAAGCGGATACTGTCAGCCAAGTTGTCTACATAGATTACATCATGGATGCTTCTTCTGTGGATTCAACAAGGCAGAAGCTAAATGAGCCAGGGAATAGTTTTCCTACACTTGGACCCTTTTCAAGCTGTTTACATTCTATCCAACAAATATTCACTGTGCATTTCCTGCATGCCAGGTATCTTGCCTGGAGGCTATGGATACAGAGATGCATGAGACACATCCTTGGCATCAGGTTGCTGTGTATCTAGTTAAGGAGTAAGGCAAACACAGTGCTGTAAATGGATCCCTGCAGGGAACCAGAGAAGGGAGACCTGGTACCCTATCTCTCTGACTCTGGGGTCCAGGCCTCTCTGGATTTTATTTCCTTGGAGCCTAGCACACTGCCTAGCATTTAGTAGGTGTTCGATAAATGCCCACTGAATGTCTGCATGGGTGAAGGAGTGAATGGAAATTTACTTATTCCCATGTTTGCACCCTTTGCTACATGGTTATCTCCTTAAGGGCAGGGGAAGGGGCTAAAAACATGGACTCACGACTTGGGTGATCTGACTCTAAAGTCGAGCCACTTCTCTTACTGGCTGTGGAATATGATCTCTCCATGGTTCAGTGTCTTTGACTATGAAATAGTGCTAATCATAGCACATGCTATGATACCACTGTGAGGATCACAGGAGTTAATGAACTGAAGATACTTAGTGGAGCACCTCGCATGGAGCAAATGCTCCAAAATATTACCTGTTTCATTGACATGGTCACCATTAATTTCTGTCTTTGGGATATAGCCCGACTCTCTAAGTAATTGTGGGTGATCAATAGTAACTGAACTAACTTATCTTGGGCTATTGGAGAAAGGGAAGGGTGGGCAAACCCTTCCTTTCTTTTCCTTTTTGGCGGCTTCATCTCATCTCTCTGCTGGATTTCCCTTAAAACCTCACTAACTCTTGAAACCTTGGAGACCAGGACAGACTAATCCCTAAATTATTCACACCCCAAGGTGAGTTGCCCATCCTTATGTGGATGAGGAATTAGGGCCTTCTTTGAAGCTTGAAGGGAAGAAGAGCAGGGCAGCCTTCCTCCCTGCTATTCAGGCACTCATTGCATCTCTAGCTGTTCGCTGGAAACACATTCCATTCAGACATCAGCCAAGTTAGCCCTCTTTGGAAGAGGCCAACTCTCTATAACTGATTCCTAGCCCTGCCAGTGGAGCCTTCAGGACTCTTCTAGATCTCTGGCTTCCCTCACTTTTCCACATACTATCTCTTCAGCAGTAGGAATATTTTCAACCCATAAGGAGAATGTGTCTGATGCTTTGGGTATCTCTGTGAGGAGGCAGGTAAGTGGACATTGCCTTGAGGATTGAGTTAGCATGGAAATAACTTGCTCTTTGGCCTTGGGCAAGTCGCTTCACCTTTCTGGGCTTCAATTTTCTTGTGCTTTTAAGTGAGAGAGCTGGACAAAGTGATTTCTAAGATCATTCTTGCTCTAAAATTCTATGATCATCAAATCATCATGTCAGTAAGTGGCCACCAGCAAATATGTGTGGAAAGGAATGCTGTTTTGGGAGATCAGTCTAGCAGCAGCTTATAGAACAGACTGGGGATCTAGCAGACCCTGCAAAGGAGAACCATGTAGATCCCCATTAGATTCAAGGAATGTGACCTCTCCCTGTGTTCACAACTAGAGGGACCAAAGTATTCAGTGCCTCCCCTTCCCTATCATATGCCATCTGATACCCAGCTAGCTTCCAGTGATTCATAGCAAGGATTCCCACAATTCCTAATGAGGGCAACCTCACATAAGCCATTCTCTGATAAATATTCTGTGATTTCCTTGAAAATGATAAATATGGGGTAGCCCGAGTGGCTCAGCGGTTTAGCACCACCTTCAGCCCAGGGCCTGATCCTGGAGACCCTGGATCGAGTCCCACGTCGGGCTCTCTGCATGGAGTCTGCTTCTCCCTCTGCCTCTCTCTCTCTCTCTCTCTTTCCCTCTCTGTCATGAATAAATTAAAAAAATCTAAAAAAAAAATGATGAATATGGCTAATTCTCAGAAGTCCTTGCTATACTTTTGTTTGTTTTCAGACCAGAGGAAGTTGGGAACATTTTTAGAGGGATCAACTCTCCTGGCTTCTCACTTAGTTACACCATGTTCAATTAGACCATGCAGTGCCACTCTGGATGTGACGTGGCATGGAATCATCATAATGGCCAGACTTCTAATTTGGAAGACATCGACTTATCTTTACATTTCACCTTTATCTTGGCTTGGCAGAAATTCATTAATAATGGGAAAAGATTACAAAAAAATGTTCACATTTCAATTAACCTTCAAGTATCCTTGTTTGAATTCAGTCAAAAGTTTTTGCCAGAGAGATGCAATAAAATGTATTTGAGCCAAGGGTGGTGGGGGGAAAGCAAAACAAATATATTTTGGAAGAAGGAATAATATTCTAAAATATTTTGCTTTAGAGTAGCAATATATTGAATTTTCTCTCTGAAAATTGTAGTCAGTTAAGAATATATTCTAGATAGATACGTAACAAAGAAAAATTAATGAATATAATCTTTGGATGACAGATTCCAGATTGGACTGATAAAAAATGTCAGAGCATTTAGGGTTTGGTCCTAGATTCTCAAGTGCAAGGCCTAACTTCCTTGATGTCTATGGTGTCTTTGTCAAAAACTCAATGATGGGAAATATTTATGGTTGTTTTGTCACATTATTTATCTGAAGTCAATGGGAAACACCTAAGAGTTCCCTTTTCCTTTCAGCTTCAAAATGCAAGTGATTCAGAAAACACTCAGGTTATTTATTTCTGGATGAGAAAATTAATGACAGCCCTCCATATCCCAAATTTTGGTATTCAAACTTGTTCTTCAACTTCTGTTAGGTTGACACATCTTATTTTGTAGGTCTTGGGCTTTTTGGAGAGTGAAGAGGAGAATTTGAGGTTACATGTAATATAAAGATTATAGCAAAGTTTATTGAAATACTTGCTATCCTAAAAAATTATTTGTATAAGGTTGATTTATAAAAATTTTTATAACTTTGTATGTAATTATAAAACAAAATTTGGGAAATATGTTTAAAAGAGGAAGAAAATAAAAACCACTGCTAATTCTGTCATCCAGAGATAATCACCATTTTCATGTTTTTGCTATAATACTGAACTTAATGCTGGCAAAAAGTAGGTACTCAAAAAGTTAGTCTATTGTGACACAAAGAAATGGAAGGAAATTCCATGCCCATGGATTGGAAGAACAAATATTGTTAAAATGTTTCTATACTACCTAAAGCAATCTACCCACTTAATGCAATCCCTATCAAAATACCAACAGTATTTTTCACAGAACTAGAACAAAAAATCTTAAAATTTATATGGAACCCTAAAAGACCTTGAATGACCAAAGCAATTTTGAAAAAGAAAAGCTGGAGGTATTACAATTCTAGACTTTAAGTTATATTACAAAGATGTAGTAATCAAAACAATATTATACTAGTTAGAGAAAGACAAATACCATATGATGTCACTCATATGTGGAATTTAAGAAACAAAACAAACAATCAGAAAGGGAAAACAAGAAACAGACTTTTAATTCTAAAGAACAAATTGATGATTACCGGGGGGAAGTGAGTGGGGTGATGGGTGAAATAGGTGATGGGGATTAAGGAGTGCACTTGTCATGATGAGCACCAGGTGATGTATGGAATTGTTGAATCACTAGATTATACACCTGAAACTAATATAACACTGTATGTTAACCATATGAGAATTATAATTTTTTTAAAGAGTATTAATCCATTGACCATGTCCTCAAGTGTTGATTATTATGAAGTGTGTGTGTGTGTGTGTGTGTGTGTGTGTGTGTATATATGTATATATATAATCTTCTTAATTGCAATAAATTATTTTTGGGGTGCTCTCAGGATCAGTACTTCAGGAGGGGAGGCAAAATAATCAACTTTGGGGAAAAGGAGAAAAGGCTACTATGCAGTGTCAGCAAAGGCCTCAGTTGATCCCAAAGGGAGCTGAGATGTTCTTTCAGGTGTTCTTTCCTTGAGGCAAAGAGATTTCTCTCTTTCTCTCTCTCTCTTTTTTTTTTAATATTTTATTAATTTATTCATGAGAGACACACACAGAGAGGCAGAGACATAGGCAGAGGGAGAAGTTGGCTTCCTGCAGGGACCCTGATGTGGTGCTTAATCCTGGAACTCCAGGCTCATGCTCTGAGCTGAAGGCAGATGCTCAACTGCTGAGCCACCCAGGCATCCCAGATTTCTTTATTCCTCAAGCAGAGTTTTCTTTCTTAGGCCCATAAGTCTCCAAACATGTCTACAGAGGAAATTAGAAACTTCAAAGAAGCACAAAGGAGAACTAACATCTATAGTTTCACCATGAAAGGACTATAGTTTGGCGCATTTCCTTCTGCTCATTTTTCTTTTTAAGTAACCCTTTTTCTTCTTCAGAAACTTTTTACCTCTGTTTTGAAAAATCTAGAAATAACAATCAAAACAAAAGTAACTCTTAGATTTACCCCTATGGACCTTAATAATTTTTTGCGATTTTTTTTGGGGGGGGGGTTTAAATAATGAGGTCACACTGCAGATATAATTTTCCTTTTTCTTTTTTATTGATTTGTTTATTTTAGAGAGAGGGAGAGAGAGAGCATGGAATGGAGGAGGCAGAGGAAGTGAGAGAGAAAGAATCCCTAGTAGATTCCCCATTGAGCACAATCCCATGACCCTAAGATCATATCTGATCCAAAATCAAGAGTTGGATGCTTAATGTACTGAGCCACCCAGGCACTCCTGTGGACATAATTTTCTGGCTTAATTTTTTTCCCTTCAGTTTTTATTTTTTTCAGATTTTATAGATACACATAGAGTCAAAAAGTTTTGAAAGACATAAAAACCAGTCTCTTGACTTTACCAATTCCCCTTTCCTCTTCTCCAGAAGTAAAGTTGTTCACCTCTTGCTGTATCTTACAATGGATGGTATCTTAGAGTTGATGAATTGAGATATCAAGAAATATTTATAAGGTCAATACTCTTGACCCAGATGTTTATTGTAGTGTTATTTCTATCAAAAACTTGGAAACACAGCCATAGGTCAATTAGATAAATAGAGCACTCCAGTTGGATGATTAATTATGTGGCCATAAAAATAAGCTTTAGGAGACTTCCCAATGATTTGGAAAATTCTTTTTTTTTTAAGATTTTATTTATTTATTTGATAGAAAAGGGGAGAGAGAGAGAGAGAGAGAACAAAAGCAGGAGGAACAGCAGAGGGAGAGGGAGAAGCAGGCCTTCCACTGAGTGGGGAGCCCAACACAGAGCTCCCCCCCAGGATTCCAGGATCATGACCTGAGTTGAAGGCAGATGCTTAACTGTCTGAGCCACCCAGCCTCCCCTGATTTAGAAAATTCTTATGTTGTCATGTTAAGAGATATAAAGTGGGCTAGAGACATCTGATGAAAGATGATGGATGAAACACAAGCATTTACTTTTTCTGACTTCCAAAATCACACTAAATGGGAATAAGTGAGACATATAAAGAAAAGCATAAATCTTTCAGGGTAAAGATTTTGAGAGGAGAGTTAATGACAACTACATTTTGGAAGGTAGAAAACAGCTGCAATTGAGTGGACTTAGTAAACTGAAAAAGCTAAATTTAAGCTAGCACAGGGGGAAGTCAAAATAATTCAATTTTATCCTGCTTATTATGGGTTGACTTATATTCCCCCACAAAATCATACATTGAAGCCCTAATGTCCAGTACCTCATAATGAGACTGTATTTGGAAACAGGGCCTCTAAAGATGTGATTAAGTTAAAGTCATTAGGGTAGGCCTTAATCCAATATGATCGATGTCCTTATAAGAAGAGACTAGGACACACAGCTGCACAGAGGGATGACCATATGAAGACAGAGGGAGAAGATGCCATCTATAAGCCAAGGCAAGAAGCTTCAGAAGGGACCAACCCTACTGACACTTTGATTTTGGCCTCTTGGCCTCCTAAATTGTGAGAAAAGACATTTTTGTCATTTAAGCCTCCCCTGGCTGTGGTATATTGTTGTGGCAACCCAAGCAAACTATACACATCACCAATCCCTCAGAAAGAATTCATAAAAATAGATACCTCTGGAAACTAAAGGAGAGGGGTGTGTCAGACCAGAGGATTCCTTAGTCTGTATAAGAAATATTTGAAATTCTCATATTCTCCTCTGCTCCTTGGGTGATGATTGGAGGTTTATTTTCTAGAGAGGATCTTAGAGGATGTGGCAATAGTCGCATGCAAAAGCGGTGGTAAATACAAAAACAAAAGGAAGTGTCAGGTGGAATTCTCAATGCAGAGACGTTGCTCCCACTCTTCTTTTTCCACTTAATCTTTACAAAATTGAAGTGTGGCTTTGCCATTCAGAAGAGATTTGAAGAATCTCCTCTAGTAATTTTGACCAGCCCATGACATCAGAGGTTTCCTCAATGAAATAGCCCTGTCAGAACACCCTATAGTGAAGCCCACAGTCAAAAAGCACTCCTGCTTCTGTCCCCTGTGCCCAGAACTTCCAATGACCCAAGTCATTTTCTTCCCTGGGCACCCCAGATGCCCTTCCTCCTGAATTCCCAGTTCAGTTCCCTCAAAGGAAGTCTTCTTCACACACCCTGTCTTTAGTCTTCAATTCCTGTTCCTTGGGTGCCCTGTATAAATCACTTTGTTGGCAGAAAACAGATGGCACACTTAGAGGGTAATTACAAAGCGTTGGAAGAGCGGTCATCTTCCAAAGGTCTGGGCAGGGTTAATGGAACCAAGGGAGAATAGAAAGCATCCGGTGAATAGCAACAGAGGGGAGCTATTATTATTCCTAGGTATGTGTGTTAGAGGGACCTGGGGAAATCTGTAATCACTGGAGAGAGACTGCCTGCTAAGGAGACTAGCCATAGGTGAGGAACGTAGCCACTGCTAAAATCTCAGACTGGAAGAGCAGAGTAGGAATGACAGTCAGCTGATTTTGGCTGGTGTGGGTCCAAGACTGGAGTCCTCACCTGATCCCTGCTGGCACCATGAGTATGCTTTAGGAAACTTGTCTTAGTACCCTCTCTTTCTTCCTATTGCACCCCCATCTCCAACCAGTGTTTTACATTGGCTGAAGCCAACCAGGAGCCAGAGGGCATGGGAGCCCGGGGCATACACACCATAGAGATCAACCCTCAGTGTCTGTGAGGGGTTTACAACACCTCTAAGTCTCCTGATCTTTTGCAAATTCTCAGGACTGTGGCATCTGATTCACAACTCCCTTTGATATCTGAGATCTATTTTATCTGTGTATCTCAGTTGAGAGATCCAATTTACCCTTTTGTTACAATTGCCAAATCAATTATATCATCAAGTTCTGATCAGAAAAAAAAAAAAAGTATTCTAGGTATTTACAACAAAGGGAATTTAATGCAGGGAATTTATTACATCAGTAATGGAAAAGGCCAAGAAGCCAAACAGGGACTAGAGATGAGTAATATCAAGAAACCATCACTGCCCCCAGGCTAGAAAATCAAAGGGAGGAGAATGTGTCAACAGAACCTAGGGGCCAAGTGACGTGGCTGGAGATGGGACCATGATGAACCCGAAGGTCAGAAGCAGGGATGACAAGCTTGCTGATCTCGGCAGAAAGTGTGGGGGAGTTGCATTCACTTCTCCCTCCTCTTTGCCCTCCAGGCTCTCACAAACTCCTCCACTGATTGAACTCAGCAAGAAGCCAGAGGACACAGGAGCCCTCAGGTTCAGCACCCTCATGGATACAGAGTAGAGCAGGGCAAGATAAACCTGAAGGTGTAGTACATCGAGAGCAGGACGAAGAGCTGTAAGAGCCAATCTTCTTCCCATCAATCCTCCGAGAATCTCAGCAGTCTTCTTAGTGCTAAGGGAGTCAGTTCAGCTTTTAAATGTCCTAAGCACAGAGTGTATTTTCTGGCCACACTGCACCACTGAAGAACACTAGTCTGACCTTGTAGTAAAGACACAATAACTCTTCAAGGAGGTCTTACTCTTTGACTGTCACACTTGGACAATTGGGTGTATGCTTGGGCTCTCATGGTAGGAACACTTTGTTGAAATTCAAATGCTTAGCAAGCCCCCAGAAGCATGATCAAACCAGCATGGTAGGGTTGGATAGAGGTTTCAGGCAGAGATACATACCAGCCAGAATCAGCATTTCTATCATGGAAACTTGGCTTGGAGCCTGACTTTCCACTTCCTCATATGGAATTCCCCACTGGAAGCTTAACCTCAGCCAAGATCATTCCAACCACCAAATACATTCTACTAGTGTTGAGTTGCAAAAGGAAGGTTTTCAAGTTTTTCCCTGTTCTCTCAGGAAGCTCTTTGGCCCCTAAGAACATTTCCATCTCTAATCCAGTAACCAACTCTATATCAAAGAAGAACTGGGAGAGTCAATTTGTTAATCCAGATGTTCTGCTACCTATCTTCCATCAATAAATGCCCACTGAGTCAGCTGAAGACCTTGTTAGAATATAGATTATTGGGTTTCTGCTTTTAGAGGTCTGTGATGGGGATTGGAACCAGCACCCCAGTTCTCATCTTTTAAAGCTGTGCCCCAGTTTAAGAAAATCTAACATAGGGGCATCTGGGTGGCTCAGTCAGTTAAGCCTCTACCTTGGCCTCAGGTCATAATGCCAGGGATTGAGCCTGCATCGAGCTCCCTGCTCAACGGAGAGCCTGCTTCTCCCTTTCCCTCTGCCTGCCTTTCTCCCTGCTTGTGCTATCTCACTCTCTCTCTCTGTCAAATAAATACATACAATCTTTAAAAAACAAAAACAAAAACAAAAACAAAACAAAAAAAAACTAACATAAAAATCTCAGCTTCTAGGACAGAAAATGACCCTAAATGATTTATTGACTTCAAAATGTTTCAAAAGCTCTATTAAGAAGTTCACTGCTGGGATCCCTGGGTAGCTCAGCGGTTTAGCGCCTGACTTCAGCCCAATAGTGTGGTCCTGGGGTCCTGGGATCCAGTCCCATGTCGGGCTCCCTGCATGGAGCCTGCTTCTCCCTCTGTCTGTGTCTCTGCCTCTCTCTATGTCTCTCATGAATAAATAAATAAAATCTTAAAAAAAAAAAAAGTTCACTGCTAATTTTCTTTAAATGGAAACTTCTATTTCATTAAAATATAATTCAAATTACAACAGCTTTATTTACATAAAACTTGAAAAAACTTTCATAACACTTTTAAAAGATTGGTTTTATTATGAAAAATAAGGTCTACCTATAATCTAATGAATATTCTTGAAAATACTGTTAGGAAGCACATTCCCTTTTGCTGATTTCTGAAAAGTTATAAGCTGAAATACATCTGATCAAATAATTAGAGAGCAGAGTAAGTCAGTATATAATTGAGAACTGAATTTTCAGGTACCAACTAAACATGCTTGTGCTTTGAAGCCTATCATTCTGTAATTAAAATCTTGAAATTCAAGTTCTTTATGCAATAGTATGGAATGTGAGGAGAAAGAATACGAATTTCATCATCAATTTAGGAAAGCCTGGGCTTGTGTTCTAATCTCAGGTTTGCTATTTACTCTTTTTGTGACTTTGGGTAAGGTAATTAACTCATCTGAGACTCAGCTTTCTCAAAATTTAGTGGCTTAGAACAGTAACCATTATATTGTGCAGAAATCTGTGGGCTGGGAATCTGAGGGGGCAGGGGTCCAGCTGGAGCAGCTCAAGTCTGCCCCCACATGGTCTCAGCTGGCATGGCTCGTTGGGGACTAGAGGACTCCAGGTGGCCTCACTCAAGTGTCTTCTGTCCTAGCTGGAACAGTTTGAAAGGCTGGGGACCCACTAGTTATGACTGGGCCTTGCTCTTCTGGTGTTGGTTGGAATCACTCATATGTCTGGAACCTAGCTTATTCTCTATGTGTTCTTTTCTATGGATAGTCTGGGCTTCCTGTGGTTGGCCACATTCTCCTCTGAGTCAAAGAACAATCCATGGAGACTCCTTAGAGTGTAGGCCTAGAAATTCCAAAGCATCACATTGGCTGCATTCTGTCGGTCCAAGCAAATCACAAGGCCAGCTCAGTTATGGAATTGGGGAAAGTGACACCTTTCCTGATGTGAGGAGGGGCATAGTGATCACCTTTGCAGGCAATCTACCACAGAGACCAACAAGAAAAGTCAGCTTTGCCACACTTCTCCATGAACTTGACTTCCCTCAGTGTTAGTCAAAGTTAAAAACTGAAGAGCACTCAAAGCCTATGTACGGAGAGGGTATGGTCTCAAAGGGAGAGGAAGGGAATAGTGACTGAAATGGAACTGAAAAAAGCATTCTGACAAACCTATACACACTGAAACCCGGGATTGCAAGCGCAGAGCCACAGCTACGTCTCACCACTCCTGTATCCACTGCAGATGGCATTAATCAACAACAAAGTCCATGTGTGCCCTTAACATTCTTCTTCCCAGGTCGAGACTCTATGCCACCATTACAAATCTACCAGTCTGAAAAAGAGAAGACCATCTATCTACCACTCCGGCTCACCTTCTGAGGGGTAGGGGAGATGTGACTGTTTTAAGTATGCTCCACAGATTGATCTTGGCATACCTTCCCCTCTCCTGCTTGAGGCCACTGCTTTACCCCTTAGCTTGGAGCAGCAGAGTGCCCTTAATAAAGTGGTTTTTGAATGGGATTGTTTGGTCCTCACACCTCAGATGAAAAGAGGAGAAAACTGAGACTCAAAGAAGTTGCATAATCTGTCCAAGTTCTGCAGTGGGATAGCAGTGGCCCCAAGTAATCTCTTCCTACTGTGCATAAAGCCTCCCATAATCTCAGACTCTCAGAATCATAGACTGTAGGAGCTGAAATGATGGCATCAGGCCTAAGCTTTTTGTTTTTCAGGTTGAGAAACAGAGGCCCAGAAAGTGAAAGTTCTTTCCAAGGATCGGGTCCAACTGAGGCAAGTTAACATCAGAACTGGCACCCAGCGTTCATGATTCCTAGTGAATTGCCCTTAACCTCAATTTCAGCAGTTAATTAGTGCAGCTTGGCTGACTTCAAACTTTTGGCTTATCCATTTGGTTGATCTGTGCTGTGAAATCAAATAGGCAGGAGGTGGTTTCTCACAGAGTCTGACCCACAGCCTGAAGGAGCTCCCATACCTTAATTTTGTTATAAAGGCTGTGGAACATTTAAATAAATCTTTGGTTTTAAAATTAACCTATGCAAACAAGATGCCAAAGATAGGAAATATGATGCTCTGCCAGATTTTGTTACTGCCTTTGATTTAATATTTTAATAAGGAGGCATTTCATACAGCAGCCTGAGGCATTTTACTAAGAGTAAAAATGTTTAAAAAATTTGATGAATTATTTATGGATAAACCTAATCTCATTAACTTCTTGTATTTACTTAATAGATGTACAACCACTCAACAGAGAGATTTCCAGACCTGAAAACTGTGATTAGGGACAATGAGACAAGTCAGTGTGATTGTCATTTTTTGAGTGCTACTGGGAACCAGGTACTCAGCTATATTAAGTCATTTAGCCTTTATAAAATCTAGGTGCAATAAGCGTTATATGCCTCAGTTATGAATAAGGAAACCGAGACCCATAGAGGTTTTCTCTCTACTAGCATCTGTACCCAAACAATGTACCACCTTGGACGATATCAAAAGCCAATTGTGTATGGACCAGATCTTAATTCTCTTGCCTCCTCAAGAACATTTCCCCCAAAATTTCCCTCTGTTTTTTTCTTTTTTTTAAGATTTTATTTATTTATTCATGAGAGATACAGAGAGAGAGGGAGAGAGGCAGAGAGAGAGGCAGAGACACAGGCAGATGGAGAAGTAGGCTCCATGCAGGGAACCCGAGGTGGGACTCGATCCCAGGTCTCCAGGATCATGCCCTGGGTTGAAGGCGGCTCTAAACCACTGAGCCACCTGGTCTGCACCCTCTGTTTTCTATAACATTGTTTGCTTTTTGCTAGACTATTCTTATCAGCACACAAACATGCGGTTAATTTTCCCACTTAACAAAATGCAGACACAAAACAGAAATATGCTTTTCTGCATCCCTGGATTGGTGATCTTACTTCTTAACTACCTTTTGCAGCAAAATTCTATGAAAGCGTTAAATTCACTGATTCCTATTCTTTTCCTCCCATTGTCTCCTGAACTCATCCTGTCTGCCTTTTGCCCCACTACACTATCAAGAGAGTGTAGAGTTAAGGTCATAACTACCTCCATGCTGCTAAATCCACTGGCCCTTCAGCAGTATTCACCTTCCTTGACATCTGACACAGTTGATTGCTGCATCCTCAGAAACACATTTGCTTTCCTTGTATGGGATACCATACTTTCCTGGTTATGTCCTACCTTCTTGACCACTCTTTTGTCTCCTTCCTATACCCCACCCCCCAGCCTCAGGCCTTGGATTCCACCTCCTTCTTTTGTTTGCCTCTCATCTTGTGGCTTTAAATACCACCATAAACTGACAGTTTTCACAATTACATCCTTTCCTGAGCCCCAGAATCAAATAATCAAATATCTCTTGAAATCTGCACTTGGCTACTTAAGAGCTAGCTCAAATTTAACACATCCCAAACAGACCACTCCCCATTCATGCCCCTTAAATCCTACTTAATTCTCAGGCTTCTCCTATCTCAGTGATTGACAACTTTCTCCCTCCAGTTGGTCAGGCCAAAACTTTCAGAGTTCTGCTTGGCTTTCTCTTTGTATGCAAGGTAGTCCAGTCAGTTGTGTTTTCAAAATATATCTAGAGTGTGCACATGTACTGGTATTTTCCCTGTTATCTCTGTGACCTAAGATACTCTCACTCCTTATCTGGATTCTGGCAACAGCCTCCTATCTGGTCTTCACTTTTGCTTTTCTTGTTTCTAGTATTTTTCCACAAAGCAGCCAAGGATTTCCTCTTAGACTTTAAACAAGCACAGGACATTTTCCCATGCGCCCTGTAGTGTTGTTAGATCTTTATTGATTTTTAAAGAAGCAAATAGCGAAGGGCATTTAGGTTTTTATGTAAAAGTTTCACAATGTTAGTGACTCTAGTTGACCCTTGAACATCATGGGGGTTAGGAGCATGAACCTCCTTGCACAGTTGAAAAGCCATGTGAACTTTTGACTCCTCTGCAGCTCAACTACTAATAGCTTCCTGTTGACCAGAAGCCTTACCAATAAAATAAACAGTCAATTAACACATATTTTGTATATAATACATATTACATGCTATATTTTTACTGAAAAATAACCTAGAAAAAAGGAAATTTTATTCAGGAATTCATAATGAAGAGTACTGTATAGTATTGTACTATATTTATTTTAAAAAAGAGAAATCTAGGGATGCCTGGGTGGCTCAGCCGTTGAGTGTCTGCCTTTGGCTTGGGGCACGATCCTGGGGTCTTGGGATTGAGTCCCACATCGGGCTCCCTGCATGGAGCCTGCTTCTCCGTCTTCCTGTGTCTCTGCCTCTCTCTCTCTCTCTCTCTCTCTCTCCCTCTCTCTGTGTCTCTCACGAATAAACAAGCAAAAAACACAAATAAATATTTAAAGATTATTGTTTTTTAAAAAAAAAAGAGAGAGAGAAATCTACATGTAAGTGTACCCACGCAGTTCAAACTCATGTTGTCCAAGGGTCAACTGGAATTACAAATGTTAAAAATACTGTGGAGGATACCAAAAATCACATGTCAGCTGACAACTTTTCGTTACTTTTGCACTAAGTCCAACTCCCTGCTGAAAAGGCTGTTCTGGTCTCTCACTAGACTTGAGTCTCAGTTCAATGTGTTGGTACCTTTGGTATTCTATTCGTCTTCCTCTATGTGTGTGTGTGTGTTTCGGGGAGGGTAGTACTTTTTTTTTTTTAATTTATAGATTTTACTTATTCATTCACGGGAGATACAGAGAGAGAGGCAGAGACACAGGCAGAGGGAGAAGCAGGCTCTCTATGAGGAGCCCGATGTGGGACTTGATCCCAGGACCCCGGGATCACAACCTGAGCCAAAGGCAGATGCTCAACCACGGAGCCACCCAGGTCCCTGAGGGTAGTACCTTTTTATTGCAGTGTAACATACATACAGAAAAGTACACAAATTGTAAAAACTTTGACTAGTTTTTCACAAGATGAACACACCCATATAACAAGCCCTTAGGTCAAGAAACCACATTTTTACATCCCGGAAGCTTCTCTCATGTTCATTTTAGTAACTACCCAGTATGGGTAAACTCTCTTGTCTTCCTACACCAGAGAGCTTCTTTGCCTCTTTTTAATTTTATACAAAGGGAATCATAGAATATATACTCTTTTGTGTTTGGTGTCTTCAGCTGAGCATTGTGTTTGTGAAATTCATTTCTGCTGTATGTTGTTAAAATTTTCTCATTCTTATTACTGTACAGTATTTTATTGTGTGGATATATAATAATTCATTTACCCATTCTACTCTTGATGAGCATTTGGGAAATTTCTAGTTTTAGGTTATTAGGAACAATCCTGCTACGGTTCTGTACATGTCTCTTGACGGACCTTTGTACACATTTCTATTGAGTATATATTTAAGGAGTGGATTGCTGAGTCATAGGTTATTAATTAGTGGTTGCTACCAACAAAATTTCTCAAAGTGATTATCACAATATACATTACCTCAGTGGATGAGGCTTCACATCTTTGCCAAGACTTGGCATTATTTATCATTTCCATTTTAGCCATTCTAGGGGGTATGAGGAGATATCGCATTGTGGTTTTAGATCTGCTTTTCTCTTTTATTTTTCTTTTTAAAGATTTTATTTATTTATTCATGAGAGACACACAGAAAGAGGCAGAGACACAGGAAGACGGAGAAGCAGGCTCCCTGCAGAGAGCCCAATGAGGGGACTTGATCCCAGGATTTTAGGATTACTACCTGAGCCAAAGACAGACGCTCAACCACTGAGCCATCCAGGTGTCCCAGATCTGCTTTGTTCTTTAAATTTGTGTGAGGGATGGCTCTTATTCCTAGAAGTCCCACTACTAACTACTTAACCTATATAATGCTTGAGGAATTAATTTAATGTAAGTTCCTTAAATGGCTCTCCACCATTTTCAGGATAGGGCTGAAACTATATAAAATGTCCCTCCACCATTTCCCCCAAATGCCTTCACTCAAGTCATGTGGAGCAACTGCTCTTGCTTTTTCCCCATGTTTTTCCTCTTTCATGCTCTTTCAATTTGGTCTTTCTACGTGGTGTTTCCTCTGCCTGGAACCCTATTCTCTGACATCACTGCCTGACTGACACATATTCAGTCCTCAGGACCAAGCGAAAACATTGCCTTTTTCAGGAAGCCTGTCCTGACCATCATGACTTAGCTGCTTATAGTGTGCCAAAATAGTCAGTTTTCTCGTTCACATCCATCAGATCTTCAAAGGCAAAGGCAACTTATGTTTGTCATAGTGGATAAGCAGCAAATATTTGTTGAATGGATGAATGAATGAACAAATGAACGCACTAATAAGGGAGGCTTGGAAATGGGAGCAAGCAGAGATTTGACTGTGTTATTTATCTAAGAGGAATTTTTAATTTAATTTAATTTTTTAATTTTTTAAAGAGGAATTAAAAAAACAATAATAATATTGATACTACTACTGTTACTACTCTGTTCTTCCTTTTGTGCAACTGCCTTAAACAAAGGCATTCAATTCCAGTATTGAAAGAATATTGAGAAATGCCCCAACTTTATGCAAAAATGAATTCCTTTAATCACAGCAGTTACTCTGTAGACCAGGGGGAAAGTGATTAAAGCAGGTGATTCACTACTGGGTTCAGTGAGAAGTAGTTTCAACCCTGCCCCCTAAGGCCAGGTGGGTGGAGAAGTTTGATGTCCTTTCTGCAGTCTTCAGGCTCAGAAAGGTTACAGTCAACGCAGGTTTGATCACTTAGTATTTCCCTCCAGATTTCCTAAATAGGGAAGCTCTTATAATCCAGAAATCATTTATGGAACAATGGGCCACCAGTGGGTCACTGGATTTAGCTTTAAATGTCACAGCCAATACATTGATCGTCTCCAGGCTTAAAAGTATGGATGGATAAATCTACCATCCAGATTTAAGATACATTGCTCTGAAGCAGTTACTAATGTATGCCAGTGATATTGGGCTAAGACAGAAAAAGAAAACCTTGAGTCCATAATCCAGATGGGGCTGCCAGCTTTATTTTTTCAAATTCAAACATTCAGGATTGGTCGAAAGAAAATCACTTGCTAGTGAAAATCATTCATTACAGTTTCTTTAAGAGCACAATATTATTTTGACATTGTTTTCTTACTGTAAAAAGTAACAGAATGGGATCAAAACTACAATGAGATATTACCTCACACCTGTTAGAATGGCTAAAATTAAAAAAAAAAAAAGAAAGAAACAACAAGTGTTGGTGAGGAGAAAAAGGAACCCTCATGCACTGTTGGGAATACAAACTGGTGCAGCCACTGTGGAAAACAGTATGGAGCTTCCTCAAAAAGTTAAAAGTTAAAGAAGTCAAAAGAGATCTAAGATCTACCCTGTGATCTAGTGATTGCACTACTGGGTATTTACCCCCAAAATACAAAAACACTAATTCAAAGGGATACATGCATCTCAGTGTTTATCCCAACATTATTTACAATAGCCAAATTATGAAAGCAGCTCAAGTGTCAATTGATAGATGAATGGATTAAAGAAGTGATATATATATATATATAATATTATTCAGGCATAAAAGATAATGAAGTCTTGTCATTTGCAACAACATGGATGGAGCTAGAGAGTATGCTAAGTGAAATAAATCAGAGAAAGAAAAATACCATATGATTTCATTTATATGTGGAATTTAAGAAACAAAACAAACTAAAGAAAAAAGAGAGAGGGGGCAAACCAAGAAACGCTTAACTATAGAGAACAAACTGATGATTTCCAGAGAGGAGGTGGGCAAGGGGACAGTGGAAATAGGTGTTGGGGATTAAGGCATGCACTTGTCACGATGAGCAACCGGGTGATACATGGAAGCGTTGAATTCCTACATCATACACTTGATACTAATATAACACTATGTTATATGCATTGTATGTTAACTATACTGTAATTAAGATAAAAAACTTAATAAAAGAGCAAAAAAATCCCCAAAATCAGAAACAAAATATCTCCATTCCAAACCAAACCAAACCAAACCAATCCAAATCAAACCAAATTCCCCACTCTGCACACCTAGGATGTGGCCTTCATCCTCTTGCTCCAAGATGGCAACTAATGTTTCAGGATGTTCCAAGCAGCAGGATGAAGGAATGGACCAAGAAAAGGGAGCAGAGTTTTTTTTTTGTTTGTTTGTTTTTTTTTTAACTAGATTTCTGTTTACATTCCATTGGCAAGAGAGTAATCCCATAGCCACACAGGGATGGAAGGGGCATATACTTGTTATGTACTTTATATAAAAGTAAATTTCAATAGCAAATCTTTTTTCTATAAGAGATATATAGTATGAAGCCTTTGCAAGTCCCAAATTTTCTAAGAAAATTTGAGTCAGAAAAATGATTATCCAGTTCCTGAAAGGCCACCTAAAAATGAGAAATTCTGATGTTTTATTTGGTAATTTTATTTTTTTATTTTTGTACCTTTTTAAATTGGAGTTTGATTTGCCAACATATAGTATAACATCCAGTGCTCAGCCGGTCAAGTGCCCCCCTCAGTGCCTGTCACCCAGTCACCCCTACCCCCCACCCACCTCCCATTCCCTCACCCCTTCTTTTCCCAGAGTGTCAACTTGGCTAGGCCATCTTACCTAGCTAGATAGTTGGTCAAACATTATTCTATATGTTTTTAAAGATATCAGTAAACTTTGAGTAAAACAAACTATCCTCCCTACTGTGGTGGGTCTTATCCAATCTGCTGAAGGCCTTGATAGAAAAAGACTGACCTCACCCATGCAAGGAGTTCGGTTAGCAGACTTTGGACTCCAACTGCCACTCCTCCCTGGGCCTCCAGGACTCAGGATAACAGGTCTGGAGAAAGCAGGTAAAATGGATGTGACATCCATGTGGCCAAAGAGAGACTCCATGTAGATAGCATTCAGCATGTGTGCACACACACACACACACACTCTAAACTCATACTCACAGAGCTCAGGTCTAGGATTAGTTGCTTGTATTCATTCTTTTTCTTTTTTTAAAGATTTTACTTTTAAGTAACCTCTACATCCAACATAGGGCTCAAACTTATAACCCCGAGATCAAGAGTCTCATGCTCTACCGGCTGAGCCAGCCAGGTGCCCATCATTCTTAAAAACTTGTTTGTAAGAATATTGCTGGAACAACTGATAGGTCAGCCAATCTGAGTCTATTGCCACCTTGACAGTGTAACAGAATATCAGAATGGGAGGACAAAGTCAGTGTATTTTGATATTTTGAAAATCAAAATATCAAAGGGGCTTGTTTAAGGCAAGTCTTTCAAATGTAGGGGACTGATTAGAATTAGTGGACACAGCAAGGCAGAGGTTCTTGGGGGGAAGATTTTGAAGTGTCTTGAGGAGATGCCTGGGTGGATCAGTTGGGTAAGCATCTGCCTTCAGTTCAGGTCATGATCTCATGGTCCTGGGATCAAGCCCTGCATTGGCTCCCTGCTCAGCAGGGAGTCCGCTTCTCCCTCTGCCCCTCCTCTTCACTCATGCTCTCTCTCTCAAATAAATAAATAAATAAATAAATAAATAAATAAATAAATAAATAAAATCTTTAAAAAAAAAATAGAAGTGTCTTGGGTACCTGGGTAGCTCAGTCAGTTAAGCAACTAGCCTTTGGCTCAGGTCATGATCCTGGGGTCCTGGGATCTTGACCCTGCTCAGTGGGGAGTCTGCTTTTCCCTCTGCCCCTGCCCTTGCTCATTCTCTCTCTCTCTCTCTCTCTCTCTCTCTCTCTCTCTCTCTCTCCCCTCATCTTGTGTGTGCACTCATGTAGGTGCTCAAATACGAAAATAAATAAAGTTTTTTTGTTTTTTGTTTTAAAATAGAAGCATCTTGAGGTATGAACAGTCATTAGATACTATCTATTGAAATACTGGGCAGTCTGATGTTCATTTGGTATGATTTCAGAAAGCTCCTAAAAGGAATAATACAGTCATTTGTAACACTTTATCTTCCTGGGCAAGAGTTCCCTGGAATAGTTGAGTCATATTGTCAAAGACAATTGATGGCACAATTTGTTTTTGCCGCTCAGGAATTTTGAAGCGTGATTTAGCAATTTTTACTTTCACAAAAACTTCTATTGCTGTACAATATTGATTTCACTGAGAGTTTTAAAAAAAAATTTTTTTAGACAGAGGGAAAGAGAGGGATAGAGGCAGAGGGGGAGGGATAGAGAGAATCCTGAGCAGAGTCCTGCTGAGCAAGGAGCTCAATGTGGGAATCGATCGCACAACCCTGAGATCATGACCACAGCCAAAATCAAGAGTCCAATGTTTAACCAACGGAGTCACCCAGACACCCTTACTGAGACATTTTTTTTAAGGGACAAGAAAAAGAAAAAGGTTTACCTTTCAGAGTAAAGTCATGTTGATGAAGACAGAATACTGAAGTCATGTCAAGGTAGACAGCACGTGGGTGTCCATGAGTTTGAGTCTTAGGATCAAGACCCCTGGTTACACATGGCAGAAAACACAACCCAAACAGGATTTTCAGACAGAGATTCTGTTGGCTCAGGATACTGCAAAGAATCCAAGCGTAGGCATGCCTAGAACCAGGGGCTCACATTATTAGACCATCTATTATGGATATATGATTATAGAAAGATATATCATTATTGTGTTTCTCTCCATTTCTCAACTCTGTTGTTTTCTATATCAGTCTCATTCTCAAGCCAACTCCCTCTACTAATGGGAAACATGGAAAATGATAGAGAGATGCTATTTTAGAGAGAGAGGGAGAGAGAGATTAAGAATGTCTCTAAGAAGAGGGGAGTTAAATCAGTCATGTGAACTCCTAGTGGAGACCTTCTGGGCAGAGGAAAAGGCAAAGCTCAAAGATTTCAAGTTAGGAATGTTTAGGGTGTGTGAAACTGGTAGCAGGCCAGTGTTATTGGAATAGGGTGAGCAAAGCAGAGAAATGGGTTAGAGATGCTACATATTAGAAATGAGACCAGAGAAAGAGGCAAGGGCAGATTATATAGTGATGTATAAGCCATGGAAAAGAGGCTGGACTTCACTGTATATGTGACAAGAAGACTTTGGAGGGTTTTGGGCAGGAAAGTTACAGGTTTATCTTATGTTTTAAACCATTCTCTCAGGACACCTGGGTGGCTCAGTGGTTGAGCATCTGCCTTTGGTTCAGGTCGTAATCCTGGGGTCCTGGGATAGAGTCCCACATTGGGCTCCCCATGGGGAGCTTGCTTCTCCCTCTGCCTATGTCTCTGCCTCTCTCTGTGTCTCTCATGAATAAATGAATAAAATCTTTTTTTAAAAACCCAAACCATTATGTCAAGCTGTTAGGTAGAGAATTCACCGTAGGAGAATGGTAGCAGGAAGCCTGGTTAGAGTACAAGGTGAGAGAAGAGGGTGGTTTGGTGGTAGACTAGCAGGACTTGCTAACGGACCAGATGTAAGGCATAAAGGAAATACAAAAGTCAAAGATGGGTCCTAGGTTTATAGCTTAGATATAATAGGGATAATCATATCATTTACAGAGGTGGGGGCACTTGGGAAGGAGCAGGTTGGGAGTCAGAGTTCTGGACCTGCTTAATTTGAAATGCCTGCCAGACATCCATGCAATATGTCATGTACTTGGACAAATGAGCCTGAACCCAGAGGACAAATTGGTCTTGGGATATTTTGGGAAGCAGGAATGTAGATGACAAAAGCAGGACACTAAGAACCAATCCTTGGGATACTCTAACATATAGAGATTAAAAGGTGGAGATGAAGGCAGCCCTGGTGGCTCAGCGGTTTAGTGCCGCCTTCAGCCCAGGGCCTGATCCTGGAGACCCAGGATCTCCTGCATTGGGCTCCCTGCATGGAGCCTGCTTCTCCCTCTGCCTGTGTCTCTGCCTCTCACTCTCTCTGTGTCTCTCATGAATAAATAAATAAAATCTTTTAAAAAATAAAATAAAATAAAAATAAAAGGTGGAGCTGAACCTGCCAAAGGCTACTGAGTAGTGACCTGTAAGGTGAGGCAAACCAGGAGTATGATGTCTGGCAGCCAGGTAAAGTGAGCATTTCCAGAAAGATTGAGTGATTAATATGTCAAAGGTGCTCAGAGTTTGAGTAAGGCAAGTTCTCAGAATTGACAAGTGGAAATGAATGCATTACAATTCAGATCTGCAAAACACACATTTTCTGTGGACCACTGGCATTGTGCTCTCAAGTCCTCATTCCTGCTAATGATGGCAAAAGAGAGGATTAGTGAGGTGATTAAAGATTGCTTCCTTTTTGGGGGGGTTTATTTTATTTTAATTAATTAATTTACTTTTTAGTTATTCTCTCTGGGGTTAACTCAATCTCTCTGGGGTTAGTATTAAGTTCAAAGACAGAACTGCTCATCATCATTATTTTCCCCTCTCTCAAAGGTTTCTTCTGACTCTCAAAAAGTCTTCTGGGGGCAGGAGGGAGTGTATGGGGCAAGGATGGGCCACTGGTTTTTGGTCTTTACTGGTGTATGTAGCACCTGCTGGCTGGTTCTTTAGTCTTGGCTTTGTTTCTAAGCTCTTGGCCCTAATCAGCATCCCAGGCCTTTTCTGGTCTACCTTTGAGTCCTTTGCACAGCAGTGTTGTTCACTGCCCTTAGCCATGGCCACCTTAACGTGGGTGCCAGGATCAATGAAGGCATTCTCTCAGGATCTTGCCACTTGCCTTAGTGATGATAGGTGTGCAAGAACGAAGCTCTCCCTTTACATTAACTCCAACCCCATGTTGTTTTTTCTATTGTTCTTCACACTCCTTCACCATCAGGGGCTTTAATCTTGAGAAGTGGTAGACAGGACACTTGCCTCTGACCTCTTTGCCTTATTCAGGGTCTTTTCTCTGGCCTATGATGTGATTCTGTGATCCTAGGTGGCCAGACTTGGTTCTTGGTAAGTAAAGAACTTTTCCAATGTAGAGAAGACTCTCTCTCCTAAAAAAAAAAAAAAAAAAGGCCAGTATTCAGTATTTAATACTACTGTGTCCCTAGAAAGTCAACTTTGAGAGTCAAGGCTAACAAATAATTTTTTTTTGAATAAGTGTTGAAATTTGTCAGAAATTATTCAACATTAATGGAAATAGTAACATAATTTTCTTCTTGAATCTATTAATATGATGCATTATATTAATGAATGTTCTTGTAATGAAACAATATATATTCTTTTTTTAATTGAAATATAATTGACACCAACATTTTATTAGATTCAGTTGTATAACACAATGATTCAATATTTGTATTGTGGTGAAATGATCACCACAATAAGTCTAGTCAGCTTCCATCACCATACATAGTTTAAAAAGTTTTTTTCTTTTCTTTTTTTTTAAAAGCTTTTATTTATTTATTTATTTGAGATAGAGATAGAGAGAACGTATGAGCTGGAGGAAGGGGAAGAGGGAGAAGCAGACTCTCCACTGAGCAGGGAGCCCAACACAGGGCTCCATCCCAGGACCCTGAGATCATGATCTGAGCCAAATGCAGGTATTTAACTGACTGAGCCACCCAGGCACCCCTGCAAGTTTTTTTTTTTTTCTTACGAGAAGAACTTCTATGATCTGTTCTCTTAGCAATTTAAAAATATGTAATATATACAGTACTATCAGTGATAATCATCCTGCTGTACGTTACATCCCCATGACTTATTTATTTTATAACTGGAAATTTGTACCTCTTGTGTATGGAGTTAATTAGAAATGACTTCTAATTAGCTCTTCTTTCAAAGCAGAGAAATCCATCCATCCATCCACCCGGTGTAGCATGGAACCACATGGCAATATGCACTAAAAGGAATGAAAAATACAACTATGTTATCCGACACACTATTTTAATAACATTATCCTCTTTTTGTCTAGTTTCTTACAATATCCCTTGGTGTACAATACCCCTTGGTGAACTGCATTGCTCTTACTTCTCATGTGCTTTCAGCCATACCTGAGCAGTTGCCTCTTGTTCCAATAGTCTTATCCTGCCACTCAAAGAATCTGTGTACAGCAGGGGGACCTCCACTCTCAATTCTGCTGCTGCCTTTGCCAGGTAGACATTGTCAGGCAGTCTTGAATTCAAATTGTGTTTATCCCATCCCCATATGTGTGACTACATGTAAGTCACCTATAACACTTTCTGAGCCTTACTTTCTATCACAATTATAAAATGTGCATAATAGGGCACCTGGGTGGCTCAGTGGTTGAGCATCTGCCTTTAGTTCATGTTGTGATCCCAGGGTCCTGGGATTGAGTCCCACGTCGGGCTCCCTGTGAGGAGTCTGCTTCTCCCTCTGCTTATGTTTGCCTCTGTCTCTGTGTCTCTCATAAACAAATAAATGAAATCTTTAAAAAAAAGTACATAATAATACTGATCTCAAAGGATAAATGAGAATATTAAAAATAAGGGAATTAATAAAAGTAAGAAGCTGGATATAGAATTGGTATTCTAAAAAATATAAATGATAAAAGAGTACTTAAAAGAGAATTCGGGTTTCTCTTCACACCCCCAGGTCTGATGGCTGGGCACTCTCTGTGTCTAATGATTTTTATGTGTAACCAACCAATTCTCCAAAACCAATGAGGTGTTGAATAATTCAATTTGGTTCTGACACGAACTGCCTGGAATTAACCTCAGACTCACCAGGACTCATTCCCACAAGAATGCCTGCCCTCACTTCAGATGCCAGTAGTAAATATCAGGTCCTCAAGCTTCTCACACTTCTGTCAAAGGTTCCTAGCCCTTAAGTCTCCACCCCTCCAAATCCCCAGCCTCCCACCCCTGGTTCCATAATTTGCTAATGTGATTCACAGAACTCAGGAAAATGCTCTGCTTAGTATTACATTTTGTTATAAAAGATGCAAATGAATAGCTACATGAAGCAGCATATAATATATAATATATAATATGTAATATATATCGCTCCTGTCCAAAGGCACCTGAGCACAGGAGCTTCTGTTTCATGGAGTTGGGGTACATCACCCTGCCAGCACATGGATGTGTTTGCCAATTTGTAAGCTTTCTGAATCAATTGTTTAGAGGTCTTTAAAGAAGTTTCATTACATAGGCATGACTGATTAGATCATTGGCCATTAGTGACTGAACTCTCTCTCTAGCTCCTCTCCTCTCCCCAGAGGTGGGGTGGGATGGGGTTGAAGGTTGCAACCCTCAAATCACATAGCTGGCTGTTTCCTCTGACAACTAGACCTCTCCTGAGGCTATCTAAGGAGAGTCCCAGAGTCACCTCATTAGCATAAACTCAGGTATGGTTGAAAAAGGCTCCTTACAAGTAACAAAAGATGCTCCAATACCACTCCTGTCACTCAGAAAATTCCAAAGGTTTTAGGAGCTGTGCTGGAACTGGGGACAAAGACCAAATTTATTATTATTATTATTATTACTATTATTATTCCACTAGTTACTCCTCAGACTTTGACTACAGATCCTTTTCAGCAAAATGATCATATGTCTTGTCAGAACATTTACATTTGATGCAGCATTTATAGAATTGTTATAGATACAGCAATAGTACCAACATGAATATACCTAACAGATTTGGAGAAGCCAATGTGGGCTAGAAATAGATTTGAAGAAACAACTAATTTGTCCCACTAAGCCATTACAGACACTTTCATATTCTTGAAAATTACATACATTTGACCTATTCAGCTTAAAAGCTTTCCATCCACTAAAACAAGGGTAATATGTATCTCTGCATAGCACACTGGCACATTGGCTGCCATTTTAATTTGTTATAATAAAATTTTGTTGCCAGTTGGATTGCTCTCTTCTCCCTCGATCTACTGTAGTTTGTGCTTATGATAAGTTTGTGCAGGACTATTTAGCATAGAAATCAACTGATGGTTAGTTCCTCCTCAAGCCAGTCAATTTCTGTAGGCGTGTCCTGAAGAGGTCTTGACACAACCCCCCAATACATTTGATAACCAATACTGGTGTTACCATAGGACTTATTTACATGATATAGTTGAATCTTCAACACCACCAGGATTACACCACATGGCAGTGTGGTCATGGTACAATTTGGTAGCCCAAAGATATAGTCATATTACTAGCATTCCATTTAGTCATTTATGGTTGGTCCAGTTTATTATCATATCATATGACCAGAATGTCTTCCAGAGTGCTCTCACTCAGATTTTCAGGCTGCCATTTGACTTTGTCAGGTTCCAAAAGCAGGAGTGGTCTTGACAAACATCAGCTTCACACTTCTGGGCATCTGGTTTAACTGTGCTAAGAGATAATATTATTCCCTTGCTCTGAGTCTCTCTACAGTGATTAATATAATATTGGGTTTCCCTTGTTGGATAGCTTGCTTATCATTTCTTTACCCTCAGCTATTATTTCTCCTTCTCTCCATATGTTTATAGATATGTATCTTTTTTACTCAAACTTTTCCACCTTTGGAAAGGACATTGGTTCAGATTGCTGGCAGCAATACTAGTCTAGCAAATATCTTCCCCTCCCACTGCCTCAGTCCACTCCCATTCATCTAGGGTAAGGTTACACATATACACAACTAATGGGCTGTCTCAACCAGTAGACATGACAATAGTATTTGCTGTGAACTCCAACTTTCCCAGATGGGTTGTAGGCACAGTCTACCCCAGCAGGTCCTCAAGAATTCTGACATAAAGGTTTAAAAGTACAGTTATGGCTTCCTACTTAGGAATCATCTCTACTTCCAGTAACTACAGTTAGATCCTTGGCTCTGGAAGCATGGCATCAGGTAGGAAAAAAGAAAGTTGTGGTGACATGGGGGAGAATTGTATAATCACACCAGCATTCTCCCCTACCCCCTTCCCCAGATCCCCCAGAAAATTGGAGGAATCTATCCAGTGGGGATACTTAGCCCCTCTCATGTTGAGGGTGAACACACACTCATGAAGTTATGTAATCCAGTTCCTCGTGCCTTTATTTCTCCCCCTGTTTTCGACATAAATGTTTAAGTCAGCAAATGTTCGACTGCCCATTCCAATTCTCTATTAAACTACTCCTCTAAGAACGATATGCAGTACGGTATGCCCATTTGATGTGTATCTCTTGCCCCTCTGTTGGACACTATGGGCTGTGAAGTGCATCTTTTGACATAAAGAAATGTAACTCAGTCAGCTAAATTGGTCCAGTATATTCTGTTCCAATCCTTTAATAGTAGTTTGAATATTTGCATACATTTGGGTATGCAAAGCCCAGTCTGGAGGGTCTATTCCTCTCAGGGCCCATTTATAGCTTCCTGGAGCCACCAGCATTTGTCCAATGTATCCACATACCAGCTATGGGTGGGGCCTTTCTCCTGGGGAGTTTTCCCCATAGCCATTTGCAGCCTCACTTATTGGCAGACAGAACAGTTCTTGGTGTTTTGTGACTCAGAAGATGTAAGAGGAATATGTAGATTCAGCTCACCTCTGCCTGCTATAGCACCGCCATTCCCTCTCAATCCAAGGACCCAGATAGTCACTTCAAGGGAGAGCATCAGAAGGTCCATTTGGGGGTTCCAATCATCTTTCGAATCTGGGAAAGAATTCTTCTGATGGGCATCAACATGTATTCCTTTAACACATCCCTTAAATTTCCACAGCAATTTCTAGAGGGCTGTACCTTACATAGGCATCCCTTTAACAGTCCACTTTTCCACTGTTTATTTACCTGACCAGCACTGGCTCCTGCCCATGAATTGGTAAAAACTCAAAGATTTTACCTTTATTCAAGTCTTCCATTACTGCTATGAAAAGAGCATCCAGTTTAGCTAATTGAGCTGATTTATTCTTACCTTCTTTAGGGTCTTTCCTTCTGCTGGTTTTAAAATTGCAGCTTTGCAAACAGTATACTATCCATTCTCCTTGGAACTGTCTCATAAACCAAGCAGTTCTTGGTTAGTCAATTGAGTGGTATTCATAGGGTACTGTTCATGTGGTGACAGGTTTTGGCAGCTCCTGAGGTGGTTCCAAAGTCTGGGAAAAAAGACTACCTCCAATGCATACAGGTGGATGACTCCTCAATTCCCCTAACAGCATGTTCCTGTAGAAACTGTTGCCATTTTTTTCTGGAACTCCTCGGGGCCCTATTTTCCTTATTAGAGCATTTCTCTGACATCACCCAAGACATTATGGGTTTCTCAGGTTTCGTGGTTATTTCATGTCCTTCAGCCATACAGGCAGTCTCAAATGCCCAACAGCAAGCTAGTAATTATCTCTCAAATGCTGAGTATTAAGCAGCAGCATGTAGAATTTTCAGGTCCAAAATTCAATGGTTGTCATTGGGAGGCAGATACAGGCTTTCACCATAGGCTCCAGTCTGCATGTCCAGTGGCAGACACCTCTGAAATTATATCTGAGCAGGGATCATAGGGCTTAAAAGCACTGAGAGCTATCCCTTTATATAACTGAGATGTGGCTTGCTTTTGTTCATTTCCCCACTCAGACATAGCCTTCTCTCAGGAAGTCTTCAGGAACTAGCAATATTTCTAGGTGAGGAATATGTGTTCTCCAAAATTCAGATAAACCAAAGAAATGTGGACTCCTTGTTTGGTCTTAGGGGTGGGTAATAAATAGCAGCAGTTTTTTTTCAGTCACTTGTGAAATGTCCTGGGTGGCTCCTGACCAGATTAAGAATGTTGCTTGGTTGGGTGGGTCCTTTGATCTTTGTTGGGTTTATTAACCTCCCTTCGTTGTTCACATGAGTCACGATAACATTCAAGTCAGTCCTAGCTTGTTCTTAGGTTTTCAATATTATCATAAGATCATCAATATTGTATATTATCACCTTGGGACCTCCATCAAATCCAAACTCCTCTGACCAAATTCTGACAGTAAACTGGTAGATCCAGATTGCCTTGTGGCAGTAAATAGAGGTAAATTTGGATCCTTTCCACATGAAGGTGGACTTCCGTTGGTTTTCTTTTTGAGACTAAAACAGAAAAAAAAAAGAGTTTGGAAGATCAATCACGGAGTATTCTATGATCTATTTTTATTCATAACACTTCTGACACCAAATGTGGTTTTTCTCCCTTCCACATCAACCAATTCTACTCTCTGGACATCAACTAGCTGTCTTACAGTTCAGTTCTGATGCTAACTACTTGGAGTTAGTCTCAGACCACAGCTTTAAGAGCTCAGCCCCACAAGATTGCCCTCAGTTCAGATGCTGGTTGAAAGCGTCAGGTCCCTAGGCCACCCACATTGTGTCCAACTTGGCTACAAGGTAGGGGTTCTCACAAACCCCTACTTCAGAAGTATTTGTTAGAATGATTCACAGAAATCAGAAAAATGCAATGCTTACTAATGGAGTTTGTTATGAAGGATATGGTGGGGTTCAGAACACACTGGTCCAAAATATTGGACCTTGGTATTCTGAATATCTTAGACTGGAGGAATTTGAGAAAACAGTGGAAGCAGGAAGGTACTGTGCCCCACCACACCATGTTTCTCTTCCTCCTTGCAAGGAGGAGAGAAATCTCCCATGTGAAAGGAATCCTTTCTTTACCAGGAGGAAAGGACATATTCTTATCATCAGTGACAGGGAATTTAGGTCTGAATAGGCTGGATAAACAAACTTTGTTAATTCATGGTATTTAATATCTTTGGTTCAAACTCCTTTGCTTTGCCAATTCTTCACAACTCTATTGTTTCTTTACCTAAAAGATATAGAAGCTTTCTGCTTGGGTCACTTCTTTGGGTCTTCATTTTCTTGTGAAGGCTCCCATGTACACGTAAAAGTTCAACATAACTTGCATCCTTGTCTCCCATTAATCGGTCTTTGTCAGTTTTATTTTCAGAAACAACCAGGGATGCTAGGGAGGTAGGGAAACTTTTTTCTCTTCTACAGATACAATGAACAGCTAGGTGAAGAGGTATATGGGGTGAGGTCTGAAAGTGTTTCCAGCTCAGGAGTCATTGGGGTGTGCCACCTCCTGGCACATGGACGTGTTTGCAGACTTGAAGGCTCCCCAAATCTCATTGTTTAGGGGTTTTATAGAGATTCATCATGTAGACATGATTGACTAAACCATTGCCATTAGTGATTAAGCTCAGTATCCACTCCTTCTCTCTTCCTCAGGGTTGTGGGGGTGGGGTTCCTCTGGCAACCAGCCCCCCTCCTGAAACTCCCCAAGGATCCTCTAAGAGTCACCTCATTTGCATTAACAGGTATGATGGAAAATGGCTTGTTATGAATAACAAAATACATGTCTATCCCCTCTATCATTCAGGAAATCCCAGGACTTCAGGAGCTCTGTGTTAGCCAAGGACAAAACCCAAATATATTATTATTATTATTATTATTATTATTATTATTATTATAATAATAATATTCTATTACAGCCTCTTTTCTACCATCTCCCACTCTAGCCACATTGTTGCTTGTTGAATACACCAAGAATATTTGCTACCAGGGACTCAGCTCATGCTCCTTCTTTTTTTTTCCCAGAGGGTCATATGGTAGGTTTCCTCATTTCCCTCTGGTCTTTGCTCAAAGCTCAACTTCTCAGGAGGCCATTCCAGCCATCCAGACCCCCTATCCACCTCACTCTGCTGTGTTTGTCTTTGTCACACTTAGCACTGCCTGACATTGTTAATTTACTTTTTACTTTTTTATTTTATTTTATTTTTTGTCATTCTCACTCTTTAAAAGAGTATAAACTTCATAAGGGGAGGGGCTTTATTTTCTCCACTGTGAATCCATAGCATCTTGATTAACTCCTGCTACATGGTAGGATTCAAGAAACCTTAGTTGAATGGAACAACAAAAGATTTTACCTAGCTCTGATGGATGGTCATTGGTTCAAGTGCCCTTACTAGTGAGTACTGCGATTGAGGCAAAGCACAACTTCCAAACTTGAACTTCACAGTTTTAGGGATGCCAGGTGAGGAGGTCTTTCCCATTCTTTTCCTTTCTCTTTTGTCAGGGGAGGCAGAGCTGAAATGGGTCTGTCTCATTCCAGGTTAGCCAACTGCCCAGAGCTCAGTAGGAAATCTCAACCTGAGCATTGCCTTTCCCTGGGAAGAGTTCTGTCCTTGTGATCTCTGTAAATTAGAGCCTAGAAAGAGGAGACATTTAATGCATGCCTGATAAGTATATAAATAGAAGAATGAATGAATGAATGGATGAGTACATGGCTGGAAGACACTGCAAAACCCAACAATCCACCTGTAGTATTTGCCAGAACAGGTGATTCAGGATCTATTCCTCTATCTTCAAATTTGCCACAAGCTCAGGTTTCTCCATACCTCAAGTTTTATTATAAGCATTTTCAAATATAAGAGTAATTAAAAATATATACAATGAACTCATTGTATACAGAAACTCTTACCCCAGATTGAACAGAAGTTAATATTTCATCATATTTATATTCTTTCTTTCTCTTTCCTTACTCTATTTTTCTCTTTCCCTTCCTTCCTTCTACTTTTTTTTTAAATTAAGCTGTAGATATTATGATACTTTGCCACCTAAATATTCCAGCGAGTATTTCCTGGGAATAATAACATTTTCCTACTAACAAGAATTCCATTGTCATACCTAAGAATATTAACAATAATTCTATTATCTCATCTAAAATATGGGTTATCTTAAAAACTTCTCCATTTGTCTTGAGGATATCTTTGATAGTTTTCTTCCTTTCCTTTTTTGATGCAAGTATCAAGAAGCATACATTACCTTTAGATTTTGTCTCTTTTGTCTATTTAAATCCAAAGCACTCTCTCCAGAGTTCTTATCCTTACCATTGTTTTTTGATAATTAGGCCAGTTTTCTTAAAGAACATGCTATATTCTTGGTTTGTCTGATGTCATTTAAATCTTTCCTTTAGTCTTTGTATTTTCTACAGTCCTGTTGAAGTGGACATTTGATTAGATTAACATTAAATACTTTTGCCCAGAATACTTATGTTTCCTATAGCTATTGTAACAAATTGTTATAAATTTAGTGGCTTAAAACAATACAAATTCATTATCTTATAGTTTTGGAGGTTAGAAGTCCTATATAGGTCTCACTAGCTAAAATTAAGGTGATGGAAGGGTAGTGTTCCTTTCCAGAAGCTCTAGGATAGAATCCCTTTCTTGGCCTTTTGGATAGCATCCTCTCCTAGATGCTGCCCACATTCCTTGGCTGGGACTCCCTTCCCCACCTTCAAAGCCAGCAACACCATATCTCTCTGGCCATTCTTCTGTAGTCACATCTCCCTCTGAAAGTGCTCCTTTTTTAAGGGGTCATGTGATTAGATTAGGCTTACCTGCATATTCAGGGTGATAATTTAATCTGCAAAACTCCTTTTGCCATGTAAAATAACACATGCACAGATTACAGGCATTAGAATATGGACACCTTTTGTGTGAAGCAGTATCACGTCTACTACAACTTCATAGGTGATATTTTGTGTGTCATCGTGTCAAGAATCCCATTAAGAAACTGTCATTCTACTAGTGAAACTAAGTTTCAGGGGGTTCATAAGTGAATTAGAGAGGGGAGAAGTTAGCAAAGCTGTGGGCCTTAGAACTACCTCAGTGTGCAGGGGAGGGGATAAAAAAACATAGCTGCCAGAACCTTACCCCAAAGATTCTAATTCATTAAATCAGGGATAGTGGCTGCCATGTTAAGTCCTCTTTCCTCCTGCATAAGTGGGTAGATCACAATTGCCCAAGTCTGGGGCCCATCTTTGGAGGAAACAGGTGAGAGATAACAGGTGGAAGCTTGTTTTCTTGATCTCCTTCTGAGGTCTGGCCTCTCAAGGACACCTAGTTATGGAGTCATTTCCCAATTTATCAATAGTCACCAGCAAGAATGAACATGAAACTGACAGTCAAAATCAGTGAGCTTTCTCAGGGAAATGGTTACTAACAGATTTCCTTCCTTGGGAAACAGCATACTTATTCATCCAGGTCATCTGCAAAAAAAAAAAGGGGGGGGGGTAGGGGGAGGGCAAGGCCTCCTTGCAAAATTTTTTTGCAATATTTAGCATTTAAATGATATGAATGTACTTTAACTAATTTTATTAATTCACAGAAAAAGTTATAGAAAAGTTGAAAAAAATCAAATGTATATAAAGATAAGCCTCCTTCTCTAGGCTTATCTGAAACAGTTGCTGTTATCAACTTGTGTATCCATCCAGAAATACATTATTTTTACACAGCATATTTATACAGATATGCCAATATCTTTCTTATACAAATGAGACCATCTTGTACACACACTGTTTCATATTTTGCCTGGATTCTACTTCATTTTCTTTTTTAAGATTTTATTTATTTATTCATGAGAGACAGAGAGGGAGAGGTGGAGACACAGGCAGAGGGAGAAGCAGGCTCCATGCAGGGAGCCTGACATGGTCCTCGATCCCGGGTCTCCAGGATCACGCCCTGGGCTGAAGGCGGCGCTAAACCACTGAGCCACCCAGGCTGTCCCACTTAGACCCTACTACATACCAGTACATAGAATCTATTACATTCCTATTTATTTATTTTTAAGTAATTTTTTTAAAGGACCCCATTTCAGGGCCTGAACCCATGACCTTGAGATTAAGACCAAAGCTGAGATCAAGAGTCACACATGCTCAACCGACTGAGCCACCCACAAGTTCCTGCTGAATTCCTTTTTAAATTACATACCTTGCGATTTAGTGAGTAGGATTTATCATTTCACCTCTGTATTAATGTTCTTTTAGGTCCTTTCCAGACTTTGCTACTACAACCTTGATGTAATGACTAATCTTGCATAAATGGCAATTCCCATGCATATGAGTCTGTTTTAGGACAAATATCTAGAAAGTGATTTCCTGGGATAAAGGGTTTGTTCATTTATAAAATTGGTTATTTATTGCCAATGAGGTTGTGGCAATTATATTACCACAGAGTTTGGGAATGTCTATTTCAAAACACCCTCTTTTGTACCCACTCTTAGGCCATGGCAGTCTCAAACTGGAGTCTATTTTAGGAGATGCCAGTTGCCCAAGGACCAGGTTTGAATGTGGGGGAAGGAGCCCCAGTCTAAAAAGCAAAGCAAATAAAGGATCTTAGACCAGTTATTTACCCTTTCTGGGACCTAGGTTTCTCATTTAATGACAAGATGAACTAGAGAATGTTGACTCCATGATCCCAAATCTGGGACTCCCATCTGACAGCAATGGTCATTCACCACAATGCATGTATAAAGGGGCTCAATCAATACCCTCTGATCAAGTCCCATCAAGTCCTGTGTGAGATATAAAAGATAAAGTGTGAGCCTTGACCTTTTAAGATCCATATCTAGTGAACCTCAAGGAAGTAGTGAACTATAAATGACAGCATATAATACAGTGTCATATTGGGCAGCATGAACTATAGGACTGAGATTGTTGAGAGGAGGGAAGACTCATACCAGGCACTTGGTATCAGTGCAGGATTCATAGAAAGGTGCCATTTCCCTAAGATAAGTAGAAATTTACCAGGCAAGGATGGTAGAAAGGAACCTGGAGGCATATGGTGTTATGAAAGCCCAATTCACATAATGAAATAGCACACTGGAGCATGGGGAAAGCCTCCCACATGTGGTTGTGTCTTATCACTTGTTTGCACAATCACTGAGAAATGAAAGTGAACTCCTAATCTCCACTACCAACATTCCTTCCATAGCATTTCCTGTCTCAGGTGACAGTAGCTCTATTCTTTCAGTTTGGTCAAACCTTCGAATCACCTTTGACTCCTCTTGTTCCCACGTCCAGCCGATCACCAAATCTCATTCAACCACTCTTCCTTCAAAAGAGATCCAAAACCCAAGTCCTCCTCTTTATCTTCAGTGCTCCCACCTTTGGTCTGGGGTCCCCAATGTTTTTCAACTGGATTGCTGGGAATGCCTCTTACCTGATTTTCTGCTTCCACCCATGACTTCCTGTGCACTATTCTCAGCATAGGGCAGAGTGATCTTGTTAAAATGAAAGTTGAATCATGTCACTCTGATGGTCTCCAATTGCACCCAGAGTGAAAGTCAGTGTTTATAATGACCTACAAGGTCCTATAGGGCAGGAGATGCCCCTCCTGTCTCTCCCAAGACTTCATATCTATCATTCTCTCCTTTTTATTCATCCTTTCCCTTCAATCCAGCTCTACTAGCTTCCTAGTTGCTCTGGGCACATTCTAGCTTCAGAGCTATGGCCCTGGCCACTCCTTTGCTTAGAAAATTCTTCCCTAAGATAACATCAAGCTCATACCCTTGCTGCCTCCTCAGTAAGTCCTACCCTGCATTCCCAACCTTCCTTATCATGTTCTCTATTTCTCATAATACTTACTGTGCTACATAATAAAATTACTATTTTCTTACATTTATTGCTTATTGCCTGGCTCCCCCTAACTCCTGCTCTACCGGAATGTAAGCTCCACGAGGGCAGGGTTAAATGTCTGATTGCTGCACTGCCTTAATATGGTGCCTGGCTCATGAAAGGATTCGACCTATATTTGTTGAAGGAATGAATAAATAAATCATGGGATTTTCTGATGAGCTACCATGAAGACAGAATGGGCCAGAAAGTTGCCATCAAAATGAATATTTTTCTCTTGGTCTGTTTTTGTTCTCTGATAAGAAAAGTAGTACAACTTATTTTGATTCTCAAATGGATACCAACCTATCCGTTATGGAGTAAGAGAGCTTCCAAGAGCTTCGCTTCCTGGCGCTGTCATTTACTACTTGTGTAAATCACTCTTCCCAGACCTCATTTTCCTGTGCGCAAACTGGGGGCAAGGACGCAAGCCTCCGAAGGAGAGATTAAATAAGATCATGGAAAAAGCATTTTAGGAGGATGCCTACCATCTTGTAAGTACTCAAGAGATCTGAATCAATTAGTGGTATTACAGAGACATCGTGTCTCCCCCTAGGATCATCTTCAAGAAAGGCCTCAAAGGGGATACCTGAGTGGCTCAGCGGTTAAGCGTCTGCCTTCAGCTCAGGTCGTGATCCTGGGGTCCTGGTATCGAGTCCCACATCGGGCTCCCTGCATGGAGCCTGCTTCTCTCTCTGCCTGTGTCTCTGCCTCTCTCTGTGTCTCTATGAATAAATAAATAAAATCTTAAAAAAAAAAAAAAAAAAAAGGAAAGAAAGGCCTCAAAGTTCAATAAAGCTCGTGGCTCTAAGGATATTCAGGGTAGAAGTGGGTGGGGGTGGCCTGGCAGTCACGCCTGGGGGGCCCTGGCCCGTGGCACCCTCTTCCCACTGTCCTCTCATTGAACCAGCTGATTTCCTCTCCTGTGAAGTCGCCTCCCGGTGAAAATATATGCCAGGGAAGAGAAAAAAGCCAGTTTGGATTTTAGGGGAAAAAAGAAAAGGAAAAAATAAATAAATAAAAGCTAGCGCAAAGCCAACGTCGCAAGGAAAGCCCTACCTGTGGCTGGCTCGCTGCCTCTCCCCTCCCGTCCCCTGCCCCGCCCGCAGGAATTGAGGAACCCGCCTTTTAAGGAAAAGAGGCGGTGGACAGGCTGGGACCAGGGGACGCGAGGGGCGGGCGGGCGCAGGTTCACCTGGCGCAGGAAGAGCGCGAGGCCCCGCCCGCCCCGCCCAGGCCCGCAGGTGCAGGTGCGAGCCAGGTGGCAGGTGAGGCCGGCGCGCGCGCTGATTGGCCGGCGTGGGTGGGGCGACATGGGGCGGTGGGGCGGGCGGATCTGGGGCGGGCTCCGCGGGAGCGCGGCCCCTGCCTCCCGCCTTGTTGCCCTTCTTCCCCAGGTGCGCGGCGGCTGGCGTGGGAGCCAGCAAGCCCCGCCGTTGCCAAGTGGGTGACTACGTCGGCTTGGTGGGGAAGGAACGTGAATTTAGAGAGAATGACAAGGGTTTCCTGACCGACCGTTGGGCGCCTCCAGGAGGAACCCACCCCCGCCCCATAAAAAAGGCATTTTATTGGCCACTGTGTTGCGTATTTTACATGCTCGCCAATTGGATTCCCACAAGGACCCTAAAAAGTAGGGACTGTTTTAAGTTCCCACTCAACAGATGGGGAAACTGAGGACCAGAGACGCTAAGAATTGCCCACCCACTGGAGTCAGCAAATGGTGGAGTGAGGCTTCCAACCCTACCCTCGGATCTTTTGCCTCCAAAGGGACTGAATCGCTATCCTGTTTGTTTGTTTTTAAGATTTTATATATTTATTCATGAGAGCCACAGAAAGAGTCAGAGACCCAGGCAGAGGAAGAAGCAGGCTCCCTTTGGGGAGCCTGATGCTGGGACTCTATCCCAGGACCCGGGATGAGGACCTGAGCCAAAGGCAGGCAGACGCTCAACCATTGAGCCACCCAGGTGTACCCCTCCCTTTTTTTAAGGACTATAAGTTGCCATTAATAAAGCATTTTCTTGTTAAAATAGAAATATAACTGACATGTAATACTGTATTAGTTTCAGATGAACGAAAAGTGATTTCATATATGTATATAGTACCATGATATACTACAAATAATGATCACAAGTCTAGTTAACATCTATCATCATATATAGCTATTTTTTTTTTCTTGTGATGAGAACTTTTAAGATCTATTCTGTTAAGCATCTTCTTATTTATCCTAGATTTGCTTAGGGACTTGAAACCGATTTCCCATATTGTGGCTGGTAACGAGAAGCCCACCACGCCTCAAACACCACCTGCAGAAAAACACTCTGCATCTTTCTATCCAGATTCCCTTCTCTAGAATTCCTTATGTCACTGAATCTGCAAGTCAAGAATTTAGGAGGGGTCCTCATTGCTCACACCCTCCAGACTCTTTTTTTTTTTTTTTTTTTTTTAAGGAAAAGTCCTCTTTGCTGTCCACAGGAACCACCCTGCAGACAGCTTGATTCCTTACAGAAAAGCAGTCCGTCCCTCGCCCTCCCTGCTGTTTGCCTGGGGCAGTGGCGGCCCCTCAGTCCTGGCCCCAGGTGCCAGTCAGCTGTCATCCTCCCCTTCTGATTCTCCGGCTGACTCCGAGGCACTCTCGGACAAGTCACCTCCCATCTCCTGGAACCTTCCAGACTGTGCATCCCACATGTATTTGATGGTGACTTTGAATTCAGCCATCTCCTACCCGAAAAGCTTCAGCACGTGGGCCTGCTTTGGGGTCAGCATATCACCCTCCTTGCACACCTCAGGGTCGGACAGCAGAGTCACCACACCTCTCTTGAGCTGCCTCAGCTGTGGCTCCATGGAGTGGGCAACTGCTCCAGGGGCCCGGGGTCCAGGGTCACGGTGAAAGTTGCTTTGTTTCGGGCTCGAGCGAAGTCCATCTCCGTGTATTTTGTAGACCACTCATTCACTTCCTCCTTGGTGCGGTTGGTGAAAAGCAGACCGACCTCACCCCTCACCTTCTTGCTGACCTGATGCAGGTTGTCTTTGTGCCCATCAGCCGGGCTTCAACCCAAGGCCACCATCATCACCTTGTTTTTGCCAAAGAACATCTGGCTGTGCTTCCAGGCATCCCGCATGTCCTTCAGCTTTCTGCTCCTCATGTTGGCCACGGAGAAGATGCAAAGGTACCTGTACGTGTCCACACATTTCCGAAGCTCTTCTATCAGGCTCTGTTTCAGTTCTAAGCCTTTCTTGGCAGTTTTGCTTAAGGAAACATTCTTGTCGCGCCTGGATTTGGGCATCGCGCTGCAGGCACACACACCCTCCAGTCTCTTCTGGGGGCTGAGAATGTGCTCCCTAAAACTACCATGTCAGCCAGCTCACTCTTCTTTATGCGTCGAGGGCTTTCTTTGGCTGGAAAGATGCTCCTGCCTTCCCTCCCCACTTGTCACCCACTCCCCTGAGCCTGGACTCCAACCCTGCTGATCAAATCAGGTCCATCCAGTCTTTACTAGGTCTTTCTGGGAGGAATGTGACCATGCCCTCTTGACTACAAGGCATAGTAGTCTCAAATATTCTGTCCTCCAGACCTCTTAGTACTCTTAAAAAAAAAAAAAGATTTTATTTATTTATTCATGAGAGACACACAGAGAGAGAGGCAGAGACACAGGCAGAGGGAGAAGCAGGCTCCATTCAGGGAGCCCGACATGGGACTCGATTCTGGGTCTCCAGATTATACCCCATGCTGAAGGTGGCGCTAAACTGCTGAGCCACCTGGGCTGCCCTTTTTTTTTTTTTTTTAAAGATTTAATTTATTTATTTATGAGAAACACAAAGAGAGAGGCAGAGACACAGGCAGAGGGAGAAGCAGGATCCACGCAGGGAGCCTGATGTGGGACTCAATCCTGGGACCCCAGGATCACGCCCTGGGCTGAAGGCAGATGTTCAACCGCTGAACCACCCAGGTGTCCCTCCCCTTAGCACCCTTGAAAATTATTGAGAACCCCCAAAACTTTTATTTCTGTAGTAATAGCTATTAATATTTACTATATTAGAAATTAAAACCAAGAAAATTTAAAACCATTATTTAAAGACAGTAATAACCCATGATATAACAGAAACATATTTATGAAAAATAACTATAGTTTCCAAAAAAAAAAATAACTAGAAGGGTGGCATTGTTTTATATTTTTGCAGATCTTAATGGAAGCCAGCTGGTTTCTCCTATTTGCTGCTGCATTCCATATGTCCTGATATTATTATAAGCTCTGGAAACTTCCACAGTCCCTTCCTCAGGAAGTGAATGAAAAAGGCAAATAATATCTTAATATATTGGGACAATAGTTCTGACTTTGTGAACTCCTGGAAGGGTCTCAGGGATTCCCTAGAGTCTCCAGGCTATAGTGAAAGAGCCTGGGTCAATCCTGATGAGCTAACTCATCAGGCTATAGTGAAAGAGATCGTTATTTTTAGAATGTTTGGCCTCATGTTGGCTTTGGTTTTTGTTCAAGTTTTTATTTTAATTCCAGTTAGTTAACATACAGTGTTATATTAGTTTCAGGTATACCATATAGTGATTCAACACTTCCATACATCACGCGGTGCTAACCTTATCTCCATCACTTGTTTCACCCATCTCTGCACCTATCTCCCTTCTGGTAACCAAGAATCTGCTCTCTATAGTTAAAAGTCTCTTTCTTGGTTTCTCTCTCTCTCTCTCTCTCCCCCTTTGTTCATTTGTTTTCTTTCTTAAATTCCACATAGGGGTGAAATGGTATGGTATTTATTTTTCTCTGACTGACTTATTTCGCTTAGCATAATACTCTCTAGCTCCATCCATGTCATATTGCAAATGGCAAGATTTCATTCCTTTTTATGGCTGAATAATATGCCATCACACACATACACCACTTCTTTATCCATTCATCAGTTGATAGGCACTTGGGCTGCTTCCACATCTTGGCTATCGTAGGCAATGCTGCTATAAGCATTGGGGTGCATGTATCCCTTTGAACTACTATTTTTGTATTCTTTGGGTAAATACCAGTAGCGTGATTGCTGAATCATAGGGCAGGTACAAGTGCCTCTGTCATCTGCCATCGGGCCACCTGTTACCCCTCACCTGCCTTCTTTGCAACTTTAGCTCTCTCCCCTCCCTCACTCCCTTTCCCCCTTCTTCTCCCTCCCCTGTTTCTCTTTCTCCCTCTCTCCTCCAACTTCTCTCCTTATCTTCTCCAGTCTCTATTATCCCCTTTCTCACCTGTGTCTCTTTTCCCTGCCTACGCTCCTCCTTACCCCTTCCCTTCCCTTTCTCCCTCCCTCTTTTTCTCTGACTCTCACAAGCGGCAGAGGGGCCAGCTGTAGAAACAAGCAGAGTTAGCTCATCAGGATTGACCCAGGTTGCTGGCAACTTATTCTATTCCGTAATCCTTTTCTTGAATCCCTGACCCCTGTCAGGTGCTACATTCAGGCCCACAGAAACACAGGTAAAAAACCACTATCCCCAACTGAGACTCACAGGACTGTAAGGAGTCAGTCAGCTCTTCAAAAAACAAATGAGCACCTACTATGATCTAGGCATTAGGTGGCTACAGGGGTAAAACAGGCTTTTCTCTGCTCTTAGGGAACTGGGAGCCGGTAGGCAGCTGCCTTTGGTGGCAGCATAACGAAGATGGAGGGGCACTGAGGGGTGTGAGGGGACCACTGCTCAACTGATCTGGAGGGGGGTCAGGGTCAGCAGAAGAGTTGTAAAGAGCTTGGAACAATGTTTTCAAGATGAGTTCACACAGTTGAGTGGGAGAAACTGTTCAAAGTGGTTCCCTGATAAATAAATAAATTTTAAAAAAAATTTTTTAAAAGGGGATCCCTGGGTGGCGCAGTGGTTTAGCGCCTGCCTTTGGCCCAGGGTGCGATCCTGGAGACCCAGGATCGAATCCCACGTCGGGCTTCCGGTGCATGGAGCCTGCTTCTTGCTCTGCCTATGTCTCTGCCTCTCTCTCTCTCCCTCTCTGTGACTATCATAAATAAATAAATTTTTTAAAAAATTAAAAAAATAAAACAAAAAAACCCAAAGTGGTTCCCTGTGGGGAAGCCATAGGAAAGAGAAAAAAAAATTCTGTTTTTATTTTGCACCTTCTATTCTGCTGAGTCTGTGTGACCATGTGTGATGGGCTATATTGTGTCCTGCCCCCCCCCCCATTTTATATCTTGACACCTTAATCCCTCAGTATCTGAAAATGTGACTGTGTTTAGGTGGGATCTTGAAAATGGTGTTTTAATGAAAATGAGGTGATATGGGTGGGCCCTGATCCAATATGAGTGTCCTCTTTATAAGAAGAGGAGACTATGGGGTGCATGGTTGGCTCAGTCCATGGAGCTGTGACTCTTGATCTCAGGGTTGTAGGTTTGAGCCCTGTGTTGGGTGTAGAGATTACTTGAAAATAAAATTTATTTAAAAAGGGATCCTTGGGTGGCTCAGTGGTTTGGCGCCTGCCTTTGGCCCAGGGCATGATCCTGGAGACCCAGGATCGAGTCCTATGTCGGGCTCCCAATGCATGGAGCCTGCTTCTTCCTCTGCCTATGTCTCTGCCTCTCTCTCTCTCCCTCTCTGTGACTATCATAAATAAATAAATTTTAAAAAAAATTAAAAAAATAAAACAAAAAAACCCAAAGTGGTTCCCTGTGGGGAAGCCATAGGAAAGAGAAAAAAAAATTCTGTTTTTATTTTGCACCTTCTATTCTGCTGAGTCTGTGTGACCATGTGTGATGGGCTATATTGTGTCCTGCCCCCCCCCCCCCATTTTATATCTTGACACCTTAATCCCTCAGTACCTGAAAATGTGACTGTGTTTAGGTGGGATCTTGAAAATGGTGTTTTAATGAAAATGAGGTGATATGGGTGGGCCCTGATCCAATATGAGTGTCCTCTTTATAAGAAGAGGAGACTATGGGGTGCATGGTTGGCTCAGTCCATGGAGCTGTGACTCTTGATCTCAGGGTTGTAGGTTTGAGCCCTGTGTTGGGTGTAGAGATTACTTGAAAATAAAATTTATTTAAAAAGGGATCCTTGGGTGGCTCAGTGGTTTGGCGCCTGCCTTTGGCCCAGGGCGCGATCCTAGAGACCCAGGATCGAGTCCTACGTTGGGCTCGCAATGCATGGAGCCTGCTTCTCCCTCTGCCTATGTCTCTGCCTCTCTCTCTCTGTGTGTGACTATCATAAATAAATAAAAAAATTTAAAAAATTCATTAAAAAAAAGAAGAAGAAGAAGAGACTGGGACACAGGTATACATAGTAGACATAGGGAGTAGGTGACCACCAATAAGCCAAGGATAGGGGGCTCAGAAGAAACCAACCCTGCCAAGAGGGTGGTCGGGACTGCTGGAGGCGGCGCTAAACCACTCCTTCCTTCCCTCAATGCAGGGAACAGCATGTGGGCTTATTATCCCACGGAAAGACCATGGAAGGCAACAAGAGTGATGGCAAAAACCAGACAGGAATCTGTTGTGGAAGTTCCAAGAGGTCACAGTAAGCCAGAACTTGTGCAGCATGATGGGCAGTGACTCTGGACCCAGACTACTGGATTTGAATCCAGCTCTGCCACTTAGTAGCTATGTGACCTTAGGTCAGTTATTTAATCTGTCTACGCCCTAAAACCTAACTGCAGAATAGGGATAATGAGAGTGGTGGGCTCTTGTGAGGATTGACTGGGTTAATGTATGCCAATGGCTTGTAAGAGTGTCTGTGTGTGGTAAGAGTGTCTGTGTGTGGTAAGCACTCCTCTGTGTCTGGGTTTGCTATGTTGTTGATGCCTTACCCAAGGCTGAAGACGTGGTACATGATGTATGCATACTCCATTCTTGTGGGATGATGGAGAAAGCATGCAGTCCCAGGTTGCTGGCTCATATTGGATAAGTGAAGTGGCTGGCCCAAGACCACACAATTAGAAGGGTGATGGGCTGGAATGTGAATCCAGATCTGTCTCTAAAACCTTTACTTTTAACATGTACCCTATGTAACCTAGTCCAGGGCCTGGTACTTGGTAGGACCTCAACGAATTGTTTCTAGGTGAGTTGACTAAAATGAAGTGCGCAGAGGTTAAATAACTTTCCCAGGGTCACACAGCTCATCAGTAGCAGCTGGGAATAGAACCTGGCCTTCTAGTCCAACAACCAAATATCAGTACAACTAAAAAGTGAGAAGGTCATGGTGTGCCCGGGTGACTCAGTCAGTTAAGTATCTGACTCTTGATTTCAGCTCAGGTCATAATCTCAGGGTCCTGGGATTGAGCTCTGAGTAGGGCTCTGCATTCAGTGGGGAGTCTGCTTGAGATTCTTTCTCTCTCTCCCTCTCCCTCTGCCTGCCACTCCCTCTCAAATCAATCAAAAAATATATTTTTTTTAAAGTGGGGAGGTCTTACTAGTTATGTGGATACAGAACTGAGTCCAAGATCAATCATTCAGAAATACTTTGTTGAAGGTATAAGAGCTGAGGCAAAGACTCACACAGCTCCACATCAGACTTCAAAACTGCAACCAGGGCAGATCGTACACTGTTACTGAGACAAGCTCTTAGTTAGGAGGCACTGGTGAAAAAATGATATTCATGACATTTGGGAAAATAAAACAAAGCAACACAGAGCAGGATAAAGTAGTCTCAGAGTTGGGAACCTCTGAGACCCCTGAGATTCATGTTCTGAAATGTCTGTAAACACTCCCTAAATGCGCAATGGGTCGTGTTGTACTGCATCAGAAGTGTGTTGTAGGATCTGCCAGCTGGAGCTTGATTCTCTGCTACCCTGCAAACTTTGTGGCATTTCACATCATCCCAGCAGCATTACTGATGAGCCTTGCTCTAGATAAAATGTAGTAATATACTAGTCACCACAAGCCACTAACCTGACACTGTTAGCTGTCCAGTCCAGACATGAGTGAGGTTAAGAAATTGGGTTTCAGGAGCCTGACAGATCTAGTTTCAGAGCCCAGTTCCATTATTTTCAAGCCATCAATCTTAGGGCACTTAGCTTCTTTAAACTTTGTCTGCTCCTTCTGTAAATGAGAATAGCGAAAAATTAGTAAAGACATCTACTCTCAAGTATACTAATAGAAATTAGTATTACTTTAGCTTTCCAGAAAGCTAGAAAAAAAATGAAACAAATGTCGCTTCAACCATTGAAATAGATATTATCTGAACACTAAAATTCAGATGTCCTGCTGAAGGTGACTACATGCTTCAGCCTTCACAAAGAACTTAAATATTCTTGTTTTGGTTGCCTGTTTTATGGCCTGCCATGCCTCCTTTGAATTAACTTAAGAAAGCAGAGATGTATGTAATCTATTTTCAGACACATTTATTCACAAGGATTCCAATTTCATAAGTTGGACCTTAGGAGATCATAGAAAATATATAAATTTGTCTTTGTCCCAGTTCCTGGCACAGAACTCCTGAGACCCTTGTAATTTCACAAGGGTTAAGAGTATGAGGAACATCTTCTGTTCCTCTGTCTTTGACCCAGTTCCTGACACAGAGTTCCTAAACCCCTTGAAAATTCCTGAGTGACAGGACTGTTTTGGGTTCTAATGAGGTGACTCTTGGTGGGCTCCTGGATGGGGCTGGTCACCAGAAAGACCAAACCATGATTAGAAGCCCCACCTCCATTCTCCGGTGAGGGGAAAGGGTTGAAGTGGAGTTGACGGTGAATTATGCCCCCATGATGAAGCCTCCATAAAAATCTCAAAGATATGGGTTTGAGCACTTCCAAGAGGGCAACACACCTCAGTTCCAGGGGACAGAAGCTCTTGTGCTTGAGGCCCTCCCACACTTCATCCTTTGTGAAATTTCTTCATCTGGTGTTTCATCTGGGTCCTTTATCATATCCTTTAAGAAACTAGCAAACTGTTTCTCTGAGTTCTATGATCTGGTCTAGCAAATAAATGGAACCCAAGATTGGGGAATCTCTGATTTGTAGCCAAATGGGACAGAAGTTGTGAGTACCCTGGGACCTACTACTTGTGATTGGCACGAAGGGGGTAGGGGCAGTCTTGTGGAACTGAGCCCTTACCTGTGGAATCAGATGCTATCTCAGTAGTCTCAGAGTTGAGTGAAGTTATAGGGCAACCAGCTGGTGTGGCACAGTTGCTTGGTGAGCAGAACCCCCACATTTGGTACCAGAAATATTGTGAGTGTGATATTGGTATCAGAAAATAGAGAAACATGGCAGGTGGGTAGTGGGTGGTGTTGGGGGAACAGTGGGTTTTCTGACACAGACGTTATGCTTCTTGACCTGTGTTATAGACACCTTGAAGAAGGCTGTGGGATTTTATGGAAAGAATATACATTGGCCTTGGATTATGACAGGCTGCACTGCAAAACATCGGTACATGAGAAACCCTTACTAGCGTTAATTCTGTTTTGAGACCTGTCAAATCGTCAGTGACTCACCTCTCTGTCCCAGGCCTTGCCTTCATTGTATTAATCCCAGACAGACAGAAGTTTCAGGACACCCAAAGACTGGAAGTAGTCGAAGATCCTTTGTCCCCATACAAGGCAGAGCTAAACAACATTCAAATATTACCCATGGCACTTCCAGCCCTCGGCCCGAGACAGGTGTATTAAAATGTAGGTTTCATTTTTTTGGGGGGTATGGTGAGGCCTACAGACCAGAGGATGACCACCATTGAAAAAATAGTTTGTTTCTCACTGTTCCCAAGAAAGGGGGGGCACATTGCACCATTTGAGGCCACTCAGGGGTGGGTTAGGAGGCAGAGTGAAAGAACACACGGCAAGAGTCTGTATTGTGGTTTCTGCAGAAGCAATGGGCAAGGCAGGTTAAGCAGACCTAGAATTGGCTAGTCTGAGTAATTTTGGCAGGCTCTGGGGTATAGGGGCTGTCTGTCCTGAGTTGTCTGGTGCCTGGCCTGGGGTGATCAGCACATGGGAATATCGGCCTACAGTGTAATGGCCTTTGGAGAAACTGACAGGGGAGATGTTTGGGGTGTGGGCTTTGGATTGGTTGGTTTGCTTATGAAAGGAGCATTTGCTGGTGGGTCCTTTAACGTTTCTAGAAATTGTCTAGCCATGGGAGGGGGAATATCTCTTGGGTCAGCAAGGCCTTGAAATGTCAAAGCATCAGAAAATAGAGAAAATAAAGAACATGATTAATAGAGTAGGGCAGTGACTTTGGCTCCATAATATCCCCTTAGTAGTTGGTCTGCAAAGCACAGCCAACCTCCACAGCTTTGAGCAGCTGACTGAAGGTTTGAGATGTCCCAAGTCCTGTTATGTTCTCCTTGGGCCAGAGTCCCAGCTCTCCTACTTCATTTGCCATCCCTAGCAGCAGGAGTGGGTGTTTATAACCCTCTCTGTTTTGTAACAGAAACAGAGTACTCAGCCAGGACGGCCTCCCCAACAAGAAAGCTTGGTGCAAGAACTTGTGCAGGCAGTGCGTTTTCTCCTGCTTTACAGCTATTTGGTTTTTGTTTGTTTTCCAGGAAAAGGACATACTGAGGTTGGTGGACTTGCTTCAAGTTTCATTAATTTTATTTGTCGTCTGAGGGGAGGAGCTGTCACCAGTGCTGTGTGTCTGTCCTATGTACCCCTCTCTATCACCACTGCCCTGTTCTTTTTTTTTTTTTAATAAATTAATTTTTATTGGTGTTCAATTTACCAACATACAGAAAAACACCCAGTGCTCATCCCGTCAAGTGTCCCCCTCAGTGCCCGTCACCCATTCCCCCCCACCCCCTGCCCTCCCCCCCTTCCACCACCCCTATTTCTTTTCCCAGAGTTAGGAGTCTTTACGTTCTGTCTCCCTTCCTGATATTTCCTACCCATTTCTTCTCCCTTCCCTTATATTCCCTTTCACTATTATTTATATTCCCCAAATGAATGAGAACATACACTGTTTGTCCTTTTCCGATTGACTTACTTCACTCAGCATAATACCCTCCAGTTCCATCCACGTTGAAGCAAATGGTGGGTATTTGTCGTTTCTAATGGCTGAGGAATATTCCATTGTATACATAGACCACATCTTCTTTATCCATTCATCTTTCGATGGACACCGAGGCTCCTTCCACAGTTTGGCTATAGTGGACATTGCTGCTAGAAACATGGGGGTGCAGGTGTCCCGGCGTTTCATTGCATCTGAGTCTTTGGGGTAAATCCCCAACAGTGCAACTGCTGGGTCATAGGGCAGGTCTATTTTTAAGTCTTTGAGGAACCTCCACACAGTTTTCCAGAGTGGCTGCACCAGTTCACATTCCCACCAACAGTGTAAGAGGGTTCCCTTTTCTCCGCATCCTCTCCAACATTTGTGGTTTCCTGCCTTGTTAATTTTCCCCATTCTCACTGGTGTGAGGTGGTATCTCATTGTGGTTTTGATTTGTATTTCCCTGATGGCAAGTGATGCAGAGCATTTTCTCATGTGCATGTTTTTTTAAAATTAATTTTTATTGGTGTTCAATTTACCAACATACAGAGAAACACCCAGTGCTCATCCCGTCAAGTGTCCGCCTCAGTGCCCGTCACCCATTCCCCTCCACCCCCCGCCCTCCTCCCCTTCCACCACCCCTAGTTCGTTTCCCCGAGTTAGGAGTCTTTATGTTCTGTCTCCCTTCCTGATATTTCCCAACATTTCTTTTCCCTTCCTTTATATTCCCTTTCACTATTTTTTATATTCCCCAAATGAGTGAGAACATACACTGTTTGTCCTTCTCCGATTGACTTACTTCACTCAGCATAATACCCTCCAGTTCCATCCACGTTGAAGCAAATGGTGGGTATTTGTCGTTTCTAATTGCTGAGTAATATTCCATTCTCATGTGCATGTTGACCACTGCCCTGTTCTAACCTGAGCTTTGACCCCATCTGGGACTAGGAGAGACAAAACCTTGCTCACACTTGCCTTCTTCTGATCGGAAGGGCTTTGTCATAGGCCCTTCTTTAGGGCTTAGAGAGACTCTAGAAGGCCTGACTGAAGTGAGGACAGAAGCCCTATTCAAGGCATTACACATGTGGTCCTTCTCCTTCCCCAGGGGGTGCTGGGGGTGAGGCAGAGTCCAGCCAGCAGTTTAGCATCTGAAACAAATGGTACGAAATGGATCTCAACAACACTTAGTGAATGGACACTGTTCATTAGAATGTTATCTCACTCATTCAGCATTATTTTGTTTATATATTTTAAGATATCAACAAATACTTAATGGTTGCTTTAGTGTTGCTAGAAAGAGCATTTACAAATAATCATCATTTAATTTTTATTTGGAACATTAATTCTACCTATCTAGTTATAGCATCATGAGTTGAGTTTTTAAAAGAACATTTGCTGGAGAGAAAGGTCAGTATAATTCTCAAATAGGAGCTTCCATCTCCTTCTCCAAGCCCCTTGGAATTCTATCACCAGTGTGCATAAGCAGAGAAAGTCACAAACCCCCAAGTTCCTTGGGGAGGCCTGTGGACCCCTGGGGAGGCCAGACTGGCCCAGCAGGGAGAACTCTCAGTGAAAGGGCAGAGTCAACAGGAAGAGGGGAGGGTGCCTGATGAGGAGTGAGATGAGGCCAGGCTCAAGTGAATGACCTGCCTTGTCCTCTCAGAGCCCTCTGAGAGAGGATTAGGTAACAGATTGGCTGAAACCACTGTCATCCTAGCCATGAAGAGGGTCAGGGAAGGCAACTGGGAAGACAGAAAGCCAATGATGATTTCCACCATCTGTTTCCTCTTCAGAAGGTGAATTCTAAGGAGGGTTGAACACCTGCCTGGAACGTGCAGGTGTGTGCCAGACTGCAAACTCTGAGAGGTTCAGGGAGAAAATTAAATCACTTTGGAAAAGAGAAGGAACAGCTTGAGGAGTATGGGAGAGGGGAGGGCTTGGTGCCCTGGAACAAAGAAGTAAGGCCACTGTGGCCAAAGTACAAGCTAGGGGAAGAAGAACATCATTGGATGGGGATTGGAATACATTCTGCTGTGTGGCATGGGATGGATCACTCTTTTCAGACTCTTCATGACATCTTTAGTAAAATGTAGACTCCTCATTAATGACATGTTTCAGGTTTACTTTTTAAGGGATACAGCTATGTGTTGAATCCTACTGTGAGGCAGGTGCAAGGGTGAGATCAGAGGATGCGCAGTGACATGCTCATTTCTACTTCTTTGGTCAAAGCAAGTCCAGTGGCCACATCCAAGCTCAGAGTTTATTAATTCTGTGTGTTTCCTATGAGGAAGAGTTGTTCATGTCTGTCTCATCCACCAGGACTGGAAGGGCCTCCATAGTCAGATCATTCTTACCCATCCCTGGCCTCTGGTGCCTAGCACAGTGCTTGGCACAGAGTAGGTACTCGATTAGTGTTTATTTCATGAAAATATCTCTGGATTTGCCTTATCTTCCCATTGCCACCATTCTAAGTCTAGGTTAGACCTGGACTATTCTAGCATCTTTTCCACGGCTCCCATCTTTCCAGGCTCTCCCACTGCAAACGTAACCTGCATTCCATCACCATGGATCTCTAACACCACCCTGACTGTAGTTTTCATTGACTTATGAAACTTTAGCACTTCTACCCTTCCCTCCTTGGAAATCTTAAAGGACCTCTCATTGCCTAGAATCACATCTGCATTCTTCATCCTGAGTTTGAAAGATAGAAAGAACTCAGATGTGTCAAAAGCTCTTGCAAAACATTTGTAGTGATTCAGGTGTGAGTTGCCTCTGGTAGTCATTACTCTTTCCAGTTTTCTCTCACCCAGATACACGCTAAGAAAGCCTTTTCCTGGTTCTTAAGCTTTGGTGTGGCCATTGGATTTGCATTGGCCCAAGAAGCGGAAACGAGTGTGTCACTGGGTGGAAGCCTTAAAAATCTATGCATGATTTGCCCCGCTTTACTTTTCCAAGAGTAATGTGATTCTGGCACACCCTCAGCCCTTCCCCTGGGGTGAGAGCCTCACAGAGGAAATCCTGTGGGCTGATCTGAGACAGGTGTATGGCAGGAATTGCTGTTCCCATGTACAAAACAGGAACCATTACCACCTCATATGACAGAAGGGAAGAGGGACGGAGGCTACATCACTTGCCCAGTTCACTCTGTTATTCAGGAGTAGAACCTGATACTTCCAGTGAGAGATTCATCATCTTGCGAGGTGGCCTCACTTGGTCCCTCCAGGAAGACTTGTGGGTAGAGTGAAAGGCACAGAAGCTTTGTTGTTAGACTGACCTGGTTCAAATACCAGCTTTGGTGTTTACCACAGAGTCCCACTTGGCAACAACAAGAATCTGTACTGTAAGTTTATGGGAAGGGTGAAATAAGCTAGGGTGGAGAGCCCTGGCAGGCATGTGTAGGGACTTGGTGTAGGTCAGTTAGCCTTGTCCCTTTCCCAGTCTGCTGTCCTCTTGAACCCTGGATTGACCACACTCACTGTCATCTCTGAGGTCTTGCTCAAGGTGTGCTCTCTGATTATAAATCTTTCCCCAGCTCCTCCCCACTTCCCTCTCAGGGCCCCGCTGAAGTCCCCACTTCTCCACACTGCTTCTTCCTCCATTCCTGTTCACACTCTTCCCCCTTAGCTCCAGACATTTAGTCAGCCAAAATGGATTTAATTGTTACACTGGTGAGAAGCTGATCTCCCTAATTATACCAGACATACCTTGAGGGCATTGGCTTCCTGCATCCCTTCCTGCAGCCCCAGCCCTATCTTTTATTGAGTGAGTGTCTCTAGGCACCTCCTGTCACATCACTGTACCTAATTCTTCCTTTATACATGTCAGGAGTCCCTTGAGGAGCTCTGAAGAGTGTCCCACTCATGACTACCAATTGAATAAACTCAACTGGGCTGAGTCTACAAATAAGAAGTGACCCCCAGGAATGGGTTGGCTTTCCTGAGTACCTCTATGAAACAGGCATTATACCCAGTATCTTGCATTATCTCCAGTTGTCAGAAGGGTTATGGGGTATTTATAGCTGAAGAACACAAACTTCGGAGGTATTTGGTAACTCAGTTGGCAATAATCACTTGAGAATGATTTCTTATTAGTTACCTGATATGTATGTGTCAAGGACTGTGCTAGTGATTCAGAGAGGTGAATACAGGAGACATGATCCCTAGTTTCGTGGAACTCACGGCCCAGCTGACATGACATTAATGATTCTGTCAACTCCCCTCCTCTGGCACATTCTTGTGTCATTTTTTTTTTTTTTTAAGATTCTATTTATTTATTCAAGAGAGACACAGAGAGAGAAGCAGAGACATAGGCAGAGGGAGAAGCAGGCTCCTCACAGGGAGCCTGATGTGAGACTCGATCCTGGACCCTGGGATCATGCCCTGAGCCGAAGGCAGATTCTCAAACTCTGAGCCACCCAGGCGTCCCTCTTGTGTCATTATATTCCACATATGAGAAGCACCATATTTGAAATATAAAGAGAATTACCTCTAATTCAGCACCTTTCATAAATTGTCACCAGGTAATTTTATAGACACTATTTCATTTACTTAAAATATTCAGAAGGGGATCCCTGGGTGGTTCAGTGGTTCAGCGCCTGCCTTTGGCCCAGGGCGTGATCCTGGAGTCCTGGGATCGAGTCCTGCGTCGGGCTCCCAGCATGGAGCCTGCTTCTCCCTCTGCCTGTGTCTCTGCCTCTCTCTCTCTCTCTCTATGTCTATTATGAATAAATAAATAAAATCTTTAAAAAATTAAAAAAATATTCAGAAGAAGGGGTATTATTGTTGTTCATTGATGTTCTCTAAGTGCCTCGCTCAGTGTATGGCATACTGCAGGGGACAATTTTAATTGAATGAATTTCTGCTTTATAGATGAGGTTCATAGGAGCTTTGCCCACACCAATAGGAAACATGAAGCTGGGACCCAAGGAGTGAGTGCAATTTGCTCCTTCATGTTACTTCTCAAAAGAAATACCAGCTTTTTGCTTTCCTTGTTCCTTTCTCACTCTCTTCCCAAATGACCACATTTCTTATTTTGTCTTTCAGCCTGTTCTCAGCCAATTACTGTAAATGTGACTTTCTTGGTTGATGTGGCCGATTGTGGGCTCAAAGTATTCTATTCCCAGATAGGAGGCATGAGCTATGGAGGCCACAGTCTTGAGACCTGGATCAAGTGGAACAAGAACCCCTTCCTCAGCTATCTTTGCAAGTGACCAAACCTTTAGTTGTTCTGGGAGAGAAATTCAACTGAAAACCTAAAGATGCCTTGAGAAAAAAACTGACTCCCCCAACCTCCACCACTCCCAAGGTAAAAAGTGAAACAGCATAATCACCATACCCTCTCCCAAGCCAAATTAAATGAGCTAATAAAAATCAGTGCTGGGGCAGCCTGGGTAGCGCCACTTTTGGCCCAGGACCTGATTCTGGAGACCCAGGATCGAGTCCCATGTCAGGCTCCCTGCATGGAGCCTGCTTCTCCCTCTGCCTGTGTCTCTGCCTCTCTCTCTCTCTCTCTCTCTGTCTCTCATGAATAAATAAATAAAATCTTAAAAAAAAAAATCAGTGCTACTGAAATGTTCAATTCATCTAAACGCAAAGATTATTGGTTTCCAGCCTCTCTGATTCTAATCCAACAACGCTCATCAGAGGTCTTCAACCAGATTGGTACGGTTGGGGGTTTTGTTGTTAGATGTGTGTACACAAAGGAAATCTTGAAGATTTCCTCACTGTAGACTGTTATCTTGCTCAAGGTGTCTGGACTTCTGTTGGATGAGTTCATGTTTGAACCTTAGCCTTCTTATGTGAGTTGCAGAAAGAAGCATCTTTTCTTCTACTCTGATCTTATAGTGTGACTATCCATCCAGCCATCCACTCAGTCATTCATTCACTCAGTAAGCAGTGACTGAGTACAACCATGTGCTGGACAATGTGCCTGGCACAGCATAGCAGTGGGATTTGGGGGTCTGGGCAGATAATTTGGCAAAGCGTGTAGACCAACTTGGCCCTGGTCCCTCTATGTCTGGGCTCCATCAGTGATCAGTGATCTTCCCTCTTCTGAAGTATGATCAGTTTCTCCCTCTGCTTCTCCTTCTCTACTAGCTCTTTTTCAAAGCTAACTTCATACCAGAAAATTCCACTGACCTGGAGTGGTCCACTTCTGAGTGGACTCAGAAGGAGTGGTCCTTCTAGGTAACTTTCCACTCTTCTCCCTCATCCAGATTTGTACGCAGAAGGATCCATTTCTTCATCTTCACTTCATTTCACAACCCATGGCAATCCATCTACCAACTTCAGTCATTACTGCTCTTTCTTAGAGACGCCCATGACTTACTTCCAATCTGCAGTCGCTCTTATCTTTCTCTTCCTAGTGTATTTAATAGTGTTGGTCCTCTAGCCTCTGCTCTCAGAAGCTTCATTCTCCTGATTCTCCTTGCCTTCTGTCTTTTCTTTTTAAAATCAAAGCTTAATCTTCTTTCCTTTCTATCAATGCCTTTTTCCAGCCCCGTGTTATCTCTTACCTGGACATGGTCCATCTCATTCCATCTCTATCCATATTCTTCTGTCTCTATCCCTTATTCCTTACCATATCTCACCTTGCCCTTTCTTTTTCCCTGGACCAACAGGTCTCTTTACTCATGCCTAACTGCCTGCAGCTCTGTCCACTGAATTTACTGCCATAGAGGTCTGAAAACCCTTATCTGACCAAGTCGCCTCCCTACCTAAAATCTTTCAATGACACCCATCACTAATGGCATAAAATATGAACTCCTTAATCTGGAAGTGCTGGGTAGTCTCCATTAGTCCTTCCAGATCCACTTGCCACCTTTCTCTTCTTCTCTGACTTAGGAGGCTGATCTTTTTATTTTTATTTATTTTTTTATTTATTCATGAGAGACACAGAAGGAGGAAGAGACACAGGCAGAGGAGAGCCCTATGTGGGACTCGATTCCGGGTCTCCAGGACCACACCCTGGGCTGAAGGCGGCACTAAACCACTGAGCCACCCGGGCTGCCCTAGGAGACTGATCTTATAGACTGGCTCAGCTGGATTCATTTGCCCTCTGGCCTCTGTTTGGGTTTGGCTGTTGGGAGGTGCCAGAAGGACATCAGGAGGCAGGAAAAGCAAGAAGCTGGGATATTCTCCTGTTTCCCAGCCAGAGGTTCTCTTACCAAAGGCTCCAGCTCCAGTGGTGAGGGAGTGGAGTCTCTAGGGTTAAAGCTAACACCACCATTTCTTCTTGTATTCTAGTAACAGCCTCTCCTTTAGCTCCTTCTGGCCAAGGGGAATTGGGGATGCTTGGCTCAGAATTGCTAATCCAGGTATTCCACTACCCCTTGGGGGTTTCCCTCAACCCTGCCCATATTCTTGTACTAGTCCCTTCATCAAACTCTTGTCAATTGCCCTGCATCTTACACCTATTTCCCGCAGCACTCACTCACCTAGTGACAAATGAGGCTCTCTGCAACCCAGCCACCACTTCATCATCCCTGTTCCATCCTTGGGCATTGCACTCCAGCCTGGAGTTTTCTAGGGAGCCATCCTTTCCCTCACCACTACACCTTTGCCCATGTTAACCCTCTGTCTAAGTCTCTTCTCTCTGTCTCAAGCTGAGGTTAGTGTGTTTTCACTGTATTACCTTCTTATAAAACTCCTCTTTTATCTTGACATTTAAGAGCATCAAATTAAATGATAGATAGCTTGGGTTCAAACCTTGATTCTGCCTCGATTTTCCCCCTCTGAAAAACAAAAGTCACTACCTCATAGAATTGCAGTGTTGCTTAAGTGAAGTAATGCATGCTGAATGAATAACACGGTGCTGGACACATAGAAATGTTCAGTAACTGTGAGCTTTTGGTCATCATCTGCCTCTTGCTCTTGACAATAAGCTCTAGGAAGAAAAGAATCTTTTCTTATTCAACTTTCATCTCCCAAATACAATTTAATAACTGGTATAGAGTGGCTGCTCAATGAAAAAGTGTTGAAAGAAAGAAGGGAAAAATTTTTAAAAATTTAAAAAAGGAAAGAAAGAAGGAATAAAAGATGGAAAGTAGGAAAGAAGAGAAGTAAGGAGAGAGAAAGGGAAGGATGCCAGACTTGAGGGAAGTATCAGGAGCCAAAGAAGACAAGAAAAGGAGTCTCTCCTTGGTTGGGGATGGGAATGGAGTGGAGGCCAGGAGGGAGCATTAGAAAAGGACTCTTACAGTTGGCCGCAGGTGCAATGTGGGGGAAAGACACTCCAGGCAGAAACAAGCATGCACAGTATGCAAAGGCAGTTGGCTTGCTAGGGCACAGGGCACCCTGGAAAGGGAAAGTGCTTGGATTCTGTTGGGCATCTAGCAAGAGCTGAAGGTCATGGGGAGAGGGGAGACTGGCAAGGCAGATGGAGCCTAACACTCCTGCATGCTGTGCTAAATTTGGATTGTATTCTCAAGGCAATTGGGAACCATTGAGGAGTTTGAAGCAAGGGAATGACTTGACCAGATGTGCTGCCCACCACCTTTTCATCTCTGAACAGCCCATGCCCAGCAAACAATACCTGCCCAGCACTACCTCTTCCAGCTGGCACCATCATCACCAACTGACATCCCAACTCTTGTCATGTCCAGAGTGACAACTGGGAGAATGAGCTTTGAAATAAGACAGATCTAGGTTCCAGGTTATTGGACTTACTGAAGCCTCACTTTTCTCCGCTGTGAAATTGCCACAAGACATTGCACCTTCCTGAGGGAGATTTTAGATAATGTGTGTAAGGCTCTTCTTGCTGAACCAATGTCCCCTGTTTTTCCCAATGTTAATGTTACCGCCATGGAACTTGGCTGTTTCGGCTGCAACACTCTCCCCTGTGAAGTGCTCCTGGTGAATCAGGACAACTTCCGTCATCTGGGAGACTCTCCAAGTCCCTGTGAGGCTCTGGAATGTGAAGAGCTTCAGGCTGTTTTCATCAGAAGCCATCAAGATTGCCTAAGTTTCTTTTCATCTAACTGAGGAAAATTGTACTTAAGCTCTGGGAACAGAGAGCTACCAATATCCTCAAACAGTAGCAGAGGGGATGATTGACTTCCTAGTTGGATTTGTTTTGTGCCTTTGGCAGCATGTAGAGCTGACAGGAGAGCATGCACAGCTCCAGCTTGCCTCTCAACTGTCTATTAAAAAATGTTTAAAGAGAGAGCATGTGCACATGAGTACGCGGGTGGCAGAGGTGTGGGATGGGGAAGGTGGGTACAGAAGAAGAGAGAGAAGCAGACTCCCCACTGAGCAGGGAGCCTGAATGCGCAGTATTTCAGCCCAGGATCCTGGAACATGAGCCAGAGGCACCCACTTAACCAACTGGCCCCCAGGGCAGTGGTCAACTGTCCTTCATTTTAAGCAGATTTAAAAGTCCATATAGTCTGGAGAATCAAGAAGCCATTCTTGTATACTCTTCTGAAAGAATCAAGCTCATGGGATGTCACATGGCTTTTTAACTTAACTACTGAGGAAATAAGGAATCATCCTGACAGTGGATGGGGTAATATCTCACCTGTCACCTTCTTATCCTACTGAAAATGTCAACCAAATTCACGTTCCAATGTCACAGCTCTTCTTGATCTTTTAGAAGTTAATTACTTCTTTTATTGATAAAGAATAGTACTATAGACCATTTGAAATTGCTGTTTTGTGGGTCAAAAATGAGAATGTCAGCAATTTCTTATGATTTAGATTAATATAATGCAGAGTGAAAACATTTTAAATGTACAAAAGGTAACTAGATCTCTCTCCTATTCTAATTGCCTGCTTCCTCTCCCCAAAGGCAACAGCTGCCACTAATGACTTGAGAAAAAATTGTATATAACTTGAGAAATATTTTACACACATTTAATTTATAAACACACAGAAACATGATATGCAAGCTGGGTTTTTTTTAAATCCTTATTTCTTTAGCTGCATCTCTTAGAAATCATTCCAACTAACTCATCAATATCTTTAACCAGTGCCTATGGATACGAAGATTGTTTCCAGTGTTTTGCTCTTATAAAACAATGCTGTAACAAATATCCTCTCACACGTATCTTTGGTTTGTGCAAGTATATGCAGCATAAATCTCTGAAAGGGAAATCATTAGGCTAAAGAGCTTGTGATTTAAAATTCTGAGAAATATTGACAAATTCCCCTCAAAATAGGTTATACAATTTACATTCTCTCCAATAGCATGTCTTTCTTGCTCTATAGTTTACACTTTATACTTGTCAGTCTCATGCCTTCCCTCATAATTGCAGATATTTTTTGCCCATAAATACTTATTTTAATTAACAAAGCTAAACTAAAGTAGCAATGCTCAGAGTGCTGGTCATGGGTCTGTTGGCTCTCAGACCTATCACCATCCTCTCTCATGCTGCTTGGTATGGGGGGGGGTGAAGGGGTGAAGGGGGGGCGAAGCAAACTAATTTCCCAGACTCCCTTACCCACTGGCTTCTGTTGGATAGGGCAGTGCAGCCAGGACCCTATTCCCTCACTCTGTGTCTGGTGGCACTCCCAGTAGCCACCGACTCTAGTTCCCCTCAGGGGTTCCTCCCTTCAGGGTCCCAGATCCCACTCTGCATCCTGGCTCCTGGGCTCACTGTGCCTTGTTTGCCCTTTTAGCTTTTCCAATATCTCTGTAACTGGTTCCCCATACTCAATCATCTCTCTTGAATTATCTGCTTTACTTTTGTGTGTTTGATTCCTACCCCCCACCCACCCTTAACCAGACACTGAACTGGTATACCCAGAATTGACAGAAATGAGGAAAAATGGCCATGTTTCAATACTATTGGTAGGAATGGAAATTGTTGCAAAATTCTTTTGGCAGGCAGTTTGGCAATCTGTTCCAAGAGCTTTAAAAATGAGCGTACTCTTGCCCTATCTTTTTAGAGATATGTGTTGAAATACTTATGAGTGAAATGATGTATATCTGTGATTTACTTCTAAACAATCTGAGAGGAGGATAATTGAGAAACTGTATAGATCAAATGAGATTGGCCACAAGTTGATAGCTGTTTAATGTGGGTGAAGGATACTTAAACATTTGTTACAGTCATCTCTTTACTTACAAATATTTGAATTTTTCAGTAATAAAAAGTATCTTTCAAAAGCCAAATCTTGGACCTTTCAGTTTACTTTCTAGGAATTTATCCTAAAGAAAACAAATTCCTAAATGTTAAAAAAAAAAAAAAGATTTATCTTTAAGGATAGTTCTCAACAGCATTGTTTATAATAAACAATTGGCAACAATCGAATTTTGCAACAGTGGGAAGGTCTTACCATAATTTCAATATATCATATACTGCAAGCTATTTAAACTTAAAAAGATGTTGCAGTCACAAGTGTATTGTCAAAGATATTCATGATTTTTTCTTTGTAATGATTTAAGTGGAAAAAAAAAGTTATAAAAGCAGGAGATATTATAATCCAATTAAGAATATTTTTAAATGTATCTAAGGGAGGATGTGAGAGATCCACACTCAAGTATAATTGGTGTTATCTCTTGATGGATGGGGCGGAGTTCTTTCTTTCTTACTTGTGTGCACTTTCTGGTTTGTTCATTGCTGTTCTTATGATGTACTACTTTTGAATTACCAAAAATGACTAGCATATTCTTTCTACCTCACCCCTTCTCTTCTTTCTTTTAACGGGTCCTTTTTGAATGAACGCTCTTCTCCATTGAAGGTGTGCATGCACTGGGCAGTCACACCTTAGCTTCTTTCTAGCAAATGCTAGTTATCTGTTAACCTTTGTGCAGAGGGCTTAGGAGAAAATGAGGAGTTTGGGGACCGAGGGATGAAAGAGCAAGGTGGGTGCTAAGGGAGATGGGGATGGCAACCTAGAGGCTCTGGGAACCCTCATGTGATAGAGCAGACCCCACCCTGGCTGGTCTCATTGGGTGCTATCACTGGACATTGGAAGCTAGTTCTGACATACAGTACAAAAATGCCATTGCCAAGTCACATGACACATGGTGGTCAGGTTCTAGTGTCAGTGCCTGCTTTGTTAAAATTGATTTTAGTCAAAATTGCCTTTATGGCCTTCCTTTGGCTGAGTGCCAGAACAAGTCCTTGGTTTGCATTTAAAACTAAAATAAAATGCATAATTCTAATTCACTGAGCAGCAGCAAACTTACATTTTTCATGTTGTGTATTCCCTGTGGACCAGGGCAGACAGAATTGTCAGCTGCCTTCATATCTTTACATGTCTCTCTCCACCCCTGGCCTTCAGCAAAATACCTGCTTCTGAATGAACTGAGCAAGCTGAGAATGTGGTACAACTTTCCCATTGTCTAGTGGGGGTAATTTTGTCCTCAGAGCATCTAGGAAACCCACACCTAAAGGTGTGCTGCCTCCTTGTGCAGACTAGCTTGTAGGAGAGAGGGGATAGAGTCAGAGGACCCCAGAGTGGCCAGGACTGCCAATCAATGTTTTGGTCCTTTTGTTTTGACAATTGAGAGAGTGCCCTCCAAGCTCCACCTGGGCCACTCTCTGTGCTCATTTGGTTTGTGTTATTTCCCACATACCCAATTACCTGATAAAAACTCCCCTTGGATAACCCACTTTGAACTCACCAGCCCTTTTCTGAAATCTTCCCATCTTCATCCTGATGCTTCATTTATCAGGGCTCATCTTGCATTGTTTGTGAACTGTTTCTGAGTGAAACATCTGAAGGTCAATGTTGTATGTGTGGTGCTATGGGAACCAACACCACAGATGATGGCTGCCCTTGCGTTTGTCAGTTCCACTTTTGCCTCCCTTCTTTGTTCTGCCAAAAACAATTCAGGAGAGAGGTGGGGGAAGTAGTGGGTGGGTAGGAGGCCAGATGACGTAGGCTGGACTCCAGAGATTCAAGTTGGCACTGGTGTGGTTGTGAGTTACTACATAAAGCCAGTGCCGCAGGCAGAGCAGAGGCCCTCTTTATGCTGAGAGGTAGTTTTATGATGAACGTAAGACAATCCCATTACTGAGCTGCTTTAGGGGGTGCAGACATGCCATCCTGAAGCACCTCTTACCTACCTGAAATCTTCCTGTCTCTTGCTATCAAGAAGAACCATATCTTAAACATGTGTACACACACAAGGGCACACATGCAAGCTGGCCCCTCCACTTCATATTCAGAAAGTCTCCAGAGAGAAAATATGGAGTGCCAAGTTGGATGGAAGCTAATGTAAAGTCTATGTTGTCTTTAAAAAAAATTTTTTTTTACTGTGTTTTTAAAAACATTACACTGGGACGTAAATCTGTAGGAAGGCTAAGCATGAACAGAAGCTTAACTTCTGGAGCTTTCTTTTTGTAGGGCATGAAAGGGGATGTACACATGGAAAGGATGGAGGCATTTATGGCCTGGTCCATGTCTAAAACCACAAATTTCATTCTTCTCCCATCAGGTAAAGAAAATCATGAGCTTCAAACATGGAAAGGGTTGGGGAAACTCCAGACCTGGGTTTCTCACTTACAGATCTGCTTGGTGACCTTGGCAAGTTGCCCAGTTTTTCTGGGCCTCAGTTTCCTCATCTAGAACACAAAGATGATAACACCTATCAGACAGGGTTGTTGATTTATATAAACCAAGGGCCAAAGCCACTGACACCTGCTAGATTATCAATAATCACTGTTCTTCTTTGCTTATTGCATTAGGGAAAAAACCCTTCACACTTTTAAAAAGTTTCTATAAGGAAATTTTGAACTCCCTTGGTCCTGTGCTGTGGACTTTAGGCAGTCAGTTGTGTTGAACACCTTCTGTGCGAGCAGTGGGGCACTACGGTGCTTCAGATTTATTGACCAATGTAAGACTTACAGCAGCCCTTCCAGGTGGTTTTCACTGTCCCCATTGTTGAGATGAGCTCATTGGAGTTCAGAAGAGTTAAACCATTGGCACAGAGATGTTGTATGGGAAGCAGCAGAAGCAAACCTCTAACCCAAGTCTAGGAAACTCTGCCATGTGGAAACAAACCTCCTCCCAGTTCTGCAGTTGTCAAAGGCCATGAATGAACTAGAAAAACCACCCTCTCATGGGCTGGAAATGGCCTTAAAAAGTCTTTGCATCTAATCTGGTCAGTGCTTCAATGTTCATGTCACTCTGGCTAGAACAGGGTTAATGTTTAATGAGACCTAGAAGTGCTCAAGTGTTTTCTTGTCTCAGGACTACATGAAACTGAGATGTAGGAGTAGAGGAGATCCAGAGGGCTTACAATCTGTGTAGACTTTAAGGGGAAATGTCCCTTACATGGGGTGGCTAGGAGAAGCTTGGGATGGACTGGAATGTTGGTTCAGTTCTTTTGCAAATGTGGGTAAGTTTCATTAATCAGATCCTGGGCCCTATCCTACAAATGATTCTGCAACCTTTGGTGTTCCTGAACATGCCAAACATGAGTCAGTCTTTGGAATATAAGCACCATGAAGAGAAGGATTTTTTTTCTTTTTGTTCGCTGCCATTTTCTACCCCTGGCACATAGTAGGAGCTCACAATAGGCCATTAATTAATTTCAGGGCACTTGCACTGACTGTTCCCTTTGCTTGGAGCATCCTTACTCCAGAATTCCTCACTTCTTACATATCTAGACTCAAAAGTCACCTCCACAGAGAAGCCTCTTCTGACCATCTAATCTAAGACTGATTACCTATCATCACTGTTACCTCCATCTCCTCGTTTACTTTCCCTCTCTATCTCTTGTACGTTTGTGATTTTATCATCACTTTCCCCACTGGTAGTTCCATAGGGGCAGAACATCCATATGCTCATCTGCTGTGGACTGCTGTATCTCTCTCTAGCACCTAGAACAGAGCCTGGCAGTCAGTGCTTAATAAATTACATATTGAATGAATGAGTGAGTGGATGAATGCATGCAGACTCCATGGAAAGAGCTTAGCACAGTGCCTCGCATATGGCAAGTGAGAGATAAATGTTAGTGCTGACATTGTGAATAACAACACACTCTAGATTGGCTATTGACAATTCTCAGTGTAGGTCCTGGTAATTTGGTGAGTGTAAATGGCCACTCTTACACCCCACTTGCCATTCGTTCTTGCAACTGACAGAAACTCTACAGTACAGTGGGGTGTTTTGTTTTGTTTTGGTGTTGTTGTTTTTTCTTTGTTTTTTCTTCTTTCTTTTTTTTTTTTTTTTTTTTACCATTTTTTGCTCTTCACTTTCTGCTTTTAGTGAAATTGTGACAAGGCATTGGGGGCACAACCTCCTCTCTCCCCAACTGCTGAATAAAAACACTTTCAGATCCTTCTTAATAACATGTAAATGACTAACAATCGCATCACCCCTACATCCCACCATATTCCAGCCACCTGGCCTCTCCCAGTTTCTAGGATTTTTATATCTCTTCACTTTAACACATGTTGTCATTTGCCCAAAGTGTCTCCATTCTGCCCCATTGCTACCTATGGATACTCTTTCCAAAATCCAGCTCCAATAATACCTCCTCCATGAAGTTCATCCAGAATTCTTCCAGCAGCTTCCACCTCCTCTCTCCACACTGCTTTTTCCTGTTTCCACTGAGGTTTTCATCATAGGATGCTGTACTTAACCAAGCCTCTCTCCTTCAGGCCAGAAATGAGCCCCTGAAAATCAGGGGTTTCACATATAGCAAGAAGTAATGCCCAGCTCTGACCTGAGTCAGTGGAGGACATTTCTCTAGCTTGTGGACTTGGCTTTATGGATCTCCTGGGTTCAAATCCTTCCTCCCTTCTTACCATCTGTGAGATCCTGATTTGTGTTTTTAATCACACCATGCCTTATTTATCCTGCTTGAAATCAGGGATCCTAATTATTACAGCGCAGTAAGCAACAAGCACCACAGACCAATGGATGAAAGGATAAAGGTAAAGATTCTGGAATGGGTCACATTTGGAAATGACGTAGGATGGGTAGGGAACAAAAAATCATTACTTACATATTTTTCCCACTGATATATGGGGACTGTTTATGAGTTCATTGAAAGTATACATAAAGAAACAAAAAATGGTTGAACATATTTCTGAAAAACACCCAGAGCTTTATTAACTTTGTTAGTTTAGCAGAAAGTGCAATGCACTGGAATCATCATTCTGGCTCACTTAGATCAAGAATGTATACTGCTTATATACACATAGCTTTGTGAGCCGTAGAAACATACGCTGAGGTAAACAACCTCTGAAAATAAAATTTAAGGATATGAATATAAAGTAAATTCCAAAACACAAAAACAAAAGTTATAAAACCCGTTTAAATATTCCACTGCACTCTCATAGCACAAATGTTCATCTTATTCAGAGCGCTGTACCACATACTGAAGGGCTTTGACATAAAACCTCCTAAAGAACTTTGTTCTCTTTTGATCTCATTAGCATGTATTCCCCTGGACCATGGCGATGAAGAATTTGCAGAGAGACCCCCAGGATTCCCCACAGTAGTCCAGGGCTATCTTTGACTGATTTATTAAGTCTGGATCTTCCTCACACTTGGGGTCTTTGGTGGCTATGGTCTGGGTCTCCACTGAGCCAGAAGGGATGTTCTCTTTGACCTTTATCTGCTCCTTAGGGGATAACTCTTTGACCTTGTTAGGTTCCACCAGGGAGGCCTTACTGACTTTGCTCTGCTCCCTGGGAGAGGGCTCTGTTAATTCCTGGCTGGGTTTCTTGGTCCAAATCAGAGTGGAGTTCACCAGCTTGAGATTAGACTCTGGAAACTTCTTTCTGCACACCTTGGTTTTCAGGATGGTTTTGGCATCCCCACAGATGACCTTTTGAGAGCGCAGGTTTCGGCCAATTTGTTTCCAATAGACATTCTTTTTGTTTGACTCTAGGCAGAAAGTTGGATTGCCAGTAAAGACACAGGAAAACTTGTTATCCTGTCGGGTACACTCAACCTTCAGGGCGATACCCTCTTCTTGCTCAGTTACCACCCATCTGCAGTTGGCATGGTCTCGAGTGACAAACTTGCCTTTGGTCAGGTGCTTGGGTGGCTCAGTATGGGTCTCTCCCAGAGCACGCAATTTATCTCTGGTGCCTTTGCTGACATGTCTATTTTTTACTTCCTTTTTGCCCTTTACCAATGATACCTGAGCAGCCAGAAGAAGGAAGGAGAGCAGGGTGAGGCTATGGATCCTCATGGCTTCAGCTTGGTGGGAACCTGTTTGACAAGAGCAGGTGAGTCAGTGCTGGGCAATAGTTCAGCAGTACAGTGCTACAGGATGACCCTTCCTATACCCTGACACATGCCTCCTTGCTTAAAAGTGAGATCAAGAATTCTTCTGGTTCCTGGAATTACTAGACTAGCAGCCTGCCTATCTATTCACATTTCTGCTTGACTTGAGTCCTGAATGTCAAAAACCTCCTCCATTCCTTCACCACTCTCTGAGCCAAATAAAGTCTCATCCCTCATTCACTACTCCTTTACCCCTGCATTCACTCACTCACTCCTTCATTTACTCATTAAACAAGCATTTATGGAACATCTGCTATATACCATGCCTCAGACTAGATGTTGGCTTTATTAATGTGAATGAGTAGGTCACATCTTAAAGAGATTAGAAGCAAATTTTTGGACAATACAAATAGCATTGACAAGGAGTCTGTCCCAATCCTGTCCCCAACTTGATCTTGGCCAAGTCACTTTCCCCTCTGGTCTCAGTTCCTCTGGATACTGAGGTTTTAGGTGTGATCATTCCCAAAGTCTCCTCTGGCTCCATGTGATAGATTTCTAACCTAGTTCTACATGGACTCAGGTGAGCACACAACAAGAATGGACATGGCAAATGACATGAAGGGTGACGTTTGATCCGACATTCAACATGTTTGGGTTTGGACACTCTGACATAGATGGGTTTGTGAGGGGGGCATTTAGGGTGCAATAAGAGCATAAGGAAAGGCATGAAGGAGGGGAGGTCATACTATTTGATTATGCAAAGTGAACTAGCCTGGATGGGGTGAATTTTTACCACAACATTTAGATTAGGAAGTTGAAGGGAAGGATGATACCTAAATGATTTCTGGAGCCCTGGGTGGCACATGCTGGGCATATAGAAAGCCCTCAACCAATGCTTTTAAAAACAAATCACTGCATGGGTGCCTGGGTGGCTCAGTCCATTAAGTATCTGCCTTTGGCTCAGGTCATGGTCTTGGGATCCTGGATCCAGCCCCCATCAGGCTCTCTGCTCAGTGGAGAGTCTGCTTCTCCTTCTGGCTCTGCTCCTCCCCCCCAACTTGTGCTCTCTCTCTCTCTCTCTCATACATGCTCTCTCTCTCTCAAATAAACAAATAAAATCTTAAAAAGAAAAAAAAAAAGAGCTGTGCTTGGTAAGTAAAAATAAATCACCCCAGGTAACAGATGTGAAAGTTCAGGCTCATACTGTAAATAAATTGCTCAATATCCCTTATTGGGCAAGTGACAAACCTGGGAAAGGAGCCAGAACTTATCTCTTTGATCTTTTATACCACCAACCACCAAGTTTGCTCACTTCTTGCGTTTCAGCTTTACTCTGTCTTTTGGAAAACACTGACAACAAATAAAGTTACAAACTACTCAGGGCTTCATTTGGTATAATTCATGATAAGATGATTCATACTGTCAGTGCCCCATTTAAAAAGAAAATATAGATTTTGCTTGTATATGGGGCAGACCCAGAAAATGGTCCAGGTCTTATTTCCACCCTGGGCTTGTGGCCTCTGCTCAGAACTGAGAAAGAGACAGTCACAGGTGTGTGGGCTCCTGAATGAAGCGTGGACAGGGGCCTAGGCATGCCATGTGAAGACCCACTTTTTCATCAGGGCATTGAGACTCAGCCCCCATGTGTCCCTGATAAGATCCATAACCCAGGATCCTGAGGTCCTCAGGGAAGTGAAAAGAAAGGTGGGGACTGAAACTCTTAAGAGAGCCAGACTCTTACCTTGTTCTGAGTATGCAGATCCAGCGTAATCCCAGATGTGAGAGTGAGCTTGCAGGCTTACAGCTGTCTCATCTGCCGTGCCAGGCAGGGAAGGCTCTTTTTATTGAAGACCGACAGGATTTTACAACACACACACACACCTGTCTATCTTTATCACACTCCTCCCAGCCACGCCCCTTGGGAGGGAGCCAGTTCCTGCAGGGAAAGTGGTTGGTGTAATGGTGTAATCCTGTGGGAGGGAGGTACTGCAGGACATTAGACCTGCTTCCTCCAAGCCCTTCCCTTTCCCCCACGAGCCGGGATAGGCGAGCAGTTCATTCAGCCTTGCAAAGTCCCTCCTAATGGGATGAGGACCGTGGCAGCAAAATCCGTGGAGAATTATAAACAATAACAAAACTATCATAGCTGCCAAGCCCTAGTGTTGCCCATTTTACCTAACGTGGTCCTTGAATTCCCATCATATCCACTCCATGATATGGTAACGAGGATTCCTATTATTTTACAGATGGAAAATTGGAGCTTATTGATATTCAGGGCTTGTCCAAGGTCACAGAGATGGTAGGATGAGAAGCCCAGAATTGAGCACTGGGACTCCCCACATGCACTGTCTGATCTTTCCCACTGTCTCAAGAAAATGTTTGTGAATGATTGACTGAAACTGGAAAAGCCATCCCAGTTTCTAAGTCCGTTTTCACAGAAGCACCTGAATTTACCATAGGGGCAAAGGAATCTATGGTTCTGAAAGGCTGGTAAAAAGTGGTCTGGGGATTTCTGCTGTAAATATTCACTTTCAGGTCACACAGACAGACTTCCTTCTGGTCAATGTTCTATAGGGAGAGTCTTATACTAGAATGATCTATGTGGAATCCTGGAGATAGTATTCTTTTGGCTGTGTGACCTTCTCCAACCAGTTAACCTCTCTGAACCTCCATTTGTTCATCTACAGATTGCTGACAATAGCAGTACTTTATTTTGGGCTCACATTAAATATTTTATGGGGCTAAGCTACTCACATAAAATGAAGCAGAACAGATTTGGCTCATACTGGGGTTTCAAGGTGTATTTGTTAAAAACAGACATACTTAGTTTTCACAAGCATACTGAAGGAGACTCATTTCACAAAGATGTGGATCTCACTACATTTTGTCACCTCACCTTTCATGATTTTTGGACTCAAGAAATCATTCATTTTCTATTTAACTCAGGTTTGAAGAAACAATAACACCAGAGTGATAGTAAATGCCAACTGACCCTTGTCTTTGGGGGTCAGGGACAAAATGAATGATAGGGATTGTGGCAAACTGGGTAGTCCTGATATCTAAGTGTCAACATCCAGCATTGATTGACTGAGAGAATGTTGGCATAGGGGTCAGTATTTTCAGAACTCATGGACTCTTTTCACATATACATTAGTAAAAATAAATGTGGAGACTTCATGTACTTTTAAAAAAATAGATTAACATCCAGATGTGTGGATGTGAAATTGGGTTGGTATCTAACAGAGATTTTCTAAAAACACTGTCCTGGCTCACAATAAAGATAGCAAAAGTCCTAACTATGGTTGGCTTCCATCCAAGAGCTACCTATTTGGGAATTCCAAGGTCACAGAGGTATGGATATTGACCTATTCACTCAGTGGTTTAAAGAGTTTCTTCATGAATTGTATTGGAGGTGGCTATTTCCCCCTCATCCCCATTGTCCTGAACACCTTATTGAACCATGACCTGATGTTTTAGTGGATGATTATCTGGACATAGGCAAAATAAAACTGCTTTGTTTCCCAGAAAGCAATAGACCATAGTGGTCTTCTGCAAAATGAGAAATTCATCTTGACCCTCAAAAGGCAGTCGGGTTCTTTCTGGAAGAATACTGCAGGTTAGAACATAAGGCATATTTATAAAGAAAACATGGACCCCGGATCTTTTCTGAGAATTATCTCTAAATTTTGCCAGGGAACATGGAACTTCCTCTTCTAGCTCTGCATGGACATTTAGTCTTCCTGTGATCTCATCCCAACTTCTGCCTTGCTTGTTCTATTCCAAGCAAGGGGTAAAATATTAGACCAAGCTGTATAGTTCTTTTCCTGTTGGCTCAGCTTGTCATTCTGAACTCATTCTGAACGCGCGCACATGTGCGCACACACACACACCCTCCAATCAGGCCACACTAAACCACTGGCCCAACATTTCCTGAATACCTGGTGCACTTGCTTGTTCCCCTTCTGTCTTTGATTCTGCTGTTCCCTTACTTGGTGTGTCCTTCCAGTACTACTTTGCCAGGCATACACCTGTTCATCCTTCAAGATTCAGCTCAAATGTCATCTCTTCCCTATCATTGGTCCCTTCATCCTTGTCCATGCCCCTGCACCCTTTTATGGGTGTTCATGGAGAGAAACAGACTGTCACTCCCTGTTAGTTACACAATGTACTAGCATTGTGCTGAAACTGTGTTATTATTTCATGTCTCCATATACTAAGAAAATGATGCACTTGTGCTATAGTGCCTTGGGGAAACTGGAGAGGTTTGGAGCCCCACCAAGGCTGTTCACAGCAGGTTCCCACTGCCTCCGCATGCTCCCAGAATGAAGCAGATTACTGCATATTGGAGAAGTATGTAAAGAAAGGCTCACTGACTTTTTCCCACACAAACCCCAAGAGGAAACTGCACCCTGGGTCTTCATGATATAGACATGGAGCTGAGGCTCATGTGGGCTATGCACATGCCTGGCATACTCCTAGAGAAGAATTTAGTGGAAGCCAATTCCAATATTCTTATTAAAAAGAAATTAATGTGCCCAAACTAGTAAATTGTAAATTCTTTCTTTCCTCATTCTAAATTTATATAGTTTCAAACATAAGAATATTATTACCCTTACAAAACAATTGTAAAGTTGGTACCTTACCTTGCATCACACCCAGGTCGCTGTATCACCCATTCTTTTCCATTATAGTGCCATAGTTATAAAACTATTGAACCAACATGAGTATATTATTACTAGTTAAATCCCATACTTTGTTCAGTCTTCATACTTTTTACCTAGTATTCTTTTTATAATCATTAATAGAATTTGTTTTAAAGAGTAGTTTTTGGTTCCCAGCAAAATTCCCAGAGCATATCTATCTATCTATCTATCTACCTATCTATCTATCTATCTATCTATCCCCTGTTGCTCTCTGACACAGCTACTCACACTGTCAATATCCTCCATTGGAATGGTACAACCTTTATAGTTGATGAACCTTTCGTGACACATTGTAATTACCCAAAGTCCAGTTTCTTTCATATATATATATATATATATATATATATATATACATATATACACATATATATATATAGTTGAAGATCAATTTGACAACACATAGTATAACACCCAGTGCTCATCTTGTCAAGTGCCCCCCTCAGTGCCCATCACTCAGTCACCCCATCCCCCTGCCCACCTCCCCTTCCACTACCCCTTGTTTGTTTCCCAGAGTTAGGAGTCTCTCATGTTTTGCCACCCTCTCTAATTTTTCCCACTCATTTTCCCTCCTTTAATCCCTTTCACTATTTTTTATATTCCCTGTATGAGTGAAACCACATAATGATTGTCCATCTCCAATTGACTTACTTCATTCAGCATAATACCCTTTACTTCCATCCACATTGAAGCAAATAGTGAGTATTTGTCATTTCCAATGGCTGAGTAATATTCCATTGTATATATAGACCACACCTTCTTTATCCATTCATCTTTTGATGGATACCGAGGCTCCTTCCACAGTTTGGCTGTTGTGGACATTGCTGCTATGAACATCGGGGTGCAGGTGTCCTGGTTTTTCGCTGCATCTGTATCTTTGGGGTAAATCCCCAGTAGTGAAATTGCTGGGTCATAGGGTAGCTCTATTTTTAATTCTTTGAGGACCCTCCACACAGTTTTCTAGAGTGGCTACACCAGTTCACATTTCCACCAACAGTGCAAGAATGTTCCCCTTTCTCCACATCCTCTCCAACATTTGTTATTTTCTGTCTTGTTAAATGGTGCTGGGAAAATTGCACAGCCACATGTAGAAGAATGAAACTAGACCATTCTCTTACACCATAAAAAAAGATAAACTCAAAATGGATGAAAGATCTAAATGTGAGACGAGATTCCATCAAAATCCTAGAGGAGAACACAGGCAACACCCTTTTTGAACTTGGCCACAGCAACTTCTTGCAAGATACATCTATGATGGCAAGGGAAACAAAAGCAAAAATGAACTATTGGACTTAATCAAGATTAAAGGCTTCTGCACAGCAAAATAAACAGTCAACAAAACTAAAAGACAACCTACACAATAGGAGAAGATATTTGCAAATGACATATCAGATAAAGGGCTAGTATCCAAGATCTATAAAGAGCTTATGAAACTCAACAGCAAAGAAACAAACAATCCAATCATGAAATGGGCAAAAGACATGAACAGAAATTCCACCAAAGAAGACATACGCAGGACCAACAAGCACATGAGAAAATGCTCCACATCACTTGCCATCAGGGAAATACAAATCAAAGTCCACAGTCTCCATAATAGTTTACTCTTGTAAAATCTATGTATTTTGACGAATGTATAATGACATAATTCACAATTATATCATCATAAAGAATAGTTTCACTGCCCTAAAAATCCTCTGTATCCCACCTATTTAATACTCAGTAATATCCAGTCTTTATTATCTTCACAGTTTTGTCTCTCATGAATGTCATATAGTTAGAATTCTACAGAATTTATTCTTTTCAGATTGTCTTCTTTCACTCAGTAATAAGATTTTAAGTTTCCACCATGTCTTTTCATGGTTTGGTAGCTCATTTGTTTTTAGCACAGAATAACATTTCATTGTCTGGATGCACCACAGTTTATCTACTTACCTACTAAGGGGATCTATTGGTTTCTTGTGACATGTTTGGCAATTATGAATAAAGCTGTTATAAACATTCATGTGGAAATTTGGATGTGAATATAAGTTTTCATCTCCTAATGGAGGATCCCAGCCAAGATTCCATGTGACATTAAGTGTTCATGACCTTTTAGGCTCTTCTTGCCTATGATGTTTTCCGGATGTTCCTTGTTTTTAATGACCTTGGGAATTTTCAGGAGGACTGGGCAGGAGTTTTGAGACTATGTCCCTTTTGGAGTTTGCCTAGTGTTTTTCTCATAATCAGCTTGAGGTTATGTCATTCTTCTCTTCATCGAAGATTTAAATGATGGATGTCAGGTTTCTATTGGGGGTTCCACAGAGTCTGGACACAATTGATGACCACATGTAGGTTAAGATTGGTGGTTGGATACATGTCTCAAGCAATCTGGTCGCTGGCAGGTGGTATCAAGTTGAAAAGCTGATTTTACAGGAACCTGGGTGGCTCAGTCAGTTGAGCGTCTGTCTGCCTTCAACTCAGGTCATGATCCCAGGATCCTAGGCTAGAGCCCCTAACTAGGCCCCGTGTTCAGTGGGGAGCATACTTCCCCCCACCACCTGCTGCTCTCCCTACTTGTGTGTGGTCTCTCTCTATCAAATAAATAAATAAAGTCTTAAAAAAAAAAAAGAAAAACTGATTTTACATTTTATTCTCATGTGTTTGTTACTGCAATATCATTCCAGGACCCGTGGGTACAGTCACCCTTTTATCACTGGGTGAGATTTTGTTCTGAGCTGAGCCTTAACCATGCAACAATACCAAGCCAAACTTGGTAGAAAAATCACTCCTTTCTTCAAAAGTGACCTCATATTCAGACAAAATGCTGAGTTGCGGCATCAAAGCGATGTTAATTTGTTGGGTCAAATCATGTGCTTTGAAAACTTATTTGTTGTCAGCAAAGGAGGAAATTGGCTAAACAGCATTAGCTGAAATCTAATTAGGTGGCAAAAACCATTCATCTTAGACCCACTGAAGAGTATTGGCATTCCAAATTTAAAACGTTCATTAGTCGTGAGATTTCAGAATTCCCATTCAGCAAATCAGATGATGCATACTGCTAAAATTTTACTCTAGAAAAAGAAGAGACTGTAAAGAGTTGATGGGATAGGATCAGTATGAATGCAAATTAGAAATCTATTAAAATTTACTTATCTTAAAGGAATACCCTATGTCACACCCCATAATATTGCACCCATTATGTTTGAAGTCACGTGCAAAACTGGCTTCTTGTTCTGAATCCATCTAAAAAGTAATTCACAGTTTTGTATTAAATTAAACCAAAATTGCTGTTTGTGGTAGGTAAAAATGGCAAAGAATCGGTAATTTTTAATAGATCAACCTAATAATAATAGGGTTTTTTTCCCTTAGATAATAAAACAGTTTCACTGTTTTATACATTCTTTAAATCTTTTTTTAGTGTTTTATAACAAATTTTCCATACAAGGTAACTTCACTGATCATCTTTGTGTTCTTCATACCTTTTTTTTAAAAAAAGAAAATCACTCTAACACATCTTAAACATCTTACAAAGAAGTCTAATCCTTTTGGATAAAATTCCCAAAGTACACAGATGGCTGTGCACCTATACACACATACACATACATACATCACATATGGTATGAACATGTATACACACTTCCACGTCAGTATCTTCAGCAGAAGAAGGTCCAGAAATTCTCTTTTGAATTTTCAGTCCCTAACTTATGTTTGTTACAAAGAGTGCCAGTTGCCATCCTGGAAAGAAGACAAGCTGCCCTTTCTCTCTGTTACCACTGTGAGTCACCATGCACATAGGCAAATAAATTGCAGCTCTGTTATGTGAAAAGGTGAAGATATTTAGATGAAAGACATCAGAAAATGGCTCTGAAAAGGCCTGTGAGGCACCTGGGGCAAATGGCACACATGCTCAGGGAACAAAACACTCTACGTACTGACACTATTTGGCTCTAGGAAGAACAGAGCTGACCTCTAACCAGACATCCTTCATTCTGCCAACCAATCATTCACTCATTCTGTCAATTACTCATTCTTCTATTCACCCAAAGAGCACTCATGTAGCTCTGAATGTCCCAGGGTTTCTCTGTCATTGACTCAAATGCACATAAGAATGGCACTCATGGTCCTTTTCATTGAAAAGATGTCAGACAATAGGGGGAAAGACAAGGATATCAGTTATGACAATATAGGAGTAATTGCTATATTGGAGGGAAAGCTGGGGTGATCTGGGTGGGGATATATAACGTGACATCTGATGGTCAGTGGTATCTTGTGCATAGCCTATGAATATTCATTGCTGTTCACTCAGTTAATGTCAGGGGGCTTCTCAGGTAGCCAAGGAGTCTGTGGGAGGGGCCTCCTCCTCCATTACAAAAACATCTGGTGAAGGAGTGAGAAGAAGAGAAGTCACCTCCTTCTTCATGTGAAATATACCAGAGAGCTCATGTTTAGCTCCATCCTTTCTTAAGGAGGATTTAGTAGCTGTGTATAGCCTGTGGGGTACTGTTTCTATGACCCAAACATAATGGGCAGTTGGATTTGGAAGCACATGGGCTGAGGGTCTGTGGGAGCCTCTATTTCTGGAAGACCTCAGGATGCAGCAAGTCATTTGTTGTTTTAATGATATATAACCCGAAGCTGAAAGAGGCAATTTCTTGCATAATAGCCCTTGGCCAACTTATATCTTTCACAAGTGGTCCAGGAACTCCAAGAGGCATAAAAGGTAGCCTAAGCCTCAGGGGGGAGGAATCTCTGAGGGCACGAATGAGAGTACCTGTTGACTTTGATTTGGAAGTAAAATTTGTAAATGAAGGATATGTTGCCACCAGATTCCAAAAAGAACTAAAGGATGTTGGAGTTGTATGTCCATAATGAGTGTGTCAAATGACTCTCCTTAGAGGAGGATGTCACCAGTGTAATGTTGACCCTGTGTTCCCGGTGAAAGGTAGAGGCCATTAAGATCCTGTCTGCCATGGGGCACCTGGGTAGTTTAGTAGGTTGAGCATCTGACACTTGGTTTCTGAGTAAGGGACAGGCAGGACTACATAGGGAGAGGGAGAAATAGGTAGGGGGGCATGGAATCAGGCTCACAAAAGAAAGTCCCAAAAATGCTGAGATGCAAGAAAACTAGGGATAAAGAAACAAACCAGATAACCCTGCCCTAGATATGGGTGGAAAAGATATTTTTTTTAGGACAGTCACCTATGACTAACAAAAAATAATCTGATTTAATTCTTCCAAAAGGAAGCCATTAAGGATGGTATCACCAGTCCTTATTGAAACCAAGACATCACAAGAATGACAAGGCCACAAGCTCCGTGGTCAGCTCTAAATAAAAGACTGTCAGTGAAGACCCATGTTGGCAACCCTGAGAGCCTTTTCTATATCCTGGCTTAATAAACTTCTATCACTTTGCTCACACTTTCTTGTGTCCGCAAGATTCATTCTTCGACTCTGTGAGACAAGAACCTAGCTCTTCTGCTTCATTTGGTGCCCAAATCCGGGATCACTCCCACCAAAGGGTGGGTAAAAGTGGACTCCTTTCCTTTCTTTCCTAGAAGACATTATTCCCTTGGATAACCTCTTCTTTTGATAAACAGCCAAATCAAGCACCTATTGGCCAGTTAAAGGTGAATACCTTGGCCACAGATCTTAAGACTCAGGTGATAGACTTCTGGAAAAAGGTTTTGTCAATCCCTCTTGCTCAAAAGAAGGGAATGTTGGCCTAACCCTACCCAGTTCTGCTTTCTGTTCTTTGGCTTTTCTTAAATGGCTTTCTCCTGCCTCAGGGACTTTGCTTTATAGTAGAGCTCTTCCAATCTCTGCTGATCAGTATGCCCTTTTAATCAGGGATTCATTTCAGGAAGTGTGTTGTCTATGTAAGTACAAGGCTTTTTCCACTAAAGACGTCTTTTGTGAGAACTTAGGCCAGAAGGGGAATCCTGTCCTCATTTTTGTCGCCTGGTAAGACATATGTTTTTCTGTGAGTTATAATTTAGGTTTAATCACAGCCAGGAATTAAAATCAAAATTATTGGCAAGCAGGATTAGAGCAATCTCTTTATATGACAAGTTGGAGGCAGCCTGATGTTTCCTGGGTATTTACATCCTTGGAATACTTTGGGCATTAAGGAGGGAATTACAAATTCCCAGCCAGTTCTTCAACTGGTTGCATTAGTAGCTGGGACTTAAGGGGTCATATAGTCGAGGCTTCCTTACTCCAACAACAAAAAGATGGAATTATAATGATGTTAAATCTTAGGGTCTGCACCTCTCAGTAGGGCCATGCTTGCAGATGGGACCTCAGGTTATATGAACAGAAAAAGTGTCAAGAGTAAGGTAAGGAAACATAATTGAAATTGGTTTATAATTGGCCTGTTAAGGCACAATGGAGCTAGGAACGCAAGAGAATTTATCTCATCAAGCAATGAGAGCTCAAGCAAGAGAGCTCCGAAGAATGAGTTCATTTAAAGGATTCCCTGCTTTGTATAAGGTTTACCCAGAGAGTGCACAGAGGACTGGCAATCCAGCGCTCTGAACCAGCCCTTTGGTTACCATTGGTGACCTTGGGGTCTCTGAGACTGTAAAAGGATGGAGATCGGCCCTGGGGGTCACACCCCAGGGAAGCCTCATCCATAAACAGCACATGCCTCCCGCTTAGAGACTATAGGTGTTTCACTCTCATTCTTAGCCTTCTAAAAAGAATATCACAGTTTAAACTGTTAACCTCGCTAAGTCCTTTGATTAGGCCAGAGATGAGTTGTCCTTGCCAATGATTTAACTCAAGATTCCCATCATCTAGGAATCCCATAAGCCAATAAGCATAAAGGATAATGTTTTTTAATAAGCCAGTAAAGAAATCTCATACTCCAAGTCAATGATAGATAATCACATTGCCGTGTCAGGCAAGGGAGATGAAAGGGATAAAGTCCAAATTTAGCTGAAGAGTACCTTTATATGAGTTGGTATTAGGGAGAGAAGTCCAACTGCCAGTGCAAAGTAAAAAGTCTCCAGTTGCTAGAGCACGTTGCTGGGGAACAATGGTGCTGGGTGTGGACAGGCAAGAGGGTCTTCTTGGAGCCAGGTGACTGCAAGGCTTTTGCTACTTCAGGTAAAGTGGCCTTTACTGTGGCAGGACCTAATGGCCCCAGGTCTTTGGAGAGCTCTTTCAGATCAGCAAAGTGTAGCCTTGCCAGATGGAAAACTGTCAGATTGTCCTTGCAAACTCTTGGTGTTCAGACAAAATGTCCTCTTGCCACAATTGCTTCATCATGTTTTTCTTGCTAAGTCCCCAGTGGAGCTCCTCACCAGCTGAGCTACTGAGTTCCTATCAAGGACAATGGATGAGATCATGACATGTCTTGCAAGAAGTTGCTTACACACAACTTACTTTACTCTTATACCAAAACAACTTTATTTCTGAAAACAACTTCATTTTTCTGTCTTTGTGGTGAACAAGTGGGTTTGAAATCATATCGAGCCAGTACATAGTTATATATATAATTTATTTAATGACCTTTTCCCCTCCTCTTCCTATATTTAGGGATTTTTTTTTCTTCTGTTTAAACTTTTAGCTGCTTAAAGTCACAGTGTTCAGATTCTTTCTCTTACTGGTGGGAGGAAAAGAGGGGACGGAAAGGGGCTGGTGACTATTGGCAGAAGCTTCTCCCCATGGAGCTATGTCTGCAGCTTAAACAGTCCCCTTCCTTCTACCTGCCCTTTTTTCCCTTCTTAATCAACATCTTTTAGAATGACATATCTCCAGATGGCTAAAATTGTCTTCATTTTTTTTCCTCCTGTCTGTGGAACCATTTTTTCCCCCTTTGAGTATTTATCTGATAAGCTCTTGGTGGTCTCCAATGGCCTCGGTTGGGGGTGGCAGCCTCCCTTTCTGGGGGTCCCAGTCAACCTCAGAGGGGCTAGGACCTGTGGTGGCAGCATCCTGAGTTTCAGCAATTTAAGTTAGTTTAGTTTTGTTTTTTATTTATATTTTTAAAACTTATTTATTTATTCATGAGAGACGCAGAGGGGCAGAGACATAGGCAAAGAGAGAAGCAGGCTCCCTGTGGGGAGCCCAATGCAGGACTCGATCCCAGGACTCCAGGATCATGACCAGAGCCAAAGTCAGACACTCAACCACTGAGCCACCCAGGCATCCCTTGCTTTTTGGTTTTAAACATTTTATTTAATTATTCATGAGAGACAGACAGAGAGAGAGAGAGAGAGAGAGAGGCAGAGACATAGGTAGATGGAGGAGAAGCAGGCTCGATGTGGAGAGCCCGATTTGGGACTCAGCCCGGGGAGTCTGGGATCACGCCTTGAGCTAAAGGCAGACATTCAACAACTGAACCACCCAGGCATCCCTCAACAATTTAGTTTTAAGGAGATGCTCTTAGCATGTTGGTAAGCAGGAATATTCAAGGGTACCCAAACACATTGGCCAGGAGGTTCACAAATGCTTATAAAGTGATAAACCCCTTCCAAGGTGTTTTAGGAAGAGCAGAACCAAATGCTCTTTCTCTTCTCCTTTTTCATTAAGTACCGAGCCATCAGTCTGCAAGGATGTGATCCCTTTTATCACACCAGGTCAAGAGGTGAATCATAGGATCAGCAAAACAAGCAACAGCGAAGAGATTTGCCTTTAAGCAACACTCAAAGTTTTGGCAACCATGATTTTCCATGGAGAAGGAGCCCTACACCTAGCTACTGACCAGGAGAAATGAGCTTGTTCAGATTTGGAAGCAAAGGGGTATCTTCAGAAAGCGACAATACCCAGGGGACCAATCATCAATGTCAGTCTCTGATGGGCTATTGGAGGGGACTTGTTTGTCCACAAGATTAAGACATTTGTTACATGTTGGGAGTACCCCTGGGCTCAGCTTTTATGCCTTCTGTGGTGGCCTCTGTTGGTGGTGGTCTAATGGTGCTACCAGGTGAGATGGTCAGTCTCAGCACCCTCAGAACACTCTGTGAGAAACCACACCCTGCTTCTTACTCTCTTCAGGAAGCCTTTGCTGTGCCAATTAGCTCTGGAAGCCTCTTTGACCTCTCCTTGGAGATCTCTCATACCCCTTTGCCATGTTAAGCAAGAATCTGGGAGGATCTCTTGCCACAATTTAGGTTAGAAAAATATAGAAGGACAAAGTCCAAGGCAGTGGCAATTAAGCATAACACCCAGAGCCAGTAGTGCCACTTAGGCAGAGTCAGTTATGTAGTAGAGTCAATCAGTGAGCCAAAAACCTCTAATGGCTTGGTCTTCAGCCAAAAACTGAGCCATCCATTCGCTGTACTACTTGTCTCAAAACGTACCCCTGGTACTTAAATGTATGGAGGTGATTGGGTGACAACATGGAGAGGATAATGCCATTAAAAGAAGAATGTATTACTAATATTTCCCAAAAGAAGGGGACACAGTATGGCACAGAGGCCATAGGGGAAGCACCTGGTTTTGGTCAGGAGGCAGGAGCAGGAGGGAAGAGAAAGCCAACCCCTAGCCCTTATTGCAGGTATTTGAGAGGAAGATACTTTCCTTTGGAAATTTCAACATAACACGAAGACAAGGCAGATTAAATAGCTTAGGATAGGTCAGAGTGAGCAATTCTGTAAGGCTTGGAACAGAATGGCTAGCTGTCTGGTATACAGCTATGGGTTGACTTAATATTGACTTGGTGTGTTACAGTTAACAAAGGAGACGGTTGGCTTGCATACAAGAGGTGTGTCCCTAGTGATTATCACTAGGAATCAGCTAGCCCTGGGTGGGACATTTTCTTCCTTAGCCTGTAGGTCCTTCAAGATGTTAAAATATCATACAATACAAAACATAAAACGTGTAATTAATACAATTGCCTAGACACATAGAATTGGGACCTGAAGCTTTGTTCTCACATTGCATCTCAGTTTTCTCTGCATGTGTGCTTTGTTTTCTCTCTCTGCTTTTCTCCACGTGGTTGGAAACATGGGTGTCAGCAGAGCTGCAGTGTGGAAATCTCAGGTGGAGACTTTGATAAGTTGAGCTTGAGTCATGTTCCTGCCATTGGACTCTTCCGCCCTGGCAGAGATTCAGATTCTGGGCTGAACAGCTCAGCACCTAAAACATGTGGTTGGATTTACAAAAGGAACAAGTGTTCTCAAAGAATGGAGAGCTCTTCCCAGCACAGAGGGACTCTGTAGGTTTCAAGTCTGCACTGGAAGGAAGTTATGGATAAGGTAGATGAAGAAGTAGGCAGGAGGGCATTCTAGATTCAGCCTGAGCAGATGTCCCCACCACAGCACTCACACATTGCCTAAAAGTGCTTGAGCAACACTGTGATGAGGGTGACAGAAACTATAACATGAGCTATTGCTGCACACAGCTTGTGTGATGAGCTCACTCAGTCCCTGCTTAGCAGTTAGATACTAGTTCTATCCACATGAGAAGAAGAAGAAATGAAAAAGCATAGACAGCTAATTACTGGTGAAGGCAGGGCCCTGAAACAGGTCATGGAAACTCTAAAAAAAAAAATCTGTGCACTTACCTTAGGCTGCTGTCAAAATGTGCCACACAGGCAATGGAAATGTGGTGATCTATTTGCATTTGATTAACCACAATGCTCTCTGCCGTCATTTGAGCATGAGTTGTGCATCTATTGACAACACTATCAGTAAGTCTCCTGTACCCTTGCCACACCTGCCTCAAACCCCACACCATCTCCACTCCTCCCATCCAACAGCCTCTGCTCTGGAGCATTGGGACCAGTGATTTGAAAACTCTGAGATCACACAGGCTGCCACCTCACATAGAAAGGCTTGGAAACTCCACTCTGGGGTGGGGAGGAGGTGAAGGTACCAGTAATTCGTCACAAGCCCATCCAAGTTTACCCTTAGACCTTATACAGTTTCAAATAGGAGATTCAAGCTCTGAGAGTGACAGTGTCACCTCAGTGTGACATCGGGGAGGGAAAGACAGTAGGGCTTCAGTCTCTGGGGGGGTGGGGTGTGTGTGTGTGTGGCAGGATGAATTTAATAGCATGATGCCCTTTTCTGTCAACCTCAGATTAAGAGCAGAAAAGAGTCATTAAACCTTCCTAGTTTCTCTTCAAAGCAACCATCTGAAAGAATTCAATGATTTATCTTGTCTTAGATTTAAACCTGTTTTAACCAACTTCTATAACAGATTATCATGGTTAAGGGTTCTGGCAGGCTGATACGGGCTGATGCTTCCTTGGTGTGATTGGAGGATTCATGTTGCCAGTCTTCAGGAGCATTGGTGACTCCATATCACAGCCATGTGGTGACCATGTCCTAGGAAGGGAGATTGGGATATCAATAACTTTTTCTTCCCCTTGAATATTTCAACCTCTTTTTTCTTGATTGATGATCATACTGCACTTCCACACAGCTCCATATCATTGTTAAAGCCTTCACTGTACCTTATTATATTAGACCTTTATCACAACACTATCAGGAGTGGCTATTATTTTAAACTGAATTAATGATGAAGCAACTGACCTAAGTGACTTCCCTAAAGCCCAGAACTCATTTCTCTCAGATGCACTAGATTTTATGTTCCAGGTATAGCCTTCTTTCCGCTTTGATACAAAAAGATGAAAAATGACATCATAACTCCAAACCAAGTTTGACACTACCTGAGTACAAGATTCTGGAAAAATCCATGAGGAGAAATCCTGGTAAGACTTGAGCTTGCAGCCTGGCCTGGTGTTGCTCCAGGCACAGAGAGGGCCTTGAGAGGAAGAAGAGGTAGAAAGGGAACAAGGTTTCCTGGGAGGTTTAGGGTGGAGGCTAAGTAATTAAAAAGGTGGAGATGGGTGGTGATATGCCTTCACATAAACCTGGTCACTATTTGCTACAGCTGGGCTTCTTCCTCAGCTGTGTCTAGAGCTATCCCACCCACTAGCATGCCTTCAGTAGCTACAGTCAGCCTCATCCAACTGTGCCAGGGGTTAGCCCTCCCACCAGTGCACTCAGGGTAGTCATGGCTGGTCATTGCTGACAGCCAGACTGAGGAGAGCCTTGCACATCAGCACATCTCTGGTAGTTGTGGCCCAGCCACAACAGGTGGGTATGTGCCTGGTTCTGGTGATCAGGGTGAGATTGTGCTACTTGGTACCACAGAACACTTTTGACACAAAACCACAACTTTTAAGACCAGGAGACGTAGCTTATCTATCTAATAAATAGCAAAAACACAGAGAGCCAGACAAAATGCAGAGACAGAGAATTATCATCCAAATGAAAGAACAAGATAAAACCCTAGAAAAAGAGCTCAATGAAATGAATGTAAATAGTCTACCCAATAAAAAGTTCAAAGTATTAGTACTAAAGATACTTACTGGACTTGAGAAAAGAATGGATACACTCAGTGAGCACTTTAGCAGAGAGATAGAAAATATGAAAAAGAACCAGTCAAATCTGAAGAATATAATAACTGAAATGAAAGATAAGCTAGGGGGAATCAATAACAGAAAAGAGGATACAGAAGAATGGTTCAGTGATCTGGAAGACAGGGCAGTGGAAAGCAACACAGCTGAACAGGAAAAAAAAAAGAAGAAAAAAGAAAAAGAAAAGAGAAATGACGAATGAAGATAGATTAAGGGACCTCTGATACAACATCAAGAGTAATAACATTAACAATATAGAGATTGTAGAAGAGAGAAAAAGAGAAGAGAGGGCTGAAAAGTTATTCAAAGAAATAGGTGAAAACTTCCCTCCCCTAGGGAAGGAAATAAACATTTAAGTCTAGGATACACAGAGACCCCCAAACAAGAAAACCCAAGGAGTCCACACCAGATTACATAAAAATTAAAATGGCAAAATTTAATACAAAGAGAGAATCTTAAAAGCAGCAAGAAATAGCAAACAGTTATGTACAAAGGCAACCCCTTAAGGCCATCAGCTGGTCTTTCAGCAGAAACTTTGCAGGCCAAAAGCCACTGGCATGATATATTCAAAGCACTGAAAGGAAAAAACCTACAACTAAAAATACTCTACCTGACAAGCTTATCATTCAGAATTGAAGGAGTGATAGGGTTTCCCAAACAAAAGTTAAAGGATCTCATCACTACTAAATTGTCTCTACAAGGAATATTTAAAGGACTTCTTTAGGTGGAAAAAGAAAAGATCATAACTGGAAGTGAGAAAATTATGAAAGAAAAAACTCACAGGTAAAATCAAAACAGAATATATGTAGTAAATCAATCATTCTGAAAGCTAGTTTAAAAGTTAAAAGACAAAGGTAGTAAAGTTAATTATATCTAGAAAAACTAGTCAAGGGATACAGAAAATAAAAAGATATAAATATGACAGCATACACATAAAACATGGAGCATAAACATATACACATAAAAATGTAGTGTTTTTAGAATGGTATCAAACTTAATCAACTATCAGTTTAATATGGACTGCTGTATAATTGGATGTTATGTATGGACTTCATGGTAGTCACAAACCAAAAACCTATAACAGATACATGAAAAAGTAAAGAGAAAGGAATCCAAGCACAACACTAAAAGGAGACATTAAATTATTAGAGAGGAGAGTGAGGGAAGAAGAAAGGAACAAAGAAAAACTATAAAAACAATGAGAACACAGTTAACAGCAACAAGTGCCCACCCCTCAATAATTATTTTATTGTTTTTTTTTTAAAGATTTTATTCATTTATATGAGAGACACACACACACACACAGAAAGAGAGAGAGAGAGAGAGAGAGAGAGAGGCAGAGACACAGGCAGAGGGAGAAGCAGGCTCCATGCAGGGAGCCTGATGTGGGACTCGATCCCAGGACTCCAGGATCATGCCCTGGGCGAAGGCAGGCACCAAACCGCTGAGCCACCCAGGGATCCCCAATAATTACTTTAAATGTAAACGGACTAAGTGCTCCAAAAAAAGACATAGGGTGACTAAATGGATTTTAAAAAAATGTTATGTTACCTATAAGAGACTCAATTCAGATCTAAAGACTCATAGACTGAAGACAAAGGGATGGAAAAAAGACATTCCATACAATGAATAAAAGGCTGAGGTAGCAGTACCTATATCAGACAAAATAGACTTTAAGACAAAAACTATAATAAGAGACAAAGCAGAGCATTATGTAATGTTAAAAAGATCAGTTCAACAAGAGAATAAAACAATTGTAAATATGTGCTCAACATAAGAGAACCAAAATATACAAAGCAAATATTAACAAACATAAACAAAAAAATTGGCAGTCATAATAGAAGCAGATTTTAACATCCCCCTTAAATTAATGGATAAATCATTCGACAGGAAATCAATAGGGAAATAGCAACTTTGAATGACACTCTAGACCATATGGATTTACCAGATATATACAGAATATTCCCTTTATAAACAGCAGAATACACATTCTTTTCAAGTGCCCGTGGAAGATCCTTCAGGATAGATCATGTATTAGCAACAAAATTATCTCAATAAATTTATGAAGACTGATACAATATCAAGCATCTTCTCCGACCACAACAGTATGAAATTTGAAATCAATTACAATTAAAAGTCTCAAAACCCACAAGGACGTGGAAGCTAAATAACATGCTAACTAAACAACCAATGGATCAATGGAGAAGTCAAAGAAGAAATAAGAAAATATTTTGAGAAAACTGAAAATGGAAATATGATGATTCAAAGTCTTCAGGATACACCAAAAATAGTTCTAAGAGGGAATTTTATAGCACACAGGCCTACCTCAAGAAACAAATAAAAAAATCTCAAATAAACAATCTAATCTTACATCTAAAGGAACTAGAAAAGGAACAAAGCCTAAAGTTAGTAGAAGAAAGAAAATAATAAAATCAGAGTGGAAATAAAACTAGAGACAAAAAAAAAATAGAAAAGATCAATGAAACTAAGAGATGGCTTTTTGCAAAGACAAACACATTAATAAACTTTTAGCCAGACTCATCAGGAAAAATAGAGAAGACTCAAACAAATAAAATCACAAATGAAGAGAAGTTACAATCATCACCACAGAAATACAAATGATTATGAGACTACTATGAAAAATTATACGTCAACAAATTAGAAAATCTGGAAGAAATGGATAAATTCCTAGAAATATACAGTATTCCAAAGTTGAAATAGGAAAAAAAAGAGAAAAGCGAATAAATTGACTACTAGTAATGAAAGTGAATCAGTAATCAAAAAACACCCAATAAACAAAAGTCAAGGACCAGATGGCTTTGCAGGTGAATTTTACCAAACATTTAATTTTTAAAAAAGATTTTATTTATTTATTCATGGGAGACACAGAGAGAGAGAGGCAGACATAGACAGAGGGAGAAGCAGGCTCCAGGCTCCTTGCAAGGAGCCCAATGTGGGACTTGATCCCTGGACCCGCGATCACTCTCTGAGCAAAAGGCAGATGCTCAACTGCTGAGTCATCCAGGCATCCCACCAAACATTTAAAAAAGAGGTAATACCTATCCCACTCATATTATTCCAAAAATTAGGAGAAATGTTTCCAAATTCATTCTAGAAGGCAAGCATTACCCCGATACCAAAATAAGGCAAAAATATGACAAAAAAGGAAAATTACAGATTAATATCCCTGATAAGTATAGATGCAAAAATCATCAATAAATTATTAACTGAAAAAATTCAAAAATAGCAGCCTGGGGATCCCTGGGTGGCTCAGCAGTTTGGCGCCTGCCTTCAGCCCAGGGCATGATCCTGGAGTCCTGGGATAGAGCCCCACTCGGGCTCTCTGCACGGGGCCTGCTTCTCCCTCTGCCTCTCTCTCTCTCTCTCTCTCTCTCTCTCTCTCTCTGTGTGTCTCTCATGAATAAATACATAAAATCTTAAAAAAAAAAAAATAGCAGCCTGGCCAAAGCGTTCAGTTGTTGGTGGGGTCAATCCCAAGGTTCCATCTGGCATCATAGTGGCAGGTTCTGGAGGAGCTGGGGTACCAGCTGGCACTGGAGCAGGGGACATGACACCTCTATTGTTTATGCCCATAGCACCTCCCATAGCCATCTGGCCCATCCGTATCTCCTGTTCTCTCACATCAGGGAATGTTCCCTTGAATCCTTCCTGCTGTTGCCGCATCATTTCTTCCTGTTGCCACCGTATCTCTTCCTCTCAGCCCTTGCACTTCTCCTCCTGCCTGAGCTCCAGTTGCTTTCGTTTTTGCACTTCTTGGTTGTGCAGCTCTTCTATCTTCCTAAGTTCTTCTTGATCAAATCCTGTCTCATTAGCATGACCTGGTGCTCACGGTGAGCAGCCTCCATCTCCATCTCCGGCTTCTCAAGAGCTTCCTTGATGTTGCGGTCCACTTGGTCCTGCTGCTGCTTCTCCATCTCAATCAGTGCCTTCCAGCGCATGGCATACTCATACTCAAAGGAGCCAGGCTGTGCAAATCTGGGTGGTTGCTCTCGCTCCTTGTGAAATTGCTGATTCTTTATAACCAGTTTCTCTGGAAGTCCCTCTTCATCATCCAACTGGTCCATGGGCTCCACAGTCACAGGCCGAGGAAATGTGGGTACAGGAATGAGCCTTCACTGCACCTGTCCAGAGCTTTCTGAGTAGCTGGCTTCCTTGAGAATTCAACAATGCCTTTTCCTGAGGGCCTTCCTCAATCATCCACGATGACTACTGCCCTCTCCACCTGGCTAAACACAGAAAAGGCTTCCTCCAGCAGTTCATTGGAAACATACTGAGGAAGGTTTCAGACCATAAGGCAACATCAACTTATTAAAATATGTTTTAAGCCTTTTAAACAAAAACAAAACAAAATTCAAAAATATAGTAAAAGAATCATTCACCATGATCAAGTGGGGCTTATTGCAGGGATGCAAGGAGGGTTCATTATCCACAGTGCAATCATATGATACAACACATTAGCAAAATGAAGGATAAAAATCACATAACCACCTCAAAATGTGCAGAAAAAGTATTTGACAAAATTCAACATCCATTCATGAAAAAAATTCTCAACAAATGGCTATAAAGGGAACATACTTAGCATAATAAAGGCCATATATTACAAACTCATAGCTAACGTCATACTCAATGGTGGAAAACTGAAATCTTTTCCTCTAAGATTGAGAACAAGATGAGACTGTCCCCTTTCACTACTTTTATTCAACACAGAAGACAAAAAATAACAAGCATTGGCAAGTATGTGGAGAAAGGGGAACCTCTGAACACTGTTGGTGGGAATGTAAATTGGTGCAGCCACTATGGAGATTCCTCAAAAAATTAAAATTAGAAATTCCATGTGACCCAATAATTCCACTATCAGGTATTTACACAAAGAAAACAAAAACACTAATTTGAAAAGATATATACACCCTTATGTTTATTGCAGTATTATCTACATAACCAAGATATGGAAGCAATCAAAGTTTTCATTGATAGATGAATGGGTAAAGAAAGTATGGTATATAGATACACAATAGAATAATACTTGGCAATAAAGAAGAAATAAATTGTTCCATTTGCAGTACCATGGATGGATCTAGAGGATATAATGATAAATTAAATAAGTCAGAGAAAAACAAATGCCTTATAATTTCAGTTATAAGTAGAACCTAAAGAACAAAACAAATGAGCAAATAAACAAACAAAACAGACTCATAAATACAGAGAGTGAACTTGTATGGTTCCCAAAGGGAAGGGAGGGGTAGATAGGCAAAACAAGTGTAGGAGATTAAGAGGTATAGACGTCAGTTATAAAATAAATAAATCACAGGAATGAACATGACAGCATAGGAAATATAGACAATAAGATTGTAATGACTATGTTTGCAGATGGTAACTACACTTAGTGTGTTGAGCATTTTGTACATGATTATGAAATCTTTATGTTCTACACCTAAAACTAATATTGTGTATCAATAATATTTCAATAAAAAATAAATAAAACCTATTAGCAAAACAGAAGTAGAAAGGAAAAAAAAAACCTGGTCAGTATCTGTAATAAGTATGAAGTCTTTCCAACTCTATTTTCTAAGTATTGATAGATATATGACTTCAAGGGGAAATTAAAAAAATATACTACTAAAGCACTAGTCACAAGACCTACCAGCTGCAACCAGGATCAGACTTGAGTTCTACAGTCAAGAAAAAGTCCTTCATATATAGTATTATATCATCTGCAAATAATGAAAGCTTCATTTCTTCCTTATCAATTTGGATGCCCTTTATTCTCTTTTCTTGTCTGACTGCTGTGGCTAGAACTTCCAGTACTATATTGAATAAAACTGGTGAGAATGGACATCCTTGTATTGTTCCTGACCTTCGGGGAAAATATTCCAGTTGTCACCATTGAGTATGATGTTAGCTGTGGGATTTTCATTTATGTTCATTATTATATTGAGGTATGTTCCCTCTAAACCTACCTTGTTGAGGGTTTTTATCATGAATTGGTGTTGTACTCTGTCAAATGCTTTTTCTGCATCTATTAGAATGATCATATGGCTTCTATTCTTTCTCTTGATGTGATGTATCATGCTGATTGATTTGCAAATATTGAACCACCTTTGCATCCTGGGAATAAATCCCACTTGATTATGGTAAAAGAAATTGAAGACAACACAAAACAAATGGAAAGGTAATCTATGCTCATGTATTGGAAGAACAGATATCGTTAGAATATTTAACTACCCAAAGCATCTACAGATTTAATTCAATCCCTATCAAAATACCAATAGCATTTTTCACAGAACTAGAAAAAACAATTCTAAAATGTATGTGGAACCACAAAAGACCTCAAATGGTCAAAGCAACCTTGAAAAAGAAAAACAAATCTGGAGATATCACAATTCCAGATTTCAAATTATACTACAAACTGTAGAAATCAAAGCCCTGTGGTACTAGCACAAAAATAAACACATGGATCAGTGGAGCGGAATAAATAGTCCAGAAATAAACCCATGATTATATGGTCAATTAATCTTCAACAAAGGAGGCAACAATATGCAGTGGCAAAGAGTCTTTTCAACAGATGGTGATGGAAAAACTGGACAGCCATACGCAAAAGAATGAAGATAGATCACTTTCTTACACCACACACAAAAATTAAATAGATTAATCCTCAAAATGGATTAGGCACCTAGATGTGAGACCTGAAACCATAAAAATCCTAGAAGACAGGACAGGTAGTAATTTCTCTGATGTCAGTGGTAACTATTTTTTTACACAGATCTCTTGAAGCAAGGGAAACAAAAGCAAAAATACACTATTAGGACTGCCTCAAAATAAAAAGCTTCTGCACAGCAAAGAAACAATCAACAAAGCTAAAAGGCAACCTAAAGAATGGGAGAAGAGATTTGGAAATGACATGTCCAATAAAGGTTAGTATCCAAAATAGATAAAGAACTTCTACAAATCAGCATATGACAAAACCACATAATCCAATTTAAAAATGGACAGAAGACATGAACAGACATTCCCCCCAAAGAACACATACAGATGACCAACAGACATATGAAAAGATGCACATCGCTCATCATTAGGGAAATACAAATCAAAACCACAGTGAGAAACCTGTCAGAATGGCTATAATTAAAAACACAAGAAATAACAAGTGTTGGTGAAGATGTGGAGAAAGAGAAACCCTTGTGCACTATTGGTGGGAATACAAATTAGTGGAGCCACTGTGGAAAACAGTATGAGGTTTCCTCAGAAAGTTAAAAATACTCTCAACTATGGCCAACTAGTCTTCTACAAAGCAAGAAAGAATATCCAATGGAAAAAAAGACTTTCTTCAATGAATGATGCTGGGAAAATTGGACATTCACATGCAGAAGAATGAAACTAGACTATTCTCTTACACCATACACAAAGATAAACTCAAAATGGATCAAAGACCTAAATGTGATACAGGAATCCATCAGAATCCTGGAGGAAAACACAGGCAACAACCTTTTTGAACTTGGCCACAGCAACTTCTTGCAAGACATGTCGTCTCTAAAGGCAAAGGAAACAAAAGCAAAAATGAACTATTGGGACTTCATTGAGAGAAAAAGCTTCTGCATAGCTAAGGGAACAGTCAACAAAACTAAAAGGCAACCTATGGAAGGGGAGAAAATATTTGCAAATGACATATCAGATAAAGGGCTAGTACCCAAGATCTATAAAGAACTTATCAAACTCTACACCCAAAAAACAAATAATCCAGTCAAGAAATTAGCAGAAGACATAAACAGACATTTCTTCAGAGAAGATAAATGGCCAACAGACACATGAGAAAATGCTCCATATCAATTATCATCAGGGAAATACAAATCAAAACCATAATGAGATACTACTTTACACCAGTTAGAATGTCTAAAATTAACAAGACAGGAAACAACAAATTTTGGAGAGGATGTGGAGAAAGGGGAACCCTCTTATACTATTGGTGGGAATGCAAGCAGGTGCAGCTACTCTGAAAAACAGTATGGAGATTCCTCAAGAAGTCAAAAGGGGGAAAAAAAAGTTAAAAATAGAGGGGCACTTGGGTGGCTCAGTCATTAAGCAGCCAAGTCTTGATTCCTGAGGATGAGGTCAAGCCTTGTGTTGGGCTCTGCACTGAGCATGGAGCCTGCTTAAGATTCTCTCTCTCTCTTCCCCTCTGCCCCTCTTCTCCTGCTCACATGCTATCTCTCTCTCTTTAAAAAAAAAAAAGTTAAAAATAGAGCCACCATATGATTCAGTAATTACACTACTGGGTGTTTACCCAAAGAATACAAAAAATATTAATTTGAAAGGATATATGCATACCTGTGTTTAGCACAGCATTATTTACAATAGCCAAATTATAGAAGCAGCCCGAGTGTCCATTGATAGATGAATGGATAAAGAAGTGGTATTTATATATGATGGAATATTATTCAGCCATGAATAAGTATGAAAAGTGTGAAATTTTGCCATTTACAACAACATGGGTGGAGCTAGTGAAGATAATGTTAAGTGAAATAAGTCAGAGATAAATACCATAGAATTTCACTCATATATGGAATATAAGAAACAAAGGAACAAAGGAAATAAAAGAGACAAACAAAAAACCCCCCAGATTCTTGACTATAGAGAACTGATGGTTACCAGAGGGGAGGGGGATAGGGGATGGGTGATGGGTAAAACAGGTGATGGGGATTAAGAGTTCCCTTATCATGATGAGCACTGAGTAATGTATAGAATTGTTGAATCACTATATTGTATATCTGAAACTAATTTAACACTTTGTGTTAACTATATGGAATTAATATTTTACACCTTTGTCTTTTTCTTAGAGAGAGAGCATACATGAGCTGGGGATAGATGGGTAGAGAGAGGGAGAGAATCCCAAGCAGGTTCTTTGTGCAGTGAGGAGCCTGATGTGGGGCTCAATCGCACAACCCCGAAATCATGACATGATCCATAATCAAGACTCAGATGCTTAACCAATTAAGCCACCCAAACACCCCTGGAATTAAAATTTTTAGAGAAGTCCTTCAAAGGGTTTCTTTAGCTGATTATACACTGCAATCATTCTAAAACTCAGAGACCTGAGTATATTTGCAACTAGACACACAGCAAGCGATTTCTCATGCTTACATTTTTCTTAGCCATTTTATACAAAGCAATTACACCCTATCCATAATATATGCATCTCTCAGGTATTTCTTAAATTCTCCCCACACAGTGGGATGGCTGTTAAAAAGGTCAATAATAGTCCCAGGGCTTAAATTGGCCCAATGTTCAAATACTCTTTGGATCGTGAATGTGAGAGGAGTAACATATACCTTGTTAATGTAGTTAAATTTCATCAGTTTAAATTTATCAATTCAGTTAACTTAACAAATATTTACTGATATTCCTATATAAAGCTCAGACAGATTACGTGCCACTCATAAGGTCCTAGAGCCTGTAAAGCAACAGACTGTATTAGCCAGGTAATGCCAGTTGCTAGAACAATAGAACTCCAACCATGGGCACTCCAAAGACTGGAAACTCATTTTTTGCTTAAATCCAAAATGGGTGTTTCCACAGTGGATTATCATGAACAAAATTCAGTTGTCACCTCTAGAACCCCAGCCTTGTCAGACTTCCAACTGCAACTTTATTGATTATGTATTTTGGCAGGATTCGGTCTTGGATGTGGCTAATGCCTTTAGTTTAATCTCTTTGGCACAAAATGTCAAAATCATTTGTCTGCAAGCTCACCTGGACCTGCAAGCAGATTTACTGCCCTGCCATAGGGGCACCCGGATGCTTACATTCTGTACCACCAGGGAAGGGCCAATAATGGGGCAGGTCTTTCTCCATCAGGGGGTAACTGCACGGATGACATCAAGCTGATGAGCTCCCATGAAGAGCAGGTGGCAGCAGCTTAGGGATAGGGTTCTGAGGGATCAGCCTCCAGTCAGTTCTCGGGAGGACTGTGTACTGAGGCTCAGAGGTTGATTCCTGAGACAGTAAAAGAAAAGTTCCACGCTCTAGAGCCCTCACAAGACAAGAGGGAAGCCCAGACTTAGTTGGGTTGCTTGGGGATAGGAGACAGTATGTGCCTCATCCAGGTAATTTGTTGAGCCCTGTGTACAACTTGACCAGAAGATCTGCCGAATGTGCCTGGGGACCTGGATAGCAGGTATGCTAGAGGCAGCCCCATAGGTGACCTAGCTAAGGCCTGTAGACCCCAAGGACATTGGTGGAATCCAGTGATCTGACACAGGGACATGTGCTGAGTGGCACCTCTGGTAGCTGGAGGCACCTCTGCCCAGGGTCACCCCTTGGGGGTCCTACTTCTTGCCCACATGTCTCCCTGGTGTACTGCACTTGACACACTGCTGCTGACCTACTACTGGGCACTTGTGGAGAGTGAGTGGCTTAGGGACAGATGACTACCAGACATCACTGTGTCCAGGTGTCCCCATCCCCTCAGATCCTGGGAAAGCAAACAGATTTCTTCAAAAAAAAAAAAAAAAAAAAAAAAGGAATGGAATATCCCAGAACAGCAAGTCAGCTCCCAGAGACAGGGAAGTGTCATATCTTTAGGGACTCATTATATTTCTCTTGATTACTCACATGGGAGCCTTTGGCTACCTGGAGATGGCTCCCAGGAAGGTCTGAGGATGCCTGGGCCTGGTTTCCTGAAGGCTCACCCTATATACTATATCACTGATAGGTGATGGAGTCCACTGGGTGGCAGCAGCCTTCTAGTGCCAATGAGAACTCTGGAGGACTTACTATGGTAGAAGCATATCAACCATAGGCTAAATTCAAAGCAACTGCCCTTCTCTTACACAATACTCAACTATCAGGAAAGGCTTTTTAGCCCCTGTTCTTAGGTTCTGACTAGCAATCTTGTTAGTATTTGACAATGATAGATATATTAGACACTCTCTGTGGAACTAAGTGTTCTAGAAAGCTGCTCCTGCAAGCTAGTATAACATCGTCTGTACCCTATGTGGATGCCCATGGGAAAGTAAAAGCTAGGATGAGATGGACTACAGCAATATAGCTGATCAGCCTTCATTGCCGAGGTGGCAGCATCATTACCTGCACCCATTATTGGACTGGGGATGTTAATCCTGCTAGTAACTCAATGGGCTCCATCTGTATGCCAAGGAGACTGGAGTGGCTTATCACGACTGTGGGTGCTGTCAGCAATTGTTCTGTTGAAGGTGAACAAGGATCTCTAGGTCTCTGGTTGGCCATGTTCAGGTCTCCAACTTGAACACACTTGTCTTCTACTGCCATCATGTGGCTTCTTCTGGGATCTCTTGGTTTTTAACAACCCTGTAAGGAGATTCATTCCTGTGGATGTGGCCCATTGTGGCCACACCAGAGTAGCACTTGAGGTTAAACTGTGTCATATATTTTAGATATGCAGATCACTTCTGGTCACATGACATCATGTCATTCATAGCAAAGAGGCTGTGACAATTAGCTTAAGAATATGACATTCAATGGACATTTCATGTTCTTTCTCATTCAGAGGCTGGTGGCATCATCAAGGGATGAAATAAATTTTAAAAGAACTAATGGAGGGACGCCTGGGTGGCTCAGCAGTTGAGTGTTTGGGCCCAGGGCATGATCCTGGAGTCCCAGGTTTGAGTCCCACATCAGGCTTCCTGCATGGAGCCTGCTTCCCCCTCTGCCTGTGTCTCTGCCCCTCTCTCTCTGGTCTCTCATGAATAAATAAATAAAATCTAAAAAAAAAATAATAAAAGAACTGATGGAAAAAGATTGCTGAGAGTTTGAGAATTAATGCAGGTGATGCTCAGAAGGAACATTCCCTTTGAAGCTATTGATTGGGGGAGAAGAGATAGGGGAATGGGAAGACTGGCTCTTCATGTTCATGATTCCACCATAATAACTAACCCCTGCTCTTTTTTTTTCTTTTTTCCCACTAATCCTAAGGTGTGGGAAACATGACTCTTCATTATCAAATGGCAACTTTGGTGACAGCATGGAAAAGGTGTTGCTTCTTTATTATCTGGATTTGATAACTGGATATAAAACATCACACAGCATGAGAGTTATGATCAGTAGATAGAATTTGTAAAGCTTAGAGTACTCGTACATTGGTTCATTTGGGAAGCAATAGGTGATAGCATTGAACATTGCAACTTCTACTATGGTGCCCTAGCCATCTGGATGAAAAGTCTGGATGTGAGTAAATAATTGGTTGGCAAAGGGAAATGTAGTAGTTGCTAGATTAGGATAGATTACATAATTATGAAGGAAGGCACATACCTAATACCTGGGGAGGGAACACCTTTTACACTTGGGTATATAATTCATTTTCATTTAATGTTTATGTATAGAGTGAGGTAATTTTTATTTTTTCCTCATATATATTTAGTTGTTCCAGTGTAATTTCTTTTCTTTTCCATTTGTAAAAAAATTATTTAAAAAAAAAACTGTGGTAAAATACACATGACATAAAACTTACCATCTTAACCATTTTCAAGTGACAGTTCAGTAGTATTAAGTACATTCACATTGTTATACAACATCACCACTTCCATCTCCTCTTTTCATCTTGCAAAACTGAAACTCTATGCCCATTAAACAGTAACTTCCACCTCTTTCTATCCCCTGGAAACCACCATTCACTTTCTGTCTCTAGGATTTTGACTGCTCTAGGTACTTTATATGAGTGGAAACATACAGTATTTGCCTTTTTTTCACTGGCTTATTTTTTTTAGTACAATGTCCTCATGTTTTATTTATGTTGTAGCATAAGTCAGAATTCTCTTCCTATCTAAGGCTGGATAATATTCCACTGCATGTATATACCACGTTTTTTATCCATTTATCTGTCAATGAACATTTAAGTTGCTTCCTCATTTTAGCTATTATAAATAATGCTGCTGTGAACATGAGTGTACAAATAACTTAGAAATCCTATTTTCTTTTTTTTTTTTTTAATTTTTATGTATGATAGTCACACACACACACACACACAGAGAGGCAGAGACATAGGCAGAGGGAGAAGCAGGCTCCATGCACCGGGAGCCCGACGTGGGATTCGATCCCGGGTCTCCAGGATCCTGCCCTGGGCCAAAGGCAGGCGCCAAACCGCTGCACCACCCAGGGATCCCTAGAAATCCTATTTTCAATTATTTTAAGTACATACCTAGAAGAGGAATTGTTGGATCATACGGTAATTCTATTTTTTTTTTTTTTTTGAGGAAATGCTTCATATTGTTTTCCACAAGTCTGTACCATTTTAACATTCCTACCACAAGAGCACAGTGTTCCAATTTTTCCACATCCTCACCAACACTTGTCATTTTGTTTGTTAATTTTTTAAATTGTAACCATCCTAATGATTGTGAGGTTATAAATCATTGTGGTTTTGATTAGTGATATTGATAGTGGACATTTTTCTTGTGGTTATTGGCCATTTGTATATCTTCTTTGGAGAATTGTCTATTCAAGATTTTTGCACATTTTTGTATTGTATTGTTTTTTTTGTCGTTGTGAGTTTTAGGAGTTCTCTATAAATTCTGGATATTATTTCTTTATCAGATATACAATTTGCAAATGTTCACCTAGGTTATAGGTGAATACTTGCTTTTGTTTAAATTTAGTTTTTTAAATCATGTAGAAAACTGAGAATGAACTTACAATTTTGTTATAATCATACTAGTTCTTGTAATTGCTAAAGTATTTGCCTTAACCTAGATCTTTATTTCTTCATATAGCTTGAAGTTACTGTCTAGCGTCCTTCATTTCTACTTGCAGGGCTAATTTAGTAGTAATGGACTCCTTCAGCTTTTGTTTATCTGGATAAGTTTTAATTTCTCTTTCATTTTTGAAGGACAGTTTTGCTGAATAAAGGATTTTTGCTTGACAGGGTTTTTGTTTTCTTCTTTTAGAACTTTGAAGATGTCAGCCTTCTGCCTTTTGGCTTCCAAAGTTTCTGATAAGAAATCTATCAATAATCTTTTTGAGGATCCCTTGTATGTGAACATTCAAAAGTGAAGATTCAGATGTGAAAAACTACTTTCAAGATTTGTCTTTGTCTTTTGACAATTTGATTATAATGTGTCCAAGTGTAGGTCTCTGAATTCATCCTACTTAGAGTTTGTTGAACTTATTGGATGTTTGTTTGCATGTCGTTCACCAAATTTAGGAAGATCTCAGTCATTTCTTCAAATAATCCCTCTGTCCCTTTCTCTTTTCTTCCTTTTCTTCTAGAACTTCCACAATGCATGTTTGTCCATTTTTTGGTCACACAGGCCCCTTAGTCTCTGTTCACTTTTCTTAAATGGTTTTTCTTTCTGTTTCTTAGACTCAAAAATTTCAGTTGTCCTATTTTGAAGTTTGTTGACTCTGTCTTCTACATACTCAAATCCATAACTTCAGTTTTTTGGGCATATTTAAGATAGCTGTTTTAAGTCTTTGTTTAGCATGTCTGTCGTCTCCTCTTTCTCAGGCACAGTTTCTGTTGCTTAACCTTTCCCCCTTTGAATGGGACACAATTTCTGTTTCTTTATATATCTTTTTGTTGTTGTTGTTTTGAAAATTGGACATTTTAATCTAGTAATAAGGTAACGCTGGAATTTAGATTTTCCTCATTTCTCAGGGCTGGCTCTTTTTATTGTTATTGTTCTTTCTGAGTGTTGTAGACTGTCTTCATGCCATGGATCAGTCTGAGGTATAAATCTAAGATCTCCATTATTTTCCAAATCTGCCTCTTTATCTGGGTATGCCAATGATTTTGTAATTTCCTCTTATATGTGGGGTTGCTTTTGAATGTTCTACTTTTTAATGTCTGGCTCTGGAAAGGAGAAAAAGAAAAAAAATTAAAAGAGAATAAAGGCACTGGATTTCTAAACACCCTGGAAATTTCTTAAGCCAGAGAGTCAGGGACTTGCAATCACGGGGAAGAAGTGAAATCACCTCTCTGTTTGCACTTCTATGATTAGGTGCAGCAATTTTTGATCAAAACATAAATCCATATATTTCGAAGACAGATGCCTTATTTTCCAACTGACAACCATAAGCTGCATGAAGACTGAGTCATGAACATGTGCAGAGCTGCCTACCATGGGGTTGGGGTAGATAATGGGTAGCCCCTGCCCTGCTAAGAGAGGAAATTGACTTCAGTCGGTCACAACTTACTGTCCAAGCCACTCCCTAGAATTTGAAAGTTCTCAATAGCCTCCAGAGTGCCAAAAATACTTACATGGGACAGATTCTGCTGGTGCAATTGTTGATTAAGTGGAGAGGCAGATGCTTGGTGCTACCTACTCTGTGATTTTTCCTTTCCTTTGCTTTTTGAACTAAATGAAGACACTTCTTCATGATATCTCATGTATAGGTCAGCCAACCTATGGATCCTCCAGTAGTAAAGGGTTTACTGTGTCACAGAGAACCTTGATCTGTTATTTATGGAAAACCTACTATAGACAAGTGATACTGGCTCCTATTTGTTAAGCCTTACCCTGTGCTCAGCATTATGTCAATCATCACATTTACCCAAAGAGGTGGGTGCAATCCCCTCTCCATTTTTCAGAGAAGGAAACAAGACTCAGGACCTTATGTTAGTTTCTTATGGGAGACTCATATTTAAAACAAGGTTCTGAATTGATCATCAATACATACTGCCCCTAATGGTGGAGGAATCAAAGAAATTTAAGATACGAGTCTTGTGTACAAGTGTGTGAGATCTTGCTGGGGGATAGAGTTATGAAATAAATGCTTGTTTAGGGAGGACAGAGAAGTGATAGAACAACTGCTCTCACCTGGAGGAACATAGCAGTGGTTCAGGAAAGACATGGTGTGGTGCAGGAGCACCTACACAGAAAGATGGGAATGGAGACAGACATTTCAAATGGAGAGTGGACTTTGACCTTGGTGGTTAGCTCTGTAAAATTCTTCATGAAAACACTGTCCAGATTGTCTCCACCTTCTCCCTTATCGTGTATAATAGTTATACATGCACAGATTGCTCTCTGCCAACAACCTGCAGTTTTTGATCAGGCTAAGCCACGGCTCTTAGAAAAGTATTATTTTTTAAATACATCAAGACCTTTCCCTTTAGGGTGATTTGAAATATCACTTGGCCAACTTCACTGTACTTCAGACTCCTCTGGAAAGCTGTTAAAATATACATTTGTGTGTCTCATCTTCAGAGACTCTGATGATGTCTGGGATGGGACCTGATAATTAGCATTTCTAAAGCTGTCCAAGTTATGCAGATGCTTCCACTCCTCAGGCCACATTTTGAGTAGCACTGATTTAAATTTCATTTCATCATTAAAAAAAAAAAATACCAGATAGCTATATGGTGGTTTTTCTCTGTACTTTTTCTTGTGAGTTGCTCTAATAAGTTTGAAGTTGGGTTTAAAGCAGTCTGTGCCCAAACTCATCCTAGACCGTGGTATTTATGTATTATTAAAAGCTATAAGATACAGAATTGAGCAGATCCAATTCCTCTTCTAATGTAAAACCTTACAATCTGTTGGATGTTGGACAACTCATACCCCTCTTAGTTATGGAGGTGTAGTTTATAATTAGGAATAAAACTGCTGGCCTCATATGATAAGGACTATTTTAGGGGACAAGTGAAAGGTAGAGAGCCTTTTTAAGAAATAAAATTGTCAAATGTGTCATAGTAGACATTTAGTGTGTATTTTTGTTAGAAATTCAGTGGCAGTAAATCTCTCCCGTCCCTCACCATCCCCCCAGACTCCTATGTTTCTAAGTACTCATAAAATATGCCATCTTCACTCCACCACTGACACTGAGTTCCTAGGAGGTTAGACTTAGTCTGATACATCATAGTGGGTCATAGGTAAATATACATAAAGAGGATAAAATACATATACAGACCATATTAGTATTTCTCAACAGATTTCATATGAAAATTACCTAGAAATTAAATCCAAATACCACTGCCTGGGCTACACTCCAGAGATTTTGATTTGATTAATCTAGAGCAGTGTTTCTCAAACTTGGGTGTACATTAGAATCACCTGGAGAAATTTAAAAATGCACATCTCTACCAATTCCTTCAGAATATCTGGGGAAGGGACCCAAGCATCAAGTAGTTCTAAAAAGTTCTCATAGGTAGTAAGTTCATTGCCTAATATGGGCATCATTTGGCTAAATGGAGGGCAATTTAAGTACACAAGCAGTGGACTCCTAATGTGTTCATAAATACAAAATTGAGAGGAATGAGTCACTATTTTGCACATGCCTGATAAAATTTTATTTTCTGTCCTTTGCAACTTTGCTAATTCAATGTATATTTTGAGTCTTTAGGGGTGCTCTTTTCAAGTTCACGTCTTTCTTTTGGTTATTTGCTATTGCTATTGGGTACTGTAGTAGGTTGAACAATGTCCCCCAAAACTTCATGTATATCTGGGAGTTATGAATGTAACCTTATCTGGAGATAGGAACTTTGCAGATGTAATCAAGTTAAGATGAGGTTATACTAGATGAGGATAGACTCCAGTGCATGATTGGTGTCCCCTAAGAAGAGGGAAGTTTGGACACAAGCGCATAGGGGATAACTCCATGTGATGATGGAGGCCAGGATTAGAGAGATACTCTATAAACCAAGGTATGCCAAGGCTAACTGCAGCCACCAACAGCTAGATGACAGGTTTCCATCATTTGTTTGGCCAAAACCAATTTAACAAGGAGGCTGGGGAAGAAGGTGGATAGATGGATGGCCAGTGAGATGTGTTGGCACTGCTGTAGCTGTGGGCTCCTGCACAGAACAAGTGCTGAAATGTGGTTTTCTAAGGGAAGGGAGAGATTTTCAAACCTAAGCAGTTTTAGGAGATACAGACATGCCATCCTTCAGCACCTCTTATCTACCTGAAAGCCTTCCATCTTTTTTTTATCAAGGGGAATCATTCCTTAAGGGACACACACACACACACACACACACACACACACACAGGCTCTTCCACTTTGTATTTAGAAAGTTCTCAAAGAAAAAATATGGAGTGCCAAGTTGGATACAAGCTAATGCAAAGTTTGTGGTGTGGTCTCTTTTTAACTGTTTTTTGTACTATGTTTTTAAAACAACCTTTCAGGACATGACTATGACAGAAAGTAGAGCATGAAGGGAAGCTTTAGCTTATGGAACTTTCTCTTCATAGGGAAGGGAAAGGGGATGTACGTATGAAAGGGACTGAGGCATCCTGTTCACTTTATGGCTTGGTCTGCATCTAAAACCACAAATTTCAGGCAGCCTGGGTGGCTCAGTGGTTTAGCACTGCCTTCAGCCCAGGGTGTGATCCTGGAGACCCGGGATCGAGTGCCATGTTGGGCTCCCTGCAGGGAGCCTGCTTCTCCCTCTGCCTGTGTCTCTGCCTCTCTCTCTCTGTGTCTCTCATGAATAAATAAAATCTTTAAAAAATAATAAAAAAAATAAAACCACAAATTTCATTCTTCTCCCATCAAGTGAAGAAAATCATGAGCTTCAGACACAGAAAGGGCTGGGGAAACTCCAGACCTGGAGTTACAGCTCTGCCACTTCATGCTTGGTGACCTTGGCAAGCTGCCCAGCTTTTCTGGGCCTCAGTTTCCTCATCTAGAAGACAAGGATGATAACACCTACCAGACAGGGTTTGTTGAGGGGGATTATATAAGCCAAGGGGCAAAGCCACTGACAACTGCTAGATTATCAAAAATTATTTTTCTTCTTTGCTTATTGTGTTAGGGGGAAAAACCCTCACACTTTTAAAGAGTTTACATAAGGCAATTCTGAACTCCCTCCACAGCTGGTCCTGTGCTGTGGACTTTAGGCAGTCAGCTGTATTGAACACCTTTTGTGTTATCAGTGCTTCAGATTTATTGACCAATGTGAGTCTTACAGCAGCCCTTCCAGATGGATTTCACTGTCTCCATTGTTGAGATGAGCTCATTGGAGTTCAGAAGAGTTAAATCATTGGCACAGAGATGTTGTGTGGGAAGCAGCAGAAGCAAACCTCTAACCCAAGTCTAGGAAACTCTGCCATGTTGGAAACAAACCTCCTCCCAGTTCTGATAGTGGTCAAACATCATGACTGAATTAGAAGAGTCATCATCTTCATGGGCTGGAGGGGATCTTAAGAAATTCTCAGGTCTTATCTGGTTGGTTATTCAATGTTTCCATCACCCAGAACAGACCAGAGTTATTATTTAATGAGCCCTAGGAGTGTTTAACAGTCTTTTTCTGTCTCAGGGCTGCATGAAACTGAGATGTTTGAGTTCAAGAGGAGGGTCACAGGGATGACAATCTGTGTAGACTTTAAGGAATATGTCCTTTCAGTGTTGTGGCTAGGAGAAGCTGTGGGGAGGGAATGGAATATTGGTTCAGTTCTGGGGTGTGGAGGTAAAGTTCAAAGGTCAGGTCCTGGGCCCTATCCTACAATGGTTCTGCAATTTTTGATGTTTCTGAATATACCAAGCATGAGCCAGTCATTAGAATACAGGTGCCATGAGAAGAGGGATTTTTTTTCAGCTATTTCCTATCCATAGAACAGTGTCTGGTGCATAGTAGGAGGTTAGACTAGCCTCCTTCATTTTTACTCTTTTATCCTTTACTTTCTCTATCACTTGTATACTTGGGAGTTTATCATCACTTTCTCCACTGGTAGTTCCATGGGGGCAGAGCACCCTATGTTCGTCAGCTGTGGACTACTGTATCTCCGGAGTATATAACAGAACAGAGTATATAACAGAACAAAGTCTGGCAGATTCGGTGCTCAATAAATTACATGTTGAATGAATGAGTGAATGAATGAATGCATGCAGACTCCATGGAAAAAAGCTTAGCATAGTGCCTGACACATAGCAAGTGAGAGATAAATGAAAGTATTGAGGATGTTGATGAGGACATCATAATTTTGATAAATTATTCTTTGTAAGTATACTTGAATTATCCTCACAATTGAATTTAGTGGCAATAACCTCTATGTGGTGATCTCTCTGATTATGGTCTACTGTGTAGTGATGGTCTCTTCCACAACCAACTACTCTGTGGGGGTGGTTTCTTCAGTTACAATGGATGCTGTGGGAGTGGTCTCTAGGACTTGGGTCATCCTTTTAGGGAAGGATGGAATAGTCTACATCTACTGCTTGGGAAAGTAATGCTTCACATTTTTAGAACTTGTTGGGGGTGCCCGTTTGACTATGATAGGCCACCACGGGTTGAATTCCACATTATCATAGCAATTACTGATCAGAGTGAATTACAGCAACTTGAGACTGGACTCTGGAAATCTACCACAGTATAGGGTAGACCTCAGGACAGGATTGGAGTCCTCATAGATGTTTTTCTGGTGATTCAAAGAATGAGCAATTTGTCTCCAGTACATCATCTCAGATTTAAAACACTCCATGCTGAAAGCGAGATCACCAGCAGGGACACAGGAAAACTTCTGGTCCAGTTGAGGGCACACAGTCTTCATGGCAATGTTCTTTTGATGCTATAACACAGTCAAATGATATGTGGCCTGGGCTGAGGTGACAATCATGAGAAGGACCATGTACTTTTGTTGCTAGCTTGCCTGCACATATTGGAGCTTGCCCAGAGGGACCCACAGATCTTTGGTTGCTATGCTGCTTTGCCCTTTTCAAAATTCCTGTTGACCCACCACGAAGAATACCTGAGCAGCCAAAAGAAGGAAGGAGAGCAAGGTGAGGCTATGGATCCCCATGGCTTCATCTTGATGGGAACCTGTTTGAGGAGAGCAGAGGAGTCAGTGCTCAGCAGGAGTTCAACAATGCAGGGTTGTAGGATGCCCCCTCCCCACCGCCCCGTCTACCCTGACATATGTCTGCCTAGTTAGGAGTGAGGTCAAGAATCCTTTTGGCTCCTGGAATTACTAGACCAGCAGCCCATCTATTCACATTTCTCCTTGACTTAAGTCTTGTATGTCAAAGCCTGTTTCACCTTTCTCTAAGCTAAACTAATTCTCATTTCTCTCTCATTCAGTCCTTCAGTCCTTCACTCATTCATTAAATAAGCATTATCTGCTGTATGCTATGCACTAGACTAGATGTTGAATTAACTGAGGTGAATAAGAAATTCTCACATATTAAAAACTTAGAAGCAACACTTTGGGGGAATTTAAATTGCACTGACCATGAGTTTGCCCCAGTTCTGTCACCAACTTGATTTTGGCCAAGTCACTCTCCCCTCTGGTCTCAGTTCCTCTGGATATCGAGGTGTTAGATATGATAATTGCCAAAATCTCCTCTGGCGCCATGTGCTGGATTTCTTTTTTTTTTTCTTTTTTTTTTTAATTTTTATTTATTTATGATAGTCACAGAGAGAGAGAGAGAGAGGCAGAGATACAGGCAGAGGGAGAAGCAGGCTCCATGCACCGGGAGCCTGACGTGGGATTCGATCCCGGGTCTCCAGGATCGCGCCCTGGGCCAAAGGCAGGCGCCAAACCGCTGCGCCACCCAGGGATCCCCATGTGCTGGATTTCTAACCCAGTTCTACATGGATTCAGGTGACTAAACAAGAGAAAGGACATGGCAAAAGACATGAAAGGTGATATTTGACCTAAGGTTCAACATGTGTAGAGTTTGGACACTCTGATATAGATGGGTTTATGAGAGGGGACATTTGGGGTGCAGTAAGAGCTTAAGGAAAGGCATGAAGGAGGGAAGGCCATCCAACTTGACTGGGCAGAGTGAACCAGAATGGGTGGGATGAATCTCTACCATAGCATTTAGACTGGGAAGTAGAAGGGAAGCATAATGCCTAATTGATTTCTGGAGCCTGTTGTGGCATGGTGCTGGGCATGTAGAAAGTCTTCAACCAATGCTTTTAAATATAAGTCATTGTATAAATAGGACTACCTTAAATGGTACACTAAACTTTATGGATTTTGTCAGGTGGATGATAAAAAAAAGCTTGAAAGGAGAAGAGATAGTACTTCTAATTAACACCTACTATGTGCTTTGCTCTCAGCCACTGTTTGATTGTCTCCTTATTTAATCCATTCAAGAAATTGTTGATGTTCGTTTTAACTTAGCTACAAGGAATATGATAGCACAAGTGTGACAATAAATGATAGGTTACATTTGGTGCTAGGACAGGACAGTTGGAAGTGGCAGAGGTTGGAGAAAGTAGAGGATTACTGCCTCTTTGAAGACTGACAGCAGCTCCAGTGGAGAACAAGTGGGTGTGATTCTCAGTATTGTCAGATTTTCTGAACACTGGAATGCCCAAATTCAAGGTGTGTATATATGAAATTGGGTTGGCATCTAATTCAAATTTTTCAGAAACAGTGTCTTTGCCAAATATATAAAGACCAAAAGTTGTGATTGTGATTGGATTCCATTCAAGGTTCACCTGTTTGAGAATTCCAAGGTCACAGAGCTATGGATGTTGACTGATTCATCCACTGTTTCAAAGGGTCCTTGCATGAATTCTCTAGAAGGTAGCTATTTCCCCAAACTCCAGACCTCTTGTAAAATTGTTCACTTAGGTGACATCTCTATTGTTCTGACCACCATCTCACTGAAGCCCTTCACCTCCATAAATAGGCACTCACAACGTGGTATTTTAAAGATTATTTGGATGTAGGCAAAATAAAGCTGTCTTGTTCCATAGGGAGATAATAAATTAAAGTGATCTCCTAAAAAATAAAGAGAGAAATTCATCTTGATTCCAGGAGGCAGCCAGATTAACTCTGAAGGAAGACTGTAGGTCAAAACACAAAGTAAATTTAGAAGGAAACGCGTGGACTCCAAGATCTTTTCTGAGAAGTGTCTCTAAGCTTTGGCAGAGATCACAGAACGTCCCATGGACTTTCAGCCTTCTTGTGATTCCATCTCAAGTTCTATCTTAGTCTTTTTGTTCCAAACATATGGCACAAGGTTAGACTACACTGTATAGATCTTTCCCTATTGGCTCGGTCTGCACCCAATACTCATTTGCAGACACACACACAAACACACACACATGCACTCATGCACGCACGCACGCACACATGCACACACACCAATCTAGACACACTAAACCACTACCCCAACATTTTTTGAATGTTTAGCGCACTTGCTTGCTCCCTTCCTGCCTTTGATCTTGCTGTCGCCCTTACTTGGAATGTCCTTCCAGTCCTATTTTGCAAGGCACACAGCTGCTTGTCCTTCAAAATCTAGCTCGTGTCATCTCCTCTCTGCTAGTGTCATTGGCCCCTTCATCCTTGTCTATGCCGCTCACCCCTTCATGGATGTTCATGTAGAGAAATAGGCCATTGCTCCTACTTAGTGCATATATATGTTAGCATTGTGTTGAGTCTGTGTTAATATTTTACATCTTCATATACTGAAAAAATTATGCACTTGTATTTCAGTGCTTTGGGGAAACAGGAAAGGTTTGGAGACACTGCAAGGCTGTCCACAGCAGACTCCCACTGCCTCCCTATGTTCCCAGGATGCATCACTGCCTCCTGGAGAAGTATGTAAAGGCTCATTGACTTTTTCCCACACAAACTTCAAGAGGAAGGTGAATGCTAGATCCTCACAGTATAGACATGGAGCCTTTGAGGCTCAGGTGGGCCAAGTCCCTTGGCAAACACTCTGAGCTCTGAATGGCAGAGCCTGCATTAATAGTGGGTCTGTTGCTGATTAACCTTCCAGCAGAGTATTCTGGATGTTGCCTTATTGATCTGAGACCTGAATCTGCCTCAGTTCTACATTGTGAGAAGACTCAGCCCTGCTGTCTTATGCACCTCAATGTCTCCATTATCCACAGCAGTTCTTGGCATATAGTAGGTGTTTTTATCAGAATTATTGAAGTAATGAGTTGAACAATTCAACTTCAACTAGTTTAAAAAACACTTATTGGCTTATTAGACGGGGTAGGAGAGGGAAGAAAGCTGGTTCATATATGCATGGATTCAAAGGTTTAAAAGTCTCTTTTCTCTGTCTCTATTTCTCTCTGGATCTCTGTCTCTATCACATTCTCTTTCTCTCTCTGTCTTCTGCACTCTCTGCTGTCTAGTTTCATTCTCAGGCAGGGTGCTTCCATTTGTCATAGAAGAGAACATGACCTTTCATCCCTAGCATCATATGAGTGCCCAGGAAAACTCGGATAACCCCTCCCTGGTACATTCACTGAGTCTGTTGCAGGGAGCAGAGACAGAGGTGGACAGCCCACCAGAAGCAAGAAGAGTGGAGGATGGGCAGTTCTCAACAAAGGGGGCTCCTGTTATCCACAGAAGCAGGAAAAGTGGACAAAAACAACCAATCTACATCTCAACAGGTTCTCACTTAATGGGAACAAATGCAGATAATAAGTTATATTGGAATTTCACAGCTGTTGGCTAACCTATTGAGAAAGACTTCCTTCTGGTGAGGTAGGACTTAGTTAATTAGGGAAGCCATATCAGATTCGTGGGACAGAACTGTTTCTAATTTGGTTGAGGATCAGTAAGTAAACAGTTCCCTAAGAAGAAGGTTTGTGACAGGAGAAGGTGGAAGATAAGATCTCAAAGTCAAAGAGAGGTCTTGAATGCAAAGCTGAGGGTTTTATTTCACAGGCAGAGGATGACTGATATGCAATCCAGGAGCTATCACCTTCCCTTCCAGTGTCCTTGGCTGACTTTCCAGGAGGCTGTGTAGAGTATTCCTGCTAAGCCTGGACATAGCTTCAGAAGTCATTTCAACCCAGTCCTCCAGGAAGCCACTAGGCATCTACCAGTGTTGGCATGAAGGACAAAGCCTACTTGCCATCCCTGACATTCATTGATGGGGCTTTTGAATATTTCCAGTATGTTTGCGCAGAAGAGTGAGCAAATTCACACCTTAGAGAATCCACAACCTTGCACAAGTGAGCCTGTATCAGAAGTGGGATTTACATTGAAGATTTACCTTTCTTCACATTTTGAGTCAGATTAAATAACCCTTGAAAAAAAGAAAAGCAAGTAGTGTGCATAGCCCAGGATCATGTGTCTTTCACTGATCTGAGAAAGAATTTGTCTTTGGCCAACCAACTCCCTAGTGGAGATGGGAAACAGAAACTATGGTATAGAGAGGAAGCCAGGAACAAGAGTTCAAGGAGGGGTGCCTGACTGGCTCAGTCAGTAGAGCATGTGACTCTTGATCTTGGGGTAGTGTGTTTGAGCACCATGATGGGGGTAGAGATTTCTTAAAAATGAAATCTTATAAAAAACAAAAAAGAGTTCAAGATATCAGACATTTGAACACTGCCTCAATATCATCAAGACTATCTCTGCTGGGGATTTGAAGTTTAGAAATATTCACATAACTAAAATCATTTTATCCTTTCATCAATCTAGGGAGACATTATTCCCATTTTATAATTGAGATAAGTGTTTTAAAGATAATAACATCCCTCAAGATACCTAACTGATAAAGATGATACTGATAACATCATTACATAATACTTCTGCAGTCCAACCATCAGTGCAGAGTGGCCTCACTTCAAATCATGACAACTCTATTATGATTCTGTTTCTACAAATAGAGAAACAAAAGCACAAGCAAGATAAGAAAGTTTCTAGACAAGTTACTTAAACCTGGAATGTCAGATTATTTCATCTGCAAATGAGGGAGAGTTGTACCTACCTTATAGGGTTGTGTCATTCTTAAATCAGATATGACAAAAGTGCTTAGCACAGTACCTTACACAACTAAAGAATTACATTAGAGCTACTTTTGTCATTTTTATTAGAAATGAAGTAATGTACCCACACCAAAATTCTCCTGTCCTTTCTCTATTTCATTTTTTATTACTCTTATTCTAATAAAATGTTTTTTCAAGCTTAGAATAGTTTCAGATTTACAGAAAAATTGCAAAGAGACTTCCATTGCCCCACATATCACCTGGGCTGCACTATCATTAACCACCTACATAACTATACTACATTTATAAAAACTATTAAACCAGTATTTATATATTATTATTAAAGTCCAAACTTTATTCTGACATCCTTAAATTTCACCTAATGTTCTTTTTTAAAGTTATTAATATATTTTTACTTTTTGGGGCAATTTTAGGCTAACATCAAAACTGATCAGCAAGTACAGTTTCCATATACCGTTTCACCACACAGGCACATCACCCTACCAAACATCCCTACCAAAGTTGTGCATTTGGCACAGTTGCCTTATCTACACTGATGCCTCATTATCGTCCTAAATCAGCAGTTTCCATTATAGTTTACTCTTGGTGTTGTGCAATCATGGGTTTTGACAAATATATAATGACATGAATCCATTACTAAAGCATCATATGGGAATAGTTTCATTGTCCTAAAATTCCTCTGGGCTCCACTTATTCCTCGTTCTTCTCCCCAATCTATGGATATTCCTGATCTTTACTATCTCTTTTGTTTTGCCTTCCTAAAGGTCATATAGTTGGAATCATGCAGAATTTAGCTTTTCAGATCAGCTTCTTTCACTCAGCTTTATAATTTTAAGGTCCCTCCAAGTTTCTTTTTTTTAATGGCCTGATAGCTCATTTCTTTGTACAATCGAACAGTTTAACATTGTTTGGGTGTGTCCCAGTTCACTTATCCATTCACCTCTAGAAAGACATCTCAGTTGCTCCCATATTTTGGCAAAGTAACCATAAATATCAGCGTGCAGGTTTTGGTGTGGACGTAAACATTTTCAACTCCTAATGGTCATTTCTCTCCAGAATCTAATTGAAGATTGATTGTGATGGTTTCTTAGCTGTTGCTCATTTTTTCACGACCTTAAGAGTTTTCAGGAGGACTGGGCAGGTGTTCTAAGAAGGTGGCTTTTTGGGGTTTGCTTGGTGTTTTTCTTATGATTAGATTGTGTTAGTCATTCTTCTCTTCATCCATCAGATTTAAATGATGGATGTCTGTTTCACTGCGGGTTCCATAGGGGGCCTGAAGATAAATTGGTGACCACCTAGAGATTAAGGCTGGTGGTTGAATGCAAGTCTCATGCAGTCTGGTCACTGGCAGGTGACTTTAAATTCAAAAAGCTGATTTAATTTTCATGTGTTTGGTACTGCAGTATGGTTGCTTGACCTAGGGGGCTGGCACCTGTGGGTGAATCATCAGAGATCCTGCAGTGAGTGCGATTTTATTCTGAGGAAAGCCTTCAATATGCAATAATACCCAGCCAAATTTGGTCAAAACCAGTTTCTCCTTCAAAAGGGACTTCATGAACAGGCATAAAAAATGCTTAGTTGCTACATCAAAGTGATACTAATTTTTTAGGTCAAACCATGTACATTCATTGTCAGGAAATGAAGAAATTGGCTAAATAAACTTCAGTGAAAATCTTATTAGTCTGGCAAAAAGCATTTATATTAGACCTACTGAACAGTATTGGCATTCCAAATTTAAAGTTCTCATTAGTCATGAGATTTCAGGATTCTTGTGCAGCAAATCAGATGATGCATACTGCTAAACTGCTTTACAAAAATGAAAAATGGTGAAGAGTAGATGGTACAGCATTCACTGTGAATGCAAATTGAAAGCTATGAAGTTTATTAATCTTAATAAGATTGCTCTGTTTCATGCCCATATATTGAACCCATTTTGTTAGAAACAATGTGCAATGCTTGGTTCTTATTCTGAATCCACCTAAAAAGTAACTCATAGTTTGTGTATTAAGTTAAACTATGTGAAATTGCTGTTTTTAGTAGGGCCAAAAAGCTCGTGCCCCTGAATCAGGAAAGTGTGGAAGAGAGAGTGGCTGCCTTCAGAAATTTCAGTGATGAAGTCAGGCACAACCTCTCAGAAGTGCTTCTCGCCACCATGAACATCTTGTTCACACAATTTAAGAGGCTCAAGGGGACAAGTCCATCCTCGGCATCCAGGCCCCAGCGAGTCATCGAGGACCGTGACTCTCAACTCCGAAGCCAAGCCCGAGCCCTAATCACCTTTGCTGGGATGATACCCTACCGGACGTCTGGGGACACCAATGCAAGGCTGGTGCAGATGGAGGTCCTCATGAATTAAGTGTGATGCTTTGAGGGGCTTCTGGGACTGCACGCTGTCAGTACCTCGGGCGCATGGGCCCACTGGGGTGGAGTTTCTGGTTTGTTTCTGTTGTGTTTTGTTTTGTTTTTTTGTATTATGTATTTTTGTCAGCACCAATAAATTTCTTTGATTTGTAAAAAAAAAAAAAAAAAAAAAAAAAATTTTGGTTTTTTTTTTTTTTTTTTTTTTTGCCACATTTGGTGTTAGAAAGCAGTTATTCAAAGCTTTGTCCCTCCAACCCCCCTTGGTCTTTCTGTAGAGCACAAAAGTGAAAGAAGCCCCGTTAGCAGGGGCAGCAGTTCATTAAAATATACAACTACGTTTCCTAGCTCTGGGGTTCCCATTCTGTACTTGAGAGTGCAGGTCAGGGATGCTGTTATTAAGGTTCTGTGTGGGATCCATGAGGGTTTCTCCTGGCAGCCAGTGTCAGGATTAGTGCAGGATTAGTGCTATTCTGTGTTGCAGAATAGCAACATTTAAAAATGAATCAAACTAATGACAGGGTGGGGTTTTTTTTCTCAATAGGATTGTTTCAAAGCCTTATATGTATTAAAAATGATGATTTTTAGCTCTTTGTAGCAAATTCTCCCTCTAAAGCAAGTTCATGGATTATCTCTGGTTTTTCATATTCTTGTTCTTAGGGATATCAATCTTAGAACATCCTTTTAAAGAAATTTGCTCCTTTTAGATAAGATTTTCCAAGACACACCAAAGCCTGTGTTTCTTTACACACACACACACACACACACACACACACACACACACACACCACCTTAGTATTTTGGGATAGAAGAAGGTCCTAGAAATTCTTCCTTTCAAATTTTCAGACTCTAATCTATTTTTGTTACAAAGAGAGCCAGTTGCCACAAGGAAAATGGCAAAGGGAGAAGAAAAGATGTTCTTTCTTTGTGTTACCCCTGTGAGCCACCATGCACTTGGGCACATGCATGGCAGCTTCTGTCACAAGGAGAAGTGAAGATGTTAAGAGGAAAGGCACACCTAGGACAAGTGGATGGCACTCACACCCAGGGGACAAAGCACTCTCGGGTGCTGTGGGCTGTTCAGGGCAAGTCAGGGATGGGCAAGGGAATAAGACGCTGGTTGGCTCTAGGAAGAATGGGGTTGTCCTCTAACCAGATATCATTCATTCTGCCACCAATCATTCATTCACCCTGTCATTCACTCATTCTAGCATTTATCCAGAGAGCACTCATGAAACATGTAAGGTCCCAGGCTCTCTGTGTCATTGCCCAGAATGTAATCAAGGTGACATGGTCCTTGTCCTCAAGGAGATGCATACAGTAAGGGAAAGACAAGGATCTCAACCTTGACAATAGAGGGGCAATTGCTGTGTAGGCGGGAACCTGGAGTGATCTGGATGGGGACATCTAACCTAGCCAGAGGCAGAGAGAATTTCTTAAGAGCCTGTAACTGGCTAAGGGATGCTCAACAGCTGGTGGAAAAGGAATGTCGTTTTTTCAATCCTGACTCAGTAACTGCTCCATAGCAGTTGCTCATATCAGTTTAGGGAATCAAAGTGAATAGGGTTGGGCTTTTGCCCTCAAGGTGGGCTGGTTTAGTCTGTGGCTCACTATCTGATGATGGCTGTAGTGGTGACACCAGTCACTTCCAAACATCAAGCACCAGTTGGCTTTCATTTTTCCACAGCATAAAGTCCTAATTTCTGAGGGCAACAAAGAGAAACTTACTCCTTTAATCCCAGCCAGATATGGTCCAGTATCCATCACCCTCTATAGATGTGTCCTTGGGCTGCAGTTATATCTGAGTGTTTATTTTTCTGCCCAGATTTCAAGCTATTTCATAAGACTTTACCTCTGCCAAATTTTGTCCAAAATTTCCAGCCCACCATAATCTACCTGGAAAATAGTTATTCTTGTTCTCGACAGAATCCATGTTTATGTGGGATCACCTAATTTTTTAGACTTCATAGTTATTACAGTTCATTTGTCATCTAACTGTAGTTCATTTATATTCTTGCCACTGTCTTCATTCTGGGAAGTGACATGTCTAATCTAGATCTCAAGCATGAAGCCAGAAAGTACTTAGCAAATATCTTTTGGATTGAGTTGGATTTTGTATTAAATAAGACTCTTCTACTTGCAACAATAAAATAATTGAATTTCACATAGTAAAACAAGAAAACTGAGAATTTATTAAAAGTTATTTATGAATCATGGAGGCAAGTGTGGGGCAGGGCCTCGTAGACTCAGAGTTTGAGTTTGAAAATCATGAACTCCATCTGTCTCACATCATATCTCAGTTTTCTCTGCATGTGTGCTTTGCCTCTCTCTCTGCTTTTCTCCACGTGGTTGGAAATATGGGCATCAACAGCTCTGAGCTGAGCTGCAGTGTGGAAATCTCAGGTGGAGACTTTGATAAATTGGACTTGCGTCACATTCCTGGCATTGGATCTCTCCATCCTGGCAAAGAGCAGGCTTCTGGGGTGAACAGCCCAGCACCTAAAACATGTGGCTGGATTTACAAAAGGAACAACTCTTCTCAAAGAGCATCTGTTCCCAGCACAGAGGGACTCTGCAGTTTCAAGGCTGCACTGGAAGGAAGTTATGGATAAGGTAGATGAAGAAGTGGGCAGGAGGGCATTCTAGATTCACCTGAGGCTGCATCCAGACCAATGACTCCCCATCTTCCCAGGTATGAGGACTGCTTATGACACCCACAGCCTGGGCAGACCTCCCCACCACAGCACTCACACATTTCTAAAAGTGCTTTAGCAACACTGTGGCGAGGGTGACAGCAGCTATGACATGGGCTATTACTGCACACAGCTTGTGTGATGAGCTCACTGAATCTCTGCTTAGCAGATAAATGCTACCCTCAATCTGCCTGTGGAGAGGGGTAAATGAAAGAGCACAGACAGCTAGTGACTGGTAAAGCCAGGACTCCAAAACAGGTCATGGAGACTCTGGAAAAACAAAAAACAAACAAACAAACAAAAAAAACCTGTGCATTCACCCTTAGGCTGCTGTCAAAAGGTGTCACAAAGGCCATGGAAATTTGGTAATTTATTTGTATTTGATTAACCAAATTACTATCCACTCTCATTTGAGCATGAGTTTGCATCTATTTACAAGATTATCAGTCAGAGTCTTCTGTACTTCTGCCACATTTGCCTCACACCCCACACTCTCTCCACCCCTCACACTTGACAGCCTTTGCTCTAGGGCCTTGGCACCAGTGGTTCAAAAACTCTGAGATCACACAGGCTGCCACCTCCCATGGGAAAGCATTGGAAACTCCACTCTGGGATGGGGAGGGGTTGAAGGTACCAGTGGTTTGTCACTAGCCCATCCAGGTTTGTCTTCAGAACTCAACACAGTATAAGAGAGTCAGGGGCAGCCCTGGTGGCTCAGCGGTTTAGCGCTGCCTTTAGCCAGGGCCCTGATCCTGGAGACCTGGGATCAAGTCCCACATCAGGCTCCCTGCATGGAGCCTGCTTCTCCCTCTGCCTGTGTCTCTGTCTCTCTCTCTTTCTCTCTCTGTGTGTGTGTGTGTGTGTGTCTCATGAATAAATAAAGAAAATCTTTAAAAAAAAAATAGGAGAGTCAAGCTGAGAGTGACAGTGTCACCTGCACGGGACAGTGGGGAGGGAAAGACAATAAGGCTTCAGCCATACAGGTTCAGGTTGTTTTGGTAACTCTTGAAACTGTCTGGTTTCTTTTGCTCAGTGAAGATGTCCATTGTGGCCCAAACTGGTCAATGAAAGTGATGTTTATTAGAAAGAAGTTAAGGTGAAAGCAGTTAGACTCCAATCATAATATATGCACTCCTCAGGCATGTCTTAAGTCCTGCTGGCAGATGGTGGGATGGTTTTTAAAAAGATCAGTAACTGGCCTGTTGCCCAGATTGTCCCATCTTCATACAAACTTTGAACACCGATGTAAGAAGAAGAGTATATATTAGAGATGAGGAGGTCAATACCATCAGTTTAAATTCATTAATTCAAGGTGGCTGGGTGGTTCAATGGTTGAGCATCTGCCTTTGTCTCAGGTCATGATCCCGGGGTTCTGGGATTGAGTCCCACATCGGGCTTCCTGTGGGGGAGCCTGCTTCTCCCTCTGCCTATGTCTCTACCTTTCATTTATTCATGTCTCTCATGAATAAATAAAATATTTTTTAAAATTAAATCCATTAATTCAATTAACAACTACTTACTGATGTTCCCAAATGGAGCCCAGATTATGTGTCTCTGACAAGGATTTAAGAGCCTATAAATAACAGGATGTGCAAATCAGGGGAATCTGTAGGTATTACCAATAAAGCTCTACATCTTGGAGGCCTCACACACTGAAAACTCATTTCTTCCTCACATGAATCTAAAATGGGTGTTTCCATAGTGGATTATCATGAACAAAATTCAGTTGTCACCTCTAGAACCCCAGCCTTGTCAGACTTCCAACTGCAACTTTATTGATTATGTATTTTGGCAGGATTCGGTCTTGGATGTGGCTAATGCCTTTAGTTTAATCTCTTTGGCACAAAGTGTCAAAGATCACTTGTCTGCAAGCTCACCTGGACCTGCAAGCAGATTTACTGCCCTGCCATAGGGGCACCTGGATGCTTACATTCTGTGCCACCAGGGAAGGGCCAATAATGGGACAGGCCTTTCTCCACCAGGGGGTAACTGCACAGATGACATCAAGCTGATGAGCTCCCATGAAGAGCAGGTGGCAGCAGCTTAGGGATAGGGTTCTGAGGGATCAGCCTCCAGTCAGTTCATCGTCCTCCTAAGAACTGTAGACTAAGGCTCAGAGATTGATTCCAGAGACAGTAAAGGAAAAGTTACATGCCCTAGAGACCTCACACGCCAAAAGGGGAGTCCAGACACAGTTGGGCTGTTTAGGGATAGGAGACAATAGTGTGCCTTGTTCAGGTAATTTGCTGAGCCTTGTGTACAACTTGACCAGAAAATCTGCCAAATGTGCCTGGGAACCTGGATAGCAGGTATGCTAGAGGCAGCCCCATAGGTGACCTAGCTAAGGCCTGTAGACCCCAAGGACATTGGTGGAATCCAGCGATCTGACACAGGGACATGTGCTGAGTGGCACCTCTGACAGCTGGAGGCACCTCTGCCCAGGGTCACCCCTTGGGAGTCCTACTTCTTGCCCACATGTCTCCCTGCTGCGCTGCACTTGACACACTGCTGCTGGCCTACTACTGGGCACTGGTGGAGAGTGAGTGGCTTAGGGACAGATGACTACCAGACATCACTGTGTCCAGGTGTCCCCATCCCCTCAGATCCTGGGAAAGCAAACAGATTTCTCCTTTAAAAAAAAAAAGGAGTCAGTCCCTAAAATCGGGGCGGTAGTATTGCAGAGTTCCTGGTAGCCCTGGGTGAGTATAGTTAGCCTTGACAGTGATGTAATCCCAGGAGGAGGAGGGCCTCTCATCCGGTGTCTCCCTAGTCTCGCACCCCCAATTTTTACAATAGAAGTATTCCCCTCCTCCACAGGTGGGATTTAGCCTGCGATCTCTGTGGTACCCAGGACAGACATAAAAGGGAAGAGTGCTGAGCATGGCCCTTCTGTCAGGCGTGCCACATCCTCCCCATGGGTCTAATCCCAGTCACCCTGGACTGATGTTTCCTGATGTAGACGGAGTCACCGATCTGGAACGGGTTGTCTCCGGGGCGGTAGACAGCTGCAAGGGGTTTCCAGATCTGGCGCTGGATAATCTGGAGCGCCTTTAGCCTGTCCTGTAAACCGGGAGTGTTAGCAAGAGGGTTAATAGCAGAATCTAGCAAGTCCGTCACTGGTGGGGGACCTCCATAGAGAATCTCGTAAGGAGTTAGCCCATGGCGCGCGGGAGTGTTCCGGACTCGGAACAGAACCATAGGGAGGAGTTGGACCCAGTCTCTAGTGCCAGTCTCCAATGTCAATTTGGTTAGGGTCTCTTTAATTGTTCTATTTATTTTTTCTACCTGCCCTGAGCTCTGGGGTCTGTATGCACAATGTAATTTTTAATTTATCCCCAGTAATCTGGCCACCAACTGACTTACCTGGGAGACGAAGGCGGGGCCGTTGTCCGACCCTATTACCTTGGGCAGTCCAAACCGGGGGAAAATTTCTTCTAGGATTTTCTTGACAACCACCTGGGCAGTTTCTCGTTTGGTGGGGAAGGCTTCTGTCCATCCTCCTGTGGGCCTAGTGCAGCGGCTCGTGCCGTTTCATCGGCCATCCTGTTCCCCTCTGCTACTGGGTCGTTGCCTCGCTGATGCCCCGGACAGTGAATTATCTACCACGGCCGCCCCGGCTTTGCGTTCACCATTTCGTAGAAAGCTACTCCCCTCGGTGTACCAGGTTGCTTCAGCATCTGGCAAAGGCTGGTCCGTCAAGTCCCCTCTGGTGCCATGGACCTCGGCTAGGATCTGGTGGCAATCATGCATTAGCAGGGAGGGGGACTCGGCTTCTGGAAGCAAGGTGGCCGGGTTTAGGGATGTAGCCGTTCCAAACCGTATCCTGGAGTCCCAGCCGGGAACTTGGTGGGCATGCAACAAAGGCCTCACCCCCTGTGTGTCAGCTAAGGTTCTAAATAGCTCAAACGACTTCTGTGTCATGGTGCAGATCATACCCAGGGTGTTCTATCACCCTGCTGAAACTCTAGAAAATCAGTATGATGAACATCCCACCCGTTTTTGGCGCGAACCTGTCTCCCTAACCCTAGCCGTTATGTTGGAACTAGGGGTCGCTACTGGGGTGGGTACTGGCGCAGCTGCTCTGATCCAGGGCTCACGACGTTATATAGAACTCCAGGCAGCTGTAGATGAGGATCTACGGGCACTAGAGCAGTCCGTTTCTAAGTTAGAACAGTCCCTCACCTCACTTTCAGAAGTAGGACTCCAAAACAGGAGAGGCTTGGATTTACTATTCCTGAAAGAGGGAGGCCTGTGTGCGGCCCTGGGAGAGAAATGCTGCTTCTATGCAGGCCATTCTGGAGTCATCAGAGACTCCATGGCCAAACTCAGGAAAAGGTTAAATAAAAGACAAAGGAACCAGGAGGCCCAGCAGGGCTGGTTTGAAAGCTGGTTTAATCAGTCTCCCTGGTTGACCACCCTAATCTCTACCATTATGGGCCCTCTAGTTATTCTGCTCCTGCTGCTAACTTTCGCCCCTGAGTCCTCAACTGGCCGCTCCAGTTCGTCCGAGAAAAATGTCTATTACCCAAGCTCTGGTATTAACTCAGCAATGTCGGGCCCTCCAAACAGAAGAAATAAATGTTCCCTAAGATTTTAAGGTTAAAATCAGCCCAAACAAGAGGAGGGAATGAAGAAACCTCCCCCCTTGTAAGTAGGGCGTGCCCTAATCCAGAGGCAGCCCATCCAGGCGTCTTCCTGAAATTTTAGCAACTAAAAGCATTCTGTTTACAATAAGAAAACCATTTCCCCCCACACCCTGATTGGAATGTCCCTGAATAGGTTCATGTTGACCCTCTGTGAAATCAATAACCTGAATGCTATGCAACTCCCGAGGTTCTTTTGTCTTTAAGCGGTTTTTTTGTTCCTTTTGCCTTTAAAAGATACCTGTAATTGCTAATCAGGGCTCTCTTCCTCTTCGGAGGCGGAGAGCCCGTTTGCGCAAACGTCCAATAAACCCTCTTGCTAATTGCAAAAAAAAAAAAAAAAAAAAAGGAAATGGAACATCCCAGAACAGCAAGTCAGCTCCCAGAGACAGGGAAGTGTCACATCTTTAGGGATTCATTATATTTCTCTTGATTACTCACATGGGAGCCTTTGGCTACCTGGAGATGGCTCCCAGGAATGTCTGAGGATGCCTGGGCCTGGTTTCCTGATGCTCACTCTATGTACTATATCACTAAAAGGTGATGGAGTCTACTGGATGGTGGCAGCCTTCTAGTGCCAATGACAACTCTGGAGGACTTAATATGGTAGAAACTCATCAGCCAATTAGTAAAATTCAAAGCCAACCCTGCCTTTAGGCAATATTTTTAAATACCAGGAAAGGCTCTTATTCCTTGTTCTTGGGCTCTGGCTAGCAACCCTGCTAGAGAGTGACAACTTAATGGTGTATCTTTTTGAACCGATGTGGGTGTCCATGGGAAGGTACAAGCCTAGGTGAGCCTGACTTCAGTGATGTGGTTGATTGGGTCTTCATAGCCCAGGTGGCGGCATCAATACTTCTGCCTATTACTGGACTGGGTATATTAATCCTGCCCCCATAAAATGAGCCCTACAATAGGCCTCTACTATATGCCAAGAAGACTGAAATGGTCTATCAGGGCTGTGGTACCTATAATTGATCTATCTACCTAGAAGTATACAAGGACTCTTTAAGTCTCAAGAGGGTCCTGTCCATGTCTGGCAAATAGAACACATTGGTTTTCTGCTGCCATCATATGGCTGCTCTGGCATCTAGTGGCCTTTGACACATAACCCCACGATTGGAGTTGTCATTCCTGTATATGGCGGATTCTGGCCATACCACAGTTGCATTTGAAACCCAGTTCTGTCATATTTTGGATATCTGGGACACTTATAATTATATGCTGCCACATTATTCCCAGCAAAGGGGACCTGATGGTGGGCTAATGAACATAGATTTAGTGGATGTTTTGTGTCCTTTCTCATTTTAAGGTGGGTGGAATCATAAAAGGTGTAATGAATTTTAAAAGACTTGACTAGAAAGGATTGCTGGATAGATCATGTTGTCAGTGTTGGAGACTACCCAGATAGCCAGACAGTGTGAGTATAATGCAGGTGATGCTCAGAGGGAGCATTTGGACAAAGTGTTTGGAGAAGTGTAAGACAGAGGCAGTGAGAGGTAGGGAGACGGCTCTCCATATCCATGATTCTACCCTCACAACCCTAACAATTACTCTGTATATTTTCAAATGACAATACTACTTTGGAAGCCTGATTCATTTCATCAGAGAGAGCATCATAGATGACAACATAGAGACTGACTTCAGTCTGTTGCTTCTACCACCACCTAGTTTTGGTTATTAGATATGGAATATCACAGGCCAGTAGAATTATGATGATCTGGTTAAGTTGGTAACCCTGGGTACTCTTACACTGGCTCACTGGGAAGCAATAGGGGCCATCATTGAACATTGAAAGTTCTTTTATTTTGCCTCTGCCCCCATGACCTTAGTCTAGCTGGATGGAAGATCTAGTTTTGGATGGGTAAGTGGTTTACAAGGGAGTAGTGTGGCTACTGGATTAGGACAAACAAGTTGTGGTCACAGTAGGAAAGCAACACACCCAGTGGTTGGTTAGGGAATGTCTTTTACGATTTGGTCTAGAATCCATTTTCAGTAGATTTTTTATGCGTGTATCCTGTGAGGTAATGGTCAGTTTTCATTTTTTTTTCTTATGGATATCTAATATTTCAGGACCACTTGGAGAGAAGAATTTCCTTCCCTTTCTGAAATGAATGGAGACATTTCTTCATGATATCTCATTGCAAGGTGACGGTTCCTCAGCCTTTGCTTGAAGTGCCAGTGAGGAGTTTGCTGCCTCAGAAAGAAGCCTGATCTGCTGTTTATTGGAAGCCTGCTATGAGCAGGTGGCACTGGCTCCCCTTTACTGAGCCCTACTCAGAGTAAAGTAGGTAAATATCTTCCCCACTTTAAGGAGAAGTAATGAGGCTAAAGGAGCTTCTCAAGGGAGAACCACATGTGAACCCAGGCTTCTGAGTCCAATATGAGCCCATACTGTCCCTAAAGGACCATGGGGAATCAAAAGAATTTAAGACATAGATAGGCTTTGTGCACAAGTATTTGAGATCTTGTTGGAGGAGAGAGCAAAGAAGTAGTTGCTCATTGAGAAGAGGATGGAAGAGCAGTGGAGTGTCTGGTCTGACTAGGGAGTGGTAGCAGCAGCTCAGGAAAGGCACATGGGGCACAGGAGCCTCTGCAGGGGGAGGACAGGAATGGAGATGGGCATTTCAGACTGGTGGTGGGCTTCGGTGTGATTAGCCCTGTAACATTCCCTGTTCTGCTGTGAACACACGCTTCAGACTGCCTCCACCTCTCCCATTTCCCCAGCAGTTATGTAGCTACCAATACTCTGCCAACAATCATAGCTTGCAGTGGGGTTTGGCTGCATATCTTAGGCAACAGCTATTTTCTAAATGGATGAAGACCTTTTCCTTGAGGGTTATTTGAAATATTGTTTGGCCAACATTACTTTGCCTCAGACTCATCTGGAAGGCTTGTTAGAATACATATTCCTGAGTGACATTAGCAGATTGGCAAACTAGGAAGCTCTATGCTCTCCTTTTCCAACAGAGTTAATAACAATGTACAACCAGAATGGTTTCATGAGAACTCAAGAGACCAGCTGAAAAGCTACAGTTTCTGGCTCCAAATAAAACTAAGAATGGGTTCTTGTGAAAGCAGTAGACAATTGCATGGCACTTTGCACTCCCATCCATAGTGTGGTACGACTAAAGGAAACCTCTCATGCTGGGGCTTTTCCCTAGGGATTGGAACAAAGTGCTGGGCCCTTGTCCAATGTGCTGGTATAGCTGGGGGCTGCCAGTGGAACATGTCCCTGTCCTGCCTGACTCAAAGCCCTGATGGGACTAGGCTTAATTTGGAAGTCAGTGAAAACAGGAGCACGTCAGCAAGTTAGTTAGAGATGCAGTTCCACAGGAAACCACCAGAGAGAGGACGAGATCATGGGCTTCTGAGAAGGGGGGTGGGAGACAAGCTCCTCAGGGAATTTGAGACAGTTTAAAGCACAAGCAGTGGGAAAAATTAGAGAAGGAGAAAAACCATGAGAGACTCATAACTCTGGGAAACAAACAAAGGTTTGCAGAAGGAGAGGTGGGTCGGGGGATGGGATAACGGGGGATGGGGGATTTGCCTCCACTGAGGAGGGCACTTGATGGGATGAGCACTGGGTGTTATACTATACTTTGGCAAATTGAATTTTTTTTTCAAATTGAATTTAAATTAAAAAAATTTAAAAAGACATAAATAAAATAGACCAAATAAATAAATAAAATATTTTTTTAATAAAGAAAAAATAAAGCACAGGCAGGATCAAAAAAGAAGACTCATTCACATATGTGTTGTCTACAAGAAACCCACCTTATATAAAAAGACATTTACAAATAATAAAATTAGGTTGATGGAGAACAATATACCATGCTAACAATAATAATAAAAAAATTTAGGATAGTTACATTAATTTCAGAGAGAAGAGATTTTACACAAGGAAACATAAGGAATTTTTAAAAAAGGGCATTCATAATGTAGAGGGGTCAATGTTCTAAGAAAGCATAACTATCTTTAATGTTCATATGTCTAACAACAGAGCAGCAAACTATGTGAGGCCAAAAGTAATAGATTTGCAGAGGAAGGAGTCCACCATCATGGTTGGAGACTTCAACATCCCTCTCTCAGAAAGGGACAGATTGAGTAGGGACACAGTTGAACTCCATATCACCAGAGTTGAACAGGATCTAATTGACAGTTAAAGACTACTTTACCAAGCAGCTCATTACATATTCTTCTCAAGCTCACCTGGAACATTCACCAAGATAGAATATATTCTGGGCTATGAAACAACGCTTAATAAATTAAAAAATGAGTGATCAGTTCTCCCAACACCATCTGTTGAAAAGACTTTTTCCCATTGCATATTCTTGCCTTCTTTGTCATAGATTAATTGACCATGTGATTGTGGGTTTATTCCTGGGCTGCCTTTCCTCCTGTTCCATTGATCTATGAATCCATTTTTGTGCCAGTAACATACTGTTTTGATTACTACAGCTTTGTAGTACATCTTCAAATCTGAGGTTGTGATACCTCCAATTTTGTTCCTCATTTTCAAGATTGTTTTGTCTATTCGGGGTCTCTGGTTGTTCTATACAAATTTTAGGATTATTTGTTTTAGTTTTATGAAAGATGGTATTGGTATTTAACAAGGATTGCGTTAAATCTATATATTGCTTTGGGTGGTTTGAACATTTTAACAATATTGTTCTCCCAATCCGTGAGCATGGAACATCTGTCCATTTGTTTGTGTTGTCTTCAATTTCTTTCACCAATATTTTCAGACTATAGGTCTTTCACCTTCTTCATTAAGTTTACTCCTAGGTATTTCATTATTTTTGGTGCAATTGTAAATGGGATTGTTTTCTTAATTTCTGTTTCTGCTATTTCATTATTAGCATATAGAAATGCAACATATTTCTGTATATTGATTTTGTATCCAATGACCTTACTGAATTCATTTATCGGTTGTAGTAGTTTTTTGGTGGGGTCCTTAGGGTTTTCTATATATGATATCATGTCATCTGCAAATACTGAAGGTTTTACTTCTTTGTTACCAGTTTGGGTGCCTTTTATTTCTTTTTCTTGTTTGTTTGCTGTGGCTAAGATTTCCAATCCTATGTTGAATAAAAGTGATAAGAGTGGTCATCCTTGTTTGTTCCTAACCTTAGGGGAAAAGCTCTCAGTTTTTCCTCACTGAAGATGATGTTAGCTGTGGGTTTTTAATATACGGCCTTTATTATTTTGAGGTATGTTCCCTCTAAACCTACCTTGTTGAGGGTTTTTATTATAAATGGTTGTTGTACTTTGTCGAATCCTTTTTTGCATCTATTGAAATGATCATATGGTTTTTATCCTTTCTCTTGTTGATGTGATGTATCACACTGATGGATTTGCCAGTATTGATCCATACTTGCATCCCATGAATAATTTCTACTTGATCATAGTGAATGATTTTTTAAATGTATTGTTCAATATGGTTTGCTACTATTTTGTTGAGGATTTTTGCCTCTATATTCAGCTACATTAAAAAGAATAAAACTGGACTGCTTTCTTATTCCATACACAAAAATAAAGTAAAAATGGATCAAAGACCTAAATGTGAGACCTGAAACCATAAAAATCCTAGAGAGAATATAGGCAAGTTCTCTGACATTAACTATAGCAATGTTTTTCTAGATATGTCTCCTGAAGCAAGGGAAACAAAAACAAAAATAAACTATTGGGACTATGTCAAAACAAAAAGCTTCTGCACAGCAAAGTAAACAGTTAAAACAACAAAAAGACAATGTATTGAAAGTGAGAAGATGTTTGTAAATGATATATCCAATAAAAAGTTAGTATCCAAAATATACAAAAAACTTACACAGCTCAACACCAAAAAACCTCAAATAATCCAATTTAAAAATGAGTAGAAGGCATGAAAATATATTTATTCAAAGAAGACATACAAATAGCCAACAGACACCTGAAAATAATGTTCAACACCACTAATCATCAGAGAAATGCAAATCAAAACCACAATGAGGTATGACCTTCCATCCATCAGAATGGCTAATACTGATAAGACAAGAAATAACAAATGTTGGGAAGATGGGGAGAAAATGGAGCCCTCATGCACTGTTGGTAGGAGTGCAAATTGGTGCAACCACTGTAGAAAACAGTTTGGAAGTTCCTCAAAAAAGTAAAAGTGGAATTATCCTATGATCCTGTAATCACACTACTGGATATTTACTCAAAGTACATAAAAACGTTAATTTGAAAAGATATATGTACCCCTATGTTTACTGAAGCATTATTTACAATAACCAAATTATGGAAGCAGCCCAGGTATCCATCAATAGATGAATGGATGAAGAGGGAATGGTTTATACATACAATGGAATATTACATAGGCACAAAAAAAGAATGAAATCTTGCCACTTGCAACAACGTGGATGGGTTTGGAAGGTATAATGCTAGGTGAAACAAGTCAGTCAGAGAAAGACAAACGCCATATGATTTCACTCATATGTGGAATTTAAGAAACAGAACAGGGCAGCCCGGGTGGCTCAGCAGTTTAGGGCTGCCTTCAGCCCAAGGTGTGATCCTGGAGTCCCGGGATCGAGTCCCACATCGGGCTCCTTGCATGGAGCCTGCTTCTTCCTCTGCCTGTGTCTCTGCCTCTCTCTCTCTCTCTTTCTCTCTCTCTCTCTCTCTCTCTCTCTGTCTCTCATGAATAAATAAATTAAAAAAATAAGAAACAAAACAAATGAACAAAGAAATAAAGAGACAAACAAAAAACAGACTCTTAAATATAGAGAGCAAACTAATGTTTACCGGAGTGGAAGTGAGTGAGAGGCTGAGTGAAATAGGTGAGGGAGATGAAGAATATACTCATAGGGATGAGCATGGAATAATGTATAGAATTGTTGAATCACAGGGTATCATGGTGGCTCAGTTGGTTAAGCACCTGCCTTTGGTCATGATCCTGGGGTCCTGGGATCTAGCCCTGCATTGGGCTCCCTGCTCAGCAGGGAGTCTGCTTCTCCCTCTGCCTCTCCCCTTGGTTTGTGCTCTCTCTTCCAATCACTTTCTCTCTCTCTCTCTCAAATAAATAAATAAAATCTTGAAAAAAAAAAGTTGTTGAATCACTATATTATACACCTGAAACTAATATAACACTATATGTTAGTTATACTAGAATCAAATTTTTTTTAAATTTAAGAAGTATAATTTACATACTATAAATCACACATATTGAAAATGAAAAAAAATACCAGTGCATACAACTACATGCCAAACATTTATATTAAAGAGAGCAGATTAAACACACTGCTTAGATCTTCATATTTTTTCACATAAAAATACATCTTGGACTCTTTCTCTAACTGCATGTAGACACTTTCTTCATCCCATTTAGTTAAAAAATGGTAATTATATAATATCTGCTCTCAGACCACAATGAAATTAAATTAGAAATCAATAACAGAAAGATAACTGGAAAATTCCCAATTTCCTGAAGATTAAACAACACCATTCTAAATAATACATGAGTCAACAAAGCAATCTCAAGAGAAATTTTAACTGTTTTGAAGTATATGAAAATGAAAATACAGCTTATCAAGATCTTGAGGTCAAAAGAAAGTAGTGCTTAAAGGGAAATTTATGACACCCAAATGCATGTATCAGAAAGGAAAAAATATATATAATATGAAATATCTAAGTTTGTCCTTCTCTGATTGACTTATTTCACTCAGCATAATACCCTCCAGTTCTATCCATGTTGAAGCAAATGGTGAGTATTCGTTGTTTCTAATGGCTGAGTAATATTCCATTGTATATATAGACCACATCTTCTTTACCCATTCATCTGTTGAAGGACACCAAGGCTCCTTCCACAGTTTGGTAATTGTGGACATTGCTGCTATAAACATCGGGGTGCAGGTGTCTTGGTTTTTCACTGCATCTGTATCTTTGGGGTAAATCCCCAGCAGTGCAATTGCTAGGTTGTAGGGTAGCTCTATTTTTAACTCTTCGAGGAACCTCCACAGAGTTTTCCAGAATGGCTGTACCAGTTCACATTCCCACCAACAGTGCAAGAGGGTTCCCCTTTCTCCACATCCTCTCCAACATTTGTTGTTTCCTGTCTTGTTAATTGTCACCATTCTCACTGGTGTGAGGTGGTATCTCATTGTGGTTTTGATTTGTATTTCCCTGATGGCAAATGATGTGGAGCATTTTCTCATGTGGTTGTTGGCCATGTTTATGTCTTCTTTGGTGAAATTTCTCTCATGCCTTTTGCCTATTTCATGGTTGGATTGTTTGTTTCTTTGCTGTTGAGTTTCATAAGTTCTTTATAGATCTTGGATACTAGTCCTTTATCTGATATGTCATTTGCAAATATCTTCTCCATTCTGTAGTCTGTCTTTTAGTTTTGTTGACTGTTTCTTTTGCTGTGCAGAAGCTTCTTATCTTGATGAAGTCCCAATATTTCAGTTTTGCTTTTGCTTCCCTTGACTTCATAGATGTATCTTGCAAGAAGTTGCTGTGGCCAAGTACAAAAAGGGTGTTGCCTGTGTTCTTCTCTAGGATTTTGATGGATTCTTTTCTCACATTTAAATCTTTCATCTGAAATGGACTAATTATTGAAAGAATTTACATAAGAAGAAATAGACAATCTGATTAGGCTTATATCTATTAAAGAAATTGGATCAATAATTAATAACCTTCCACAACAGAAAGCACCAGACCCAGATGCATTCACTGGTGAATTCTACCAAACATTTATGGAAAAAATATACCAATTTTCTACAACCTTTTTCAGAGCATAGAAGGAGAAGGAATACTTCTGAGCATATTTTATGAGGCCAGCATCACCCGAATACTAAAACCAGACAAAGATATTACAAAACAGAAAACTACAGAGCAATATTTCTCATGAACATGAATGTAAAACTCCTCAACAAAATTATTAGTAAATCAAGTCCAACAATGTATAAATAGAATTATATACCACAACCAAATGGGATTTATCCCAGTTATGTAAAGCTGCTTCAACATTTGAAAAACAATTAATGTAATTAATCACAACGATAGAATAAAAAAATCACAGATAATTGTATCAATAAATGTAGAAAAAGTGCTTGACAAAATCTAATACCTATTCACAATAAAAACTCTCAGTAAACTAAGAAAAGAGGGGGATTTCCAAACTTGGTAAAGATTTTCTACAAGATCTACATTAACCTCATACTTAATAATAGGAAACTTGAAGTTATTCCACTAAGACCAAATACAAGGAAGGGATGTAATAGAACGTTATAACTTTAAGATGTTATATGTAATTGCAAAGGTAGCCACCAAGGAATTGGAACTATATGCAAGAGAAAGTGAGAGAGAACCAAAGCATGCCACTACAAAAAGTCAACAAAACACAAAGGAGGCAGTAAGAGAGGAATGGAGAGATGGGAAAAGTTACAAGGCATACTGAAAAGTAATTGTTTTAAATGGCAGCAGTAAGTCCTTCCTTATCAGTAAAGCAGAATCAAACTGTGTACGGTCTATAAGAAAGTCGCATTATGTCTAAGGACATCCATGAATTGAAACTGAAAGGATAGAAAGAGATATTTCATGCTAATGGCAACCAAGAGAGAACAGGAGTGCCCACACTAATATCATATACTTTAAATCAAAAACTGTTACAAGAGACAGAGAAAGTCACCAAGAGGGTGAATTCACCAAGAAGGTAAAACAATTATATTTAGGCCAAACATCAGAGCTCCTAAATATATGAAGCAAACTTTGGCTTGAATTCAAGGCATGTCAAAATTGAAGTCTAGTCAAAAGACTAGAATTGAAGGGAGAAATAGACAACAACACATGACTAGCAGGAGACTTCAGTACTCCACTTTTAATAAGGGACCAAACAATTAGTCAGAAGATAAGGAACTGAGAGATCTGAACAAAGCATAGACCAAATAGGCCAAGAGACAGACAAAGAACACTTCACCCAACAACAGAGTATACAGTCTTCTCAAGGGCACACAAAGTGTTCTCCTGATAGAGCACATGTTAGGCCACACAATTTAATGAATTTTAAGAGATTAAAATTATACAAAGTATTCCCTCTGATCTCAATGGAATAAAACTAGAGATGAATGCCAGAAGTAAAATTGGGAAACCTACAAATATGTATAAATTAAGCCACACACCTTTGAACAACTAATGGCTCAACGAAGAAGTCACAAGAGAAATTAGAAAGTACGTTGGGACAACTGAAAACAAAAACATGATATACTGCAATGCACTGGATGCACTGAAAGCAGTGTAAGAGGGAAATTTATAGCTGTAAACATGTCTATTAAAAAAATAAAAGATCTCAAATCCAATGATCTAACTTCACAACCTCAAAGAACTAGGAAACGAAGGAACAACTAAACCCAAAACTATTAGGGGAAGAAGATGATAAAGATTAGAGCACAGATAAATGAACTAGAGAATAGGAAAAAAGTATATGAAACTGGGTTGGTTTTTTGAATAGATCAATAAAATGGACAAATCCTTAGCTAGATTAAGTAGGAAAAAAAAAGAGGAGACCCAAATAACTAAAATCAGAAATGAAATGGGAACATTACAACTGATGCCAGAGAAATTTTAAAAAAGGACTATAAAGGATTACTATGAACAATTGTACACCAAGACACTGAATAACCTAGAAGAAGTGAATGAATTCCTAGAAACACAAAACCTGCCAGGACTGAATTATGAAGAAATTTAAAATCTAACAGACCCATAACTAGTAGAAGATTAAAACAGTAATCAAAAACTCCCAATGAAAAAGAGCTGACGACTAGATGGTTTCATTGCAGAATTCTACAAACATTTAAAGAATTAACATCAACCCTCCTGAAGTTCTTCTAAAAAGTTGAAGAGGAGGAAAACTTCCAAACTCATTCTACGAGGCCAGCATCACCATAACACAAAAGCCAGACAAAGATACTACAAGGAATGAAAACTACAGACCAATATTCCCAATAAATATTAATATAAAACTCTTTAACAAAATACTAGCAAACAGAATTCAACAGCACATTGAAAGGACTATATTTATATTTCATGGCCTAGTGGGATTTACTCCTGGGATGCAAAGATGATTCAAAATAAAGTAATTAATCAATGTAATACACCTTGTTAACAGAATGAAAGACAAAAACTACATAATCATTTCAACTGATGCAGTAAAAGTGTTTGACAAAATTCAACACCCTTAAAAATACCCAGCAAACTCTGAAAAGAAGAAAACTATTTTTGACATAATAAAGGCCATGTATGAGAAGCTTACAGTGGTACAACATACTCAATGGGGAAAGCTATTCTTGTATGATCAAGAACAAGATAAAGATGCCCATTCTCATCACTTCTCAATAGCATTGGAAATCCTAGCCAAAGCAATTACACAAAAAACAGAAAAAAAGAAAGAAAAAAGTCATCCAAGTTGGAAAGAAATAAGTAAAATTATCTTTGTTCACAAATGACACGATCATATATGTAAAAAATCCTGAAGATCACACACACACACACACACACACACACACACACACACAGAAACACATGCACACACAGTTAAAACTAACAAATGGATTAGCAAAGTTGTAAGATACAAAAATCATCTTTGTTTCCACACGTGAACAATCCAGAAAGTAAATTAAGAACACAATTTCATTTACATAAGAATTTACATCAAAAAGAATAAAATATTTTTTAAAAAGAATAAAATATTTAGGAATAAACATAACCAAAGACATAAAAGAGCTGGGCACAGAAAACTACAAAACATTGTTGAAAAAAAATTTAAAAAGCCACAAATAATCAGAAAGGGTTGGAAGATGTGATACCATTTGGATGCCAAACTCCCCACAAAATCTACAGATTTGACATAATCCCTATCAAAATCCCAGAGGTATATTCGTAGAAACAGAAAAAAATCACCCTGATATTTGTATGGAATCTCAAAGGACGCAGAATAGCCAAAACAATTTTGAAAAAGAATAACAAAGTTGGAGGACTCACACTTCTTGACTTCAGAAGTTATTACAAGTTTACAGTAATCAAAATAGTGTGATGCCAGCATAAAGACAGACATATAGACCAATGAAATAGAATAGAGAACTCAGAAAAAACCCCTTACATATATTGTCCAATTATCTTCAACAAGGGTGCCAAGACCACTGAAAGAGAAATGATCTTTTCAACAAATGTTGTGGGAAAACTGAAAAGCTATATGCAAAAGAATTAGGTTGAACCTTTATCTTACATAATATACAAATATTAATTTAAAATAAATTAAATACTTAAGACCCCAAACTGAAAAGCTCCTAGAAAAAAAAAAAACAGGAGAAAAGTTTCATGATATTGGATTGAATAATTATTTCTTGAATAGAAAAGCAAAAGTATTGGGATGCCTGGGCTCAGGGGTTTAGTGCCGCCTTCAGCCCAGGGCCTGATGCTGGAGTCCCGGGATAGAGTCCCGCGTCGAGCTCCCTGCATGGAGCCTTCTTCTCCCTCTGCCTGTGTCTCTACCTCTCTCTCTGTGTGTCTCTCATGAATAAATAAATAAAATTTTAAAAAAAAAATAGCAAAAGCATGAATAACAAAAGCAAAAATAGACAAATGAGACTGCATCAATCATAAAATTTTTTGGACATTATAGGACAAAATCAACAGAAATACAGAATAATACACTTAAAAAATGGTTAAGGTAGTAGATTTTATGTTATGTGTTTTTATCCACAATAAAAAAAAAATCATTTAAAAAGACAGATAATCTTGAACCTCAGCCTCAGAGATTCCGAGCAGTATGTTTGGGGTAGTGTCCGAGAATTAGCATTTCCAGAGCTAGCCAGGTGCTTCTGGTCCTCAGGTCACACTTTGAATAACACTGATTTTTACATCACATTTCATCTTAAGAAAATACCAGATAGCTACAATGGGGTTTTAGTTTGAAATATTAGGAAAGGTTAGGAAACAGTTTGTGCCCAAACCCACTCTAGCCTGTGACGCGCAAGGACTGAGAGCCAGGAGATTGGATTCCAAGGCACCTGGCTCCTCTTCTGCCCCAAACACACAAGCTGTGTGATATTGGACAACTCACCTCTCTAAACTTCAGGTCACTGTGTTTATAACTGGGAATAAAACTGCTGATTTAATAAGGAGGTGACAAGGGTTATATGAGGGGACAAGTGAAAGGTACATCTGTTTCTTTATAAGAAACAGATTTGATAACTGTGTCATAGTAAATGCTTGTTGTATATAATTTTAGAAACTCAGTGACAGCAAAACTTGCCTGATCCCCACCACCACCCAGCCTTCCGTGTCTCTTGCTCTTTGTTCCGACACCGACCCTGACTTCTAGGAAGTTGGGCCTAGTCTGTTAGTTTACTTCTCTATCCAGTGTCTTGTACAGTGCTTGGGACATAGCAGATGATAAATAAATATATCTTAATTGTACAAAATACATAGAGAAGCTGTATTAGTAGTTTTCAACCACTGCCAGGGTATCACATGAGAACTATCTGGGAATTAAATAAAAACACCATTCCAGAGATTCTGATTTAATTAATCCAAGGCAGTATCTCTCAACCGTGATTGCACATTAGAACTACCTGTGGAAATTTAAAAACCCATTGCTTAGGCCTCATGTCTGACAATTATATCAGAATCTCTGGGCATGGGGCTGAAGCATCAGTATCTTTAAAAAGAACCTTCAGGTGAAGCTATTATGTAGTAGGGGCTGGGTATCTCTGGCCAAGAGAGAGAAACAATCCACCCAAGCAGTGGATTCTTAACCTGTTCTTAGATAAAGACAAAAGCAAAATTGAGAAGGGAGCAAGTTATGATTTTGCATGGGCCTAATAAAATCTTATTTTCTGTCGTTTCCAACTTTGTTTACTTAATTTACTTTCTGAGTGTTCAGAGTTACTCTTCTCAAATCCACTTCTCTCTCTTTTTGGCTATTTGTTGTTGCTATTGGGTGACTGTGCTGGGCTTGTTAGTATCTCCCAAAACTTCATGTACACCTAGAACCTGTGAATATGGCCTTAATTGGAAATAGAAACTTTGCACATGTAATCAAGTTAAGATGAGGTCATACTAGATGAGGATAGACTCCAGTGCAATGATTAGTGTCCCCCTAAAAAGAGGGAAATGTGGACACAGACACACAGGGCATGACTCCATGTGATGACAGAGGCCAGGATTAGAGAGATACTCTATAAGCCAAGGTATGCCAGGGTTAACTGCAGCCACCAACAGCTGGATGACAGATCTCCGTCACTTGTTTGGCCAAAACCAATCTAACAGAGAGGCTGAGGAAGAGGTGGATAGATGGATGGCCAGCGAGATGTGTTGGCACTGCTGTGGTTGTGGGTTCCTATACAGAGCCAGTGCCAAATTGTCATTTTCTAAGGGAGGAGAGAGATTTCCAACACTGAGCAGTTTTAGTAGATGCCATCCTTCAGCACCTCTTACCTACCTGAAAGCCTCCCATCTCTTGTTATCAAGAGGAATCATTCTGAAAGGGACACACACACGTACACTGGCTCCTCCATTTCATATTAAGAAAATTTTCAGAGAGAGAATATGGAGTGCCAAGTTGGATACAAGCAAATGTAAAATCTGTGTTGTCTTTTAAAATTTATTTTATATTGTATTTTTTAAATGTCTGCACAAGATGTGACTCTAACAGAAGGCTGGACAAGAATGGAAGTGTTAGCTTCTGGAATCTTCTTTCTGTTAAGAACATAGAAGGGATGTACCCATGGAAAGGTTGGAGGCATCTTATTCACTTTATGGCTTGGTCTGCATCTAAAACCACAAATTTCACTTTCTCCCATCAAGTGAAAAAAATCATGAGCTTCAGACACAGAAAGGGCTGGGGAAACTCCAGACCTGGGTTTCTCACTTACAGCTCTGCCACTTCATGCTTGGTGACCTTGGCAAGCTGCCCAGCTTTTCTGGGCCTCAGTTTCCTCATGTAGAATACAAGGATGATAACACCTACCAGACAGGGTTGTTGAGGGGGATTATATAAGCCAAGGGGCAAAGCCACTAACACCTGCTAGGTTATCAATAATTATTTTTCTTCTTTGCTTATTGGGTTAGGGGGAAAAACCCTCACACTTTTAAGGAGTTTACATAAGGCAGTTCTGAAGTCCCTCCACAGCTGGTCCTGTGCTGTGGACTTTAGGCAGTCAGCTGTATTGAACACCTTCTGTGTTATCAGTGGGCACTAGGTGCTTCAGATTTATTGACCAATGTGAGTCTTACAGCAGCCCTTCCAGGTGGGTTTCACTGTCCTCATTGCTGAGATGAGCTCATTGAAGTTCAGAAGAGTTAAATCATTGGCACAGACATGTTGTGTGGGAAGCAGCAGAAGCAAACCTCTAACCCATGTTTCTGAACATGCCAAACATGAGCCAATCGTTGGAAAATAAGTGCTATAAAGAGAGTGATCTGTTTTGTGTTTTTTTTTCTTTGATACCATTTTCTACACCAAGAACAGTGTCTGGTACATAGTAGGAGCTCAGAGTAGATAGTAAATAAACTAATTAATTAATTTCAGGGCATTTGCCCTTAATGTTCCCTCCACATGGAACACCTTTACCCTGGAGAGTCACTTGGCTTGATTTTTCATTTCATTTGTGGTAGGTGTAAAAGTCACCTCCACAGAGAGGCCTTTTCTGCTGTCTTATTTAAGACTAACTATATAGCCCATCACTTTTACCCACTTCTTCTCCTTTACTCTTCTATCACTTGTATATTTGTTAGTTTATCATTACTTTATCCAGTGGTAGTTCCATGTGGCAAAGCATCATCTCTTTGAGTTTCTGTATCTCTAGACCTGGAACATGGTCTGGCAGAGTCAGTGCTCCATAAATTATGTGTTGAATGAACAAGTGAATGAATGAATGAATGCCACCTCCGTGGAATAGCTTAGCACAGTGCCTAACACATGGCAAGGGAGAGATAAATGTCAGTGTGGATGTTGATGATGACATCCAAGGTCACTCTGAGGCTGTCACACTCTTGATAAGCCACTGACAATCCTCAGTGTAAGTAGTGGATATTGGTGAGTATAAAAGGCCAATCTTCCACACCACCTGCCATTCTTCCCTGACATTGGGAGAGACTCTAAAAAATAGTGCTTTTACCATTCCCTGCTCCTGACTCTCTGTTCCTTGTAGAACTGTGATAAGGTATTACGTGTCACATCCTCCTCTCTCTCCAACTCCTGAATTAAAACACTTTCAGATCTTCCTCATGAACATGTAAATGACACAAAGCACTGTCATCCCTGTATCCCACCATATTCTAGCCATGGCATCTCCCATCTTCTAGGATTTTCTCTTTTCTTTGCTTTCACACATGCTGTCATTGCCTAAAGTGCCTCTACTATGCCTCATTTCCTACCTATGGATACTGTTTCAAAATTCCAGCTTTCATGCCACTTCTATGAAAGCTCAACTGACATCTTCCTGCTATTTCCACCTCCTCTGTCTGTTTTCAATGCCACCTTCCCCTCTTCTGTTTAAGCTTTCACACAGGTAACTGCATTTTCCCAGCCTCCTCTCTCCCCAGGCCAGATGAGCTTCTCAAGGTCAGGGTCCCCACATGGGGTGGGCATAATGGATTCTGACTTGAGTCAGTAGAGGGCATTCCTCCAGCCTGTGGACTTGGCTTACAGACCTCCTGGTTCTCATCCTGCCCCTCCTTTGTGAAACCCTGACAATTGTCTTAATCACCACATATCCTCTTGAAATCAGGGATCCTAATTACTACAGCCCACAAATCATCACATATCTCAGACCAAAGAATGAAAGCATACAGATAGGAATTCTGAAATGGGTCACCTTTGAGGATAACTTAGGATGGATAGGCAACAGAATGTAGTTTCTTAGATATTTCTTCATTGATATATTGAGGACTGTTTATGAATTCATTTGGAACCAGATAGAGAAAACCAAGGTTTGCCTGCTGGAATGGACCCAGGTTTGCCTGCTGGAATGGACCCAGGTTTGCCTGCTGGAACGGACCCAGGTTTGCCTGCTGGAACGGACCCAGGTTTGCCTGCTGGAATGGACCCAGGTTTGCCTGCTGGAACGGACCCAGGTTTGCCTGCTGGAACGGACCCAGGTTTGCCTGCTGGAACGGACCCAGGTTTGCCTGCTGGAATGGACCCAGGTTTGCCTGCTGGAATGGACCCAGGTTTGCCTGCTGGAACGGACCCAGGTTTGCCTGCTGGAATGGACCCAGGTTTGCCTGCTGGAACGGACCCAGGTTTGCCTGCTGGAATGGACCCAGGTTTGCCTGCTGGAATGGACCCAGGTTTGCCTGCTGGAACGGACCCAGGTTTGCCTGCTGGAATGGACCCAGGTTTGCCTGCTGGAATGGACCCAGGTTTGCCTGCTGGAACGGACCCAGGTTTGCCTGCTGGAACGGACCCAGGTTTGCCTGCTGGAATGGACCCAGGTTTGCCTGCTGGAACGGACCCAGGTTTGCCTGCTGGAATGGACCCAGGTTTGCCTGCTGGAACGGACCCAGGTTTGCCTGCTGGAATGGACCCAGGTTTGCCTGCTGGAACGGACCCAGGTTTGCCTGCTGGAATGGACCCAGGTTTGCCTGCTGGAATGGACCCAGGTTTGCCTGCTGGAATGGACCCAGGTTTGCCTGCTGGAATGGACCCAGGTTTGCCTGCTGGAATGGACCCAGGTTTGCCTGCTGGAACGGACCCAGGTTTGCCTGCTGGAATGGACCCAGGTTTGCCTGCTGGAACGGACCCAGGTTTGCCTGCTGGAACGGACCCAGGTTTGCCTGCTGGAACGGACCCAGGTTTGCCTGCTGGAACGGACCCAGGTTTGCCTGCTGGAATGGACCCAGGTTTGCCTGCTGGAATGGACCCAGGTTTGCCTGCTGGAATGGACCCAGGTTTGCCTGCTGGAATGGACCCAGGTTTGCCTGCTGGAATGGACCCAGGTTTGCCTGCTGGAATGGACCCAGGTTTGCCTGCTGGAATGGACCCAGGTTTGCCTGCTGGAATGGACCCAGGTTTGCCTGCTGGAATGGACCCAGGTTTGCCTGCTGGAATGGACCCAGGTTTGCCTGCTGGAATGGACCCAGGTTTGCCTGCTGGAACGGACCCAGGTTTGCCTGCTGGAATGGACCCAGGTTTGCCTGCTGGAATGGACCCAGGTTTGCCTGCTGGAATGGACCCAGGTTTGCCTGCTGGAATGGACCCAGGTTTGCCTGCTGGAACGGACCCAGGTTTGCCTGCTGGAATGGACCCAGGTTTGCCTGCTGGAATGGACCCAGGTTTGCCTGCTGGAATGGACCCAGGTTTGCCTGCTGGAATGGACCCAGGTTTGCCTGCTGGAATGGACCCAGGTTTGCCTGCTGGAACGGACCCAGGTTTGCCTGCTGGAATGGACCCAGGTTTGCCTGCTGGAACGGACCCAGGTTTGCCTGCTGGAATGGACCCAGGTTTGCCTGCTGGAACGGACCCAGGTTTGCCTGCTGGAATGGACCCAGGTTTGCCTGCTGGAATGGACCCAGGTTTGCCTGCTGGAATGGACCCAGGTTTGCCTGCTGGAATGGACCCAGGTTTGCCTGCTGGAATGGACCCAGGTTTGCCTGCTGGAATGGACCCAGGTTTGCCTGCTGGAATGGACCCAGGTTTGCCTGCTGGAATGGACCCAGGTTTGCCTGCTGGAATGGACCCAGGTTTGCCTGCTGGAACGGACCCAGGTTTGCCTGCTGGAATGGACCCAGGTTTGCCTGCTGGAATGGACCCAGGTTTGCCTGCTGGAACGGACCCAGGTTTGCCTGCTGGAATGGACCCAGGTTTGCCTGCTGGAACGGACCCAGGTTTGCCTGCTGGAATGGACCCAGGTTTGCCTGCTGGAATGGACCCAGGTTTGCCTGCTGGAATGGACCCAGGTTTGCCTGCTGGAATGGACCCAGGTTTGCCTGCTGGAATGGACCCAGGTTTGCCTGCTGGAATGGACCCAGGTTTGCCTGCTGGAATGGACCCAGGTTTGCCTGCTGGAACGGACCCAGGTTTGCCTGCTGGAATGGACCCAGGTTTGCCTGCTGGAACGGACCCAGGTTTGCCTGCTGGAACGGACCCAGGTTTGCCTGCTGGAATGGACCCAGGTTTGCCTGCTGGAATGGACCCAGGTTTGCCTGCTGGAATGGACCCAGGTTTGCCTGCTGGAATGGACCCAGGTTTGCCTGCTGGAATGGACCCAGGTTTGCCTGCTGGAACGGACCCAGGTTTGCCTGCTGGAATGGACCCAGGTTTGCCTGCTGGAATGGACCCAGGTTTGCCTGCTGGAACGGACCCAGGTTTGCCTGCTGGAACGGACCCAGGTTTGCCTGCTGGAATGGACCCAGGTTTGCCTGCTGGAATGGACCCAGGTTTGCCTGCTGGAATGGACCCAGGTTTGCCTGCTGGAATGGACCCAGGTTTGCCTGCTGGAATGGACCCAGGTTTGCCTGCTGGAATGGACCCAGGTTTGCCTGCTGGAACGGACCCAGGTTTGCCTGCTGGAATGGACCCAGGTTTGCCTGCTGGAATGGACCCAGGTTTGCCTGCTGGAATGGACCCAGGTTTGCCTGCTGGAACGGACCCAGGTTTGCCTGCTGGAATGGACCCAGGTTTGCCTGCTGGAACGGACCCAGGTTTGCCTGCTGGAATGGACCCAGGTTTGCCTGCTGGAACGGACCCAGGTTTGCCTGCTGGAATGGACCCAGGTTTGCCTGCTGGAACGGACCCAGGTTTGCCTGCTGGAATGGACCCAGGTTTGCCTGCTGGAATGGACCCAGGTTTGCCTGCTGGAACGGACCCAGGTTTGCCTGCTGGAATGGACCCAGGTTTGCCTGCTGGAATGGACCCAGGTTTGCCTGCTGGAACGGACCCAGGTTTGCCTGCTGAAATGGATCCAGGTCTGCCTGCTGGAACGGACCCAGGTTTACCTGCTGGAATGGACCCAGGTTTGCCTGCTGGAACGGACCCAGGTTTGCCTGCTGGAACGGACCCAGGTTTGCCTGCTGGAACTGACCCAGGTTTGCCTGCTGGAATGGACCCAGGTTTGCCTGCTGGAATGAATCCAGGTATGTCTGCTGGAATGGATCCATGTCTGTCTGCTGGAATGGATCCATGTCTGTCTGTTCAAATGTATCCAGGACCGACTGTTGGAATGCATCCAACCCCCTCTGCTGGAATATATCTAGGTCTTTCTGCTGGACTGTCTTCGGGCCTATATTCTGGTAGGTGTCCTGAATTGTCTTCTGCTTAATTTTGATGGTGGCGGTAACCTTTTTGGTTACCTCTGCGGGGGTGGTCTGCTCTGAGGTGGTCTCTGTGGTCGTGGTTGGCTGGGTGGTGGTGGTTGGCTGGGTGGTGGTGGTCTCTGTGGTTGTGGTCGGCTGGGTGGTGGTGGTTGGTTGGGTGGTGGTAGTCTGTGTGGTCGTGGTCGGCTGGGTGGTGGTGGTCTCTGTGGTTGTGGTCGGCTGGGTGGTGGTGGTTGGTTGGGTGGTGGTAGTCTGTGTGGTCGTGGTCGGCTGGGTGGTGGTGGTGGTCTCTGTGGTTGTGGTCGGCTGGGTGGTGGTGGTTGGCTGGGTGGTGGTGGTCTGTGTGGTCGTGGTTGGCTGAGTAGTGGTGGTCTCTGTGGTCGTAGTTGGCTGCGTAGTGATGACTCCTCGCATAAGTAACCGCTCTGTAGGGGTAGTCTGTTCTGGAGTGGTCTCTGTGGTTGTGGTCGGCTGTGTAGTGGTGGTCTCTTCAACAACCAACCGCTCTGTAGGGGTGGTCTCTTCATTCACAATAGCCACTGTGGGAGCGATCTCTGGAACTTGGATCTTCTTGGTAGGTAAAAGAGGTATGGTTTGGCTCTGTTGCTTGGGATAGTAGTGTTTGACACCTTTGGAATTTATATCGGTGGCTTCTCCGACAAAGACACGACACCAGCGGTTAAGCTCCACATTAGCATTCCTGGGACTTTGGATCAGAGTGGAATACACCAGCTTCAGATTGGATTCTGGAAACCTCCAACCACATACCCTGGTCCTCAGGACCATCTTGGAGTCCTCACAGATGTTGTTTTGCCAGTGCAAATTCTGGGCAATTTGTCTCCAATAGATTATATCAGTTCTAAAACATGATATGCAGGACGTGGGATTGCCAGCAAAGACACAGGAAAACTTATGATCCAGTCGGGTGCACTCTACCATCAGGGTAGCACCCTGCTTATGATAAGTCACAGTCAAATGACATGTGGCCCGATCTCGGGTAACAATTATGCCACTGACCACGTGCTTTTCTTCCTGCGTTTTCTGCACAATTTGGGGCTTGCCCAGAGGGATCCATTGATCTTTGGTTGCAATGCTGCTTTGCCATTTTCCTAATTCCTGTTGTCCCTCCACCAAGAATACCTGAACAGTCAGGAGGAAGGAAAGCAGGATGAGGCTATGGATCCTCATGGCTTCAATTTGGTGGGGACCTGTTTGACAAGAGCAGGTAGGTCAGTGCCTGGCTGTAGTTCAGCAATGCAGGGCTACAGGATTACCCTCCCTCTACCTTGACACATGTCTGCCTGATTAGGAGTGAGATTAAGAATCCTTCTGGCTCCTGGAATTACTAAACCAGCAGCCCATCTGTTCACATTTTTGCTTTATTTGAGTCCTGAACATCAAAAATCTCTTACCCTTCCTTCATTCCTTCACCACTTTCTGAGCAAAATAAACTCTCATCCCTCATTCATTACTCCTTTACTCCTGCATTTGCTCACTCACTTCTTCATTTACTTGTTCATTTAAGAAGCATTTACTGTATGCCATGAGCTAAATCAGACATTAAATTAACCAAGTTGAATACAAGAAAAGTCTCATATCTTAAACTCTTAGAAATAACTCTAGGAAATTTGAACAACATTAACTGGAAGTCTGTCCCAACCCTGTGACATGATCTTAGGCGAATCACTCTCCCACTCTGGGTCTCAGTTCTATCAATTGGATATTGAGGTTTTGGACACAGTGAGTGAAATTCTCTTACAAAAAAAAAAAAAAAGAAAGAAATTCTCTTACAGATTAATATAGGTTTATAGTGTCACTAGACCATGTAATGATAGTGGACATGGAAAATGACGTGAAAGGTAACAACTGACCCAGTGTTCCACATGGGTGGAGTTTGGATGCTCTGAAATAGGAGAGTTTGTAAGGCTGGGCACTTGGGGTGCAGTAAGAACCTAAGGAAAGGCATGAAGGAGCAGATATTATCTAATTTGACTGGGCAATGTGAGCCAGGGTGAATGGGGATGAATTTCTGCCAGAACATTTAGACTAGGAAATTGAAGGGAATAATGATAACTAATTAATTTCTGGAAGCCTGTTGTGGTACAGTGCTGGGCATGTAGAAAGCTCTCAACCAATGCTTTTAAAAATAAATGATTGACTAGAAAGGATGACCTTAAGAACTTATACAAATCAACACTAACCCTTCCCCCACTCCCAGATAATCCACTTTAAAAAATGGCCAGAGGGGAATCCCTGGGTGGCTCAGTTCTTTAACACCTGCCTTCAGCCCAGGGCATGATCCTGGAGACCCGGGATCAAGTCTCACATCAGGCTCCCTGCATGGAGCCTGCTTCTTCCTCTGCCTATGTCTCTGCCTCTGTCTCTCTCCTCTGTGTCCTTCATGAATAAATAAATAAAATCCTTTTTTAAAAAAAATTTTTTTTAAAAAATTGGCAGAGGACCTGAATACTCATTTTTCCAAAGAAGACATACAAATGGATAACAGACAATGAAAAGAAACTCAACATCACTCATCATCAGGGAAATACAAACCAAAATCACTATGAGATACCACCTTACAGTTGTCAGAATGACTAGTCAAAAAGATAAGAAATAAGAAGTATTGGTAAGAAAGAAAGAAACCCTCATGCACTATTAGTAAGAATGCAAATTGGTTTAGCCACTATAAAAAACAGTACAAAAAAAAAAAACAGTACAGCAGTTCCTCAAAAATAAAAATAGAATTAATGTATTATTCAGTAATTGCACTACTAGATATTTATCTTCCCCAAAATGAAAACACTAATATGAAAATAAATATACACCCTTATGTTTGTTGCAGCATTATTTGCAATAGCTGAGATATGGAAGCAAACCAAGTGTCCATCCATAGATAAATGGATGAGGAAAATATTATATATTTATAATATGTAATATATAATATATTGGAATATTACACAACCATAAAAAGAATGGGTCTTGCCATTTGCAACAACATGGATTGATTCAGAGGGTATAACGCTAAGTGAAATGAGTCTGATGAAAAGACAAATACCATAATTTCAGTCCTATGTGAAATGTAAGAAACAAACAAAGGAAAAAAGAGACAAACAAAAACCAGCCTCTCAGATACAGAGAACAAACTGATGATTGCCAGATGGAAGGCAGATGGGGAAAAAGGTGAAATAGAAAATAAATAAAAAATAAATAAAAATGAAAATGAAAAAAAAATGATGACCTTAAATAGTACACAGCATGGATTTTATCAGGTTGCCAGTAAAAAAATAAAAACAAAAAAAACCCCCACACTTGAAAGGAGAAGAGAAATAGCACTTGTATTTTGACAACTGCTGTGTGCTATGCCCTCTGCCAGTATTGCTTCTCACCTTGTTTAATCCACTCCAGAACTATGCCTGGTAGATAATAAAAAATCACCCCCAGGTAACAGATATGACAATAAGACCCATATTGGTAAGCAAATTATTCAAGATCTCCTAGTGGGAAAGTAACAAAGATAGGACAGGCAGCCAGACCCTATCTTTCTGGTATTTTTCAGAAAATATTGGTAACAAGAAAACTATAAACTACTCAGGATTTGCTTTGATTTAGTTGGTGATGATTTATATTATTGGGTTTTTTTAATATTTTATTTTTATTTATTTATTCAGGAGAGACACACACAGAGAGAGAAAGAGAGAGTCAGAGACACAGGCAGAGGGAGAAGCAGGCTCCCTCCATTCAGGGAGCCTGACATGGGACTCGATCCTGGGTCTCCAGGATTGCGCCCTGGGCTGAAGGCAGCGCTAAACCTCTGAGCCATCAGAGCTGCTCTGATTTATATTATTGTGAATCCACTTAAAAATATGTTAAAATCCATTTATAGTGCTCTACTATAAAAATAAATTCAGAATTTTATTTGCATAAGGGGCTTCTGGCCTTTTCTTAAGATTGAGAAAGGGAAACAGTGTCCAGGTATGAGGGCTCCTAAATGAAGGTGGATGGGGAACTGAGTACACCAGATAAATACCCCCTAATTCATCAGAGCATTGGGATTCAGTCCCTAAATGTCTCTGATGATATCCAGACCTAGGATCTTGAGGTCTTCTGAGGAGCTAGGAGGGGGGCAAGTAATGAAACTCTTTTAAAAAGCCAAATTCTTACCTTATTCTGAGTATGCAGATCCAGTGCAATCCCACATGTGCGAGTGAATTTGTAGGCTTCCAGCTGTCTCATCTGCTTGCCAGGCAGGGAAGGCCTTTTTTATAGAAGCCAGGCAGGTGGAATTTACAAATTTACAACACACATATCTATCTGTCTTTACGATACTCCTCCCAGCCACATCCCTCAGGAGGGAGACAGTTCTTACAGGGAAAGTGGTTGGTGTAATCCTGTGTGTGTGTGTGTGTGTGTGTGTGTGTGTGTGTGTGTGTGTGTGTTGAGGTTGGGGAGGTGATGGAGAATACATGCAGAGCATTAGACTTGCTTCCTTCAAGCCCTTCTCTTTTCCCCAGTGGCCAGGGTAGGTTGCAAAGATCCTGCTTGATGGGATGAGGACCCCAGCAGCAACATCTGTGGGACAGTTATAAACAGTAACAAAAGTCTCATAGTTGCCAAGCCCTGTGCTGCCCATTTTCCTTAACGATCTTCCTGAATTGATGGTAAATGACATCTAAGCTTTTGCTTTGACGTAGCACCAGGGAGAATTGTGTGGATCGTGGCGAACTAGAATGTCTGCCTGTCTACATGTCAACTCTCAGTTCCGTTGGTTGAGCACAGCTGGGAGTAGGGCTCAGCATTGTGAGACTTTCTGAATTTCTCAGATGTCTGAAATCCAGATATGTTGATATGAAATTGGGTTAGCATTTAACTCATATTTTCCTAAATAGTAATGTGTTTCAATGATACACGGGCCAAAAGTTGTAACTGTGGTTGTATTTCATTCAAAATTCATTTGTTTGAGAATCCCAGGGTCACAGAGATATGGATATTGACTGGTTCACTCAATTTTTTCAGTCTCTTCATGAATTCCATTGGAGGTGGCTATTTCTCCAAACTCCAAGCTTTTTGTAAAATTGTTCAGTTAGGAACCATCTCCAATTTCCTGGCCACTACTGTTTATTTTTATTTTTAAAAAAGATTTTATTTATTTATTCATGAGACACACAGAGACAGAGAGAGAGAGAGAGAGAGAGAGAGAGGCAGAGACACAGGCAGAGGCAGAAGCAGGATCCATGCAGGGAGCCCGACGTGGGACTCAATCCCAGGACTCCAGGATCATGCCCTGGGCCGAAGGCAGGTGCTAAACTGCTGAGCCACCGAGGGATCCCCACCACCACTGTTTAAAACTCTGACCTCCATAAATAGGTGGAGTTGCACAGTTTTTGGGACAAGGGCAAAATAAAGCAGTTTTGTTTCAAAGAAAGATATAGCTCAAGATGACCACCTAAAAATGAGAAATTTGTCTTGATTATAGGAGGCAAACAGGTTCTTTCTGGAGGAAGACTATAGGCCAGAACCCAAAGCAAATTTATAAGGAAACACATGGACTCCAGGATCTTTTCTGAGAAGTGTCAGTAAGCTTTGGCAGGGAACATGGAACTTCTCCCACTGGTTTTACATGGACCTTCAGTCTTTCTCTGATCCCATCCCAAATTCTGCCTTGGTCTTTGCATTCCAAACAGATGGCACAATATGAGACCAGGCTGCATAACTTGTCCTGTTGGCTCAGCCTGTCTTTCCAGACTCTTCCAGACAGACAGACAGACAGACACACACATACACACACACACACACACACACACACACACACCCTCTAATCATGCCACACTAAATCACTGGCCCAATATCTCCTGAATTCTTGGTGTACTTGATTGTTCCCTTCCTGTCTTTGATCCTGCTGTTCCCTTACTTGAAATGCCACCCCAGTCCTACTTTGGCAGGCACACACCTGCCCATCCTTCAAGATTCAACTCAAATGTCATCTCCTCCCTGTTGATGTCATTGGCTCCCTCATCATTGCCTATGCTCCCCACCTTTCATGGATGTTCTTGTAGAGAAACAGACCATTGCTCCCTGTTAGTGTATACATTGTGCCAGCATTGTGCTGAGGTTGTGTTATTTCACATCTCAACATACTGAGAAAAAGATGCACTTGTACTACAGTGCCCTGGGGAAATTGGAGAGGTTTGGAGCCCCAGCAAGGCTGTCCACAGCAGGTTCCCACTGCCTCCCCATGCTCCCAGGACCGAAGGGAAACCTGCCTTCATCCGACTGACTGTAAAGATTCATCCCTATTTTTTCCACAAGAACCCCAGGAGAAATTTGGGGTGACCCTGGATTCTTGTACAAAAATGAACATGAGGCTTAAGTGGACCAAGTCCCTTGGCAAATGTCCTGAGCTCTGAATGTCACAGCCTGTGCTAATGGTGGGTCTGTTGATTAACTTCCTAGCAGAGTATTCTGTTGCCTTATGGTTTTGAGGCCTGAATCTTTCTCAATTCTACATTGTGAGAAGACCCAACCCTGCTGTCTAATGTAACTCCATGTCGCCATTATCCACAACAGTTCTTGGCATATAGTAGGTGTTTTTATCAGAATTATTGAAGTAATGAGTTGAACAATTCAACTTCAACTAGTTTAAAAGACAACACTTATTGGCTTATTAGACGGGGTAGGAGAGGGAAGAAAGCTGGTTCATATATGCATGGATTCAAAGGTTTAAAAGTCTCTTTTCTCTGTCTCTATTTCTCTCTGGATCTCTGTCTCTATCACATTCTCTTTCTCTCTCTGTCTTCTGCACTCTCTGCTGTCTAGTTTCATTCTCAGGCAAGGTCCTTCCATTTGTCATAGAAGAGAACATGACCTTTCATCCCTAGCATCATATGAGTGCCCAGGAAAACTCGGATAACCCCTCCCTGGTACATTCACTGAGTCTGTTGCAGGGAGCAGAGACAGAGGTGGACAGCCTACCAGAAGCAAGAGGAGTGGAGGATGGGCAGTTCTCAACAAGAAAGGGGACTCCTGTTATCCACAGAAGCAGGAAAAGTGGACAAAAACAACCAATCTAGGGCAGCCCCGGTGGCTCAGCAGTTTAGTGCCGCCTGCAGCCCAGGGTGTGATGCTGGAGACCCTGGATCGAGTCCCACGTCAGGCTCCCTGCGCGAAGCCTGCTTCTCCCTCTGCCTGTCTCTGCCTGTCTCTCTCTCCTCCCTGTGCATTCTCATGAATAAATAAATAAAATCTTTAAAAACAACCAATCTACATCTCAACAGGTTCTCACTTAATGGGAACAAATGCAGATAATAAGTTATATTGGAATTTCACAGTTGTTGGCTAACCTATTGAGAAAGACTTCCTTCTGGCGAGGTAGGACTTAACTAATTAGGGAAGCCATATCAGATTCATGGGACAGAACTGTTTCTAATCTGGTTGAGGATCAGTAAGTAAGCAAGTTGCCTAAGGAGAAGGTTTGTGACAGGAGAAGGTGGAAGATAAGATCTCAAAGTCAAAGAGAGGTCTTGAATGCAAAGCTGAGGGTTTTATTTCACAGGCAGAGGATGACTGATATGCAATCCAGGAGCCATCACCTTCCCTTCCAGTGTCCTTGGCTGACTTTCCAGGAGGCTGTGTAGAGTATTCCTGCTAAGCCTGGACATAGCCTCAGAAGTCATTTCAACCCAGTCCTCCAGGAAGCCACTAGTCATCTACTAGTGTTGGCATGAAGGACAAAGCCTACTTGCCATCCCTGCCATTGATGGGGCTTTTGAATATTTCCAGTATTTTTGCGCAGAAGAGTGAGCAAATTCACACCTTAGAGAATCCACAACCTTGCACAAGTGAGCCTGTATCAGAAGTGGGACTTACATTGAAGATTTACCTTTCTTCACATTTTGATTCAGATTAAATAACCCTTGAAAAAAAGAAAAGCAAGTAGCATGTATAGCCCAGGGTCATGTGTCTTTCACTGATCTGAGAAAGAATTTGTCTTTGGCCAACCAACTCCCTAGTGGAGATGGAAACTATGGTATAGAGAGGAAACCAGACAAAAGAGTATGAGGAACCAGAAATCTGAACACTGCCTCCATGTCAAGATTGTCTCTTTTGGGGATTTGAAGGCTAGAAACAGCCCTCAAGCAAACTTTTCTCATCCTTTCATCAAACTGGTGAGATATTATCCACATTTTATATTTGAGGAAAGAGAAGTTAAAGATATTAAGTGTTTTTCCCTCAAAATATCTACATGATGATGGTAATAGTGGTGGTGTTGATGATGGTGTTGAAGATAATGATGGTGGTGGGTGGTGATGGTGATGATACTTATAGTAACTCATGAGCACTGTCACAGTGCTTCTATATTTCAAATACCATTCTAAAAAGTTATCTCACTTTATTTGCACAAGAACCCTATTATTACTTCCATTTTATAAATGTAGGAGCTGAACTACACCAAAAGTAAGGATCTTTCTAGACAAGTTATTTTAACATGGCAAGTAGATCTCAGCTGCATATGAGGGAGAATTATGCCTACTTCATGGGGTTGTTTTATGCTCAAATGTGATATATACAGTAGGTGCCTTACCCAGCGATTGACACATAATTATAAATCTCATGTATGGGGACGCCTGGGTGGCTCAGTGGTTGAGCATCTGCCTTCAGCTCAGGGTATGATCCTGGGATCTGGGATCGAGTCCCACATCAGGCTCCTTGCAAGAAGCCTGCTTCTCCCTCTGCCTGTGTCTCTGCCTCTCTTTCTCTCTCTGTGTCTCTCACAAGTAAATAAAATATTAAAAAAATAAATAAATCTCATGTATGGAAGACCTTTCTAGTATTTTAAAAATGAAGTAACATACTTATACATTAAAAAACTTTCCCTGTTTTCCCCTTACTCTTTTATAGTAAAGTAAAAAAAAAATAGTAAAAAAAAAGTTTTAGATATATAGAAAAAGTAGGACCTCTTCCTCACATCTCACCTAGGTTGGCCTATCATTAATCTCTTACATTACTATGCTACATATATAAAAAGAATTGGATCAATGTTGATACATTATCATCGAAGTCCTTGTATTATTGAAACTCTTTAGAGTTCACTTAATGTTCTTTTTGAAGTTGTTAATAGGCTATTTTTAGGTCAGTTTTAGGCTCATAGCAAAATGGGTGGAAAGTAAGCAGAGTTCCCATATACCTCCCCTCTTTACATATACAGACACTCCCTACTGCTAACATCCAGCACTGTAGTGTATGTTGCAATGTATGAACCAACATTGGTACATTGTGATGACCCAGTATAGGAAACTATAGTTTCCTATAGTTCACTCTTGGCCTTCTACCTGCCATGGATTTTGACATATATAATGACATATGTCCACTAATATGGTCTCACAGAGAACAGTCTCACTGCCCTGAAAATTCGCTGGATGCCACCCATTCATCCTTCTTCCATAACCCCTGCTAATCACTTGTCTTTTTCCTGACTCCGTAATTTTGCCTTTTCCAGAACATCAGATGGTTGCAACAATGAAGAATTTAGTGTTTTCAGATTGGTTTCTTTCACTAGCTTTATTATTTTAAGGTTCTTCTGTGTCTTTTCATGGCTTGAAAGCTCATTTCTTTTCAGCACTAAATAATATACTAATGTCTGGACACGCCACAGTTCATTTATCTGTTTAGCTACTTAAGGACATCCCAGTTGCTCCCATGTTTTGGTTAAATAAATAAATAAGTAAATAAATAGCTGCTATAAACATTCATGGTTTTATTGTGCCCATAAGTTTACAACCTCTAGTGGTCTTTTCTGTCCAGGATGCCAGCCAATGTTCCACATCACATTTAATGTAGTCTTGACTACTTAATCTTCTTTGTCATGTTCCTCAGCTGTTCTTTGTTATTGATGACCTTGAGAGTTTTCAGGAGGACTGGGCAGGTGTTTTGAGACTGTGTCCCTTTTGGAATTTGCCTCGTGTTTTCCTCATGATCAGATTGGTGTTATGTCATTCTTCTCTCCATCAAAGATTTAAATGGTAGATGTCAGGTTTCCTTTGGGGGTTCCATAATGTCTGAATGCAATTGGTGACTACCTACAGGGTAAGGCTCGTGGTTGAATGTTAGTCTCATTCAGTCTGGTCAGTGGTAGGTGGTTTCAAGTTCAAAAGCTGATTTTACTCTCATGTATTTGCTACTACAATATCATTTCCTGGGTTAGGTACTTATGGGTACAGACACCAGAGATTCCCCAATGGGTACAATTTAGTTATGAGGTAAGCTTTAACTTCATGTCAAGCCAAACTTGGTCAAAAGCCAGTACCTCCTTTAAAAGTGACCACATGAGCAGGCTTAGAAAATGCTGAGTCATTTCATAAAAGTGATATTAATTTGTAGGGTCAGGTCATGTGCATTAAAAATTTATCGTCAGAAAATAAGGAAATTATCTGAAAAACTTCAATTAAAATCTAACCGTCCTGACAAAAAGTGTTCATCTTAGCTCCACTGAATAGTATTTGTGTCCCAAATTTAAAATCCTCACTTGTCATACATAAGGTTTCAGAATTCCTGTTCAGCAAATTAATTAATACATAGTGCCAAAGTTTTCCTTTAGAAAAATAAAAGACAGTGAAAAGTTGATAGCACAGTATTTTGTATGAATGAAAATTGAAAGCCTATAAAGTTTATTTACCTTAATAAGACATCCAGATTCACACACCATAATTTTGAACCCATTTGTTAGAAGTTATGTGCAATACATGGTTTTTATTCTAAGCCCATTTAAAAGAAATGCCCATTTTTATAATAGTTTAAACCATATAAATTACTGTTTGTAGTAGATCAAAAGTGGTAGATTACCAGCAATTTGGATGGATCCAACTAATATTAAGGTTTCCCCCACCCATTTCAAGTAATAGGGCTGTTTCAAAGTCTTATATGTTATTGCAATATTTTTTAGTATATTATAACAAACTCTTCAGAAAATAAGTTCATTGATCACCTCCAGGTTTTCTGTATTTTTGTTTTAAAGGTAAACATTGTAAAACAGGTTAAACATACTTTAAAGAAGCTTACTTTTATTTGAATACAGTTTCTGAGACATTCAGAAAAAAGCTAGTAGCCCTTTTGACTTTTCAGTGTGTTACAAAGAGAGCCAGTTGCCACAAGGAAAATGGCAAAGGGAGAAGAGAAGATGTTCTTTCTCTGTGTTACCCCTGTGAGCCACCATGCACTTGGGCACATGCATGGCAGCTTCTGTCACAAGGAGAAGTGAAGATGTTAAGAGGAAAGGCACACCTAGGACAAGTGGATGGCACTCACACCCAGGGGACAAAGCACTCTCGGGTGCTGTGGGCTGTTTAGGGCAAGTCAGGGATGGGCAAGGGAATAAGACGCTGGTTGGCTCTAGGAAGAATGGGGTTGTCCTCTAACCAGATATCATTCATTCTGCCACCAATCATTCATTCACCCTGTCATTCACTCATTCTAGCATTTATCCAGAGAGCACTCATGAAACATGTAAGGTCCCAGGGTCTCCGTGTCATTGCCCAGAATATAATCAAGGTGACATGGTCCTTGTCGTCAAGGAGATGCATACAGTAAGGGAAAGACAAGGATCTCAACCTTGACAATAGAGGGGTAATTGCTGTGGAGGCGGGAACCTGGAGTGATCTGGATGGGGACATCTAACCTAGCCAGAGGCAGAGAGAATTTCTTAAGAGCCTGTAACTGGCTAAGGGATGCTCAACAGCTGGTGGAAAAGGAATGTCGTTTTTTCAATCCTGACTCAGTAACTGCTCCATAGCAGTTGCTCATATCAGTTTAGGGAATCAAAGTGAATAGGGTTTGGCTTTTGCCCTCAAGGTGGGCTGGTTTAGTCTGTGGCTCACTATCTGATGATGGCTGTAGTGGTGACACCAGTCACTTCCAAACATCAAGCACCAGTTGGCTTTCATTTTTCCACAGCATAAAGTCCTAATTTCTGAGGGCAACAAATAGGAATTTACTCCTTTAATCCCAGCCAGATATGGTCCAGTATCCATCACCCCCTATAGGCACGTCTTTGGGCTGCAGTTCTATCTGAGTGTTTATTCTTCTATTCAAGTATCAGGCTATTTCGAGAGACTTAATGTCTGCCAAACTGTTACTTTTGTCTCAAAATTCCATTCTGCCATTGTCTACTTGGCAAATAGTCATTCTGATTTTCTATGCCCACACACAAAAAATCCATGGTTCTTTGGATTCCCCTAAATTTTTACAGACTTCACTATTATTACAATTGACTTGTCATTATATTTGGTTCATTTACAAACTTGCCAATGTCATCATCCTGTGAGTTGTCATCCCAGCCCAGATCTCTAGCTTGAACCTTAGAAAAAACTTAGCATATGTTTCTGGATTGAATTGGATTTTGTGTTTTTCAAGAACCTTCTATTCTCAATGCTAGGAACTAATTAAATGTAATGTATTAAACAAAGAAAATGGAGAATTGGTGGAAAATTTCTTATAAATCATGGATGCATGGATTGGGATACCACTCACCAAAGAGTTGGGACCTGAAGCTCTGTTCTCACATCATATCTCAGTTTTCTCTGCATGTATGCTTTGCTTCTCTCTCTGCTTTTCTTCATGTGGTTGGAAATATGGGCATCAACAGCTCTGAGCTGAGCTGCAGTGTGGAAATCTCAAGTGAAGACTTTGATAGATTGGGCTTAAGTCACATTCCTGATATTGGATTCCTCATCCTGGCAAAGAGCAGGCTTCTGGGGTGAACAGCCCAGCACCTAAAACATGTGGTTGGATTTACAAGAGGAACAACTTTTCTCAAAGAATGGAGATCTGTTCTCAGCACAGGGAGACACTGCAGTTTCAAGTCTGCACTAGAGGGAAGTTATGGATAAGGTAGATGAAGTGGGCAGGAGGGCATTCTAGATTCACCTGAGGCTGCACCCAGACCAATGACTCCCCATCTTCCCAGGTATGAGGACTCCTTATGACACCCACAGCCTGGGCAGACCTCCCCACCACAGCACTCACACATTTCTAAAAGTGCTTTAGCAACACTATGGTGAGGGTGACAGCAGCTATGACATGAGCTATTACTGCACACAGCTTGTGTGATGAGCTCACTGAGTCTCTGCTTAGCAGATAAATGCTACCCTCAATCTACCTGTGGAGAGGAGTAAATGAAAGAGCACAGACAGCTAGTGACTGGTAAAGCCAGGACTCCAAAACAGGTCATGGAGACTCAAAAAAATCTGTGCCCTTACTCTAGGTTGCTGTCAAAAGGTACCACAAAGGCAATGGAAATTTGGTAATTTATTTGCATTTGATTAACCAAATTACTATCCACTCTCATTTGAGCATCAGTTTTGCATCTTGTAAATCAAGAGACCTTTATCAAAACACTATCAGCAATTGCCATTATTTTAAACTGAATTAACAATGAGTGAACTAAGTTACTTCCCTAAAGTCCTGGAATTCATCTGTCCCAGGTGCACCAGATCTCCTGCTCCAGGTACAGCCTTCTTTCTTCTCTGATAGAAGAAGATAAAAAGGGACACCATAACTCCAAACCAAGCCTGACACGACTTGAGTATAGGATTCTGAAAGAATCCAGGAGAGGAAATCCTGATGAATCTTCAGCTTGAAGCCTGGCCTGGCTCCAAGAGAGAGGAGAAGGAGAGGAAAGAGATCAGAAAGGGAACTGGGATCCCTGGGTGGTGGGAGGTGGGGATGAATTCTGGGGATGCATAGAGAGGGGTGGGACATACGGCTCCACACAAACCTGGTCATTATATTAATAGGTCCAAAGTTTTTCCAGCTCTAATTTCTAGAGCATGGACACATATGATTTCAGGACATTAATATAAATATATATTTAATATATATTAATGTATATATATATTTAAAGATTTTATTTACTTGAGAGAGAGATAGATATAGAGCATGAGCTTGCATGAGTAGGAGGAGGGGCAGAGGGAGAGGGAGAAGCAGACACCCTGCTGAGCCGAAAGCCTGATGTGTGTAGAGTTTGATTCCAGGACACTGGGATAATGACCTGAGCAGAGGGCCGACACCTAACCAACTGAGCCACCCAGGCACCCCTCAAAAATTTATATTCTTAAAGGACCAGTCAGAAGACCTGGCATGTGCCTCCCAGACAGCATCTGGCGAGCTCTTACAGGCAGAAAGAAGTCCTTCTGGGGGTTCCTCTGTGCTGATTATGAACTGTAATCTTTCAGAAGGTCACTGACCTGGATATATTTGTAAGCAGATGCACAGCAAGGATTTTTCATTCTCCATTTTTATTAGCCATTTTATTTAAAACAGTTGGACCCCTGCCATAATATATGCACCTCCCAGACATGCTCTAAATTCTTCCTGTGGATGGTGGGATGATTATTAAAAGGTCAGTAACTGGTCTGTGCTTAATCTGTCCCATGTTCATATAGACTTGGAATAACCAAATGTGAGAGGAGGAGTATATATATATTAGAGATGGGGATGTCAAACCCTCAGTTTAAATTCATCAATTCAATTAATTTGACATTTACTGCTATTCTTGTATGAAACCCAAACAGATTATGTGCCACTCACAAGGTCCTAGAGCCTGTGAAGCAACAGACTTCAGTATTAACAGTATTAGCCAGGTAAAGCCAGTTGCTAGAACAATAACACTCCAACCATGGGCACTCCAAAGACTGGAAACTCATTTTTTGCTTAAATCCAAAATGGGTGTTTTCATAGTGGATTATCATGAACAAAATTCAGTTGTCACCTCTAGAACCCCAGCCTTGTCAGACTTCCAACTGCAACTTTATTGATTATGTATTTTGGCAGGATTCGGTCTTGGATGTGGCTAATGCCTTTAGTTTAATCTCTTTGGCACAAAATGTCAAAGATCATTTGTCTGCAAGCTCACCTGGACCTGCAAGCAGATTTACTGCCCTGCCATAGGGGCACCTGGATGCTTACATTCTGTGCCACCAGAGCAGGGCCAATAATGGGGCAGGCCTTTCTCCATCAGGGGGTAACTGCACGGATGACATCAAGCTGATGAGCTCCCAGAAGAGCAGGTAGCAGCTTAGGGATAGGGTTCTGAGGGATCAGCCTCCAGTCAGTTCTCAGGAGGACTGTGTACTGAGGCTCAGAGGTTGATTCCTGAGACAGTAAAAGAAAAGTTATACGCTCTAGAGCCCTCACAAGCCAAGAGGGAAGCACACACTTAGTTGGGTTGTTTGGGGATAGGAGACAGTATGTGCCTCATCCAGGTAATTTGCTGAGCCCTGTGTACAACTTGACCAGAAGATCTGCCAAATGTGCCTGGGGACCTAGATAGCAGGTATGTTAGAGGCAGCCCCATAGGCCATCTAGCTAAGGCCTGTAGACCCCAAGGACCTTGGTGGAATCCAGCGATCTGATACAGGGACATGTGCTGAGTGTCACCTCTGGCAGCTGGAGGCACCTCTGCCCAGGGTCACCCTTTGGGGCTCCTACTTCTTGCCCACGTCTCCCCGCTGCACTGCACTTGACATACTGCTGCTCGCCTATTACTGGGCACTTGTGGAGAGTGAGTGGCTTAGGGACAGACAAATACCAGACATCACTGTGTCCAGGTGTCCCCATTCTGCATGGGCCCCCTCAGATCCTGGGAAAACAGATTTCTCTTAAAAAAAAAAAAAAAAAGGAATGGAATATCCCAAAACAGCAAGTCAGTTCCCAAAGACAAAGGAATGCTTCATCTCTACATCTTTAGGACCCATTATATCTCTCTTGATTACTCACATGGGAGCCTTTGGCTACCTGGTGATGGCTTCCAGGTAGGTCTGAGGATGCCTGGGCCTGGCTTCCTGGAGGCTCATCCCAACTATAAGTTGATTGAGTCCCCTGGGTGGCAGCAGACTTCTAGTGCTAGTGACATCTCTGGTAGAAATGGATGGATTACTGTGGTAGTGGCCCATCAGCCAAGAGCATCATCAGCACTTCAGAACAGGTGCCTCTGAATTTAGCCCGTGGGCTTTAAGGGTACACCTTGCAAACAGATTACATGTGTCCTCTGCTGCCATCTTGTGGCAACTTCTGGCTTCTTGTGGTCTTTGACACAATCCAATAAGTAAAATTGCTGTTCTGTGGGAGTGGCAGATTCTGGCCACACTAGAGTAGCATTTGAGACCAAGCTCTGGCATATTTTGGATGTCTGGGACATTTACAATGAAATGCTGACAAAGGGCCCTGATAGTGGGCCAATGGACATGACATTCAGTGGGCATTTTATGCTCCTTCTCATTCTTAGCTGGTGTCGTCAAGAAGTTGAAAGGACTTTAAAAGACTTGACTGGGAGAGATTGCTGGATAGACCATGTCATTAGCATTATAGGCTCCCCAGAGAGAAGACAGTGAGAAAACAATGCAGCTGGTCCTCAGAAGGAGAGTAACAGTGCTGCCCCCTTCTGCATCTGCACCTCTGGATTAGGAGCAGCAATCAGCGATCAGAACACAAATCTCTGATATCTGAGGGACAGGGTCCTTACGGATGAAATGCATATAGAGCTGCACTAGTAGTTCTCAAGCCAGGTTTACATGAGAATTACATGGTATATATCCCAGAAAATGATTCAGTTAATCTAGGGAAGTGTTTCTCAATCTTGGTCGTCTATTAGAATCATCTGAGGAATCTTTTTTTTTTTTTTTTTTTTTTTTTATTCATGATAGTCACAGAGAGAGAGAGAGAGAGAGAGAGGCAGAGACACAGGCAGAGGGAGAAGCAGGCTCCATGCACCGGGAGCCCGACGTGGGACTCGATCCCGGGTCTCCAGGATCGCGCCCTGGGCCAAAGGCAGGCGCCAAACCGCTGCGCCACCCAGGGATCCCCCTTTTTTTTTTTTTTTAAAGATTTATCCATCTGTTTGAGGGAGAGGGAGAAAGTATGAGCAGGGAGGGGCAGAGGGAGAGGGAGAAATAATCTGAAACAGACTCCTCAGTAAGCATAGAGCCCGACTTGGGGCTCAAAGCTACAATGTCAAGACCATGGCCTGAGCCAAAACCAAAAACTGGAAGCCGAACCAAGTAGGCCATCCAGGAAATACACCTGAAGAAATTAAAAAATCCACACCCGTAGCCAATTATATCAGAATCTCTAAAAGAGTGGGACCGAAGTACCAGCCATGTGAATCCATTGTGTGGCAGGGGCTGGGCCTCACTGCGTTAGATAAAGAGACAATTTATGCTCACAAGCAGTTGGGGTATTAATGTGTTCTTAAAGACAAACATAAAATGAAAAGGGGGATGAGTCACTCTTTTGTACGTGTCTAATAAAATTTGTTATTTTTCCATCTTTTGTGATTTTGGTTATTTAACTTAGTTTCTGTGTGTATAGTGTTCTTTCCTTCAAATTTACTTCCCTAACTTTCTGGCTATTTGCTATTGCTGTTGTGTGATGGTGCTGGCTTGAATGGTGTCCATCCCCTCCACACTCCCCCAAATTCGTATCCACCTAGAACCTGTGAATGTTTGGAAATAGGTTGTTTGCAAATGTAATGAAATCGAGACGAGGTCATTCTTGATTAGGATGGGCCATGATCCACATTTCCCTCTGTAAACAGAGGCACACAATGCGTGGACATGGGCACACAAGGGAAGACTCTATGATGGGGAAGACAGAAGCAGAGACTGGAGTGATGTGTCCACGGAATGTGGTGCATTGTCACCACCATCAGAATCTAGGAGAAAAGCATGGAACAGAATCTCCCACAGAACTTCTCTGAGGAAGCAGCGGTGCTGACATGGGGATTTCACACCCTTGGCCTCCAGAAGTGTTGAGGAAGACACTTCTTGAAGCCACTCCCTTTGCATAATTTGTTACAGTAGCCCTAAGCAAATAACACAGTGACGTAACCAATATCTATAAAATAGGAATATTTTTCTTTTTCTTTTTTTTGTTAAAGATTTTATTTATTCATGAGAGACACACACAGAGAGAGGCAGAGACAGAAGCAGGCTCCTTGCAGGGAGCAGCTGGATGTGGGATTTGATCCCCAGACTCTGGGATCAGGCCCTGAGCCAAAGGCAGACGCTCAACCACTGAGCCACCCAGGCATCCCTAGGAATATTTTTCAATAAGAAGATTAGAGTCAGATTTCTGAAATCATTCTTTTATTGTTCACACTCACATCTGTGATTTGCTGAACTTTCTCTAACTACAAGTCTAAGTTTCCAAGCAATGAAATGTGACACAATTCATGTCTTGTTCCAAAAGCTAAACTGGAAATTAATGAAGGTATTACATATTGAAACTTTCATCGAAGGTTCAGATGGTTAGAGCAAAAGTTCTAGAGATTTAAAAAAATTTTGGTGAGCACGCTTTTCACTCTTTGGCGCATCAGTGCATGTTGCATATAAAATCACTGAACTCTGTAAACTCCAGAAGAGAAGGGTTTCTTTTCCAACATTTGGAGATGCTGAAGGTCAAGAACTCGTGCCACGTTGGATCTGTTTAAAACCTTTGTTCATACAGTTTGAGTGGAATGATGTCTATGAAAACCAATATTACCATTTTCCATACTGTAACAAAAATAAATATACCAAAAACACCATGTTATCTCTAAGATGAAGTATTTAACATCATGGGTTACAAGGCAACACAATGGTCATGAAAAGTATGTGACAGTTTGTTAAGTCTACAAAGAAGGTAAAAAAGCTATATCAACATTCTGCTCCCTTTGAAAAACCAGGTATTAAGACAACCATTTTATAGATACATAAGCTTAATGTATAAAATTTCATTAACTCAACAAGTATTTCTTCAGTATCTTGCATGTGTCAGCCCTCATTTTAAGAGACATTAGCACTGATTTTTATCTAGGCATACCTAATGTTGCTATGTAATTTTAAGATGCTATTAATTTTGTCTTATAAGTCCACCATATAATAATAAAGACCTCCCCAGTCCCATCTGATGAATATGGTTTAAAAAAGAAAAGGCTTACTTTTTGGCGATACAGTTTCAGCACTATAGAATACTAAAAAGGGAGATACAATTATTTTTTTTTTAATTACTATTACAGCTCAACAGCTGCATCCCCCACATTTTTATCCTAATACTGATGCTAACAGAGTAAATTCAGGAGAGACACAGTCGAGAGGGAGATGAGAGAAGTAAAAACGAAGCATACAGGGTCAGCACAGAGTGAAGTATAGGCTACAGAGTCAAAACGGAAACTAGTAAAAACAGTTATAAAGTAAAGTGCCAAGGCCCCAAGACAGAGGAACTGCAAACAAGAAATAAGAAGGTCAGTTAAGGATTCTGAGAAGAGTAAGGGAGAGGGAAAATATAGCATAAAACAAGCATAAGAAAGTTGGTACAAAGAAAACACCTGAATAGAGATGACCCCCTACTTAAAAAAAAAAAAAAAAAAAAAAAAGACCAAGCTTAATCTCATCAGAGCTCATCTTTTTGCAAGCTCTCTGAGATCAGTACCACTTAGAAAATGACCCCCATCCCACCAAACTCTGCAGAAAGTTGTCTACTTACTCATCATACACATCCTCTGAGTCCATTCGACGGTAGTACTTAGCCAGCTTCACAGCGAAAATGATGGCTGGAAGTAAAAATATGGTCGCCTTTCCTATGCCAAACCAAAACAAATTCTAGGGGAGAAAAGAAAATCAGGAGGATTACATGTCTGAAGACAGGGAATGGGAAACAGCAGTTTCTTGAGGCAGAAATCCACCCCCCCCCTTTTTTTTTGCAACTTTTAAAATGAGCTCTAATTTTGTTTGTGAAGACCATTTGTGACGTAATAGGAGTCAGCCACTGTGTAAAGCACTGCATATTACTGTAAGTCATTAGATCTTTCTGAAAACATTGAATCAGTCCTATCATTACAGTTATTTTGCAAATGAGGAAAAGTAGCAGCAGGTAAGGAAGCCAGGGTTTGCATGAAGAATCCCACAATGAAGGTACCACCTCACACCAGTGAGAATGGGGAAAATTAACAAGGCAGGAAACCACAAATGTTGGAGAGGATGCGGAGAAAAGGGAACCCTCTTGCACTGTTGGTGGGAATGTGAACTGGTGCAGCCACTCTGGAAAACTGTGTGGAGGTTCCTCAAAGAGTTAAAAATAGACCTGCCCTATGACCCAGCAATTGCACTGCTGGGGATTTACCCCAAAGATACAGATGCAATGAAACGTCGGGACACCTGCACCCCGATGTTTATAGCAGCAATGGCCACAATAGCCAAGCTGTGGAAGGAGCCTCGGTGTCCATCGAAAGATGAATGGATAAAGAAGATGTGGTTTATGTATACAATGGAATATTCCTCAGCCATTAGAAATGACAAATACCCAACATTTGCTTCAACGTGGATGGAACTGGAGGGTATTATGCTGAGTGAAGTAAGTCAATCGGAGAAGGACAAACATATGGTCCCATTCATTTGGGGAATATAAATAATAGTGAAAGGGAATAGAAAGGAAGGGAGAAGAAATGTTGGGAAATATCAGAAAGGGAGACAGAACATAAAGACTACTAACTCTGGGAAACGAACTAGGGGTTGGTGGAAGGGGAGGAGGGCAGGGGGTGGGGTGAATGGGTGACGGGAACTGAGGGGGGCACTTGACGGGATGAGCACTGGGTGTTATTCTGTATGTTGGCAAATTGAACACCAACAAAAAATAAATTTATTATTAAAAAAAAAAGGAGCACAGGGATCCCTGGGTGGCGCAGCGGTTTGGCGCCTGCCTTTGGCCCAGGGCACGATCCTGGAGACCCGGGATCGAATCCCACGTCGGGCTCCCGGTGCATGGAGCCTGCTTCTCCCTCTGCCTGTGTCTCTGCCTCTCTCTCTCTCTCTGTGTGACTATCATAAAAAAAAAAAAAAAAAAAAAAAAAAAGGAGCACACATGATGTAATGAGCACTGGGTGTCATATGAGATGTATGAATCACCGATGTCTATTTCTGAAACCAATGATACACTATATGTCAATTAATTGAGTATAAATAAAATTTAGAAATAAAGATAATGCTTCTTAAAACAAAAAAAAGAAAAGAAAAGAATCCCACCAGGTGATGGTGTCCCTTTGATGCCAATGAGAAGAGCCCAGTGGCTGCCAGCTAGCCTGAGCTTAATCCCTTTTAGGACTTGTTTGATATGCTAATTGACCTTTCTGGCCTTGCTGTGCATTGGAACAGTGGGACAGGAGCATCCTTATCCCAAAACAGCATTGTGTGAAAAAGGCAGAATTATGAGGCTCTCAATAAACATTCTGTATTTAATTTAACCCATTTTAGGGTAGGTTGTATTCAACTTCGTTTTGTCTAAAAAGTAAGTTAAAGTATTTTTATTTATTCTTATTTTTTAAAAAGATTTTTATTTATTTATTCATGAGAGACAGAAAGAGAGAGAGAGAGAGGCAGAGACACAGGCAGAGGGAGAAACAGGCTCCATGCAGGGAGCCCAATGTGGAACTCGATCCCAGGTCTCCAGGATCACACCCTGGGCCAAAGGCAGGCACTCAGCTGCTGAGCCACCCAGGGATCCCTTAAAGTATTTTTAAAAAATGGTTACCAACATTCATAGTCAGATTTCACATAGGAGCTTGGATTTCCATCCTTTCTTGAAAAGTCTGAAGTTTGGTCTCCTAACACTGAGCCCCTAGTCTCACAAGGCTACACCAGCTGTAGCTGAATGGTGGTTCTTCTGCCAACAGGGGCATCTGTCCTTGGTTTGCCCCAGGCCACACCACTAGCTTTTGCAGGGGTGACACCTAACACTGTTTAACCTTATCCACCAATCAGAAAAGACACAGCTGGGAACCACCAGCATGACCCTTTGGGCACCACATGGCCGGTGTCTTACACTTGGCCTACTTTGTAAATGTACAACCTGCAGGATCCCTACAGAAGCTCAAGTCTGCGGCTGCTGCCTTAAGAAGTTCTTGGCAACACTAGGGCCGCCTCCCCAGCCCACCTTGAGGCAAAGCAGCTTAGATGTCACAATGGCCCCACTCCAACCCTCACAGCTCAGCCACTGAGGTTCTGCTTCCCCCCCTGGTGGTGTCCTGCCCAATGGCAGTGACACCTTTTGGCCCAGAATTTCCAGTAAATTTGTTCTCTTCCCCCCCCCCAACCCCCATGTTCTTTTATTGGCAGATTTCTATGCTTTCAGACTTATTTTGAGAGGCTTTAGAGCTTTATGACAAGCATATCCTTTTACTGGAAGCTGCCACAATTCTTCTGGGAACAATCAAGATATAAGAGAAATATGTTAGTCAGTCTGGAGTCTGTTTTCCTGGCAAAATCAATGCCCAGAGCTCTTTTTCACTGTTTAAACCACCTGGCTATAAAGCTCCAGCCTACAATCTTCCTGAGCAGACTCTAGGCCTCCCCTCCACTGGCCCCCAATTATTTGTGGAAAGATGTCTGATAGTTGGGTGATTTGAGTAGCTGGGGCAGGTGGTGAAGACAGGAGATCAGTTCAGAATCAACCAAGTTAGCCCAGCACTTGTCCAATAAAGGTTCAAGCAAAGCCATCAGCAGGAGTCCAAGCAGAAGACAGAGGGGTTTAAGGGCTGGGTAGAAGGGAGGTGGCCAGGAAGCCAAGCCTTGGGGTCCGCATGGCTATGAGCACAGGAGTGTTTCCATTTGGGTGTGAAAGTCCGTCCTGCACACAGATGGACATGTGTATGTAGGGTAGGGAGATGGACAGATGGAGCAATACAGATGTACTTCAACAAATAGCCGTCTGATCATTCTTCGTTCGTTCCATTGCCTGTGCCAAGCAATATGCCAGATGATAGGGGCATAGCAACACACCGGCCCTCTGCTCAGGGAGGTGAGAGTCTAGAGTGTGCTGCAGGGGACAGTGAGTGTGCTTAAACACTCACTGTTTAAACAGTGAAAAATTTTAGATTTTAGGTTTTGGATTCTACAACGGTAACTTTTCTGATTGTGTTTTTAATATTTTGTTTATTTATTCATGAAAGACACAGAGAGAGGCAGAGACACAGGCAGAAAGAGAAGCAGGCTCCTTGTGGGGAACCCGATGCAGAACTCAATCCCAGGACCCCAGGATCATGCCCTAAGCCAAAGGCAGATGCTCAACCATTGAGCCACCCAGGTGCCCCTGCAGGGGACAGGTCTTAACCAAAGAATCACACAAATGTACAATTCAAGCAGTAATAACATCTTTAAGGAAAAGTACAGAGTTCTATGGGAGTGTAGAAAAGGGAGCCCAGTCTAGGTGGGAAGATCAGAAGAGGCTTCCTGGAAAAAAAAGACTTGTTTGAGCTAAGACCTGAAAGCAGCTCACTAGTAATAGCAAACATGTATTGACTGTTAATGTACTAAGCATGGTGTTAAGGGTTTTACCCATAATCTCTAATAATCACATGAACCATGAAACAATCCCACTTAGACAAGTTCAGAAAGCTCAGAAAAGTCCAATAATTTTTCTGTCAGAGTTCAGGAAATGTAGTAGAATCTGAATCCAGGGCCTTTGTTTTCACTCACTGGCAGATTTAGAATCAGAGTTAGCCAGGTGGGGTGTGGATGTGGAGGGGAAGAATGAGAGACACAGAGAGAGAGAGAGAGAGAAAGAGAGAGAGAGAGACCTCCAGTCCAGGTAGAAAGGTCATGTGCAAAGGTCATCATGGTGGGGATGAGATATATTTAAAGAAGTGAAAGAAAATATGTGTCTGAAGAACAGCAGGAAAGGTGTTCAAATTTTGCAAAATGTGGCCTCAATGGGCGGGGGCCCAATCATACAGCGCCTGGTGTACTCAGTTAAGGATACTGATCTTTACAGTGGATAACCACAGGAGGAAGCCACTGCGGTGCTTTCAGCAGAGGAAGTGAAAGGGCTGGCTCGCAGACAGTCAGGATATATTGAAGGGTGAATAGAGCTGAGGAATAAACTTGATTAATTGGAACTTACCATCCCATTGGTAACATATCAAAGGCCTTTTAAATCAAAAACCAAGTTTGCTATTCCTATGGGGACACACACACACACACACACACACACACATCACACAGTTGCACTCAAAATCCTTTTGAATATTGGCAATCTGCACACCAGTGACTGCTCCTTTCTGACTAATCGAGACAAATAGGACAAATAGGATTTTTCTTCATGAGGGTCTCCTGGCCTCCATAAATATCATTCTACAAAGGAACAAAGATATGCAGCTAGGTCTTTGGCTTTCCTTGGTCTGTTATGTATCATAACACAGTCATCTGAATTTTAGATTTTAGGTTTTGGATTCTACAACAGTAACAGATCCAAGCGCAAAACTCTTTTTATATCAGAGTGTCCTATACTCTGCCAACAAAACATGATGATTGATGAGTTTATTGTGTTTCCTTATTTTGAAAGATGAAATTCTTACCATAGGGTCGATAATGTAGCTACACAGGAAGACGTCAACAGCAGAGTCTAAAGCAGTGGCCACGGGTTTGCAGGCTGCAATTTGCTCAGTAATCTATGAGTGGGAAGCACAAGAGAACTCTGAACCATACCCATAAAAATCCACAAGAACTAGATGTGCCATTTACCTTTGACCTGTTCTCTATACTGTCTCAGGTACAGAGCTGAGAGCTGATTTCTATGGATAAGTTCGATGATGCATACAAGTAGGTACTTGAAAGCAAGATGCGGATTCTCTTGGAGCCTGGGTCTCTGGTTTTTGCACTTGTTATCTGGAACAGTAAGACCCACCCTACCAGGCTCCTGAGAGAATGAAGAAGTCCAGGTGTTTGGTACTGGGTCTCAGTCTGAATTTCTTGCCTGACCCCTCTGAGATCTGACAAAGGATGTGGGAAGAAAATGGAAAGCTAATTAATCAATAATTATAGATTTTAGAGCAGGGCTTGGCAAACATTTTCTATTAAAAGATCAAAGAGTAAATATTTTTGACCCCGCAGGACAGACTGAAACATTTCTGTTTCAAGTGCTGAACTCTGCCACGGTATGGTGAAAGCAGCCACAGGTGATAAATACGCAGGAATGTGCGGCTGTGTGCTAATAAAATTGTGTTTACAGAAAAACAGCACTACCTGCTGACCCCATTTTAGAAAGCAGAAGACTATGTACAATTCACTAAACAAGTTTAATGACAAACAGATGCTCCAATCCCATTGACTTAAAATAACTATATTCATTCATTAAAAAAAATACATAAAATGAGCTAGATGTTAGCTCTTTAGGGCAGAGGTGTGTCTTATTTCTTTGCCTTTATTGGTTGGATCACTTTTCCCTTTTCTCCCACCTATGCCTTACAAGGCAACGCATGTGAACAACCTTATTTTTACCAAGCTTAAACAAGCTGGTACACCCTCTGTATAGGCTTTTTAACTGTTTGTTTTAAAAAACAACAACAACAACAAAAAAAAAAAACAGAGCATGAGTCCTACTCCATATGTTTTTCTGCATCTTGCTTTTCTCTCTTATTTATACCCTGTGAAAATCTCTCCTAGTGCCTTGGCAGAGCTCTGATCCATTTTGTATAAACGGCCACCTAATATTCACATGGTGTGGCTCTTGTATGACTTAACCATTCCTATCCAGACTCACTTTGACTTCAGGGTATTTGCTTCATATTCTGGGTATGAATGTGACCAAAATATGGTTCCTTGATCTGGTGGAGGAGATGCACAGGTTCTAGTGGCCATGGTGGCAATGATGATAATGCATTTCTTCCACCACAACTCACCTGTGTGTGTATGCCCTTCATCCCAGCACTGACAAGACCCTGAGGTCTTCAGATCTGGGAGGCAGGAGGAAGTGTCAGCACAGACATGAGAAAGCTGGGCCCTGAAGAAGAACCAGGCTCAGGGCTCAGATGGTGGGGGCCAGAGGTGGGAACCAGGGAGGAGGATATGACATAGAGGGTATCACATCAAGAAATATGAACATTTCAGAGACTCAAGCAGTTGGATTTGGCTGGAATATGGGGTGGAGCAGCAAAGCAGGAGATGGCGGTAGTCTGGGTTCACACCGTCAAGGGCCAGGAATACAAATGCAATACTCAAGGCTGCTTGGAGAAGTCTAAGTTTTCCTGAGTCCCTAGACTTCTCAAAGCCCGTCTTGGCTAGCAGCAAGCAGCCCAATAACTTAGCCCAAGTTACTCAAGTAACTCAGCTGCAAGCATCTCTCCCTACCCCTGTCCCAGGGGAATAATCCTCAGAGGAAAGCTGACCCAAAGCCCAAGATGGCAAGGAGCACTTACCAAGCCACTTTACTTCTCTATAAATTGGCTTCTGGGAGGAATGAGCTGCCTTGAAATCACTGGAAACTTCACTCTACTCCTCAACTTTCTCTTCTAATATATTCAGGGGAACCCAACTGTTGTGGACTGAATTGTGACCCCCAAAAGTTCACATGTTAAAGTCCTCCTTCCCGGTTTCTTGGAATGTGACTCTATTTGGAGGTAGGGTTCTTAAAGAGGCAGTTCAGTTAAAATGAAGTCATTAGGGTAAGTCCTAATCCAATGACTGGTGTCTATAAAAGAAGAGAAAATGTGGGCACACAAAGGCACAGAGGGATGATCATGTGAAGACACAAGGGGAAGATGGTCTTCCAGAAGCCAAGGAGAGAGGCCTCCGAAGAAACCAATTCTGCTGACACCTTGATTTTGGACTTCCAGCCCCTCCAGAATTGAGAAAACAAATTTCTGTAGCTCAAGCCACCCCTCGTAGACTTACACACCAACCACATGACAGGTTCTGCAGGGCCCAGGACATGAACAAACCACCCCTGCAAAGGCAGCTCACAGTTCCCTGGGGAGACAGAGTCAATTGTAGCAGGAACCCCCACAACGTGAGCAAAGGAACTAGGGGAGAAAGTGAGGAGCATGTTCTCCAGCTCAGTGGGCAGGCTGGGAAAAGGGTCCAGCTCAGATGACACATGCTGAGTCCGACGACACCCCTCCTCATGGTCCCCAGATTTGAGGTCCTTTGGTTATCTCCTACCAAACTGCTAGGAATTTTACTTTATTTCCTCCTGATGTTATCCTAGAACATGACTATCTTAACACATGGCCCTCTTACGTTCAAAAAGATAAACTACTTACTGAGATCTTGACCCATTGCAGGTAGTGTTCAAAGTATCCTATTATCATGTTCCCATACTTGTTACTTTCCTGGAAAGAAATCAAAAAGTAGTAACACCATTGAGGGGACCATCCCATACTCTCTGCAGCCACGTAGTTAGGGGCTCACACCCACTTACTTTGACAATAACTGAGGAGATGCGAGTTTGGAGGAAGTCCTGAGCAGAATCCAGAGAGGAAAGGATATTGGCCACTTTCACCTGGAAAACACAGCAATTGCCAGGGGGTCAAGCAATGAAGGGATTTCATGTGGATATGAGTTGGCATGTGGATACGAGTGCTGTTAGCTCAGCTCCACACCACCATAATTTGCTAGTTAAGAAGACCACAGAACCAGCCCAGCCCTCTGAGGGCAGAGGAATGAGAGAAGTACGTACCAAGCCTCGCTTTGTGCCAGACACGGGGCCAAAGAATCCAAATCGTCTCACTGAGACAGGAATTCCCCCTTATCCACAGTTTCTGTTACTTGGGGTCCAGAGGCAGATGATCCTCCTTCTGACTTGTGGTCAGAAGGTCAATAGTGGCTAATGCCACGTCACATGCCTAAGACATTCCCATCACTCATTTTATCATCTCACATCATCACAGGAAGAAGGGTGAGTTCAGTACAGTAAGATATTTTGAGAGAGAGACCACGTTCATATAACTTTTATTACATTATATTGCTATGATCGTTCTATTTTATTATTATTGTTGTTAACCTCTTACTGTGCCTAATTTATAAATTCAACTTTCTCAGAGCTACGTATGTATGGGGAAAAAACCCGTAAGTACAGTACGGCTCTGTACCACCTGTGGATTCAGGCATTCACTGAATGAACCAACCCCCTCCCCTGGGGATAAGGGGGGGCTCCGGTACTCACAGGCTACAGGAAGGCAGGGTTAGGCCCCCTTCACAGAGGAGGTAGCTGATCCTGCTCTATGTAACCAAGCTGGGGACACAAGACCTGGGATTCGTACCTAGTCTCTTCACACAGATAAGAATCTCCACATGGCAGTTTGGTGCAAATGAGAAAAGGTGCCTTTTCTGTCCTGCCTGGAGACCCCAGGGACAACAGCCTGGCCAGTGGGACAAGGGCTGATTTCCAACCCAACTTGCCCCCACGCTGGCTCCTTGTGAAGGGTAGTGCAGAGCCGCATACCGTCACCTGAAGGTCAAGCTACATAGGACAGTAAAGTACCTGCATACATCCCTAACCAGTGATGATAGGCCTGGCTGTGTCACTTGCTTTGGCCTACAGAATGTAGATGGAGTGGCAGCATGCTGGTTCTAACCTGTCACTTAAAGGGCAGCCTGTTTCCACTCACCCCCTGATTTCCTGTGCTCCCTCACCCTGTCCCTGGGTGGGGAGATAGGTGGAGAAGCCTGCAGTCCATCCAACAGTGAGAATGAGTTTGTGGTCCAAAGGCACTGGGTTTTGCAGGCAGCATTATCTCAGTAAAAGTGACCAGTGTCCCTTCTGAGCTTGTGTTCTACACATTAAGACACAGCTTTCACCTGTGTGTCTATTAGGGCCAAGGTGAGAAGTACTGGTAGGAAAACTCAGTTTGGCAGTTTGGCATTTAACAAGGGCAGATAACCAAGACTTTTTTTTTTAATTTTTATTTATTATTTATGATAGTCACACACAGAGAGAGAGAGAGAGGCAGAGACATAGGCAGAGGGAGAAGCAGGCTCCATGCACCGGGAGCCCGACGTGGGATTCGATCCCGGGTCTCCAGGATCGCGCCCTGGGCCAAAGGCAGGTGCAAAACCGCTGCGCCACCCAGGGATCCCAAGACTTGTTTTGTAAACCTAAGTACTTATAAAACCAACATCTCTTGAGAGTCTGTGTGTGCCCCTCCCCCACCACGGCAGAAAGGAAAATAAGTCCTTACCCTCAATCCGCTGCTTTTGTGTTGAAGTTCCTTGATACTTTGGTTGATAGTGCTCTGGTGAACAAACATACATATTTTCAAACTTATTACATGAATCAATCAGCAAGATCACATGCCTCTGTCTCCCCTCCCTTCTCCCAGTCAGCCACCAAATCTGATTTTACTCTGTGATGCTTTCATTCTAGAAAAAACAACAGATGGAAGTAACAATCCCTCTCGTGTTAGAGAAGCTGAAGAAGAAAATCAGGATATATATTCTAAAGCTTTGAAGGGTGGTACATCTCATGCAAAGTGTCCAAGAAACCACTTTGAGTCAGGTTTGCTCCAAGTGGCAGGCACTATATCAGAAAAAGTCTGCCCAAACTGCCCAGAGTAGTTTTTTCTGAGTGGTTTAGACCAGGGATTGGTGAAACAGAGGCCAGACAGTAAATATTTCAGACTTAGTGGGACAAACCCTGTCCAAAGCTCTCAACTTTGCCCTTTTATTTTCAACTTTGCCTTTTTAGCTGAAAGCAACCAAGGATCATCTGTAAATAAGGGGGCATGGCTGTGTTCCAGTAAAACCTTATTTATAACACAAGCAACAGGTTGGATTTGGCCCACAGATTGTAGTTTGGGGGGCATAGTTTGCTACCCCCTGTTTTAGATGGTAGGTCACATGTCCAGAGCAGTTTGCCTATTTGTAGACAGGCTGCCCCAGCTCTGAAAAGGCCAAGGAGTCCTGTGTCTACTTAAAGGAAACCGTGTAAGGAATAGGGAAAAACCAACTTAAAATGTTAACAACCCGGTGGTAGGCATAACAAGTAGAACAGAGGATTGTGACGAGCACAACACACAAATTCAGAAAATTCAGTTTTCTTTGTGAATACTCTAACAAGTTTAGAGAATCAGGAGGGAAGGGGTGGGGGGGAGAGAGAGAGATGGTAAAAATTAGTTCTAGAAGGCTTCAAAGCTGGAGTCAAGTGGGCTACTGTGTTTCTCCAAACCTGAGCACGCTGACTGGGTAACAGGTTTCCCACACAAGCCTAATAAGAATTCCTGCTAGTTACAGAGTCATGTCCAGGAACCAGGTGACAGTAGGGCGGGATCCGTCCCCACCATTTTCAGAGGAGAGAATGGAAAGTGGTAAGACTTTGGGGAGGCAGAAGCAGGATCTGAAATCAGCTCCGCCTGACTCCAGAGCCCGTATTCTTTCTCTGCTACAGACTGCCCTTCTGGAATTCGGGAAAGAAGCCAGGAGCAGAGAGAGGAGAAAGAACGGGGGAAGTCAGATCAAAGGCTACGAGAGAGGAGAAAGAAAACATGGCCCATTAGATCAGTGAACAAAGCTTAATGAGGCAGGGAGAAAAGAACTTACCCTCGCCTTCCCATATTTCTTGGCAGGGTTTGGAGAAAAAGAATTTGAGAATAAGTAAGAGTGAGTCCGGAGCACAGACATCAGCCCTCCAGGTAGGTGCCTGGCTCCCGGGTGCCTGTTGGGGGCCGGGGAACCCAAGCACCGTCCGTGGGGCAACCACAGAGTTAATCTACCTGGACACAGGCGAGTGAAAAAGGCAAGGAGATAAAGCACAAAAGGAGTGGTGACATTGAAAATGTGTCTTCTTCAAAGCCCAGGTGCTATCATTTATTTAATTTTTTAAAAGATTTATTTATTTCAGAGAGAGAGGGAGCACAAGCAGGGGGAGGGGCAGAGGGAGAGGAAGAAGCAGGTTCCCCGCTGAGCAGGGAGCCTGATGTGGGGCTCGATACTACGAGATGGGGTTGACGCCTGAGCTGAAATCAAGAGTCAGACACTCAACCGACTGAGCTACTCAGGCGCCCCGCTGCCATCGTTTATTTTTAACACAGCTCAGTTCCTGAGGCCAACTGGATTTGACCCACACATGAGATGCAGATGTTTCACTCAGTCTAAATGAAAGCCGGCTAGTGGGACAGGCTTTGCTCAGGTCTCAGGAAACACCAGAGGTGGCGGGTTGTTACCATTGACTGTTCCAAAGGCATGACTTGGCCATGGTGAATCGTTTTAAGATTTTGCGCATTATTTTTGAGGGACTGTTTCAAACTTCCTTGGGGCTGCAAGGAGAATAAAATAAACAGAATCAACACCATCCTTCCAGACTGTGGAGCACTCTTTAACTGCAGGAGGTCGGGGCAGGGTGGTGGTGACAAGCATGCAGCCCTCCTGTATGCTGTGCATGTGGGGACCACTAGGAGGGGCATCACCAAGACACCCTACCTCGAATCCTAGAACCATGAACTTTCCGCAGCCACCCAAACCCATGAGCCTTTCCTGAGTGCTGGAGGTTGGGCTCTCTTTCTTACCTCACCATAATATAGCCACTGTAAAGCCCACTTTACAGCAGCTGTGTCCCCACTTTACAGATGAGAAAAACCCAGGCTCAACTTAAATAATGTTTAATATGTTAACATGTAACAATTTTATTGTGATCATTTTACAGAGGAGGAAAGTAAGGCACAGAGGAGTGAAATATCTTGTCCAAGGGCCCACCATTAGGAAGTGGCTGAGTCAGGGTTTAAATCCCAGTGTTCCTCCAGAGCCCAGGTTCCTCACCCCTATGTGCTGCTGCTTCTTGAAAGGGACGGGTTTGAGTCATCTAGTCACCAGCCAGCAGGGGAAGTGAAGAACAGAAGCTTACAGGGGCTTGGGTGGTGTCTTTGCCTTCACTTATCCACTTGTTATTGGTGATGCAAATCACCAAATAGAATCTCCTTCCATTCCCTAAACTGCAAGAAAAATGATGTGTGTGTGTGTGCATGTGTGCATGTGGTGGTAGAGGGGTTGATAGGCGTGAGAGCAGAGCTCATTCTAAAGCAGTGCGGGCAGCAGCAAAAGGAGAGGTCAGGAGCAGCTGTGGGCACCCTGACACCACCCTGGAACCATTCGCATGCTCATAGGTGTCTGGGCCACACGGCAGTGGCGGCTGGTGGGAAGTCTTGACATGCACAAGAGAGAGGCGTTTTTAACCAAAGGTCACTTGTGCTGTAAGGAAACTAGGAATAGTATGGACATTTGACATCTATAACGATTATAGCGTTTAAAACTAGACCGTTCAAACTCACCAGATTATTGGCTTTTGTGTCCAGATCATCTGCAAACGATAAAAGATTCACTTTGGTGGGAGTTTTACCCATCTACAAAAGAGGGGGAGGGAAACAGTGTCATGGCTGTGGGATTTTTAGACCTTAACAATATCTAATGGACAACAGAATAAACTGGTCCTGTGACCATAAAGTAGGGCTGGAAACTCTTACAGAGATGACAACAGCTACATTCTGACTTACACATATAAGACCATATTATGTTTCTCCAACCACATTATCCAACCATAAAAAGAAATCAGGTTCTGATCCACGCTATAATGGAGATGAATCTCAAAAACTTTAGGTGACATGAAAGGCCATTAAACAGAGAAGGTCACGTGCTGTATGATTCCATTCGTATGACACATCCAGCACAGGTACATTCACAGAAGCAGAACATAGACTGGTGGTCGCCAGGGCTGGGGGAAAAGAACAACCATGGAGTGGGAAGGAGGCTTTCATTTTGGGTGATAATGATGTTTTGAAACCATATAGAAGCAGTAGTTGTGCAACACTGTGATTATACTACAAGCTGATGAATTGCTCCCTTTATTTATTTATAAAGATTTTATTTTATTTTTAAGTCATCTCTCCATGCAACATGGGCTTGAACCCACTACCCTGACATCAAGGGTCGTATGCTCTACCAACTGAGCCACCCATATGCCCTTGAATTAACTCACTTAAAATAGCCAATTTATGTTATATAAATTTCATTTCAATGATAGAAAGAAAGACAGACAGACAGAAAGAAAGAAGGTATCTGCTGTTATTTGCCCCCCCACAGATCAAGATCATGGGTCACACCTCTGCCAAGTAGACATTATAGTCTATGGTGTCTACTCCCGAAGAGCTGAAATCCATCAGGTTTTTTCTTCCTGCTGCGTCCAGCAGAACAATATTGTCAATATTTACATTCATGTTTTTAAAATCATTGCTGAGGTTTCTAGAATGCTGCATGGTGAAAAGAAAAGTGATAAGTAAGTCCATTCTTCAAGAATGCCACAGGCTTTCATGCTTTAAAAGAGCAATGACACAAGACAAAAAACATAGTCAGGCACTTGACTGGCATTTTCTTCTTTGGTACTCTTCTCTCCCCGCCCACTCCTTCCCTGCCTCCCTCCTTATGCCCCTCACCAAGCACTGTGTGAGGAGGTGGGATGCAAAACAGAATAAGATTCCATCTCTGCCCTCAAAGTCCTCAAAGGAAGAGGCAGTGTCATAATAAAGGCACACAAACTGCATCAGGACCCCAAGGGTCAGGAGAGAGTCTGCTGAGGCAGGGGCCTGGACAGGGCAACACAGAGGAGGCGACTTCTGAATGGGTCTTGACAAATATGGATGCTGAAAAGAGCGAGGCAGGCTCTATTCAGGGCGAAAAAAGGCAGCACGCACTGGACTTGCGTAGTGAGGATGCTTGAGATCATGGGGACATGGTTGGGGACTTGAGATTGACCTAAGTAGTTTCAGGCAGCATGCAGTGCCAGCGTCCCAGGCACTCTGTCTCTGGTGCACAGAGAAAATGACACACGGTGTGATGCCAAATGAGTAGAGGACATTTAGTCTGGGCTTGGTTACAGAATTACATTTTGTTTGTATATACATGCAGGAAATATTTAGGGAGGATAATCAACACAATAAAAAATACAACACAGTACAGAATTTGTATTCGGCTTTTAAATAAACCTCTTCATATCTGAAAAGTGTGAGGCCACCATGGTCTCACGGTGCCTCTGAAAGCCAGTGATGTCTCAGTGGACAAGGTATGGGGTTTGGAGAACAGTCTCTTTCCTTGGTGTCTCTTGGTATCTGCTTCCAGTTGGAAGCCCAAAAGAAAGAAGCCTCCTTAAGTTTTTAACCCCCGAGAAGGCCAGAGGCCTCCAGGTATGGGGAGGGGGGGAGCCTATGCTGATGGCACCCTAGGCCTGCCAGGGAAATTCTTATTCCTCCTCCTGTCTTGGAATGCTCTCTAGTGGCCTCTCTTCAGTCTTAAGGCTCAAGATTTGTGGGTGGGCACGGGCAAAGGAGAAGGAGGAAATCATTCCCTCCTGTCTGCTCCCAACACTCTTGCCACGCTGTCTTTCAAAGGCCAATAGAGCTCTGCAGGGCCTCCCTGGAGCCCTGGGGCCACAGCCCTGACTCCCAAGGGGCAAAGACTGTGTGGGCTGGAGTCTTGGGTGTCTTGTTCCCTCTTCAGGCACCTACCAGGAAAGGGTGGCCAGTGTTGGAAAGCCAATATCCCTGGGATTTGTTCCTCTAAGGACCCTGACACATAGCAAGATAAGATCCTCCTGCATCGCGTCTGCAGCCAGACCCCTCTAGGGCACCTGCGCAGTCCACTAGAGGAACTCGTGCCTCAAGAGAGACACCTGGTTGGGGGTGGCGAAAATGTCTTAGGATTTTCCCTTACGTGAATTTCACCTCAATGACAAAGAAAGAAAGTAATAAAGGAAGAAAAGAAAGAAAGAAATGGATTTACTAAAGATGTACATCAGTTTCCTGCCTGGCTCTACTCCTTACCTCCTGAATGTTGAGATGCTCACTGATGTTGTAGGTGTTCTCTAGCTTAAGTGTGCTATAGATGCCCTTATTTTCTTTGCAGTCACTGTGGGAAAAACAGAGAGATCATGATCCAGAAAAGGCAGCCGTGTCCATCTCTGTCCCCAGCTATGGGTGGAGAGAAAGGTTCACGGTGTATCTTTTGTTTACATCTGCAAGCACAGAAGCGGCTTTTGAGTGCTGATGCAGGGGGGGCGGTCACTAGTGGCTGCATGGATTCGCCCCGGAGACCTACCATTCTGGACTTCGTTCCCTGCTTTACTAAATGTCCCATCTTTGGAACAGTTACAGTAAGACTGGTAAGTCATCATTCCATCTGTCTCCTTTTGCTTTTTCTAGTGCTATGAGGGAATCATAAGTTCACAAATTGGGAAGAAATAAATTCTCATAAACAAACAAAACAAGCCACCACCTGCTGGAAAGATGTGTGTTACACAGCATATCATGGGCTTTATTAAAAGATTCAAACCTCTGCCAGACCACCTGCCTCTGTATTTCCAGGGTTGAGATACGCAAGCGGAACACACATAGATCCAGACGGTCAGTTCACATAGCTTGGCTTCACCTCTTCATGCTTCTCTAAAACATGCAAAATCCTTCTTCAACTGAGCCAAGAAGGGCAGGCTCATCTGATGCATATCCTTGCTGCTGAGATAGCTGCTTCCTGGGGGTGCCTCTTCCTGGTCCAGCAGCCAAAGCCCTCTAGCCCTGAGGGGCTCGTGGGTAAAGTGACTTTCCCACAGCCCTAGAGGTGTGATGCTCCTCTTCAGGGAATTCCCAGTACGTTGGTGTTGTTGGAACAGAGAGCTTGATACACTAACCACCAGGGGTAAGACTGCAGAGCCCGAGTCATAAAGAGCTGGCAGGCCAGGCCAAGAAGGCTGGCTTTGTCCTTTCAGGCCAGGGATGGTTTAATCATGCACAGTAACTCCAATCGATTGATAACCTTTGCCTACAACATGCTGAGACAGGATCCTGAGGAGGATCCTGAGACTCTCTGGGCTATGAACAAGACCACTGCTAACTACCAACGGCTATCACAAGGGCGAGATCAACAGGTGGGCACGTGTGCCACTCATTTGTTGTCTCTGCTAGAGATGATGGGAAGGCTTTGAACCCTATTGAACAGAGAAGTAAAATTGCCCAAGATCACCAAGGCCTGCTCCCTGATGGCAGAGCCAAGACTGGAGCCCAGGCAGACTGACTACACAGCCTGGCCTGTCAGGTGCTTCACTATTAGCATGTATGAGATTTGGACCCATCCACTGACATCTCGTTATATGGCATTTACTTGGGGCAGTGTGACTCCTGCACCAGAGTTCTCAGAGGATCTCTTTAATGCCTCTTGGGCATTAAAGACCTTAACTAGCGAGGTCTAGAGGATACTGAACAGAAGGACCTTGAGACATCACCACACCAAAGTCTAGAAGGCTTTTAGAAGAAGGATCTCTTTTTGGTCTTATTTCTACTATCTCTTTGTGAAGATTATAGAACAGCTGGTCTTATCAAACTTAAAGACACTTTGAGCAAAATTCTCATTCTGGAACAAACAACATTTTCAGTAGCCAAAAAAATACATTATGCCATTATTTATACCTGTAAACTTGTTCAAAAGTGAGATTAATATCCGGTTTGTTCAACACCATGCCAGAGAGATAGTATTTCCAATTCTCATTTAGTAAATATGGGGTGTCCAAAATCTAGAACAAATTGAAAAAACGGTATTTTGAAAGAGATGCTTTTACACTAATATACATACACATAATAAAATATTCTGTTAAGTATATTTGGGGGTTTTCAGATCATAATTTTCTTCATTGGTTTCCAATTTAAAACAGGAAAATAATAGTGTGATCACAATAAACTGCCCAATGGGGGCAGTTCTTACTGATACTTCAGTAAGAATTACTGAAACTGCTTTTTTTGGAGAACATTTCCCTTTCTTTTTTTTTTTTTTTTAAAGATTTTATTTATTCATTCATGAGAAACAGACAGAGACAGAGGCAGAGACACAGGCAAAGGGAGAAGTAGGCTCCGTGCAGGGAACCCGATGTGGGACTCAGTCCCAGATCTCCAGGATCATGCCCTGGGCTGAAGGCGGCGCTAAACCGCTGAGCCACTGGGGCTGCCCTGAGAGAACATTTCTCTTAGTAAGACAGGGACATTAGAAATAAGAGAAGAATTGACAACTTGATTCAGAATAGCCTATAGAAAGCCATAAAACAGTTGGCCCATCTCTTTACTCCTTTACTCTAGACAAAATGAATTAAAACTTGCATATTCTCTCACTTAACATCATATATTTAAGATGGCTAATATATCATATATCTTAATGAGCTCCTTAATGCATGATCATGTATGTGCTTGAGGAATGTAAATGTTTTCAAAATATCCCTCTATTTTTAAAGAATTCCACTTTAGCAATTTAACACAGCATGGAACATCAAGTCTGGCTTGATGATCGCTATTATTTTTTTATCAAGAGGCCAAACAGACATAATTTGACAAATCGACACTCCCAATTTAATTTTCCTCAGCCAACTGAAAAATTAAAATACCGTGACAACAGCGGCACCCGTATAGCTCAGTCAGTTAAGCATCTGCCTTCAGATCAGGTCATGATCCTGAGGTCCTGGGATCGAGCCCCATGTCAGGGTCCCTGCTCAGTGGGAAGCCTGCTTCTTCCTCACCCTCTGCCCCTCACCCTACTAATGTGTCCATGCACTCACGTGTGCACACTTTTTCTTTCTCAAATAAGTAAATTAAAAAATCTTTAAAAAATAAAATAAAATTCCATGACAACTGGTTACCTGCATAGTTCCTCACTGGATTTCATAACAGATATGAAGTGGTAAAGTATATACCATAAAACAGGAAAACAAATATATTTTAAAAACCAGAATGTAGAAAATAGCACCAGAAAGCCAGAGTGAAAAGACTGGCACATAGACCCAAACCTCCTCATTAACTAATGAAGCTGAACTGAGAAGTGGTTCCGGTGAGCCCACAGGACTCAGTTTCAGGAGAAAGTGGAGCCCAAATTCATTTCTGAATGGTCTCCTCAGACATCCACCAGGGACGATACTTGGCCACAAGGCATGGAATTTGTTGGTGTCTCTCACTTCAAATTGAAGGCCTCACACCATCTGTATGGGCAATTGTCATTTGAGAAACTCTTTAAAATGTCAGAAACTTCCTGGGGTACCCCTCCTCAAGAATTTTCTTTCCCAGCTTATTACAATCCACACTGATGAGGACGCCTCAAGTCCTGGTACTCATTTCACTTGACGTTCGAGAAACAATACTACCAGTTATTTGCTCTAGTTGAAGGAATCTTAACTTAGTGAATTAAGAAACCAAACTGCTCATCTTTCTGACCCCACAAGATACAGAGACATCAGAATTTCCACTGAACGCATATCCCATCGGGCCCAGAAGTCATACTTAACCTGGAATAGTTTCCTGTTCTGGTAAGGCTCACAGACCAGTTTTTCCATGTTTCCACCGATGACAAACGTGAGCACCACGATGGTCATCAGTATCCAACAAAAGAGGAAACTGATTCCAACTCCGCTGGAAAACAAAACCAAAACCAAAGCGGAAATAAAGTTTGGAATTCTACAGTAAACCATTCAGCATTCAGGGGCACCTGGTTCAGTTGGTAGAGTGTGTGACCCTTGATCTCAGGGTTATGAGTTCAAGCCCCACGTCAGATGTAGGGAGTACTTTAAAAAAACACACAACAAAAAACTAGAGATCCAGGATTACCTGCTGGTCCTTGCTAATGCTACCTCTGCAGTGTAGGAAACAGACCGAGAGCCTTTGCTCTGTGCAGGTTAAGGGACCGACCCTGCCTGCTCAGGAGGGAGACAGGAAGCGATAGGCACTGGGATCTGTGGGCCGCACATACGTATTTAGGGAAGGCTTAGACTGCTCTCCTTGCAGCCAGCACGATGCTTCAGACATGGTCTCTGGGGGCAAGGGGGTGAAGCTGCGGGGACACGGGGAGGGGCGGCGTTCTGAGGGGGACATGCACCGCTGGGAGTCTGAAAGGGGCCAACGTGGCTCTGCATCCAGAGGGAGGTCTGGGGGGGGGGGGCACGAAGGCAGCCTTCGGGGGGCAGGCGGGGTGCACGGGACGGGGCCTGGCTGGTCCAGGAAGGGCAGGCTGCTGCGGGCCTTGAAGCGCAGGAGGAACATAAGCCCGGTTCTCTCTGAGGAAGAACATTCTCAGCAGAGTGTGTGCCACAGGACGGACAGTGGCGACCACTGAGGAGGCTGTTGTCAGCCCTGGGCGGTGGCCCAATGTGGCTGGAGGCAAGGGAAAGAAGTGAGAGAGAGAGGAGATGGGACAGGGGAGGCGGACCCCGCGGGATGTGCTGGGGATGCTGCGAGGAAGGGCCAGGCTGAAGCCGGGGCTTGGCAGCGGGGAAGGAGACACCGGGGCCCAGGAAGGGAAGAGAGGTGCGACCTGGTCCTGCTCCCCTTGACCTGCGGCGGAGGGGATGCTGGGGGGGAGTCGGCTGCTCTGGAGCACACATATGTGGGTGCCAGGCCTGCAGGAGGCAATCAGCTGCTTAGACATGACCACTGGACCCTGGGGCTGACGCTGGAGGGAGAAGCACACTTGGGTTGGGCCTGGGGGCCTTGGCTGCTGGAGGAGCAGGTGAGGAGGGCAAGCAGCGCACAAGACTGCTAAGGAGAGTTGCAATGTAGAAAAGAAAGCACCAGGCCCGTGGTCACTGAAGGGAAAACAAAGGTGTGTCTGCAGGGGGAGAGAGTGGGCAGCGGTCCCAAACACTGCAGGGAGGGCACGCACGTTCCAAAAGAAGTAAAGGAAGTCCCCTGGCTGGAAGCCTAGAGGCCACTGAGGACCTGAGGGCAGGGGAGGGGCCTGGGCAGGGCATGGAGATAAGGAAAACAAGAGGAAGCAAACACCATTATTTCCAGAAGTCCCTGCAGGGAGGGGCGTGAGAAGGAAGAAGGGGTGTTGGGAGGTTTTCTGTTTTCACGTTTAAAGAGGGGAGAGAGCAGAACATGTTTAGTGTTGAGAAGCAAGTCTGGGGGAAGGGGAAGAGGAGAAGGAGGATGCAAGAGAGGGTAGACTGACCCATGGAACGCTTGGGGCAGTGCACAGGGATGGGATTGGGAAAGGCAGGTGGGACAGGCCCAGATGGGAGACATCCCTCTGCATGTGGCACTGTATGTGTGTGGACACAGCGCCACCAGAGCCTTGGGAAGTTGTTTTGGTTTTTATTTCCTTTGTGAAGAAGGTGGTAAAGCCTTCTACTAAGAGAGGGGGAACATGAGGAGGATGGATATACCAGAGTGAAAAAAGCCATTGAGGAAGGAAGGAAGGAAGGAAGGAAGGAAGGAAGCAAGGAAGGAAGCGGGAAGGTAAGGATGGAAGAAACTTGTAGGGCTCTGAAGGATCCATTTGAGGTAGGAATAAAATTCTGTAGGGACGCCAACGTGCCCTATTGTGTGACTTTTCTCTAGGGTGCTCAGTTACTCAGGTGTAGACACAGACAGAGTGTTCAATCTGTCTAGGTGAAATAGCCAGATCATCACTGATGATTGTACCGTCCCTGGTACAAACAGGAAGGACCCTCAGAAGCACATAGGCTGATGGACTTAGAAACAACAGTCTCCCTTTCTAAGGGCATGAATCTGCCCAGTGGATAGACTTAAGGCGCAATTACAAATATTTGTCTGGTTTGGATGAAATGAATAGCAAGATCTGCTCATTGCAGGGGCCTCTCTCAGCTTGAATTTCTCTGACCTAAGAGGCTTTTGAGGTCAGGGAGAGTATAAAGAAGGGGAACACGTGTGAAGCGTATGCCAGTCACCATAGTTTTAACCGTGTGCCTGAGCATGTGTGTGTATTGGAGTCACAAAAATCATCAAAACCTTTGAAAGAACGCTTCAAAACAACAAGCTACTCTAAATAGCTTATTGTTAGCATTTCCAGCCTTTGTTTCCTAAATATGCCTCTATCTAGATAAAAAACACACCACACCCAAGGCCTGTCACTCAGATACAAGGGCTAATGTGTGCTCAAAGTGTTGAAAAGAAGGAGAAGTAAAACAAGAATAAGAAAAATAACATGCGGCAGCCCCGGTGGCCCAGTGGTTTAACGCCGCCTTCTGCCCGGGGTGTGATCCTGGAGACTGGGGATGAAGTCCCACATCAGGCTCCCTGCATGGGCCTGCTTCTTCCTCTGCCTGTGTCTCTGCCTCTTTCTCTCTCTGTGTCTGTCATGAATAAATAAATAAAATCTTTAATAAAAAAAAGAAAGAAAAATAACATGCAATAGGAGTTAATTAGGATGTACACAGGCTCAGTGGTGACAGGGACTAAAAGGCCAGTGTAGCTAGACCAGAAATGAGATTTGTAGATCATATTATGATAGTTTGTCTTTATTCTTAGAGCAACAGAAAGCCACTAAAGTGTTTTAAGCAGAGGGATCACATGAGCAGATTTAGATGTTTGAAAACACTACCATGGGTGTTGGATAGAGAAGAGTTTAGAATGGTCAGTGGATGCAGGTAAATCAGTAAGAGGATACACAGTTGAGATAAAATGGTATCTTCGATTGGGGTGTTGGGAGTAGAGAGAGAGAATGGGTTGATAAGATTCTTAGAATGTTAAAAAAAAAAATCAATGAGATTGGTATTAAGTTAGATAAGGGAGTGGAGCCAAGGGAATTTTACGGTTCACCTCCAAATTTCATGAAGTAGTTTAGATGTCCCAGAAAAATAAAAAATTCCCATATTGACTTGAATTCTATGTTTTTAATATCATTACCTAGAACTTCAACGTCCAAAGCTCCTAGTCACAAAGAGCTATTGAGCACTTGAAATGTGGCTACTCCAAATAAATATGTGTCATAACTGTACAATACACACTGAATTTCAGAGTCTTAGTAGAGAAAAAAAGAATATAGACTACACCTCAGTAATTTTATACTGATTGAAAGTTGAAATGATAGTGTTTTGGATGTTATAGGTTAAATAAAATTATTAAAAATTTTTTAAAAAGAAAAAGAACATGCAATAAAGACTGCATGTGGCCAGTAAAAGCAAAAAAATATTTAGTATCTGGACCTTTATAGAAACGTGTGCTGACTCCTAAATCTACACAGTTATGGTAGTGACACGTGCATAATCTCGTGAGCCCCTGTCAATCATCTTGTTGACTCTGGTCAACAATCCAAGGTAGACAACCTGGTTACATTTCAGTGACCCCAGGATCTCTCACTCTTTGGTGGCTGACCTTGGTGTCATTCCCAATGCATCACTATTATAACTAAAAGTGCAAGAACACTTCCCTGCTTGTGATGCTTTGTCCACAGCTGGGTTCTTCTTCCTAAAAACCGATCCCCTAAAATGGAGATGACTTGGCCAAGGAGATTGTTGTGTCTTTCTGGCCCCAACTACAGCCTGACAGACTGCTTTCTGAAATATCTATGACTGCTGAACTGCCACCAGTGTGTACATGTGGCCCATTTTGTGACACCCATTTTGTGGCCATGCTGGGTATTAGCTTTTCTTCAAAGCTCCAGATAATCTGAGCGTGGTTTTGCAAGAGCTAAAACTGGAAGTTTCACAGTGGGCTTCAGTACAAGAGCTTGTTGTTTTCTTTGTACCTGGGTTAGGTCTCCTTACCTCAAGGGAGACCTTCCATGTGCCCCTGAGACAGATGTACATTCCTACTGTATCCCATCCAGTCCCTAATGTGCTCCCTAGACCCTCAGAAGACACAGTATCAGAGCAAAGCCAGGCCTTTCTACTTTTCCTCCTGCCAGTTCTTTCACTAGGAGCCCCCTGGGAAATAAGGATTCTTGCTTGGCTTTTGAAGAGACCATGCTCTTCAATGGATGGCGTCACTGTTTTTAAGAACAGGTGGTGTTATGGTTGTAGCTGAACAAAATACACTCTTTCTTGTTCCTACAATCAAATAAACAGTTTTTAAGAGGGAATTACATTCATCTAATCAGTTTGACTACACTAACTATACTTGTACCATTTTCCTCCTTTATAATTATCCAGTTGTTTACCAGATGTCTCAAGAGACATGGAAGCACAGCAAACATGAATTCCATGCTAAGTGGTAGGTGTCAACAATGCACCTGAAGTGCATTGGCCAGCATTTTTCCTACCATGTGATAAAGCCCTTCATTCCCAAGCCATGGGCTTCCATGTGACTTTGTCTCTTCACAGATTCCTTAGTCTGCAGAGTTGAGAATTATACCCAAATTGAAGTAATTTTAGACTCCATCTCACTGCTCATGATTCCCCTGTTTCTTTTATCTTCAAAGCCAGATAGCATATATTTTGGCTTCGACTCTTAAAAATGTGCAAAATAGAATTTTATGAGAAGTGCTGCTTTTCAGAGCAAGGTGCTCCCTCCCACCAAGCAGTTAAAAAAATGTGGTGCATAGACTCACCTTGAAACACTGACAAAACAGCCAAGTACCAGGATTAGTAAAATCTGGACATTAATGAGTTTACATTTGTAAACTCATTACAAAACTCATTACAAAATGAGTTTACATTTTATCTCTAAACTATTTTGTATCTGTACACAATCTGTAATTGTGTACAGATACAAAATGGCAGGGCAATATATTCTTCCTTGCTGGGTTAATTTCTTAAGTGTAGGTATGTGAGCACACAGGTTTTTCCATGCATGGAGCGCTGTTCAGTTGTGTCCGATTCTGGCAGATTCCCGTGTTGTTAGCTTCAAGGTTGTTTGGAAGGCTCTTTGTGGCTGTGTTAATGCTAATAAAAGCTGTACTCTACTGGAGGCTACGGGTTTGAGGGAAAGGCCTTACCATCATGACTCAACAGTCTAATTAATTATTGTAGTGACCCAATGTTTGAAAAAGCACATTAATGCACAACACTTGCTAACCAGCTTCTCCCAGCCTGCTACTAGTGATACAAGCAGAGAAATGAGAGCATGGCTGAGATTTTGATTCTCCATTGCTCCATGAACTTGTTCTAAAGTTTTACCTTCCTCTCCAGCCCCATCACACTCCCCGCTGCTGATTCTTGATATACTTACTGGAAAAGAAAATGTCAACTTGGAAGCCATACAGCTTCCTCTCTGAGGTGCATTCAAAGCTTCTACCTCTGCCTCCTACTTGACATTTCTGGCTCCATCTCCAGTCACACCCAGCTCATGCCCTCTGTGCTTTGTCACATCCTGGTAAAGGTTTTTTGTTTGTTTGTTTCAAAAATATGAGCTTGGGTATGAATGTCTTTGAGGTAGGGACAATTGCTCCAGTGTACTGCAGGTTTGCCTCTCGCTGATACCCCACACCTGCTCTTATCACTAATTTAGGTTACGTGTCGAAATCCTAAGGGTGCCGGGTCGACAATCCCTTTGCTGAATCAAGTTTCCAGTTTCAAAGTAAACAAGCTAATGATACTGCTGACCACAGAGAACAGTGTTTGATACCAGGCCAATCCTCAGCAAGTTTCTGGTGAATAAATAAATGGATGGATGGAGGGAGGCGGGAGGGGATGGCAGGGAGAGAGAGAAAATACAACGGGAATCAAGAAAGCAAGCTTAGAAATAATTTAGCTACAGAGCAGCCCACCATCTATAGAGGCTGCATTTCAGCTTGTCTATCAAAGTACAAACAATTTAGAGTTTTCTTTTACTTTTTTACACTTGGCGGGATTTCCCAAAATGACGAAAGGTACAATCACATGGGGATGCCTGCTCCACTGGAACCCAGAACACTCAGTGCAGAGGCCACTGGTTTCGTGCCATCTGCTCTCCCACCTACATTTTCACCCCCCACGTGGCAAGGAAGAGCAAACACTCACACCATGAGAAAGATGCCCCCGGTGTTTGAGACGCAGCCTCGTCTGGTCGGGGTGGCATGCCGGTCATAGCCAAATGTGCCACACATCAAGCCCAGGTAATAAAAGACGACTATGAGGGTCAGCAAACAGCAGACAATCAGGCCACCCAGCCACCTGGTGAAGCAAGCACGGTGTTATTATACATAAAAGAGGTGGCACTGTTATAACACAAAAGCTGTCAGACTAGGGCTGGAGCAGGTGAGAAATACTTGGCAATCAAATATCAGATTCCCCTGTTAATTCCTCGGAGAGTAACACTGTAGTGACAGGATCCCTTCTCACCCCTAGGCCTCCAACCCAACCAGCAGGAAATTTTAATTTTTATCTTGGTTTTGAAGAACTCTGTCTCGCTCACTGGTCGGGAGATGATTGCTTCCTTCCGTTGTTTCATTTCTGTGGGGCTCCTAAAGCAGGGTTTACTCAGGTTCTCCAAAGCTACTGATAACCGTACCCCTTCAGATCTGTAAGTCCTGTCAAGGTCCCCGATGCTGTGAGCACTTGTTATAATGATGACGAGATGTGGACAGATCATGATTAGATAACAGATAAAGAAATATCAGGCTCTTTTCCCTGGTCTTTCTCTAAAATGCTTTGTAGTTGCAAGAATTATTAGGGAAAGGGGGCATCGTGTTCTTTGCTGAACCAGGAACTCTACATGGGGAGTGCGCTGAATACTTTAGAATTTACAAGCATCCTAAATCAAGTGCCTGTAGAATGCAAATCTCAGTTTTGTAATGGTCCTGTGAGACATTTTAGGATAATGGATCCTCAATTAGGTCTTAGTGGCATTCCCGGAATGAACAACAACCTTTTCCAGGAGCTGAGGAGCATTCAAGGCTAGAAATGCTTTCCAATCTGTAAAACACTAAAAAATAAAGAATTTAGTTCTGCGACAAAAACTGCCACTGAAGCTTTTAATTAAATTAAGAGCAATTTTGATAATTATAATAGCCACCTGCACCCATTCTGTGGCATTTCGTTCCAGACACTGGGGCTTTAAACAAGCCATGGAACCTCAGAAATCTTCTGCAGTTAATACATGCTTCATCTGCTTGGTTAGATTTCCTTTAAAAATAAGCTTCTAGTTCTCAGGGCAGGGGGAGCCTGTCATATAAACAGATAATTGTATCATTCTTTCCATTTGTGAAACTCTAACGTCTTAATGATAATGTAAATTCATTGAGAAAGGGTCTGTCTTATGTTTGTCCTGACACCTGCTGGGATGGCCTAGCCGCAGTTAAGAAAATGTCTTCATGATTACAGGGTAGTAATTAAGAGCATAGTCAGATGGGAGTTGAAAACCCATCTCTGCTACATTGCTGCTGACCTTGTGAAGGTTATTCCTCTCCTCTGAGCTTCAACTTGTCTGTGAAACAAGGTTACAAATAGAACACAACACGGCAGATTTTTTTTTTTTGAGTATTATGAGATATCCCACGAAACACACTTTGGAGGGCACAATGCAACTGTTTCTGAAATGCTAGCAATTATTGTTAGCATTTTATTATTTATCTTGGGGTCTTACATAACAAATACCAGAATAGGAAGAAAAGTCTCTGGAATCTCCATGAGTTTGGGCTGTAAGAATGATTCCGAAAGTGATGGGTGGTGGGGCTGAGCCTTTCAGAGAGGAGAGCACATCTTATCTCATGTGGTCCTTGAAATTCCTCAAGTCTGTGAGTCCATGGCTCCCTAGCACTCCCGCCTGAGATGTCCACTGGCGTCTCCAGGGCCAAACCCCATTGCTAACATTTTCTAATGCAGCAATCAACAGCTGAGGACCACAGCTGCTTCCCTGAGCTCTTGAGCAATTTACTCGTTTCGAGGAAATTCTTTCTGTGAGAACAAACCTCTACATGTTTATTTTTTAAGCCAATGAAAAGAATAATATTATTCAAATGCTCTCCTTAATTATTTTCAGGCTTTAAAATAATTTTACATGTGTTAGATAGTTATGACTAAGATTCTAGAATCCATTAATGATGTCAAAATGGCAAGTTACTGACTACTTGGCTCAAGAACTTTCTTGAGCCATTTTTTAAAAATACATAATATACGAGTTTGCACACCATCCTTGTGCAGGTCCATGCTAATCTTTCTTGTCTAGTTCCAACTTTAGTATATGCACTGCCAAAGCGAGCACCCCAACTTTTTAAATAAACATAAACTAGGGTTCACACCTATCGGGCTATGAGCTCTTTGTACGATCTTCTCTCATAAGACGATGATCCTAGTTATCATATCAGATTTCTATTCTGTTCCAGAGCAAGGTTAGCTCTTTAGTTTGCCAGCTCCAGGGGGGGCACTCACCTGTACGAATCATACTCTTCCAACGTGGGCAAATTGCGGTGAATGTAAGTTTCAGTGTCATTAATGTAACCTATGAAATCTGACAGCTTATCCTGAATAGGAATCTGTTCGCTCATATTTTCAATATCTGAGCCAAGGGAATTCAAGGTCCTTTTGACATCTGAAAACAAATATATCCAGGTTATGCATTTTCAAAACTACAGGGAAGCAGAAACTTTGTTTTTGGAACAAAAATGAAGAGCTTCAACCACTTTTTGAGTTTTCCCCATGTTATGTATGTGTTTAAAACGTGGAAAGGTTCTACAACAAGCATGAATGTAGCCAAGACCATCAAAGAGCAATTACTTAACAAAACGGCAAGCTATGAGCGCTGACTTTTAATGACATGGTGCTGAAGTCAAGCCAGAGTTTTCCTCTGCTACTTATTTCACTAAAGAAATAGAATGAACCTTGGTGACTAAAACATATGGCATGCCTACCACAGACCAGGCACTTTTATAAATGTTAACTCATTTATCCCATTGGGGTAGATATTCTTATTCCTATTTTATGAAATGAGCCAGAAGGCTATTGAGGTTAAACTACTTGCCTATAGGTCTTTTTTTTTTTTTTCCAGAAAGTGCTAGAAATAGGATTGAACCCCGGGTTTGTCTAACTCCAAAGCTTCGGTTAAATGATTTTGGAAAAAATAAATTTAATAAGGAATAGCATTCAGGAACACTATAATTCACCAGGAACAATTTTTTGAACAAGTGAGCCCCGGCGACATTTTTGTTCAAATTGTATGTGACTCCTACAAATTAAGACTTGTCAAAGTACATCTGTGTCTCTCATATGTAGATAGCAATGTATTCCCAGTGGTCAAAGAGTTTCTTAGTAACATCTATCCTAACCTTTCAGAGAGAAGATAAGTTCTAAGTTTCTGGGAAGTGTGTCCACTGTTACAAGTCCTGGGATCAAGGTTACCTAGGACATGGGCATCACCTAACTCAATGCTCACACAGGTATGAAGTTGCCACTATCCACAGTGATTCTTGACACAGATGTCCTAAGAATGTGCTAATCAATTAAGTGTTCACTGATCCTGAAAAGGGAGATAAATCTCTTTGCAGCAGCAGAGACAAGGTGAGCTGTTCTCACAACGTGATCCCAGGGCTCCTGGTGAATTTCGGATGGCAGATGGTTGCATGAATCAAAATGGAATTACATAAGATGGTGGGATCTTTTTCAAAGTGTGTTGTTCACACAGAGCTCCTAGGAGAAGACTGGTACCCACAGTGTCTCAATTCTCTTCCACCTGTGTCCAAAAGCCTGAGGATCCTCAACAAGGTGACTTGGTGGATCTCTTCTTTAACTCTAGGATTTCTGGGAGTTTGAGAGATGCGGTTTGCAGACTCTCCCTCACCTATGAACATTCCCTAGACTCAGAAATAGGTTCTTTCTGCTTCTCAGGCTGTCTGCCCTCCCATATGACACAACTCCCTGGCCCTGTCAGCTTGGGTGACCATCATGGCCGGCGTCCTCTCTCCCCAAATACTTCCCTCGGGGTCCAGTTTAGATGTTGCTTCCTCCAGGAAGCATTCCACTAGCCTTTCCCACCTTGGATCCCTTGCACATACCTTGTCATGTCTCTAGAGTGTGGGAAAATGCATCTGTATACATGCCCAGCTGAAGGGCAGGCAGGGATCATGCTTTATTCATCTCCCACCCCCTAAGCCCAGCAGAGCCTGGCACACAGTAGGCACTCAAGATATGTGTGCAGGGTAGGGCCGAGTGATCAAAACATGGGAGCAAAGGGTTTTTATTTTTTTGGAAAGACATGAAAATAAGCAATGGATATTCAGGCTAATGGAGTTGATACCCGCCCAGACCTGGGAAAACTCTGGCTTGTGTTTAGGCAATGACACTGTGTGCAATGGACCTCGCTCACGCATACTGCACACCTTGCTTTGCCAGACTTACAGGGGAGGGCTGCATGTATTGGCAGAAGAGGTCCAGAAAGGGGGAACAAAAAAAAAAGTAAACACAGAAATTAGTAAGCAGGTGGCTATCAGACACACAGCATGTGTTAGCCTTCAGAGGCTAGCATAGGAAACTGAGAACTTCATCTTTAATATCCTAATATTTTAAAGTAGAATCTTAGGTGAAACAAAAAGGAACCCACAAAACATCTAAAGCACCTGTGAAATGCTTTTCACCCGAAGCCTTAATGGGTTGAGAGAACACTATTACAGGAAAAAAAAATCAAATATTTCTAACACAACCTTTTAAAACTGCTTGGTCCACAGATAAAAGAAAGCACAGGGAAGATGATTTAAAAGGAGAAGAAAATCTCATATAGCTTCAGAGATTTCTTCTTTAAGCAAATAACCCACGTCTATTGCCATTGCTACACAAAAAACTGTTTACACCTCACTCTTTCTCTGCACATTTAGCCCAAATATCATAACCCAAATACAGTGTGATTCAATCATTTAAGACTAGTAGAATTCTCCCAAAAATCAGTCTTGCTTCTCCAAAATCATAAGCAACCTTAAGAGCCTAAGATACCATTACAGCAGCATCGGAAGGCAGATAAACATTTTCCTAAAAAGACAAATCCTTATACATGGTATCCCTGGGAAAACTTTTTTCACTTTTTTTTAAAGAAAATATAATAACCTACAGTTTTCCCCCAGTGAAACCAATCAGAGTGTGACCTCCCTAGTTCATCTATGGCTGTCCTTAGCTTTGACAGTTCATGACAATGACGAGGACTCATCACTACAGTGTGGCCCTTGATCTTGCCGCCTCCAGCTAGCAGGATGATATTAATCAGAGTTCAAGAGGATTATTATTTCTTAAAATCTAAATCACTGTGTGAAGATGGCACATTTAAAAAGCTCTGATGCTCATTTAATTTTCCAGATTAGTGAGAGATTATTTTTAAGAGGGGGAAAAAGTATAGTTTTTAACAATATGAATTTTTTTTGGTATTATTTATCTAATTCTTAACACAGAGAGAAAAAATGAGTTCAAACTGATTCTCACCTGATATGATGTCTGTGGTTTGATTTTGCACCATCTCAGGAATATCATTAAAGGATTTATAGCCCTAGAAAATAGTTCAGAGTAAATTGATATACATAGTGAGTAGAAAGGCAATTAACAAGTACTCAGTTTTCAGCAAAGTGTGGAATAGAGAAGCAAAGTAATAATGTTAACAGTCATATTAAGCCTGAAATCATAACCATATGGCCATCAAAAGATCACTAAAAAATTCCCCTTTAGAGGGGGCTTTCTCTTTAAATTGTATCTATCAAAGATCCTGCTAAAAATCTTCTGCTTTTAAACTTTTAACTCATGTCATCTATACTAGCATTTCTCATTTGGCGGGGGGGAGGGGATTTTGTCCTCCAGGGGACATTTAGCAATGTCTGGAGATGTTCTGGTCATCACGACAGTGGCCCTGGGTGAGCAGGGACCTGGGTGTTAGTAAATAGCCCAAAAACATGGGACAACCTCCACCACAGGGAATTATCAACAATGTCAACAGTGCTGATGTTGAGAAGCTCTGATCTGTACAACGATCCTCATGCAGGTAGAAAGTGAGTTTCCAAAACAAGAGTCAGTTTGTTAATGAAACAAGAGTCACGGCAGTTAACAAAGTAAGTCTAGTCTCACAGAACACACAGCTTATAGAGGATACACATTTTAGTGAGACTAAAGTGAAAACAAAAACAGCCAAGCCAAGCTATGTCATTTTGGGGCTAAATCTGGGATAAGAAGATGTCATTATTTCCAAGTAATTCAACTGAACAGACAGCGTTTCCTCTGGAAGTGGTTTATTTTGTGTTTCTTAGCTGTCTGCTGGTGTATTTAGCCATCTGCTGGGGAACACTGTATCAATTACAGCTTGTTATGGACTGAATGTCTGCATAGCCCTGCCTCCTGTCCCTGGCATCACACACTGAAATCCTAATCCTGAACATGAGTGATGGTATGAGGAGGTGGGGCCTTCTGGAGGTGATTAGGTCAGGAGAGTGAAGCCTCTTGAAGGGTCTCTTGCTAGAACTCGATTGTGCTGACCCCCTAATCTTGGACTTCCAGCTGCCAGAACTGAGAAATAAATTTCTCTTGTTGAGAAGCTACCCAGCCTGTGATAGGCTTTTAGAGCACTCCGATCTAGGTTATAGACTTATAAGATTTATGGTGCCAGCAAGTGTACAGTTTGGCGTGGTAACATCGATGCCAGAAAAAGAACATCCACCACTTCTGTTTCCTCAGCAGTAACTAAGCTACCAGCACACGGGTGCTTGTTGGATTAGTGTACACCTGACCCCTCTGCATTTGGACTTGTGGTGATCACTCACTGTAAGAGGTTTAATGGCCAAAGGGGCCTTACAGATCTCCTGGGTCAAGTCCCTCATTTAACAAATGAGGGGACACTGGAATGGAAAGACCAAGAGTTTCTCATGACTTGTTGGAGGTGATGTTTAATTTTGTCAGTAAGCAGGTGTTTAACAGATAACTGATGATCTTTTTATACCCATGCTCAAAGTCAGAGTCAAGTGCCCTGCAGGCCCAGGGCACTCTCATAAAATCATAATCTACAAAGGAATATTTATTGTGCACTCAACATATAGGCTAAAGAAACAGCAATAACTGGTAGGCTATCAGGGAAATGATGATGTGCTAGACCAACATAGCTCTTGTTCTTTTTAGGGTTTACACTCCAGTGGGACGATAGAGACATTAAAGCAATAATTGCAGTCATGAGGACATTAACAAAGAATATGTGTGGTGCTGGAAGAATGTATTAAAAAGGATGTGACTTGGTCAAGATGCCCAGGAAAGGCTTCATTGAGAAAGCGATACTGGGGGCACAAGGGTGGTTCAGTTGGCGAAGAGTCTGACTCTTGATTTTGGCTCAGATCATGATCTTGGAATGGTATGAGGGAGCCGTATGTTGGCTTCTGAGCTCACAGGGGAGTCTTTTTTTAAAAAATATTTTTTAAATTTATTTATTCATGAGAGACAGAGAGAGAGAGAGAGGCAGAGACATAGGCAGAGGGAGAAGCAGGCTCCATGCAGGGAGCCCAATGTGGGACTTGATCCTGGGACTCCAGGATCACGCCCTGGGCTGAAGGCAGGCACTAAACCACTGAGCTACCCAGGCATTCCCACAGGGTAGTCTACTTGAGATTCTCTCTCCCCCTCTCCTTCTGCCCCTCCCCCTACTTACATACACACACACACACACACTCTCTCTCTCTGTCTCTCAAATCAATCAACCAATCAATCTAGAAAGTGATATTGAATACTTTAAGAAGCTAGTACTTGGTAGCCTAAGTAGCTAGGTGAAGGAGAGAATGACAGGCATAGCCCTCAGCATGTGTGAATGAGCAGAAGGGGGAGGAGACAAAGCAACAGGACTGACTCATGCAGAGTGGGAGGGCACCTTGCGTCAGAGTCAGTATGGGGTTCAGCACTACACCCACCAGATTCTGAGTCCCAGGAAGACAAGATCATGTTTTGCTTTTTATCTCCAGCATGGTGCTTTGCACACAATGGATGCTTGATACAAATTTCTTGAAGTGGAATGAGCAAAATTACCTGGAGGATAATTGTTAACAACACCCTTCTTGGCAAAATTTTGCCACCCTTTTCAAAATTTCACACTTTTTTGCAGTTACTTCTTTTCTTATGTACTAGTCTACCCTTTAAAATGCCGTAAAACAAACTACTGTAATTTTTTTTTTCTGAAAAACATACCTTTTGGACCAGGCTGGACAAATCTGTTTGAAGAACATTATTAATATTATCAATTTGCTTATCCAAAGATGGGAGCTGAAAATTCATAAAACAAAGTATAAGGCAAGATGGTTACTAGCAACATTATTTGTCATAAAAAAGGGAATCATCTTATATCCAAGTCCCAAAGTCCCAAATGTTATATGGTATGATTTAAATTTCTTTTGAACAACAGAATGTTATTTGGGGAAAAAGATATTTAGCTTAGAGCATACTCTAAGCTAAAGTAAGTATACACATATTCTATAGGCATTACATTTTAGATGTTTGGAGCATCCCTGTTGCAGTTGGTAAAAATTGGGGAAAGAAACTTAACACAGATCAAATGTGTGTGACCTATAATTTCAGATACTGAATACTGTTGAGTAAAATTGTAAACAACCTTTTAAAAAATATGTTTAGAAATAATACAGCCAAGTGGGTGAGTGGTCTGGAATACATTTTTCATTTACAGCATTGTATATGGATTTACAGTGTTCTCTTGCCAAGACAGGGACAAACGTCATGGACCTTCTGACATGATGTGCCAAGAAGGACACAATATCACTCTTGTGATATTCCTGGCAAATATGGATAACTGAAATCTAATCATGAGGGAACACAGATAAACTTAAATTGAAGGTCCTTCTATAAAATAAATGGTCTGTAGTCTTCAAAAATGTCAATGTCAAAAAGGAGAATAAGAGGCAGTGGACTGTCCCAGATTGAAGGAATCAAACAGACATGACAGCGAAAGACTGTGTGCGACCCTGGAATGGTCCTTAGACCGGAGAAAGAAAAAAAATAAAGTCAGTTTTGAATATAAACCATGGATGGTACTATTGGGTCAGTGTTACATGTCCTAATTTTGAGAACTGTAGAAAGGTTGTGTATGGTTAGGAAATGTACTGAAATATTTAGGGGTAAAAGGACATAGTTTGCAACCTACTGCCAAGTGATTGAGAAAAACACAGAATACATAGTATTTTATACATAGAAATGATAATGTGAGTAGATGGTAGCTACACAGGTTGATAAACAGATACAATATGACAAAGCAAATGCATCAAAAGGCTGGCAATTGGTGACTCTGGGTGAAAGAGTGCAAACATCCTTGTACCATTCTTACAAATTTTCTGTGTGCTTGAAAGGACACCAGAATAAAAAGTTACACCCAAAAGACCTGGTCTCCAGAAATTTTTAAATTTAATTTAATTTTTTGATCTGAAACAATTTAAATGCAAGTGAAGATCCCAGCCTCTGAAAAGCCATGCAGTGGTGACCACAGTGATGGTGGTAGATTCATACACACAGAGGCTGAAGGAGAAGGATCTGCATAATATTGACCCATGAGATAGGAAGTGAGAAGAGTACAGCCATACTAAAATATTGTTTTATAAAAGATGTGGCACATATACACCACTATCTTGATACATTAAATATCATGAATAGACATGATTATTTTATCTATATCTTAGCTTAAGTTCTCTTTGTTGAGTTGTTTCTTTATATATTCAAGTTGCTCTAAATTCTTTTTTCCCCATAATTTTCTCTTTGGAATATGGGGAATTACCTTATTATTTAGGCCTACATAGTTAATACACTACGCATGTCATTTGAAAATATATTTTTAATTTTTAGAGGTCTACAAAAATGCATTCTGCTCCCTTTTTTCTTTTTAAGGCTGAATTCATTCTGGTCAGTTCCACCAAATCAACTGCAGAGAACACTTAAAGAGAGGTTTCCCATTATTCCTTCTCTCCTGCTGCAGCCATGCCAATGTGGCAATTATAGAACGAGGGAGGCCAGCGGAGACCCAGGCCACCATGCATCTGACAGGTGTCCCAATGACACTGCCCTGTAGCAGGGTCACCTCCTCACCTGACCCAGGTTGGTATTGTCATCCAGTTGGCCTAGAGACATCCTGATGTTGTTGCAAGTTGTAGCCACTGGAGGGACAGAGCACATGGGGTCATTGAGTGATTGCTCCAGGTTCCTTTTAACATCACTGAGGCTGGTGTTCAGTTGTGCAGTTGACATCTTCAGCTCCTTTAAGGTGTTGTTCACGTTCAACAGGGCTTCTCTGGTCTCTTTGATTGCTGTAGAGACACACCTTGCTTCAGAATAGAGGCACCCACTTGGCTGGCAATGGTGAAATTCCTTCTAATCTACAAAATACCCTAAAAGAACTTGAGCTGGGCTTAGACATTGGAAGGCAACCAGAGGATCCCTCTAGGAGAATACAGGACATTGTTGGCCTCCTTGCCCTGCTACCTTAGCCAGCTCAGCTTTCCTGCCTGAGGCCTTTCAGACAAGAAGAAGGAGCAAGAACTAACCCAGCAATGCAAGGGGGACATCTAGGTGTAGCATTAACTGGCCAGCACAAGAACGGCAATGGCAGGACAAGGCATCACTACCCTAGAATTGTCCAGCTTTGAAGAGGCCAGCCCAGACAAGCTAGCACCTTCAAACCCAAATAGTTTTAACCCCACGTAAAAACTGATCACACCCAGATATAGCTTAGTTATGGAGCTTCAGAGAGCTGGAATTAAACAGAACATGGTTTTGGATTCAGGCAAGTCTAAGTGTAGATCCCAGCCTTGCTACTCGCTGGTCACTGGAAACAGATTCCTGAAAGATTTTTAGCAATTTTCTCATCTGAAAATGGTGAAACCACCACCACATGCATCATGGAATGTGGGCATTAGGATGATCGGATTGAGATTCCTCAATGGCAGTGAATCCATCTGTTTTATTTGGGGAGCCTCACAGCCCAGGATACATTCTTATGCTAGGAAATCCTTGATAATTGTTTGCTATCCTCCTCACTTTTCTGAGGTGTAGAGCTGTGTATTCATGACCAGGGAGGTAACGAATTACAACTCTTTTCCACAGTGACTTAAAGCCACAGCAGTAGAAGATGTGAAATTTAAATCAGAGGGCACTGGTTTTCTTCTAAGCCAACAAGTCTTCCAGGCTCACAGAACAGACGGCAGAGCATCAAGCCACACTTGGGTGTTGCAAGGAAAAGTGTGAATGCCCTTAAAAGTCAGTTTCCCCAACTTTCCCTGGCAACCTCATAAAAACTGAGTGCTAAAGCAGCACGTATATGCACACGCGTGTGCACACACGCATGCACACATGCACACATATGCAATTTAATGCCTCGTGTTGTGGGATCTCCCCTGAGGTCTTATCCCAATTCTGTGATCACCTTGTTATAGCATCTTTAGCAAACTCTTCCACCTCGGGGGGATCTCCTCTGTAAATTGGGAAGCTGGTTCGGTCATCTCTTGGTTACTATGAGAGCTGATAATTCTAGGCCATGTCCTGGCAGGTCTGCTCTTAAGAGGTGCATTGCCTGTGTCACCCAATATGGCACAGCAGCCTAACTTTGATGATTTACCCTGAGACCTGAGGACGCTTCCAGGATTGGATGGTATGACCACTGGCCCCAAATTCTGTCACCTTATCTAGATATGAAATCTTAGCATCTGCTTCAGTCTTTCCTCTTGAATTGTGGTCCAGTCATGTCTTAACAGTATTGGAGATATAATATTTGAGACTCTGTCAGGGAGTCACTCTGGGTGTCAGTTTTTCATCTCTTGCATCTACCTCCCAGAATTATCAGCAAAGCATGGCTCATTTTAGAGGCTCAGTCAATGTCTACTAGAAACAAAGAACAAGGTTGCAGCTAAAAACACACAACAGAATGCAAGAGAGTGTGCCAAAGTACGCCTCCCATCACACAACACACGCTCCACATTTTAATGTAGTCTACCTCTCACAGTCCTTTCCATTTTAAGATAAGGTATTTTAAGGCAAGAGACAAGCAACAACAGCCTAGAATGATGGGTGATAAAATAAACTGATGGCCCAGAATACACGTGTCCATTTAAGCACAGTCTACAGACATCCCGGGTTATGGGTAACTATTTTGTCATGTGCCAAGAAAGACTTGGAGGTAATACACATATATTTTTTTCCAAAGGCTTCAAAGTATTTGATGTCTATAAAATATCTACTGGGTTACAACTCTGGGAGTCATTCCAGACTTAGCAAGATCACATATATTATGTCTCTGAAGTCAGTGGAAAGATATTTCAGATTCTCAATTTTAGTTGATTAACATTTTACCAGCCATAGCACATTTCCTTTGTGGGTCCTGATCTGCAGCTCAAATAAGATTTACACAAATCATTTTGCATGTTTCTGCTCTCTCCAAAGCCACTAAACATGTAAAGCCGCAAAGGATTTTTAGCAAAAATTTTGTCAAAGCATCAATTCTCAGCCTTTTGGCTAAGACCCTAGTATAGGATCTGTTCTTAACAATTTAATATCAGATATGTCCTCTGTCTGAGGACAACACATTAAATAGTTTTTTGGAGTGGGGAGATGGAATGAGAATTTCCTCCATTGGCTCCACACATTGACCTGGTATCCAGTACCTCCAGGAAGGGTGCACCCTTTCAAGGACAAAAAAAAAATTGTCAAAGCAGTTTATTAATCATATTATAAGAAGTTCTGGCAACACCACGGGCTGAACTTTAACTTATTCAGGCTATTTTTTAAAAAAATAAAACTTTAACATTAATGTAGGAAGCACTGAAGCAACAACTAAATCTGTTTTAGTTGTCTTTAATCCAAAAAAAGGTATAATTCAAACATTAAAAATTGGGCAAATCATGGGTTAAAAGTAAAGGTACACAGCAACCACACTGCATCATTCATGTATTTTTGCACAGAATTTAGCATCACATGATTTTGGAGCTGGAGATCTTGGAAGACAAATTTTCCAAATGCCTGGAATCATCCTGTGGCTGTACGAGCTCCTGAACTCTAGAATTCTAACTCCTCCTCCAAAGTTACTCTGTGCTGTCTTGCCATGGACAGTACAGAAGCACCCTACATATTAATACTCAAATGGTGTTCGTACCCAAATACCATCTAGTGTGGACCAGGCTGCACAGGCTTCATAGTCAGACCTGCATCTAAATCCCAACTCCACCATTTCCTGGCTACCTGGTCTTGGTTACTTGATCTCTGAGCCTTACTGCCTTGAGTTGGTAAAACGGAGATGACTGTACTGATCACACAGAACTCTTGTGAGTACTAACAGCATTTAGGAAAAGCACCTGACATGTGGCAGGCCCTCGACACTCAAAAGTTTTCTAAATATTACTTTATGGCTAATGATTTCTATAAATACTTGCTATGGCCTTTGTTGGTTGACATCTCAGAAACCATGTCACCTGACTCCTGTGCTTCAGCAGACCTGTGTTTGGATGACATGTGTCCCACCTCCCATTTGAGGAGTGGGCCCTGGATATCCTCAGCCAGCCCATCTCCCCTGGGTCACACTGGTCCACAGATGGCTGTGGAATCCCAGGTGACCCAACTGGAGAGAAATCTGGTTGAGGAGGAAGAGCAATGTGGCTGGTGTTGGCCCTCTTGCAATTACAAGGGGAGTTTGTGTTAGAATGATACAGGCATTGTAGGGAACAGCTTGGTGGAAAGAATCTCACCACTAGATCAAGCCTTACCTGAAGCCAGTGTTAGTTACAAGAGCAAATAATCCCCTTAGTTGAAAGCCAGATAGAGACAGATTTTCCATATGTGTTGGGGAAATGACACATGATTACTCAAGAGATGCTCTTAAGAGAAGAGCCATAACTGGAGACATTTGATTGTAAAGGTCACAGAGCCAGCCCAACTCATCATTAATCCCTTGGTGAAGTGCAAATACGTGAAACTATAATGAGGGGACATGGAGGATAATCAGCAAGAGTGATGGCGAAGACGTGAGAAGTGCAGGTTCAGTATCTTATGGGAATGATGACTCTCCCAGTGGGCCCCCCACCTCCTTTCACATTCTGTTCCTGTTGGTTGGTTAAATAATTCCTCCTGCTAGCCACAGGACTTGGCAGGGCAGTGAGGGGCTCCTTGACGGTGTTGTCGAACTCCTGAAGCAGCTAAATTTGGAACTGCCATACTCCACTTTCTTGTCGTGTGTGCTATATTTCCTGCTGTTTAAGACACTTAAAGGGTCTTTGGCATTGATATCACAACAATGGCACCTCCAAAAGATCTCTAAGTATCAGAATTATCTGCAAAATTCCCAAAGCAAATGAAAACAGCTATAATCTGATTTGAATAGATAGATATATCCACGAAGCACATGAAGGGCAACTAAAAAAAACCCAAAATCAAATGACTACAGACATAAAGTAAAAGATCAGGAAGCTTGTAAAGTCAAAGGAGTTGCCTAGCAACTGAAGCAGGATGATGAATGAAAGAATACAATCCATTTCTACTCCATAATCAGCGAAGTAACAGTATCCTACACTTAGAAAATTAAGGTAAGGTCTGCCAGCCTTTATTCGTTCAAGAAATGACAATTTGCTCCCGGCCAGACACTGTACTGGGTGTCTCCAGACACAAGCCAGGGGAATTAAGACATGAACAAAATCAACAGGTCTCGTCCTTAAGGAGCTCATTGCCTAATAAAGAGGGGCAATGCTGTAAATACTACAAATGAGCCATATTTTAGAGTCATAAAGTAAGGAACAGAAATCAGGGGGTTGTCGTGCTCTATTATGGGCAAAGGAGGAGATGAGACATGAGGAGAAGCTTGTAGACAACAGAGCACTTCGCTATGGTCTGGTAGGTAGGTGAAATGCTGTCAGAAAGAGCCTGTGGCATTTCAGGCCAAGGAAGCACACCCAATACAAGGGTCTGAGAGAGAATTATGCCTGCAGAGATCTGCAGGAGAATAAACACTGAGATTCATGGCTTGGAAGGAAAGGTTTAGGGGTTAGAGGGTTGAGATGGAAGTGGACTAGAAGGATAGGCAGGGACCGGGTATGGAAGGAAGGAAGGAAGGAAGGAAGGAAGGGAAGAAGGGAGAAAGGAAGGAATGAGGAAAGAAGGAGCTACATGTAAAAATCTAAGAGGAAGGCAGGAGGCATGGGTATTTGCAGTAACATCCCTTCTGTGGGCCTCAGTTTCCTTGCATTGGAAGGACACGGTTGGTGATGAGGAGAACAGGGGCCAGGGAGGTATCTAAGGCATCCATGGCAGAGGACACATCTTCCAGGTGCAGTAGTTCCACTGCTGGGTCAAGGTGAAGAGCAAGGGATGACTAATCAGTTGGTTAAAATTAATTTTACCAACTCCTGGCCTGTTCTGTGTACCATCTATTTTCGTACATCCATCTGAGTCTTTTAACTCTATGGCAGGGAGGAATGCCAAAAGGAACAGGTTTAACTTTCCAGCTTCTACACGAATCCTTTCTTTGTGGACTGTTTTGTCGGGAATCCTGGCTCACGACAGTAAAATTCACAGTGGCAGGTTGACAAATGCGATACGTAGATGAAATTATTCTATCAGATGCTGAACACAGATATCGCCTCAACATTTGGAAGAGCCTAGGAGTCTTATTTTCATTGCAACTGAATATGTTGTTTCTTAAAATCAGCACATCTGCTCCCTTAAATCATCAACAGTGGGTCTGAAGATACCCCTCTATATTCCTCTTTTCTAAAAGTTGTTCTTTCCAATGCGGGGGGCGAGGTAGGAAAGAGTAACCAATAGACATACCCAGAGACCTAAAATTCTCTAGGTTACTCATCTTCTATAGCAAGAGTCGACAACCTTTTTCTGCAAAGGGCTGGAAATATTGTAGGCTTTGTGGGCCACAGGGTCCCTGCTGCAACTGTTCGTAACTCTGTGGTCAGTCACCGTGTGGAAGGAGCCGCAGATGCCAGCTAGCCGGACAAGCACGGCTGCCTTCTGATCACTGTCTTTACAGAAACAGGTGGCAAGCTCCTATCACATTCTGCTGTGATTACTTCAAAGGACTTTTAGACAATTAGTACAACCTCTTTGGCAGAAGCTTTTTTTTTTTTTAAAGAAAACAACAAACCAAACCAAAACACTGCAAGGCTGTGTGTCTCTAACTGGTCTGTTGGCATGCCCACATCTGGGGAACAGAAGAAAGGGGAGCATGATCCTGGGAAGCCAGAGACTTCCAGGGCAAACACTCTTGTGTCCATTCCTAGCACAGGACTTACATTCAGCCATGGCCTTGATGTCATCAAGCACGGGGATCACTTTGGGTCTCAGCTGGTCATGAATTCCGCCTCCTAGCAATGACTTAATATCTAAATTCAAAGAAGCAGAAGGGGTTGTGAGGGTAGGCTCCACAAATTTCCCCTTTTCACCTGCATTTTCCTCCTGCTGCAGGATTTCCTCCCTTGGAAAGCCATCTGTGGTCTCTCCTGCCCCCTTGTCATCCTTGACCTCAAGTAGGTGTTGATTTCTGGGGACATGTCTTCCTGCTATTCAAAGTCCCCCCACCAGCAGTCCTGGGTACAAAGGCAGTCAGCACGGACTGGGTATTTAACGTTATAGGTGCCTCCCCAACCCACCCCACCTCTGCTTTCCGAAAGTTTTTTGTCATCTCTGACAAATTTTTTTTTTTGTCATCTCTGCCTTTATGGAAGAACGAACATTAGGACCAGTTTTCAGTAACATAAAGGATTCTTGCTTTCATGAGGAAAGGAGAAAAGTGAAAACATCTCTCCTTGCTGGTTTTGCAGAGACAGCGAGACTGGTGCCCCCAAGCACCTTCCCTGGGAATCACACCCAGCATGTCAGGGTCGAGCACCAGAGCTCTGTGCTGTCTGTGAGCATCTCCACCTACTGTGTGCATGTTAGCAAGATGTGTCCGATGGTAACCAGAAAGCCTAAGAAGGGTGATTTGGGGGTTATGGGAAGGCTCCAAAAATCTTCCATATAAATTAACGGTAATTGTTTCTTTTCTTTATGCCATTTTGTGTTACAAAAGTATTCACAGGAACGCCCAGCTTTCGGATGGCAGGAAATCTGTACTAGGAACACGATGTTTATAATGTGGAGTCATACCTGCTTGTGTCCCCAATCTCCTTGCAAGACCAGAGTTTTCCAACTATGGCACTATCAGTGTTTTGAGCTGGAATATTATTTCTTGTAGGGGCTGTCCTGTGTGTTGCAAGGTGTTTATAAGCATCTCTGGCCCCCTGACCAACAGATGCCAGTAGCACTGTCCCCAGCTTCACCCGCGGACAACAATGTCTCCAGATGTCACCCAAGGCTGTCTTGAAGGCAAAACAACCCCTGGCTGAGAAGCCCTGAGCAAGAGGCTGTAGACATGCAGGGACCAGAACTAGCCAGCCCTCTATCTCTGAAGCCCACTGGTTTCTCTGGGGAGCCCATTTCTGTCTGTCACCATGGACCCGACAGAGACTCATGTCCTCTGTCACATGGAGAAGGAAAAACAAGCACTGGTGACCACAGAAAAATCAAAAGTATTTTTACAATAAAGGCTGGCTTTTACTCATTGGGTAGCAAGCAGCCAATCTTCTCTAACCTCTGTGACTTTGGGGAATTGTTCTGTTTTGCCTCAAATCTGAGGCAGAAGTTGGCATACTTCCTCACATGGCACATGTTTTATGGGACATGGCCTCAGTGATTTCTAGCCAAAACCAACCAACCAAAAAACAAATGAATTTGAGGCAACTTTAAGTTTACTCACTATCCAGATCTGAGAATGCCTTTTCTTTAGTGCTTGTGTACTGGCTCAGCACATAGTTGATTTGCTAAAAAACAACAACAACAAAAAAAAACATTGCATGAAACTCTTCTAAAGTCCAAAGCCACAATAAAGAGACATTTAACAAAAGCTATTCTGAGTCAGAACATTTTAAAAAGAAAGCAGCTTCTTAGAGATATCTCTATTTTCTGATACCCAGACTTCTTAATAATACTCCAAAACTTATCATCTTAGGAAATATGATGTATAATTTGTCCTGATTCTGAGCATTGGCTCTGTAAAGAGTTGGGGCAGGGCCAGCTTGGCTGGGGACAAATGGGCCCCTCTCCTGATGGGGCCTCTCGTCTTCTAAGCAGCCAGCCAGGGTATTTTCACACCATGGTCTTGGCAGCAGGAGAACAGGAGTGGACACAGTGAGCTTTCTGGAAGCCTGAGGTCAGGGTTAGCACAAGGGCACATCTACTGCATTTTTTTTTTTTTTTTTTTTTTGGTCAAAGCATGTCACAGGCACAGACCAGATTCAAGGGGTTTGAAACACATCCACCTCTTCACAGGAGAGATAAAAAGAATTTGAGGCCATTAGTAATCTACTGCAGTAGGAACCACCATTTTATTCAGTGGCTACTACTGAGCTGGCCCCCAAAGGGGCTGCTTAATCTCCTGTCTTCTGTGGCCCAGTGGACCCGCTTCCCCATCCCCTCCACAGCACTGAGTGCTACCATTTGTTAAATAACTACTGCCAATCTCCTCAGCGAAAATATACATCAGTATTCAAATTTTCATTTTTCCAACTACTAGAGTAAGATTAAATATCTCATTATGTTTGTGGCCAGTCATATTTCCTCTGTAAACTGACTAGTCACTTTTTGCCCATTTTAAAAATACATTTGTTAGACTTCTTCATATATTTTGAACTAGACAAGTTTCCCCAGAAGTCATAATAATTTACTATCCTTCCAAGATTATGAAAGCAATCCCAAAGTTTACCAGCCATTACTACTATATACTTAATGTTGCCAACTTTTTTGGAAAAGGGTTTTACTTTGGAGTCTTCAGAATGGTGGGTAAAAATCATGAATTTTTATTCACAGATTGGGAAAAGGAAACATTTCCCTCTTATAAAGCTATGAATAAAATTAGCTTCTCTAACCTCAAATATCAAAAAAAAAAGCTTGAATTTTTTGCTCTTTCAGTTCCAACCCCATTTTTAAAAACTGCTACAGTATTTAATATGTTTAGTATTGTTTAGAATATAATAAATTTACAAGAGCACATCTCTGTGTGAAAAGACCCATGGAATCTGATGGGGTCTGATTGTAAATTCAACAGGAAGGCATCCTCCTCCACATACTGGTACCCATCAGCTCAGCATCAAGTATTTGGGCTGCTTTCTGCTCAGACACTTTTAAAAACAATATTCTGTACAAGCAAGACACCAACATACTTCTCTGGGATACAGAAAAAATATGCCCTCCAGCCACCCTGTCCCCCTTCTCTCAAAACAACTTCTCTGTGTGTGTTTGTACATAAACGTGTGTGTGTATGCACATGTGTCTACATGTGTGTGCGTATCCCCTTCCCAAGGAATTCTACACATCTATGCAGATATTAGCAAATGGGTGTTTATAAAGCAGAAAACTCTTCTGTAACTTCATGCAAATGATGGGTAATTAACTATCTTGCCAAAGAGAAAGGACGATGGCCCCCAAAGATTTTTGTTTAAAAAAAAAAATCACGAGAACCATAAAATAGTCAAGCAGTTTTATAAGTACTATAATTTTATGTTATACCTTAAAATAAAGTAAAATAAAATGATAAAATAACAACACCAGTTCTAAAATAACCCTTCTGTATGTTTTTGAAAATCACTCATTGGGCCGTTATTTCTCATCTACAGAATTAAAAGGTAGTATCCATCTACACTGATTTCTTGGGTTCCTAGAAGTCCAAATGAGATTCCAAATACATACAGGGATCAGAAAGGCCCCAAACACAAAGTGCCACGGGAGACACAGTTGTGGTTTTTACCGCTGGAGTTCCGATCAGGAGGGTTCTTAAGTCTTTTAAGTTGCTCTCTGCTAGTTTCCGAGTCTTCTCGATCCGGGTCCTCAGGTGGTGGTTTGCCACAAAACCATAGATGATACCCACACTGCAGGAAATGGAAAAGAGAAGGGAGGGCATTTACTATGTGATCTGTGGTCTTCTGGCCAGGCACAGAGAGAGCAGCTCTGCGGGTGCGAGGTGAGCAGGGCTCCCAAGCGGGGGGCCCCCACCCAACCCTCTCCCACTGCCACCGCTTTCCTGCCGAGATCCCATAATCCAACATGTGGGTCACAAAATGAGACTCAGTCCTCTCACAGGAGACACACAACCACTTAAGATATGTTATTCTGGGGATCCCTAGGTGGCTCAGCGGTTTGGTGCCTGCCTTCGATCCAGGGCATGATCCTGGAGTCCCGGGATGGAGTCCCACATCGGGCTCCCTGCGCGGAGCCTGCTTCTCTCTCTCTCTCTCACACACACACACAAATAAATAAAATCTTTTAAAAAAAAGTATGTTGTTCTGCGGAATATGAATCTTATAAATGGAACAATGATCCCACTAAATTGTGGAGGGAACAGAAGGAGCAAAGCTTATGAGGCTGCGTGTGCAACATAGTGCCCTTCCTGCGCACATGCGAATGCAGGTACACACCCTCCTGCCTGGGGCACACACAAACCCACCCCACCCGCATACCTCTGCTCCCTCCTAAGATGACTATCAGGCAAAATACCAAAATGGTAAGAATGGTTTGGGCTTCCCAACATTTTTTGCTCTAATTGTCTTTATTACTTTATCACCCAGGTGGAAAAGAAACATGAGTTACCACTTTAGTATTAAACTGTCACATGGGAAGCTGCAGTAGCATACATACTGTATCATTCTATTTTATATAATGTACAAAATCAAGAAGCCAATGGTGCTAAAAGTCAGTGTTTGTATTTGGAGAGGGGCGGCTATTGACATCATCGCCATGCTCACGTCATGCAAGTTGATGCCTACGTACTTATGATGTGGACACTCTTCTCTAAGTAAAACAACACTATGAAAGGTATCTTGCATGGAAAGTTACTCTACAGGAATATTAAAAAGTGTTCAAGTTTTCAAGCCATCTAAAATGTCTGCAATTAATCATTTTAAGGGCTCTTAATTCTAACTAGTTACTAACAATCCCAACTTAAATTAATTTGATGGGTTAGTTTGTTTTTGCGTCAAAGCCTTCCAACATTAAAACGTTACATTGAAAAACAAAACAAAACAAAACAAAACAAAACAAACAAACAAACAAAAAACACGTTACATTGAAAATTGCTAATTACCAAGGCCCTTCTGGATTTAGCCACTAGATGGCAGCAAGGAATTACCTAACCTGACACAACAGGCTTTAACCTACAGAAGTTAATGACAAAATTGTTCATTTGTAACCATCCAGTGGAAGGTATGGATAGGTTTCTAGAACAAAGGTTTGCAAATAATAGGCCAAATTTGTAGCCAAGTGTCAGTTTTTGCACCCAAAGTCCCATAATCCCTAGCAATGCCTCAGTCTTGGGAAATGGGGATAGTCATTCACCCTATTTATAGTCATGATTCGTTCCAAGCAGCATTGGTTCATTGCTGGTCTCATTTAAAACATATTTTCTCACAGTAGAATTCCATAGGTATATTAAGTTTTCCAAACTGATCCCAAAAAGTCTGTAACATACAATGTTGGACATTTCTTATGGTTAACAAGTCACTGTGGAATGTGTACTAGGGTAGGAACATGAGACACGGGTTATAGCCCCACTGCTACCCCTAACTCACACGGTGGGAGCTTGAAAACGTCACTCTCATTTTGTGAGCTACAGCAGATATTACAAAACTGAAAATTAAATTGGATAAGTACTTCTTGAACTGCAAAGGAGAGGAGGTCCTGGATGTCCACAAGTTCTCTAAGACCATTTTTAAAAGTTTGGGTTCATGCTGATGGAAATTAAAAAAAAAAAAAAAAGAACATTAACAATAGTCTGTGCCATTTGGAATGATCACCTTACAATCCATCTTCACCACCCTTAAGTCTGCACTGGTATTTTTTGAGACAGGTAGCATACCATAAAAATATAGCTATTAAATGATGCGCTCATGCCAAACAAGGCCAAATGACTCAACACAATGTTGGAGTAGTATGAACAGAAGAAGAGAAAAAGTTGGGTTTTAGCAATGCACCTGCAGCTTTGTCATGCCCAATTTCAAATGTTCCATCTCATGATGCGTCGGGGCCACCACCTGAATACACCTGCCCATCACAGCATTTCACGCTGGGGGCCCCTTGCTGTCTTTCTCTCTGCAGCATGACCACAATGCCATTCATCATTTTGTTATAGAAGTCAAAACGAACTTGGAAAACAAACAACAGGTCCAAGTCCACCTGGCTTTCACTGGGCACCCTGGATGGGAGAAGAACCTCCTTGCCTTGAACTCTCAGAGGGCTCTCCCTGAAATTCTGGTGGGCTACTTCTCACTTCATACTTTAATTTGCCCTTATTTCTACCCATGTTTAATTTCCCTAGAAAGGGATGGAAACTGCTTCCTTGTCAGCTTTGGATAAATGATGGGTCTCTTGTCCATGGTGGGTGCTCAGTGAAAGTGACTTAAGGAGTGGGCTTTGTTTCATTTGATCCATTTAGAAGATTAGCCATATGTTTGGAATGCCTAGGTCATAAACTGCCTTTGTTCCTTTATTGAACATCGCATCTTGGCCTTTTGGCTAAGATCAAGTGTTCCTTTACTGAACAAATGCCTTTACTCAAAAGATCATCAATCAGTAAAATGAGTTGCAATACAACTTTGCAATAAAACGTTGAATTTCAATGTGATGTATTTAAAAATACCTACATTTCTGCCAATCAGTTATGGGTCCAATTAAAATGAAAGCATCGATCTTTTTAAAAAAACAAACTGTCCTAAACAGAATTCTGGAATAAAATTCAGCAGCTTCCAAAGCTGATTTTCAGACCCATAACACATTGTAAATCCTATATTTAAATTAAGGATGGCAAATCCAAATGCCTACATAGCCAGGCAGAAAGCACAAGGGGCAAAAGTGTATGGTACGAAAGTCTGCTAGCTGGGAGGTCACAAGTGGGAGTGGGAGCAGGTGCTCTGTCTGGCAGGTGCCACCATGATGTGAGACCAGTATTGTCAGATCTTCCAGTTACTAACAAAAATCTGGAGGTTTGGATTTTTATGTAAAATCATCCCTTTTTAAATATTACCAACTAATTTAAAAAAAGCCTCTAAATACTATGCAAACCAACTGATAGTCTCCATTTGTGATCTCTACTTTAAAACACCTATTTATTTATGCTTTATTTTATTTAGTTATTAGAAAGAGAGAGTGTGTGGGCACAGGTGGAGGAAGGGACAGAGGGAGAGAGAGAGAATCTCAAGCAGGCTCCACACCCTGAGATCAGGACCTGAGCCAAAATCAAGAGTCGGATGCTTAACTGACGGAGCCACCTGGGAGCCCTTTAAAATTCCCATTTAGGGACATCTAGGTGGCTCAATGATTGAGCATCTATCTGCCTTTGGCTCAGGGCGTGATCCCAGGGTCTTGGGATGGTGTACTGCATCAGGCTCCCTGTAGGGGGCCTGTTTCTTCTTCTGCCTGTGTCTCTGCCTCTCTTTCTGTGTTTCTTATGAATAAATAAAATCTCAAAAAAAAAAAAAAAAAACCTCCCACTTGAACACAGAGAATTAAAAAGTTATGTTTTTGGTGCCCTTGATTTACAAAGTCTTTATTACTCAATACGTTTTTTAAGTAAAAAAAAAATCACATGAATTAATGTTTTTGTTTTTGTTTAAACAACCATCAGTCAGCTATTAGAATAGAACACTGAGGGAAATTCTTCTCACCCAAAAAGGAAATAAAATTTCAGTGACTATTAGCAATCTGGCATTTGATGTGTGTTTTTATGCAGTACAATAAAATCTTTTGAAATGTTTAGCCAAAGACAGGAATTTTAATTTTTATGGCATATTAGTTTTACATCTTCTATATTTTATTATGGACAGACCAATTTTATCTCATGTACACTTAAAAGCAAATACTTAAAGCTTTTGAAAAACTAAGATTCAACCTGAAAATCTGTAGCAATTTTTTCCCTACCAATTTCCACTGACTTAATGAAATTAGCCAATAAAAGCCAAATAACTGCTTTCAGCCTATAACTGATCTCTTATTTTGTAAAGACAATTTTCAAATTTTAATTTTAAATAACTATTGCTCTTATTCACATTAAGAAAGTCTCATGATTTTCAAGCATGCTAGCTCAGTTTCTTTTCTAGAACCTTGTGGACTCTAAGCCAGGAATTGACCATCACAATCCTAATAAAAAAAAAAATGAATTTTGAAAGTAGCCATCTTCCTGGCAGAGACTAGGATTCAATTTTCACCACAACAATTGACAAAAGCTGACTTACTGTAATCAGAAACGTAGAAATATACTGGAAAAATAATAGCATGGCTGTTACTTTTTGGTTGTTGTCCACCACCTTTTTGGAATTCTGAAAAATGCAGTGATGACAAAGCACAAAGGAAAGAAAGGAGAGGAAACTTGGCTTTTTCTGGAGTCAGACACATCTGCTTAAACAGTCTACAGCAAGAGATGGAAATTCAATCTTCTGCTGATGGTCAAACAGCCTTACATAAACATATGTCAACGTCTGTGAATTCTAACATTCCACAGCTGCCTTTGGAAAAGCTCAGAGAAAGAACAGGACCACATATATTCCATATATATGAGGGGGCCTTTCTCCTTAACACCTGTGCCTTTCTCAATTAAAAAAAAAAAGATTTAATTTGTTTTAAATTTTAAAAAATGGAAGAAAAATAAGGGTACTCAAGACTAATATAAAAATCAACTTCAGGATTAACTGTTATGCAGTATATAGCCACAAAATGAAGCTGAGACTGATTTAAAAGGCAAGTAAGCTACTTTGGATTTATCAAAGAGTTTTTTAAAAAATCATATCCAAAGATTATTTATCAATTATATCCAATCTCTGCTGAGGTTAGTGTAAGCCAGAGGCTATACCTCCTTTTCTTTCTCTGTCTTCTAGCTTTATTGACATGCTTTTGCCTCTTATTTTTTCTTTTTCTTTTCTTTTCTTTTTTTTTTTTTTAGAGAGTGAAAGCCTGTGCACTGACAAGCAATGTGGGGAGGGACAGAGGGAGAGAGAGAGAAAGTCTTAAGCAGACTTCACACCCAGTGTAAAGCCTGATGCAAGGTGGGGCTCAATCTCATGACCCCAAGATCAGGAGGTGAGCCAAAATCAAGAGTCTGATTCTCAACTGTTCAACTGACTAAGCCACCCAGGTGCCCCTCCCTCTTATTTTATCTAATATGATTTTATGGACATACTTTCTTCTCCTTTCTATCTAACTGTAACGTAAAAATCTTTGCTTTCCCCAGGCCTTCATCTTTTTGGCCGGTTTTGATTACCTGGAAGTAATACAGAGCTACTATTCAACTCATAATGTTGAAAATACTTGCAAATCAATTGTGGTTTCAAAAGAAAGATATCATAATATCTATTCCAAATGTAAAAATGCAAGCCAAGAAGTTTAAACTTCTAATGTGAGCTTAAGGTAAACTAAACAACCTCTAACACTACTTTTTTAGAGCTATTTATGATTCAGATATAAGTTCAGTAGATTATGGAAAGTTTGTTTAAATTTGTCACTTAGCTTCAAATAGATGATCAACTTTGTTTAAATTATATTGAAATTTAAGATGTGGTTTTTACATTAATAAGTTTTACTTGGGTGGAGAAAAATATCTCAACTGAATGTAGAGGAGGCTATAGAGAATCACACCATGTATGTTTTTAAAGAATTTTCTAAACTAAAATATCCCTGGAAGGAAAAAAAAAAAAACCACACATACAACTTATCTAAATGTATTTGATGGATCTGAGTTCTGAAGAATTAAAAAATAACTGTAGCATTCATTTTACATATAAATGAAAGCCGGGTTTATTTCTGACTTTGTAGCTTTATTGTTCACATATTTTAGTACTTTAAACATTTTTTTAAAGACTTTATTTGAGAGAGTATGAGCCAGAGGGACAGAGGGAGAGAGGGAAGCAGACACCCCACTGAGCACAGAGCCCTGCACAGAGCCCTACCTGGGCTCAATCTCAGAACCATGAGATCGTGACCTGAGCCAAGGTCAAATGCTTAACCCATAGAGCCAACCAGGTGCCCACTGGCACTTTAAACATAATGTAAATAATTTAAACAGTTCAGGGTGAAGTACAACATATCTGGCACATAATTACGTATAATGTAAATAAAAGCCCAATTTAAAAATAGAAACTAAATATAGAATGTGTGCTTCATTAAAAAAAATGGAAAGTCGGGATCCCTGGGTGGCGCAGCGGTTTGGCGCCTGCCTTTGGCCCAGGGCGCGATCCTGGAGACCCGGGATTGAATCCCACATCAGGCTCCCAGTGCATGGAGCCTGCTTCTCCCTCTGCCTGTGTCTCTGCCTCTCTCTCTCTCTCTCTCTGTGACTATCATAAATAAATAAAAATTTAAAAAAAAAAATGGAAAGTCTATTATTACATATGTAAACATTTATTTGGGTAAACAAGAAGTTACATGCAACAAAAAATGTTCCTCAAATTATGGCACATGTATTTATGTCAAGTGAAAACTATTAACTTGTTAAATAAGTAATCATGTTAACAAGAAGCCCTCGGGGCAAGTATTTTCAGATGACATTTTGTCACGTGAGCCTCATCTTTGATGTCCAGAGTATGCCTCTAGAGAGGGAGAAGCACAGCTGTCCAAGTCTCTGGATGAATGAAAGATGGAAGTTTTAGTCTTAAAAGAAAAGCACAAGGATCCCTACTGGGTCTGACAGGTCTTTGGACTGCAACTGACACTTTTCTAGTAGCTGGAGAGGAAGTAACCACTCCCACAGCTGGAGGGTCTGTGCATTCCTGAAAATATTTCAAACACAAAGCAGAGAGACAGGGACATCTGAAATTACCATTGACTTGATCTCAAGCTGCTTTTCAGAATTCACCGTACAGGGACAGATTCAAATAATTTACAAAGAGAGAGTGAGGAGATAGAGACAAGAGAAAAAAAAGAAGAAAAAAAAACCCTCCCTGGTGGTCAAACAAGGGTGTGTGAAATTAGCAACCCATTTACTTGGGTCCTGTTAGCACACAGACTGTTAAAGTCTATTAACTATTTTCAGAAAAAGTATATCTTTATTCCAAAAAAATGCCCCGGAATCAGTGGTGATGCACTCGCGTTTTTGCTCTTTGTGGAGATTTTTTTGGTTAAGTTTAATTTTTGGTGCAATTAGTTCAGTAAGTAACACCTGAGCGTATCTCCTATACGGAGATAATTCAAAAGAGACAAAAAGTCTGTCTGCAATGAGAAGTTGATTTCCTTCCTACCCTCCACAACCAGCAAATTTCCTTCCCAGAGGCAACCACTGTTGCCAGGTGGCAAGCCTACCACATATGCTCTATGCAAATATAACCAAGTATTTGTGTCTCTCTCCTTTTTCATTTTTGTCCCAGGGCCTGCTTCTGTCAATTTGTCTCTCCTGGGGACTGTTTCCTATTTTCATGTCTAGAGCTGCCCGGTCCCGTCCAAAAGGTGTATTGTGTTCCGATGAATGATCACCCCAAAGCATGGGTCCTATCAAGACCCTGCTAATGGTTATACTGCAAGAACTTCTTGGATTTCCAGCTAACACTTCAGCTGGTTGGCCAGGTTCAATTGTTTGTTTAATTTTGTTCAATTTATGTTTAATTCTGAATTCTGCTTAAATTCCCTTCCATTGGTTATTTAGCAAAACCTGAGATATCCTACTTATAGCTACCGAGCAAATGCAGTGCTTGGAGAAAACAGCGAGGGGGAGGCTGACTTCCTGTCCTCACTGTCTCTGTGTGTCCTTGACGGCCTAGCATTATTCACATTGTGGGCACTTTATTTCTGTTGCTAAATGTCAGGACATTTCATTGGCTGCATGAATGAGGAGATGCGAAATGATGACCAAATAACCCAACCAAGGGGATCAGTGGTGGAGGGGCAGACGGAGAGGGAGAGACAGAGGCTCCGAAGCAGACACTGCACTAAGTGCAGAGCCGGATGTGGGGCTCGATCTCACAACCCTGAGATCACCACCTGAGCAGAAACCAAGAGTTGGACACTTAATGGACTGCGCCACCCAGGCGCCCCTAAAATGTTACTGTCCTAAAGGCAGTGTACTTCCGATTGGTCAGTCTGTTGGAAAGCTCATGGCAGCAGAAGGAATTGCAGAAGAAACATTCTAAATCATGAAGCGTGTTCTAGGCTTTGGGAGAGGGTAGCAGCGTCACTGCAAATCCAAGAAGGCTGAGTTTATTATTAGAAAGTTAATTCTATTCTACAGTATTCTCACATTCCCCAATTCAGGGACTATACCTATCTTTCAAGATCCCTTTGAATGTACAAATCAACTAGCAAATGCTCTGCCTTCTGCAGGCCGCCTGTCTCCAAACAGCTATTTAAGGAAGGCGCTGCTGTTCTGGGAGGTAAATACTTTTTGCAGGCCAAGATTTATCAGCTTGTCTTCAAGATGAAAAAAAAAAAAAATACCGAAGAGTTGGCTTGGCATGTAAATTAGGGCAGCCTGATTACAACACTAACTTCTATGCATAGTGACATTGTGTTTGAACCATCCTGGACACGCATTTTTTGTTTTCTGTTTTATGAGTGTGTTGTTGTTGTTATTTTGCTTTCAACTCCTGGGTTTAACAGTTACCACATGGGACATTCCTCACCCACCCCAAACACAAATCAGCTGTCCTCCCAGATTCTACTTGCCTTATGAATATACAAATCACCAGGAGGGAGACTGTAAAGTATTTCCTCAGGAAGGCCCCGTTTTTCTTCTGTCGCTGATGCATTTCTCCACCACATTTGTTACAGCAACGACACAGACCAAAGCAAAATCCCACCAGCGGCATCAGAATAACAAAGAGCAGCCCCAGGACAGCACAAATAATAATCCCGATTTCATAGTAGATAATCTGCAAGTCAAACAAAAGAAACAGCATATACTGTAACACAAAATACCAAGTAGCACATTCCATAGCTTGCATGTTTCATTCGTTTTAACCTATTTGCCATCATGAGTTGAATCTTAATGTGTGTGTGTGTGTGTGTTTCCATCTTGATGCTCTCTCTTTTCTTTTTTTCTTTAGAGGGAAGGATAGGGGCAGTAGGAGAGGGAGAGAGAGAATCTTAAGCTGGTTCCACACCTAGTGCATGGAACCCGATGCAGGGCTCCACCTCATGACCTTGAGAACATGATCTCAGCTGATATCAAGAGTGAGGCTCTTAATGGATCAGGCCACCCTGGAGTCTCTTGATGCTCCTTCTTGAAACAGAGGAAGCAGATGTGAATTACCGGAATATGTAACCAACCAGTTACTATCTTCTTTCAACTCACAGTAAAATGTCCAAATGCATGGTCAAGTTGCAAATGGCTTAATTTAAATCCCAAGGCCAATTGGGTTTGTTTTTAAATGGTGTAACAAATTTTGGCAGAAATATTTGCTCTATGAATAATCTACATATCAGGGCACTTTTCACCAGAAAGACAGGACCAATATAAGCTATTAAGGATTCAAAGCAGTTTGGATTGGATCAATTAATGACAAATTCCTAGTTACAAATGAATCTGGAATATATCTAAATCGAGATAAAAGGCTTAGACTTTCTGAGTCAGACAAGTTAATCAGACGCCACTTGCTTTGTTTCCCATTCATATACTGGGAATAATAATACATACCTTGTAAAGTCATTGAGAATATTGCAGATGATGTGTGATCAGTGATAATGGCCAAGTAAAGTATGTGGGCCAGAGCAGACACCTTAATAAGTGGTACCTGCCATGCTGTGCCTGTGAGGCTGGGCTGGGCAGCCTGTGTCTCAGATAGTCCTATGTGCCTAGGGACTAGCATGACTTCTAGATATAACCATGTGACCTAAATATATTTTCATAATCACTGCTGGCTGCATTCTGGGATAAAAAAAATTGATGCAACCAGATGACAAAATTTGAGTTTATTCCAATTCACATGTACAGTTACTTAAATTCTCATAAAGCAGGACATTTTTAATGAATGACAATTACAGATTGGCTGTTTGCAACTAATGGACCAGCTAGCTAGCAATAGATTCTGAAGCCGCGCTGAGCAGAGTAAACACAACACAACTGCTGTTTGAAGGAGTGAATGCGATAGTACTTAGTACTAAGTACTAAGTACTGGTTCTTAGTACTGAACCAGAAGTCAGAAGCCCTGCCTTAAATTCCAGGGGGCTTCTGGTTTCCTATACCAGAATTAGCATTACTGTCATAAATAGTGAGGGTCAGATAATTAAATGATTTAATGTGAAAACAACCAGCCAAGTGCCCAGCACACAGCAAATATTCAATCAATATTAGTTAACTCTGTGGACAAATGCTTCAGAGTATTGAGGTGCACATGGCACTTGAATATTATCTCCTTTGATGTTAAGGATAAAATGCTAAAAAAGAAAAAAGTGGTTGAATTTTGCTGCATTCATCAAGTTCAGGCTCCTGCTTAAACTAAGTTGCACCCCATGGCCACAGAGTCATTACCTGCTGGTGCGTGTAACCCACCCCTGAGAACCCACATCATTGGCCAGTTGAGAAACCAGCCTCAGACACCCCAAACTCTTCTCTATTTCCCTATTATTTCCCAGCAAATGTTCTAAATTATTTACTTTTCAAGGGGTTTAAAATCCTTTCTGAATCCCAGGAGACACTGAACCCAAACCCAGAAGGGAAGGTGTTTTGCAGTTTTAATTGTACTATGTTTAGCTCCAAGTACAAATTTCACGCTTTATATAAAACCTTTGCAATGCTACTGACTCAATATTATGTCAAAATGTCTCAGGAACAGGACATGTCACATCAAGCGTTCCCTTCTGGGCTGAACTCTGGCAAGGGCCTAAATAGTTTTCTGATACACAAGGATCTCCAGAGAGCTTCGTGGATTGTGTTGAGGAGAAGATCAAGACTGAAATTTGCTGAGATGGGTCGCTATTCTTTGGTGAGGTACTAAAACTGAAAGAGAAGATTTAATGATGATTCCATATACAAAAAAATGAAGCAAACCATTGAAAAAACCATCACAATGGAGAGACAGTGAAGAACAGAAAGTTCTGGCAGAAGCATCTCATTACTCGCTGGCTTTAGACAGAGCAAAACAAGAAACAGCAAACAAAGACTTTACCTTCAGAGTCAAGACTACATTTTCTGGCTGTGGAAGTCAAAGCAGTTGAGGAGTTGAAGAGAGTGAGGCAGAGGCAAGCATGCACCAAGAAAACAGAAAAAGTGACATGAGCAATTAACCACAACTGAGAACGTTAATATTCCATACAGAGAAAATCAAGTGAGAGGTGGATCCACACAAGACAGGAACAGAAAACTTGAGTGCTTATAACAGAAACAGCCTTTAGGCAGAGTCAGGTCTGGAATCTACATCTGAACTTGATATTCGGATTTCTTGAAAGGTTCTTATCAATATGCTAATCAATTGTGGACAGGGGAGGAAATTAGAGGGAAAGTTGCACATGCTTTACACACTAACCATGTGGTCTTCACACAATAGAAGATCAGTAGCTGCCTAGAGCCCCAACCAAATGCAACATTTTCCAAAGTGTCCTTTCTAAACTGAGAATCTGATGGCATCATTCTCTTGCTCAACAGCATTCCATGGATTCCCACCATGTTACATTCAAACCTCTTAATGCAGTCGTCTTGTTACTTAATCCTGGCTTCATGTTCTGTTCTTCTTCATGCCCACCATTCTCTTCCTAGGAAGAAGCTTCATGCTCCCCCTTCCTCTCTCTGGCTCACTGGTGCTGCCTCCTCGCCCAGAACATTATTCCCTTCACTCCTCGGTTCATGGAACTCAAGTCTGTCTGGATGTTGCATCCTCCTGAGAATCTGTCTTGATAACCGAGTCTGGGTTTGCTTTCAGGCCTGCTTCATGCTGCCTTGGAGGCCACACCAGTCCTGCATGGAAGGACTGGCTCCCACGGGAGCACTGCCAGAGCTGTGTTGTTCACTCCGGGAGAGTGAGAACTGTGACGTCAAGCTCACCATTCTCTCCCAAGCGCCCACTCCAGGACCTGGCATGCAACAGGTGCCCAATTGGAATCAGGTAAACTGATGAACTGAGGGAGTTCCCGAAATGGTAGTCCAGAGACAGGGCTGGACTGTCCCCCAGTGAATTAGGAAAATGAAGATGCAATGAGTTTCCCATGAAGTGAAATTTGCTCATTTTATCCTTTTGTGGAGAGAGGGAGGTGATATGTATATGAAAGGGGACAGAGTTAATACTGCTGCTATGATGGGTTTTAAATACCATTGTGTGGCAAAATGAAATTAGACGCCTCTCAGTCATTTCCTGGATTACTTTTTTGAAACTCTGGGAAATCTAAAAGTTCGGAAACAATAGCTTTACATGGCAGATTTTCAAGGACGTGAAAGAATGATGTCTGTGATATTACTAATTTTTAAGTTGAGGCATCCAAAATATTGGGGTGGGCAGGTCAGATGTACAGGTCCACAGGATCACATGGGGCATCTTGAATGAACCTGGACTCCCCTCTTGGGTGTGGGCTCTACGGGCTTGTTGCCTCCCAAACTTACTACCATAAGCACCTCACAGGACATGTTAAAAAGACTGGTTTCCATCTCCTCCCCTAGAGTGGGGATCAGGAGATTTGGGTAAAACCAGGAATCTGTCTTTAAACAAAGCTCGGTGTCAAGACTATGATCAGGTGGGTTCGGGAAACCTGCTGTCAGCTCTAAGGGCTGATCGTGATGGGCTGAGGCCAGGCCAGAGCCACCTGTAAACTACAATAATCAGCTGATTCTTTTGTGTTTCATTTTCATATGGAGGGGTCGGTCTGGTCTGATATATTTGATGGGGTACCAATAACTCCCCTGCCTAGTGAAGCTGGGTGCATCTTTTCCTTTCCCCTGTTCATGCTGGTGTCACATAGGTATCAGGTTATTATCATGCAATGCAGCAGTGTGAATCTGGCTGTGCCACTTTGTGTCTGGGATTCCCCTCCAATTAATTATCCATTATTGTCACCCAGGGACCTTTTGACAAATATCAATAATTGGCCAGCCCTGACCAACTACATCAGAATCTCTGGGGACAGGCCTAGGCCTTGTTGCCAATGCTACTCTGAGTTTTTGTTACTTTACTGACAGAACGGGGTAAGCAGAGACCCTATTTTATGTGGTTTTTGCAAAGAGAACAAGAGAAAACAGTGAGAAGCAACACATTTTTTGTCTTATTCTATTCTAAGTGCTTCACGTAAACTATTTAATGTATGTTGAGTTAATACATGTGGAGTGCTTAGACCAGGGTTTCCCAGAGTAATGCTCAATCAGTCATCATTATCACCAGAAATAATAATCAAAACATGTTAGCATGATTCTCATCCCTCAGCTCCAACATGCCTCAGGCAATGATCAGTCACCGACTGCCTGGCACTCCTTGCTCTCTACATGCTTTGGAGAGTCCTAGAAGGTACTTCCCTTAGTTGGAAAGGACAGTGTGCTCTTACAGGCAGCATGCCACATTCCCCCTGGAGGGCAGGAAACAAGGAACTCATTCACTTACCTTTTGCAGACACACAGAATGGGTTCCAAATACCACAGACCCACCTGGAATGATGACCTGCCATTTCCTAAGTGCCAAATTGATAGCCAGTGACTGTTAGCACTGGTGAGGTCATGAGAGGCAGCAGGGAGGAGGCCCAGGCCCAGCACCTGCCCCCAGGGGAAGCTTCAAGAAAGGGAAAGGTAATAATGGTGGGATAACTTGAATGAGGAAGGGGAGATGACCAAGAGGCTGGAGTGGCGAGGGACCATGACCACAAGGAAATGAACCCAGGAGGTCATCACAAAGAAGCTGGCCATTCCTATGGATAAGGATGCACAATATGAAAAGATGGAGGGGGGGGGGGTTGCGGGGAGAGCTGTCCCTTGGGAAGATTTCTAGAGAGCGGGTGGTACCTAGGGATTGCTGGTGGAAGTGATTGTAAACCATCTACCTAAACTGTTCCAAACTATGCATTCTTTGAAGACAGGAATCATGTCCTTTTTTTTTTTTTTTTTCATGTCCTTTAATTTAATGGAGGAGCCACCACTTGACAAGCCAGGCTAGAGGCTCTCTCTGCAGTAAATCCAGGTGAGCTGGGAGGATGGTATGCTGTCTCCCTCGGTTTATCAGTCAGCTGGAGGATTGGAGAGGGATCACCCAAACTCTGATCCCGAGGAACACACCTCAGATGCTCTGCGTGGCTCAGTTTTGTACTGGAGTGTGGGGCTTGGCACACGCTGAGCAAACTGAATGGACAAATTGTCCATGTAGTAGAGACTAACACCACCGGTGGAGATACACTATTCCTACGAGGACCAAATGGCTTAATACTTGCAAAATCATGAACAAGGACACCCACCCCATAGCACGTGGTACAGACACACTAGGAACCTGGGATTATTACAGCCATTACTTGGATTTCCATAGCTTCATCTGCCTGGTCCTCAGCTCTCCTCGTGGCTCCTTATTTCCAAATCCTATTCCCCTCCTGGACCTCCATGTCTGCCAGGCTTCAACTATGTGACTCCGAGGCACAACCAACCCCCAACATCCACGTCTATATCTTTTCCCACAACCTCCCTTCCCCCAATAGAACGTTGGCAGAGTGAAGGCCATACTTTCCCATGTTTGTCCCTGTTCCAGTGTATTGTTCCCCATCAGCCCCCCGGGGGGGAGGGTAAACAAGGATAAAAGGAACACAAAAGAACCAAAAGGAGAAGTATAAAAAAAAATGTCAAGAAGAAGTGGCCAAGGATCTAAGGATCTTAAAGTATTACTTTGAACTTTCAGCTGAAGTGTAAAAAGGAGGCAGTTCTGCAAAAGGCAGTCCTATTTTCCTTCCAAAGCCAGGCCCAGGCCTTGGAACCAGAGGTCTGCTGGATGCTTCCAAACCTCCTTGTGAAGAGAGTTCGCTAAGAGAGCACCCTGCTAGAAGGCCACCCACTCAGCAGCCCAGCTCCACCACCACCTGGGGGCTCACCAGAAGAGAAAATGATGAGCACAGGACACAGAAAGCTGAAAAGCTGCCCCTCAGGGACACTTGCCTGGTCGGACCTGACCTGTGTGACCGTGTGGATTAGACAGCCAGTGTGGGAGGGTGGGCACTGGGCAGTGAAGAGGGTCCTGTTGATACACCCCCATACTCCTCAGGCCTCAAGCACCTCCCTGTGCCTCCTTGAACTTCTAGCTTACTGGCATTTCTCACTCTATGCCAGTAAGAGTGTGAAGGCCTTTTCTGGAACTGTAGAAGATCAAGAGTGCTTAGGGATTAACACTTGGCCCCATGCCCACATGGCCCTTACCCTGTGCCCCTCCGTCTGGGTGTCTAGAGATCTCAGCTCCCTCACCCTGCCCATGGGCTAACTCAGACACTAGGACTTTGCACCGTTTCCCCAGCAATTCTACAGGATGACACTTCCATCACCCCTCGTGCCAGATGGCCTCATGCCACACCCTCCCTAGTATTATCTCTCCACTTCCCAGCCTGCCTTCCCTGCACCTCACAGACCAATGAGTCCTCAACTCTGGGTCTGCTTGGGAGGACTCTAACCCAACACACCCAATATACAGCAGACTAGAAGCAACCTGAGAGCTCCCCTCCCAAGTGCTTGGCTTCTTTCCAGTGTCTTAGACTAACCAAATCCCTCTTTCCTGGACAGTGGTGGAAAATGCGACCCAGTGCCACATGTAGGAGAGAGTTCAGGTCATTTGTGAGGGCTCAGATCTGTCTCTTTTTTCCACTTTACCCCCATAGCAGTGGTTTTTGCTCATTTGCAAAGGCACCTAAGTTGGAGAGAAAATCAGGCTCTAGGGAGATGGCCAATTTTACAGGTGCTCTAAATCTGATACTGAGCCCACCATAAAGGACTTGCCCAGCTAAAAATCCTGCCATGCATGATGGCAGCCCAATTCCAGCTCATACCTGTTGGGCTGCTGAGAGTCACCTCAGGGTCTCAGGATCCCATCCTCCAAGGCCGGGACCAGGTGAAGCACAACCTCCATCCATTCCTTGGTGGAACTAGTTGGCATTCAGGCCAGGCTGCTAATGGCACACTAATTTTCAATATCAGTATAAAAGCAACAGTCGCTCCACAGGCAGACATGGGCAATCATGTTTGGGAGATATATGAAGCCAGTGGCATTTAATAATGAAAATGTTTTCATAGCTAGGGTACTAGGGAAGGCTATTAGCACTAGGGAGAAACTGGCTCATCATCTTTTATACACATAAATAGCTTTTAGATAAGGCTTTCCTCTTTGACTTCTGTGTTTGTTTGCTCTCGAGTATCATTTTATTGCAAATTGAGAATAAAGGGCATGGTAAGCATAGTATCTGAGGTACCCATTCGCTGGACAGGAGTTCACTGCACCCTCCCCCTACACTGCCCCCCACACCCACTGGGGATACTGTTGTTCACATTTGCTGAGGCTGGCCATTAGAGAATGTCCACCATATGCCTGCTTTTATTGTTTTGAGAGTCACCTTCGTGCCAGGGAAGGAGAGAGCAAAGTGCCTGACCCTGTAGGACCAAGAGCCTGACAAACAGATTCAAGTATTTTATTATATTATTATTACCCTGACATTCAGTGCAACAAACATCTGTCTGTTTATTTCACTGGCAACCCACACTCGTGGTCAACCAAAATCAAAATAATACACTCCTCCATTTAGGTAGTCGATCCTAGAGCAAACGGAATGAATGGGCAGAGCAGTGCTGGGGTAGTAAGTAGAGGTCCTGACGCACAAGGTCCTTAATACTTTCTGAAAATAGGGATCCCTGGGTGGCGCAGAGGTTTGGCGCCTGCCTTTGGCCCAGGGCGTGATCCTGGAGACCCGGGATCGAATCCCACGTCGGGCTCCTGGTGCATGGAGCCTGCTTCTCCCTCTGCCTGTGACTCTGCCTCTCTCTCTCTCTCTGTGACTATCATAAATAAATAAAAAAAAAAAATATTTAAAAAAAATACTTTCTGAAAATACCGTCCACTCATATCAGCGAGCGTTCAGGGTCCCAGCTCACCTCTCCTTCCACTCCACTCTTTCACACCTTGTCCTGGCGGTTTACTTGGGCCTCAAAGCCTGGGATGCCAGCAATGCCACCTCCCCACCTGCTCCAGCCCTGCTTATTATCCTTTTTACAACAAGCCCCCAAATCACCTCCTTATGGAAGAGCTTCAATTAGATTTAATTACTTCCATCTACAACATTCCTCTGCATGTTATTTATAAATCTACCTATTTCCTTTTTCTCCTTCTTCTTCCTTAAACAATTAGGTACTGTCTCTGCCATCTGGCTCTTCGCCTCCTAACAAGGGCTATTTTCCTTATTTCTAGTGGGGGCAACTGCACACTTCAAATGTGAAGCTGTTTTTTTAACAAACTATCTTTTAAAACAAAGTATATATCCCTGTTTCTAGAAACGTTCAAACAATTCTTCTTAGAGAGTTCTCCCTTAGCTAAAAGAAATACCATAATACTTCCCTTGAAGAAGTTTCTGTTTTAAAATAACACACAGCTTGAATTTCTGCTGTTGTTCAAATGGGATTTTTAAGGTGCTTCAATATTCCATAAAAGTTCTTAGTCAAAAAAAAAATTAGAAACCTCACAGATTAACTGATTGTTTAAAGATTTACTTCCAAGTCAGCCAAAATCTTATATATACTTATTTTAATAGCAAAGACATCAATAAAAATTACCTTATCATAATCAGTTGAGAAGTCAAACTTCTTTTGTAGAATTTTTCTTAAAATATCTGGAGGGGAAAAAAGTCACAAAAGAATAGCAAGATTACTTTTCCAGTAAAAACAAAAAATCCGTATTTAGGAAATAAAGTCTATATACACTCACAAATTACTGTACCTCTATGTAATATTCTTATGATTTTATTCCTATTTCCTTTTTTAAAGACATATTTGTTTTAGAGAGAGAAGAGAGTGCTCACACATAAGCAGGGGGAGCAGCAGAGGGAGAGACAGGAAGAGAATCCTCTAGCAGATTCCCCACTGAGTGGGGAGCCTGATGCAGGGTCTCCATCCCAGGACCCTGAGATCATGACCTGAGTCAAAATTAAGAGTCAGATGTTCAACCAACTGAACAACCTAGGCCCCCCAATTTTATTCCTGTTTCTTAATGTAGGTAAATAATTGAGCTAATGAGGCTCAAACCAGAAGCAAAGAATGGAAGATGGGTATTTTTGACTTACTATTTTGCTGGAATTAGAGGGTTGCCATTTTCTTAAAAACTTTTATTTATTTATTTATTTGAGAGAGAGACAGAGATAGTGATAGAGATAGGGAGAGAGAGCATGAGCAGGGAAGAGAGGGTAAGTAGTCTCCCCTGCTGAGGAGGGAGCTCAACGTGGGGCTCAATCCCAAGACTCTGGGATCATGACCTGAGCCCAAGGCAGATGCCTAAAGATGCTTAACACACTGAGTCACCCAGGTGCTGGGAGGGTTGCTATTTTTAAGAGTTTTCAATTTCTCACAAGATACCTTAATACTTAACCAGCATACACATCATTAATAATTACGGATAAAATATTACACTGAAATTGCTCACTCTTAATTTTTGGAACCACAAATGCAATTTATTCTTTAATCATTCCACATTTACATAATAGTTTACAAATAAAAGGAATCTTACAATTAACTTAATCCAGCAGTTCTTAACATGAAACATCCTTTTCTTTCCATATGCAAGCAGTGCATGAAAATGTGAAATAATATGCAAAATGGAATTTTTTTCCCCTGCATGTTCGTTTCAAATTCCTTTCAAATTCCTACACAGGTTACCATTCACCTCTTATTCTAATTCACCAATCTAGTAATGATATGATGTAACTGATGCCCAGACAGAGAGAATAACTTGTCTAAAATCTCTGCTGTGTGAGGGGGCTAGGCCAAGGCCCAGGATCCTTCCCACGCTCCACACTGTAACTGACCCCAGCAATGAGCTTCTGGAATGCTATAGCTGCATTCCATACACATCCAAGGGGGTGGGGGTGGGGGGCAAAGGAAACCCTACTGTGAATCCTTTCATAAAGTAAGAAGTTCAGATTTAAATGCCAGAAATCAAAGCAAGCCACCTCCTCACAAGGCTTTCTGATAAACAACTTCTCACCTGCACAGAGCACACTAGATGGAGCAGATCTTTAAAGGGTGTGCTGCAGGAGCAGGGATCAAACTGGTAGGTTTGGGATACCTACCTTAACCCCAGGGTACTAGGAACTCTGGTTATTCCTCCAAGGGACATCAGGGAGACCCAAGGACAGGAGGAGCCTGCAGCTGCCCAGCCCCACAGATCTCCCACCTTGAACTAGTCGTTTTGGTTTGTTTGTTATTTTTATTTTTTTTAGATTTTATTTATTTATTCATGAGAGACACAGAGAGAGAGAGAGAGGCAGAGACACAGGCAGAGGGAGGAGCAGGCTCCATGCAGGGAGCCCGACGCAGGACTCACTCCAGAGTCCCCAGGATTAGGCCCTTGGCGGAAGGCGGCGCTAAACCGCTGAGCCACCAGGGTTGCCCTGTTTTTTAAGATTTATTTACTTATTTTAGATACAAAAAGAGAGAGAGAGAGAGTACATGCATGGGGGGGGGGGCGCAGAGGGAGAGAGAATCCTGAAGCAGACTGCCTGAAAGGTGCAAAACCCGACTCAGGGGGACTGGATCCTAGGACCCTGAGATCATGACTTAAACTGAAATCAAGAGTTGGCGATTAAACCGACTGAACCACCCAGGTGCCCCTCTTCGGTTTGTATTATAGATTAGGCTTCTGTTCTAGATTTCATTGGATATAAGGGTCTACCGATAATTGTTTTATTTACTTATTTTTAAAAGATTTTATTTATTTATTCATGAGACACACAGAGAGAGGCAGAGACACAGGCAGAGGGAGAAGCAGGCTCCCTGTGGCTAGCCTGATGGGGCACTTGATCCCAGGACCCCTGGATCACACCCTGAGCTGAAGGCAGAGGCTCATCCACTGAGCCACCCAAGCAGCCCTGATAATTTTTTTAAATGATTCAATTAATTTGACAGAGAGAGAGAAAGAGACAGAAAACCCAGTGACACTTCAGAATAAACCTGACGAAGCATTACAAAATCATGATTTTACTAAATCTCAACCAGCGAGTGACCATCTTTTTATTATCCTGTGTGAGAAAGCAGAAGTCCACCCAAGGCGCTTCTGCTGCGCACCCTGGTGACCAGCTGTCCCCAGAAGGAGCACCGGGCAGTCATTTTGAGGTGGGAGCTAAATTCACCAGGTGTCTCACAGAGCATCGTTTGCACTGGAAAGAAAGACAAACCATGGTTATTTGGACTTAAGTATCTCGTAGACATTTTCTCTAAAATGGAGGAAGCCAAGCCCGCAACTTCAAGAAAGCGACTGATGGGACTTGTTGCCAGTGATAAAATTAGAGCTCTGAAGCAAAAATTAGAATTCTGCAAAATTTGTATCCGTGGGGTTGACAGACGTGGGGTTTAACCACATCGTTCTCACGACACTTTAACAGGTTCTATCAATAACACATGTAGCAGGTGCTTCCCTAACGGAGCTATGTGTAGGCAAGCAAATATGACACATATGGATCATGTGTTGGCCACAGCCACCGTGAGACAGTGACAGTCTTCCAATGTCAGACAGAAACTCCCCTCGGTTCGCTGGAGGACTCTCCAGGTTCCCGGGATCCTGGTGGTCCCTGGTGTCGAGGAATGGTCCCAGCTACTCCAAACAACACTCCTTACTGACAGCTGACCCCTGTCCTTTGTCTGCCTGCTGGCCCTGTCCCTCTGCCAATGCAGATCCTTGCTGTGAGGAAAAAACCCACCAGAGGTTTTGGAGCAGGGATGGTCTCCCTCCCTCTCGTTTCGAGCAGCACTGCCTAGTAGAAGTATATTGCAAGCCATGCGAGTAATTTCAAATTTCCTAGTAGCCACATTTAAGAAGTGAAAAGAAACAGGTGATTATTTTAAATTAATTTTAACAATATGCTGTACTTAGTCCAGATACATGCAATATGTTGTCCCTTTTCTATGCAATCAATATAAAAATATTAATGAGCTAGTCTTCTTTTCACACAAAGTGTTGAGAGTCTGGTGTAGATGTGCTTCAGTACATTTAGTTCAGATTAGCTACCATGCAAGTGCTCAGTGGCCACCCATGGCCGTGGCCTCTGTACTGGACAGAACAGGGTTAGAAGCTGCAGGTCATCTACCTTGGAGCGATTCCATTTTACCCAAAGCACCAGGGCTTGTCTTTTTATCTCCCCCTTCCTCCCAGTGTACCCCAGTGTCATGAGAACACAAAATGAGCATCCACAGTATCCATTTTCCCTTCGCCTTCCCTAAGTGGCTCTTAATCCAGGTAATGATCATGGGAAATGCCTGTTGTACGCAGCCCAGTATCTGTATTTGTAAAGCCCTGGTATTAACGCTGCTGCTCACATCTCATGTGGGAACTCATGAAGCCCCACACTAGGAAACTCTATGTCAGTTCTAACACGTTCATTGCTGGTGAGAACTCGGAACCAATTACAGTCCATCTCAGAAAGCATGTGGAAGATGCAGGGTCCCACTTCTCCCCAAGCTCCCACCACCCCTGCTTGGTGGCTCTGCTGCACTACAATCCTTTGTGTCTGTCTCTGTCTTCCTGGCCAGCTCATTAAAGGCTTCCAGAGGAGACTATCTTGACCTCTGGATCATCTGCATCCCTAGAAAGTTCCGGGGTCTCAGAACTGTTTGTGGTATTGAAGCTGAAGAAACATGACACTATCAAAAAAAATTGTTGCTTCCTTTCTGCAGATCAGATGGGATTCCAGAAGTCTGTGATTAGTTCCTGGTATTGCCTAGTGAGCAAGGTAGCCATTAGCATTTGCATGACCACAGTGTTATCCTGCCATCCATGAGTTCTTGGTGTGGACAGTGCCCCCCTGTCCCGTCCTTCCTGAAATGAAGTTGGGAGGTCTACTCTGACAGAACCTGGCAGGCACTTAGCATGGGCCAGACAACTCCCAGAGACCAGGGAAAGAGTCACCCTGCCCTGAACTTGGGGAACTTTCTGGCCAGCTATCCCATGTGGCTATTCATTTTCCCCTACACCAATGCCATGCTCTTTCCACAACTTAACAGTCACCACTTCAGATATAGCAGTGGGAGGGAAATATGGAAGCCAGTGGATAAGGAAGTTCATTACATGGTAGAAGACTGTTTCTCAGTATCTGGTCTCATGAAGGGGCTCTGTGGGTCTTTCCACAATGATGGGGACTCTCAGTTTCTCTGCATTCAACTCTTAGATGGTACAATGCCATCTTGCTCGGGACTTAATTTTAAATTTCATATATTAATGGAAATTAAGGAATGTAGAAGCCTTGGTCTGAGCTTTTATGTTATGCCACCAACTTAGAAAGTACGTTGGTTTTATTTGGTTGGTTGGTTGGTTGGTTGGTTGGTTGGTTGTGAGTTTTTTGCTGTGTGCAAATAATTTCTCTATGGATTTTTTGATGTCTGAAGCCACTCAACAAGAAAATATTTTAAAAACAGGATCTATACATTAAAAAATCCATCTTCCCTATGTTAGTCAAAACTCATCTTTGACTAAGATATTTCGGATCCTAACTGGCTTCTCTTAATACATACGTAGGTTCTGGACCGAGCTGGGCAAAATGAGATTCCACTCTTGGAAAATGGGTAAACAACTTAAAAACAACAACAAAAACCCCTGCTGTTGGCAGTTGATTCATCAGATTTGTGACGGACTTAAGTGGTCTTGCAAAGATTTTGCTTTTATCTGTTTGACAAGATTTACCTGGTTAGATCTCTAGTTAAAAGATGTGCTACCTAACATCTTTAAAGCGTGTTCCTGTCATTTATTGGGAACAGAACCGCCCCAAAGTGCTAAATTACATTTGAAAGATTTTTTAAGAAAGAAATTTTTATGTCATAAAAGAGATTTTTATATAAACATTTAGTATATTGCAAGTTATTCCTTTTTTAAAAGATTTTAAAAATTTATTTGAAAGAAAGAGTGTATGTGCATGGGGATGGGGAGGGAGGAGCAGAGGGGCAGGAATAGGGATAAGGAGACTTCCTGCTGAGCACAGAGCCAGAGGCAGGGCTCACTCGGCAGCCTAGGATGATGAACTGAGCCAGAACCAAGAGTCCAAGAGTTGGGTGCTCAACCGACTGAGCCACCTGGGTGCCCCAATTCTTAATCTATGTAAAATGATATTATTTATAATGCGGTTCTTGAGAAAATATTTTTATGGAATGTTATTTGGTTTGTAGATGGTAATTTTTCTGCCAAAAGTATTCTAATTTTAGCCTGTCCTATTTTAAATGCTTTTTTAAAAGTTTAGTAAAGTTTTATATTCATGTTATTTTAATTAGTCTTTTTGCTTTTCTCTACCTGATGTTTTCTAGTCTCTTTAACTAGATGCAACAAGACAGAACTGTTAAAATGAAGCCAAAAATGAAGTGATAACCTTAGAAGCATTATGGTGTTAAGCATCAAAATTAGAGATTAAGATGTACAGAACAGGTTTTTCTTTATGAACAAAGTTTAGAGAGTGAATCCTTTGGTTTTTTTTTTTTTTTTTGAATTTTTTTTTCCAAAATGTCAAGTTAAATGCATTGGCACTCAGAATGCTTATTAATAAAAATTAAACACACACGCACACAAAGTAAGCTCTCTCAGGCGATTAAAGTGTTTGCTTGGAAATGTGATTAACTAAGAGCGTAAACAGTGTTAAGTGTTCCCTGAAGAGACACCACAGTGTCCCTCTTTGACCTCCGGTGGCACTGTCTTAAACCCATGTGTTGGCGGGGGGGGGGGACGGGACTCGAAGGAGGATGTCTCTTTATTAAGAATGACTTAATCTGTTATTTTGTGCATTAAATCAACACTATCAAAGTGAAAGATTATCCAGGTTACTACTAAAAGTATTAGCTTTTAAAAGTATTACTAAAAATAATAAAAGTGATATTCAAGTTCAACTTAGAAACTTACAACAGCTAGGTTTGTGAATGCATAGCTTTCAAAAATTAAATATTAATGAAAACTTTAATTCTTTCTTTCTAGACACAAAAGACTTTCCACAGGCTCTTAAACTTCCATTTGACAACGTGTGCCCTCTCCCACTCCAGACCAAATTCCTGAGGGGACAAGGTGCAGGTAGGCAAACCAAGTGGAATGCCTGACAAGTGCAGATAAAGCCCAAACCTGGACAGTTCAAAGTGTTACCTTCCTGGTTGTGCTGGCATTGTGCAAGGGATGGAAGAGCAAGAGGCTCTCTGCCCTAAGAGAAATATTCAGTTCAGTGCTGGGTATGTGATATACTAACACGGAAACATGAGCGTCTTCCACTTCCACTCTGGTACTGCACACTTCCTGCTCTGCCGTTTCCAGTCCTTCAGCTTGTGGGGACACAGAATGTGAATGTTTGGCAGATTGTCACCTCATTTTCTTTGGTCCACTGCTTGGCTACATTCCCCGGAGCCCATGCACTTGGATGGGACATAGGACTTGAATTCTGGCCAATGGAATGTGGGCAGGTGTGTATGCACAACACTTCCAGGCCTGCCTCTGAAACCTCCCACAAGGGCCTGTGTGCTCGCCCTCTTTCTCCAACTTCCAGCCAAATATGGAAGACCCAGTGAAGAATCCTGAAGCCCACAGGGATAGAAGGACCATTAAATGGAGAGAGCCAGAGTCCCTGCACATCTCCATTCCATCGCTTCTACATTAGACTGAGCCAAACCAGAGAACATTTTTCACTGAAACTTGGACTTATTTGTTAGAGCAAATGATGCCAGTCACCCTAACTTTAAAAAAGCCTTAGCCAATCAAGACTCCCTACATTTTTGTGCAGCAGCATCCTCTACCTATAGACGGTCCTGCCAGCTTTGACCAAACAAAGGTTAACTTGTTTTCCTCAGGAGCAGGCACACATACACCTAACACAACAGAAAGATGTTTGCTGAAGCCATTAGGTTGGCACTAATGTAAATAGAGATTTTAAAAGACATCTTCATTAAAAGGTTGAGATTTCTGTATCCATAAAAGAGAATGCATAAAAAGGTATTTTTTTAAAGATTTTATTTTTTCATGAGAGACACAGAAAGAGAGAGGCAGAGACACAGGCAGAGGGAGAAGCAGGCTCCATGCAGGGAGCCCGAAGTGGGACTCGACCCTGGGACTCCAGGATCACACCCTGAGCCAAAGACAGATGCTAAACCGCTGAGCTACCCAGGGATCCCTAAAAAGGTATTCAAACTCAGAAATACCACTACAAAATTCAGTACAATGTAATTCAGGTACAACATCTTCCTGCCTGCTTCTCATTTGTTGATCTATGAAGCTCTGGAAAATGTCCATAGTCCTGGCTTAAATTTCCATAAGCCTTTCAACAGTTTCACTACCAACTGAATTTTCCTAACCTACAAAACACATGTTTAAAACATGCTGATTCAGGCATCTCTACTGCCAAAATATCTAAGGAAAATGCTCTCAGGTTACAGTGTTATCCTGGGAAGTTTGTATCAAAAAGGAGTTAACACTACATTGGCTTAAGATCTTGGGGTCATCTCCAAGAGTTACAGGCACTAAATGGCTGTTCAGATGGGTTGAGAGCACGAGCTCCCTAGGGTAGGTTGCTCTTTCTGGAGCAGAATGCAGATTTTCATCAAGATGCAAAGTTAGTTGGTAAAAATGTAAACCTCTATGTGGTTTTTATGTGGCCTTTGCACTTTCTCCAGAGCTCCCACATGAAGGGGTCTTAGACTACAGACAGGAAATTCATTGTGGTTGATCTTTCTTCTCTCCCTGGGCTAAGCTTCCTGGGTTTTGTTTTTGTGCTTTAGAACTTCCTGATTCACATTTCTGATAAATGAAAATCTATTTCTTCTCTTGACACGGAAATATTTCAATGGGAACAAAATGGAAATTTTCTGGTTATTTGATAATTTGACTCAATTCACCCTTTATCAAGAAAAGTGTTTAAGGCGCCAATTTATTGCATGAAAAATGTTTAAATCTACGTTAAATCAGCATAGTAGACGTAATCAGTTCTGATAGCTGATAGATTAGTCAAAAGAGAAAAAGAAGAAAAATCATGCCTTAGATATTTTAACTTAAGGCATACAGGTACATGTTTGTTGCCTATCATTTGATGCAAAGCCAAGGTTCATTTTTGATCATGAGTCATCTTGGCTAGAATGGAGGTGAGTTAGGACTGACTATGGTAAAAGAAAGCTCCTCCCTTATTTCAAGGTAGACTCTTGCTATCCACCCCATCTCAGCACTGCACATTTAGGGTACATGAGAAGGGGTCATTGCCTCACAAAGTGACACCACCTATAGCATAGGTCCTCTTGAGAAAGCACTTGGTGATCTCTGACTCAAGATATGGGGGGACCTGGTTAATTTGAATCTTCAGTGATTGAAATGGGGGAAAGGAGGAGTAGGCTTTTTTCCAACTACACACTCCCCCCCCCACCCCACAATCCCCAAATACTGCAAACAATTGCCTGTATCAGCGCTCTCCAAAGAAACAGCACCGATGAGAGAAGAGACAGAGATGGAGAGAAAGGGGAGTTGATTTTAAGGAATTGTTGGGGCTAGACAGTTTGAAATCTTTAGAGTCGGCTGGAAACTCAAGCAAGAGTTAATGCTACATGTTGAAGCAGAATTCCTTCCTCTTGGGGAAATCTGTTTTTGCTCGTAAGACCTTTCAGCTGATTGGGGGAGGCCCACCCACATTATTGAGGGTAATCTCCTTCACTTAAACCCAACTTATTGTAGGTGTTAACCACACCTATAAAATACTTTTATGGCAACACATAGATTGGTGTTTCATTAAATCACTGGGGACTACAGCCCAGCCAAGTTGACCAGAAGACTAACCATAGCTCTGCCCAAGCCAGCCATGTTAGCCATAGAATGGTCACACCCTGCAGGTTTACTGGAACAGAATGTATCCTAGCAGCCCTGTTACAAAGCAGGTAGACTCACCATCACTAATGGCCATTACTGACAACCTACGCCCCCAGACAACCAGAAGACTGCAATTAGGGCCCAGTTAGTGCAAGGGCAGGGATCTCATGCAGTCTCTGAGGACAACTGATCTTGAATGATGATCCTTAACCAGCCCCCAAGTTGATTTACATTTGGTGTGTGCCAAACTACAAGACAGGTGAATAAATGCCACTTGAAAAAGATTTCCATCAAAAATCAAAAATATATCAGAACTGGGGCTCCTGGGTGGCTCAGTCTGTTGAGCTCCTGACTCTTGATTTTGGCTCAGGTCATGATCAGGGTCATGGGATTGAGTCCCACAGAGGGCTCTGTGCTGCTGGGTGTGGAGCCTGCTTAAGATTCTTTCTTGCTCCCTCTGCCCTTTCCACTGCTTGTGCATGCTCTCTCTCTCTAAAAAGAAAAAAGAAAAAGAAAGAAAAAGGAAAGAAGAAAAGAGCAGACCCAAATTTGTTTGTCACTTGCAAGGTTAAATGTTGCTTCTTTGAAGAGCATACTTAGCAAGCCTATCTTCCCGAAGTCCTGATGGCTAAACGTGTTTGTTATCCTTTGACACTGGGATGAACACAGTCTGCCCAGTTCTTAGGTCATGTTTTCCTGTGGCTGATGTGGGTAAGGCTGAGCCCAAAGAAGTGATTTTGGGGACCCAAACAATGCAAGTTCTTCTGGTCTTATTGTTCATCAGATTCCCTCGGTTGAGCACATTTCTTTCTGGAATGTCTGCCAGGAGCCTGTCTGAATTCAGTGCTCTAGGGATATGCATTTTAACAACCACTTCATGCAGTAACCATCCCGTACTTTCCAATCGCATGGAGCACTTCATTATACCGTTCAAATCCTCTAGCAACATAACTAAACTCTAGTTTGGTTTTTAATACAGGGATTGATGCCTCACAAATTAGAAGCCAAGCTGGGTTTATTAGAACCTATCAAATGTATTCCCCCTGCCTCTGAGTGTACAATCAAGTATTCCGGAGGGCTAGCCTCCTTTCCTTTATTTAAAATACAATGTGAACACCCTTGCTGTGCTTTTCCCTTCATTACAGCTGTCAACACATGACTCTGAGTAGTTCTCCTTTAATTGACTGGAGCAGCCTCTCCCTGAAGGACACACATGGGCTTGTACTCGAATTAATGATGGCACCAACGGGAAGCTATTCTTGCAAAAACATCTGGGACCAGTCTGGCCCTTGCAACTTCCTCCCTGCCATGTGTTCACACTGATCGTGCAGTGGGGTTTTATCTTACCCATAGCATGTGGCCAAGCCTGTTACTGGGCAGCCTTGCCCTTAAATCACCTCAAATTCCTTTAGAGGAAGCAGGAGCTCAGGTTGCACAGGCCAAGGGAAATTTCTGGTGTCTCCTGGAGTCTGGGGTGCTTGACAAAGCTGCATGTGGGTAAAGGCCCAGGGCCCCCTGGCCTCCTTCGTGCTGGGCGGGGCCTGGGAAGGGGCCCCCGGAGCTGGGCTGGACTGGCAGCTGGACTGCCACCACCGGTGAATCCAGGGAGGGGAGCAGGAAACAGAGTCAAAATATCTGTCAGTTCCCAAGGTATTCAGTTCATTTCCTTCCCCGAGACATTCCTGGAAAGTGTAATTCCATTTGCAGTCTTTGTCTCTGCTGTTTGTTGGGGCAAAGTTTGCCTCAAGAATCTTTGAAAGGAATGCGATGTGCATCACATGTTTTGCTGTGCACTGGGTGGGGGGGGGTCCTCATAATCTCACATGCACTCCTGGGAGAATGTGAATCAGCAAAGCCCCATTTTCTTCCATCAGGTGACAATAGGCTCAGCTGTTGACGATGGCCTCTCCCCAACCAGGGATAGAGGGGCAGAGCAAAGGGGAAATTTTTTTTGTAGGTTTTTTGAACTCACTTGAATTTTTACTTTTACTTTTTTATTTTATTTATTTATTTTTTAAAGATTTTATTTATTAATTCACGAGAGATACACAGAGAGAGGCAGAGACATAAGCAAAGACAGAAGCAGTCCCGCAGTCCTGATGCGGGACTCAATCCCCAGAACCCGGGATCATACCCTGAGCTGAAGGCAGATGCTCAACCACTGAGCCACCCAGCTGCCCTTCACTTGAATTTTTAAAAGACTATTGAAAAATGTTTAAAGTATTTTTGTTGACATTCTTCTAGCCCTTTCTTTCCCAAAAAAAATAACATTTAAAAAAACCCACAGTTCTTAACACTATGGAGTTAAAAATTCTAGTTCCTGTAAATGTATATCAGATTTTACCGTATGTTGTGTAGGATATATGATCTGGGGCCATTTTTACAGCATCATAGCATGTACTGTTTGTCACTAGAGATCTCGAAAAGAGATAAGGCTGAAATCTGCAAAAATTTACATGCTGCCCAATAAATAATCATTGGAAAAGAAATCATTAAATATTCAAGATCCCAAGAAGTGTTTGGTTCAAGTCAAACACACTCTTTCAGGGTTTTGTTCATGATGGACCAGAACCGATGTTTCAATGTTTCATGGCTGTGTGTTCATCCCTCTTGCTTTGCCAGCTAAGCTATGTGCTCTCTAAGGCTCTCTTCTGTTTGTCTCCAAACCACTTTCTGCTAGTTGTTCTTGATGCAATGACATCATTTAATTGAATATCATGTAAACAGATAAAACATGATTAAAAAGCAAAAGTTCCTGTTTACATAAATTCTAAGTTGAATGTTTTTAAAAACTCAGTAAAGAAGAGTTGTCTAATAAAAGAAAAGAGCTGTTGAATTCAATGTAGGGGAGCAACTCTAGAAGCTCAGAGAGAAAACCAGCAAAAGTCTAGGGAAAAAAATCAGAACTGAGTTTACACCGTAAATTCTTGTTACTGGAATAAGACCCAGGCTGAAAATCATAAAGGTTGTGTTGCTGGGGAAATTCCTATCAGGAGACTCACACTCCTCTGACATTCAGGATGTACGAATCTGCAAAGCAGCGTCCCTCCCACCAACAAGAAGAGCAAGTTAGATCATAGACAGTATTATGGCTTTTCTTGGGCCCACCAGAGAGCTGAGCCTGCAAAGCTATCAATTCCACAGAGCATCAAGCCCCGCCAAAGAGCCCCCCTTTGTCTCTCTTTGACACACAGTGTTTCCCCTTTGATGGTCCGGTAAAAATAAATCACTGAAAATGCTGATAAGCTCTTAACACTGAGTATGGGCAAGTATGTCCACTGTGAGTGTAGAAGGCTCAGAAACGAGTTTGCATTTGCTTGCAAGCCTCGAATGGGTACTCATGAGAGCCATGAATGCCCATGGAGCCAAGTACTTGGGGCCGTGTGGCAGATCAGGAGGGGTAGTAATTTGTCACCAGAGCTGGCTTCAAGGTCTGCCTCCAACATTAGAAACTCTGTGACTGGTTTTAATATAAGCCAAATTTCAAAACTCTCTGGCCTCAATTTCTTCATCTATAAAATGGGAAGACAGAAATCACTATCTGTGAGCTTATTAAAAAGATCACAAATGACTCAAGGTGGCTGTCTCCCCCTCCCAGCAATCTAGTAGGAGGAGCAGGATCGTTCCCATTCCCAAATGAGGAAGCCAGAGTTTCAGAACATTGAGTAGGCTGCACTACATCACTCAGTTAATGAGTGATGCGGCAGGAATTCAAACTCAGGATCACTCTCCACTACACAGCCCTGTTGCACGTAAGAAGACCTGGGCCACTGACTTCGAGTCTCTGTTTCCATCTCCTCACCTGTGAAATGGGGTAATCATACCCACCTTGCACAACTATTCTAAGCAATGTAAATACTACGTGTAAAGCACTTGGAAACAGTACCTGACACAAAAGAAATGCCCCCACGTCATGGTGGTGATGGAGGTGATGGTGGCCATGGTGGGGGAGGAGGTGGGGGCCGCAGTGGTAGCTTAGGAATAGATAGACCTCCGGGCTTTCCAGTCCAAGAAAAATATTGGCCAAACATCTGTTAGCAGCAGGGAAGGGGATAAGGCTTGGACATGAGAGACTTTGGTCTTAGCCCTGTTCTCCATTTACTGGTTCCATTATATTTGGCAAGTCCCTTATCCCCTTGGGGTCTAAATTTCCTCACATGTAGTGACACAGTTGCACTACACACACGAAGATACTTAAACCAGCATGAATATGCCCCAGACCCTGTACTGAGTGCTAAGGATACAGAACTGAAAAGATGCAACCATTAACGGGCTCATAGTCTGCTGGGAAGACAGGTAAGTAAATAAAATCAAATGGATGTGCTCTGATGTGGCCATATAAGGTTCAAAGTCAGCAGGTTGCGGGGGGAGGGGGGCTGTGGGGACTAAGCAGAGACTTATCAGAGCAGGTGATATTTGACCGGTGTCTTCAAAGAGAAGTAGAAATGCATTAAGTGGAAGGAAGGAATTTCAGGGGATACAGCTGGGACCCAACTCCTGACCCTGGCTTAGTGATCCTGGCACCGGTATTAGCAGGAACCTGGTGGCCCCCCAAAACAACTCTCCAAGCCCCAATACAAGCACAATTTGCTTATCTGTTTTGAATCTCTGTTACAGAAACCTCCCAGGTATCAGAAAACAAAGCCCCAAATGAAGAAGAAGGGAGCAAAGTGCCCCAAAGCCACCTTCTCTCTATTTAAAAGCAAAGCAACAAACTTCTGTTGGATCTATACCTATGCCTATATATTAGCCATGGGGCCAGGAACCCTGCAGCCAGTGTGGAGATGAAAAGGAATGCTTTATGACAGCTGAGCCCAAGCAGTCGTGAGCTCCCACTGAGAAAATATGGGCTAAATAAAGCTTCCTCGGCAAGTGAAGAAGCACATGGCCCTTCCTCCTTATCATTCCCACATCTGTGTGAAGAAACATGCATTTGTTGCACTCCTACGGAATCCAAGTCCCTGAGCTCTGTGCCGGCCAGTCACAAAATTACCACTGAGTCCCTGGAAAATAATAGACTATGTGAGCCCCATCCCTGTAATATGGCACCAGAATGCTCCTGACACAGCAGAATGCCCACAGTAAATGGAAAAGACATGACAAGACATTACCATTTTACAACCAACACAATAACGATTTATTAAGGCTAGAATAATCTGCAGATGCTAAGAGAAAATGATTGCTGGGGACCAAGGTTGGGTATGGAAAAATCTGGAAAGTACCACCTTTGCAAAACCATCAAACTTAATTCACCAATAATGGGACAGAGTGACACCAATAACCTCCTGATGGGATGGATCTACCAAGAGGATACAACATTTGCGTGGCAGCCCTGACAAAATATTTAATTCAAATCTAATCATGAGAAATCAGGAAAAATCCAAAATTGAGAGGCATTTTTGGGGCAAAAACAGCTTAGGCTCTTCAAAAAAATGTGTACGTCATAAAGACAAAAATAAAAAGGCTGGGAAACTCTTCTAGATTAGAAGAGACTAAATCTCCACAGATAAAGCAAGGTTCTTGACTCAACACTAGATCTAGGGAATAAAAAGTATAAAGAACATTAACGGGAAAATCTGAGAAATGTTAAGTATGGATTGTACATTAGAAAAAAGTGTCTCAATACTGTTCGTTGTCTTGAGTATCATGCTTGCATGTGGTTATACAGGAGAATGACTTATTCTCATGGGATACGTGCTAAAGTACTTAGTGGTGTAGCAAAAGACTAACAGGTGATGAATCTAGGTAAAGGTTTTACAGGTGTTCATTTGTATTCTCATAACAGAGCCAAAGGTTTGAAATTATTCAAAATAAAAATTTGGAAGGAAAAACATTCCTAGATCTCATCCCATCATTCTCTATAATCACTTTCCCTTCACCAAACTTTATTTTCAATAGCCAGTGAGCCAGTTAACCTACTTTCTTGTTTACTAAGCTCAAAGCTTTCTGAGAGTCACAATGTATTATTATTCCTTGTCAGGATTCTGAGTCAAGGGAAGAAAGGAATCAGTAAACAGCTAATTGGAAAAAAAAATGTGGATATTAAACTTAATGAGAATTAATAGTAAAAAAATTAAATTCTTATTAATTTTTTGCAGGTTGACAATGACACTGTGGATAGTAAGAGCTGCCCATATCTTTTAGAAATGCACACTGAAATGCAAGGTGAAATATTATGTCCAGGTTTGCCTTAAATGTTCTAGCAAAGAAAAATGTAAAGGAAAAAGGACAGATGAAGCAAATATGACAAAATCAGATAATTTTTTAGCTGGCAAATGGTTTGGGGAGTCATTCTTTCCAGTCTTGGGTAGGTCTGAAATTTTGCATTATAAGCAATTTATAGGAAATCTTATTACACTCGTAATCTGTTATTCAATTCAGATCTTCATCACACCTAACCTACTTTTAGTGAAGCTGTCGACTAATTACTCCTTTGGTCTCTTCGTTTCTCTTCTTTTCCATTCCACTCTACACAGGGCTGTCAGACAAATCAGTCTATAACCTCCTTTATGTGGCTTCCACTAATTATCTTTAGAGCTATCCATAATGCCACCCAATCCTGCCAATTAAAATCAAAGTGAGCACAGGCTTTGGAGACAGGGTGGCCAAATGTATTCCTTGGTTTGCCCAGACAGTCCTGGCTTACACCTGTTGCCCTGGCCTAATCATTACAAGTGTTCCCTTTTACTCTTTAAATGCCCTGGTTTAAATGATGATCTAAATGGCTAACAAATCAAGTGATCCTGAATTCAAATTACAGATCTGATACTTAATGCTGTATGACCTATTTAGTATCCTTGGGCCTCAACTTCCTCATCTGTAAGACAGAGGTAATAATACTCATTGCTAAAAAACTAATACATAGGGGATCCCTGGGTGGCTCGGCAGTTTGGCACCTGCCTTTGGCCCAGGGAGTGATCCTAGAGTCCTACAATCAAGTCCCGCGTCAAGCTCCTTGCATGGAGCCTGCTTCTCCCTCTGCCTGTGCCCTTGCCTCTGTGTGTGTGTGTGTGTCTCTCATGAATAAATGAATAAAATCTTCAAAAAAAAAACTAATAACTTGGGACACCTGGGTGGCTCAGCAGCTGAATGTCTGCTTTCCACTCAGGGAGTGATCCCGGAGTCCCAGGATTGAATCCCACAAGGTGCTCTCTGTGGAGAGCCTGCCTCTCCCTCTATGTCTCTGCCTCTCTCTCTGTGTCTCTCATGAATAAATAAAATCTTTAAAAATAAATACATAAATAAGCCCTGAACAAGATGTCCAGCACATATTAAGCATTCAATAGGCAGGTGATATAAATCTCCCTCAAACAAGACCCCTCTAATCCAGCCAGGCTTCTTCCCTGGTCCCCAAAATGAAATGTGCCTTACTTATGCCCCCCTGAGTCTTGGGGATGCTATTCCTCCACCCATTTAAACCCTCCTTCTATCCTTCAAGGTTCAAACTTAAGGTCCTCAACCTACTGTTTTCATCACTAAATACTTACAACTCATCACTCACTTGTGACATTTAATGATCCATCGGCTTATATGTTCCCTGCATTATTTATTCTCTGTAAATACATTTGTCTCCTCAACTACAAACTGTTCTTTGCGTAAAGTAAGAAAATTCCCTTTCCCATATAAATCCTGTGACCTTTAACCCAGTGCTATGCACTTGTGACAAGTGTTCAACAAAACTTAATGCCCTAAACAAGATGTCTAAACGAGATCCAAGAAGCTACCATTCTTCTAAGAAGAATAGTTTCCTTGAAAAAAGAATCTAGGATACAATCATGGTTCTATTCATAAGAAGTTTAGTATTGTTTTAAGACGTTCCTTCTTGATTAAGTCCCAAAGGGGATGTGGCTGGGAAATCAGAGACTTCTTACAAACTAAGACACAATTTCAAATCAACATTATTATTGAACTTTAAAACCCCAGTCCTTCCAATGGTACATTAAACATCAGACAAAATATGATTTCCCTGCAGCTCTAAGCCCTTAATTCAGTCTGGTTTTTAAATGCACAACCTAGTTTTTTGAAGTCTCATTTATCATAATAAAAAAATTAAATCCTCAAGCACAGTCAAGTTAGGTAATCTGCATATACAGGAGACCAGTGGGTAAGTGGTTCAAAACCAGACAATCTAAGTATCTTTCTGTTTTTCTTTAGATCATAACTTTAAGCTTCCATCTTATATGGGAGGAGAGTGTGATTTTAGCTATATAAAAACAATAACAACAACAACAAATCTTTGCTTAGGGGGAAAAAAGCCCAAAAACAATAGACGAAAATGTAAACAGAGGTTATCTTTGGGTAAGAGAATGGATACTTTTTAAATTTCTGTTCCTGTTTATTCTATAAGAATATATTCTACTTGTAAAATGGAATTAAAGGTATGTCTGTTGTGTTAGCAATGAATGACATTACAAATGATTAAACAATTCGCTTCCTTCGACGGACAGAAACACATTCATTCAGCGAAATGCTTCAAGGATCAGGAATCCATTTTGAACAACAAAGGAACCACTGCCTGCCAGTGCTAAGAACCCTGCCAGGCAACAACATCCCTGTTCTCTTTCTTGCTTGCCTGTCCTACCAATTCTCACTTGGCTGTACTGTCTTAAACAAGCAAACTTCCTATTTCCGGGCCTTAGTGTTTTCATCCGTACAATGGAAGTAATACATTGGATGATTATTTCTGACCAGATGATCTTCCCCAAATGACTAATTCTCTAAATCCAAATGGTCTAATGGCAATTCACAGTAAACACATTAGGCACAGGGTCTCTACTCTCAAGGAATCAATACTAAAAGGACTGACTCTGCTATATAACTAGAAGGCATTTCACAGACAAACTTCTAAAAAAAAAAACCGAAACAGGTGGAAATACAATTAATCTCACAAGTAGTCAGAAATATATATTTAAGTACTAACATGTTGTTTTGTCCCTTGCAATTAATTCATTCTTAAAAGTGCCCAACACATTTCTGGTGGTGGTGTAAACCATTATAGGACCTTCTGGTAAATTGACAACCAAAACTTTGAAAATGATCAGATCTTTCCACTAATGATAAGTCTCCTTGGGGCAAAGAATTCTAAATGTCTGAATAACCCTGGTGAAAAAACTGGAAATAAAAGTAGGGAAGGGGGGGGTTGGTTTCTATGTGATTCCATCCATTTCCTCCATGAAGTCTGAGGTCACTGGCTGATGGAGGAGGGCATAGGGTAGAAATTGGAGAAGAGAAGAGAAAGTAGATAAGTAGGAAATGGGAACGTGTTCAGACATACATTTAAAGTGAGTCCAGTAGGTACAGTTAGCTGTTCCAATAGCAACCTGAGAAAATGGCACAACCAGATTTGAAATTCTGTGGGTGAATCAAGGTGGGAGAGGGAGGCAAGGGGATGTCTATAATGCAGGGTTGTGGGTACCCACAAAGTGAAGATGAGGAGCTCTCAGAGTGAACGTGGGGTGCCTAGTCAGAGAAGGATAAGTGAGGGGGTGGCTTGCTGTGTTGTGTCAGGGAAGATCACCACTGAGGAGGAAGCATGGGCAGAGATGGCAAAGATGCAAAGGAACCACCCCACCCCCCAAGAAGATGCAGAGCACTCGGTGGAAGGCACAGCAGGTGCAAAGGCACCAGTGTTGGGAAGTGGTTTAGAGTCTAGTAACCTTCTAAGCCAGTGTGACTGCAGCACAGTGAACAAGTGAGCTATGCAAGAGTGCATCCACTTACGCACACAACCCTTACTTGTGTAAGATTTACTGAGCACTCGCTATGTCCTTGGCACTGTTCTAGGCTCCAAGGATGCAGTGTTAAAGATGAACAAGATAGCATAACCCGCCCCCCCCCACAAGATGTTTAGAGTTTAATAAGCAAGATAAACAAATTTTTACTATTATACCAAGATACGTGCTACAAATGAAAATGAAGCAAGTCAAGGAAGCAGAGAGACTGATCCTATAGCAGTATGGCCAGAGATAATCTCTTTGAGGAGATGACATTTCAGCAAAGACCTGAGTGACGTGAGTGCAAGCCATGCAGAAGAGCAGTCCAAACAAAGGGAACAGTCAGTTGTTAAAGGTCTGAGGCAGGATGTTGTGTGGTGTGTTCTAGGAAGAGCAAGGAGGTCAGCTGGTTTGACTACTACAGTCATTAGGAGGCTACGATGTGTATCCCTCGCCACTGTCTGTGGGAGTCCAGAGGCCCCTGCAATGGTCCAGGTGATGCACGGCCTCACTAGAGGGAGGACAGTCCTGACACAGAGAAGGGGACAGATTTGACACACACGTTCACAGCAGAACATCTGGCTTTACCGGCCAACAGACTGGTCTCTAGGAAGCCTGGTCCGTTCCTGTTATTATAATGCAATTCTTAGGGAGGCACTCGTTTCTGAAGTCAGCTATTAACTTGAATTTCAGCGTATTCATTTCTACTTAGCTTTCCTTCTATTACATGAGTTATATCAGGAATGACTCCTTAAAGAAATGCAATTCCTTGCGACATAGGCCTCCAGGGTAGACGGTCATATTGAAACACAGCAGACGTGGCTGCATTAAAAGCAGCATGTCACAATAATTCCCCTCCTAGCGGCCTGCTGTCCAAATCTCATTAGGCTGAGTTTCTGGGTCAGCCAATTTCCAAGAGGATATTACAACATACAACCCCCTCTTCCCCAGGATACACAGAGCTATTTACTTCCAATCAGGTCTGAAGAGAGCCTTCATCTCAATTAGTAAACATGGGTCATGGAAGCAGCAACCCCATCAAATTAAAATATTTTAAAATTAAAAAATTCAGGAATTGCATTTTGTAACAAATGCACGATGTAACAAATGTAATAAATGCTAAAGAAATGCCAGGCAAAAATACACAGTTCTGTTATCACCTTTTTGGCTCCCAGTGTGGACTCAGAAGCTTCCTCCCCACGGAATGACTAACCAGAAGTCTTGTCTCTCAAACCGCAATCTGTAAGCTAATCAACACTCTCCTTGCAAGGCTCCAGAGACTGCTTTCACCTTGGCTGCTGCCCCGGGGGTCTTCTCCAACCTTCCTCCTCTGCTTTGAAATTAGGTAGTTCTTATTTTTCTTAATCCCATTCAATAAAAATTTGGCCTTTAGGATTTCTTATTTTTATTCCTATTCTGTAAGATAACATAAATAAGACGAAGGAAAAATGGTGAGCCAGCCCAGGGACATAAGCTGAAACTCCTTAGGTCCTTGCAGACAGAAACGTTCTGATCCCTGGCTCAGCCCCCCATGTACTTTTGGCATTTGTGGAAAAAGGAAGACGTGAAACAAGGGGTACACTGGAGAGTCCTGTACCGGTGGCTAGAGGCAGAGCCATGGTTCTACAACACCCAGAAGCCACCTACAATTGCTTAGGCCAGTTGTTCAGGTAAAACTCAAGACTAGAAAGGTTTTTCCCCCTAGGTGCCCTCATCAAAAGGAAACTCTGAGACACAGTCAACAGCTGCCTTAACAATGTCCTGATGGTAGCCAAAGAAATGCCAGAATATTCCAGAAAGCAAGGCATGAGAGGAGGGCTCACCACGAACCATTCAGGTGCACAGCTCACAGGTCTGAACAGAGCCCAGGAGAGAAGGTACAGCTGGATACAGGAATTTATAAATAAAAATACTATAAGGACTCACAATTAGCCTTTGTCATTCATTCCTTTACTCAATTGACATGAGTCAAACTGGGTAAAAGAGGAACTCAAAACTGAAATTATAGACTATTAGAAATTACAAAGGAAAATCTATATTTCACATCTACAAGATATTTCAAAATCTACAAGATAAAGCTGAAATGACTCTCAGAGGACATTTTACAGACTTAAATCTATTAGGAAATGAGAATAAAAATGAAACAACTGTTTAACTCAAAAAGTTAAAGAAGAAAATTAAGTAGACTTGTGAATGCAAAAGGGAAGAGTTCCTAAAAATAAATTGACCAAAATGAACATAATTTTTCATTTAAAAGGCACATGGGGAGCCGGTAAAAGCCAGTCCTCCGTTTTGAAGTTTATTCCTGCTGTGGCAGGGAAGACGGATGTGGAACACAAGCAGCACAAAGTCTAAAAAAGCACGTGAAAGTGGTCTAAAATCCATGAGTAATAACTGGACTTGAACCTACATATCAAAAGTTAAAATCATCCTCCTTATTTTCCTTCCTAGACTTCTTGCAAGTAGAACTTAAAAAGCACCGTTTGATCCCACTGAAAGGTATCATGCAAAGCCTAGTCTAAAAGCATGATAAGACAGAAGTAAGATCCTGAAATCAGACAGCCCAGAGTCCAAACTCCTGCTCTGCACCCTCACAAGCTGTGTGATCCTGGCTAAGTGATTTCCTCTCTGTGAGGATCTATTTTCACAAAGGTAATATAGAATTATGTCCGCCTTACAAGACACTAGACAACATCATTAAGATTTTTTTTGCATTACTAATGTAGGATTAAACTGGATCAACCTTTACAGAGTGCAATTAGCAACATCTATTGTAAGTGCAAATTCATAAAGTTGTAAGTTGACCTGGCAATTCTATTTCTAGAAATATATCCTCCATATGTACTTGCACATTTATGAAATAATTAAAGTGATTTTATAACAGTGTTTGTAGCAGTAAAATGGTGGAAATGAGTTAATAAGTAATGGACTCGTTTTACAGCAATAAAAAGAGGAATTGAGGAATTACCTCTTTATGTACTCACGTAAAATAAAGACCATACAAGCTGTACGTTTAAAAAGAAAATGAGGTGCCAAATAATATATACAATATGTTAACATTCATGAAAAAAAGACCATACACATTTTTGTTTGTATATGTAGAAAATACTTCTGAAAAGACACACAAATGCCACACATAAGACTGGTAACAGTGGTTGTCTGTAAAGAAGCTAGCTGGGTGGCTGAGAATCAAGAAGGGGGCAGAAGCTTTACATTGTCTTTTTCTACACTTAAATTTTGAGCCATGTAAACATGTTACCTATTCAAAAAATTAAATGTTTTTAAAATTCAATGAGATACTGGAACAACTCAGAGTGGAAAATACCAATAATTCAACTGGAAAATAAGCAAAGGCAAAAACTGGAAGTTATTTGCAAAATGAAATATAAAGGATATGATTCACCAGTGATTAAAGATACACAAATTAAACCACAATTTTTTTTCTATAACGTGTCAGACTTGCAAAGATAAAAAAAATCTTAATAACCAGGGTTGGAAAACGTGTGGGTAAGCACGCATTTTCATGAACTAACATTGGGAGTCCAAATCAGTGAAAATTAGGGAACCACTTGTTAATATCAATCAAAATTTTAAACACACATACCATTTGCCACAGTAGTTCCTTTTCTAGAGAGTCCTTCTGATTTACCCGCCCAAGTATGTAAAGCTAGACATTCAAGAGCAGTCTTTGTAGTAGTGTTAAAATAGCAAAAAGAACTGGTAACCTAAATATCCACCAAAAAGAGTGAAACGCATTGTCAAATCGATGGAACTCGATATAGCAGTTGAGGAAAGAGACCTAAATACTATCACTAGGGAACAGAATAAACACAACATGGCTCACTCCTACAATGGTACATTGGCACAGCTCAAATGAACGGATCAGAATTGAGGGGTTTCAACATGAATAGAAACCTAAAACTTGGGGTGCCTGGGTGACTCAGTCGGTTAAGCATCTGCCTTTGGCTCAGGTCATGATCTAGGGGTCCTGGGATCGAACCCCGCATTGGGCTTCCTGCTCAATGATCAGTGAAGCCTGCTTCTCCTTCCTCTGCCACTCCCCTGCTTGTGCTCTCTCTCAAATAAATAAGCATGCTTTTTTTTCTTAGAAAATAAAGAAAAGAAACCCATAACTTAACAGTGGGTTAAAAAAAAAACCCAACAGACACAAAACAAGACTCACACATAAAACACTTTGGATATGTATAGTGAGTACATAAAAACATGCATTGAGAGGAAACAGTGTCTGTGGAGAAGCAAAAGAGGGAAGGCAGGAGGGGAATGGGAGTGGGGATGGTATATAAATTCCAAAATTCCAATTTTGTCAATTATGTTTTCTCACTTTTATTTAAAACAATCTGACTACTTATTCATTCTGGGAGCATGAGGAAACTACCAGTGTTTTATGAATTTTTTTCTCTGTACTTCCCTGCATTTTGTGAAGTTAAAGGGAAATGAAATGAATGTTTAGAATAACATATCAGATATATTAAGTTTGAAAAGCAAGGAGCAAAGAATATGTTGAATAATTCCTTTAAAAGATGTGTGTGTGTGTGTGTGTGTGTGTGTGTGTGTGTATGTAAAACATTTTGTGGATGTTTACTTCCAGAGCCTAGAACACAGCCTGGTACTTAGTAAGCACTCACTAAATTACCCACTGAATGAATGAACGAAGGAATGAAAGAACAGCTACACACAAAACTTGTTAGCAATCATTACCTTTAAATGTTATTTGCTTTTTATGTGTATATACAGCTTTCATGTTTAAAAATAAATTTAGCTTTATTTTAATAAATACATGAGAGAAATACATATAATTGGACTCATGTGGTGATTTGGATTTAATTCAATATTTATTCCTTCTCAGTTCAGGTATCTGCAGGACTCCTGGTCACCTTCCATCTGGATCACACATGATATTCCTCACATCACAGCTGTTCCTTGCTTTTAAGCTCTTCATAGATATTTAATTGCTGTTAAGTTTGAGAATCCTGATGGCTGAAATATTATAAAATTGAGTTTTCCCATGAAAGCAAAAAAGCATTTATTTATTACTTGGAAATAAAGTAATAAATCTCTGAAATAATACAGCTATCATAAAGTCCATGCACTTTGAATTCTATGGGAAAAATGGAGTTACCCACTGCAACTCAACTATATAAAGTGAAGCATTAGGATTTCAAGAAAGCAGAGCTGCATTAACAGCTGACAAAGCAGAAACAAAAGAAAAAGGTTGCAAACCTGACAGTAAGGGAAGTTATAGAAGAAAATTTTAAAACAGAGCAAAGCTCTAGAAAGACACATGCCCTGAGGGTTTTATTGTATAATAGCTCAATGGCATCATTGTGACACCAGTATTTCAAGAAAGTGCACACAGTAAATACTCAACTTTCGTTGAGTGAATAAAGAAGTTTGGTAGGGAAGGAAAAGTATAATCTTTTTTAAAGCCCCAAAATACCAAAACAAAAGCAAGAGATTATGAAAGATCTCTTAAGTGCCAGGCATTGCTGGTATTAATAAGTTTATAATCTAAGACTACAAACTAACAAAAAAGCAAAGTTTAATATGTAACATCAAAAGCATGCAAGTGATACAGAAATAGTACAGACAATATAACGAGATGAGAGGTTCCAGATTTCCAGGATAGGTATCACATGGGTAAAGATTTATTTATTTATTTATTCGACAGAGAGCGAGCACAAGCAGGGGGAATGGTAAGCAGAGGGAGAGGCTTCCTCCTCCCTGAGGAGTAGAGAGCCTAATACGGGACTCAATCCCAGGACCTTGAGATCATGACATGACCTGAGCTAAAGGCAGACGCTTAACCAACTGAGCCACCCAGGAGCCTGAGGAAAATTTTAAAGAAACGACAGGACTTTTACCAGGAGGCATGTGAAGGACAAGAGGCAAGAGAGAGAGGTGTTTGACTTTGAAGGGGCTTGAGACCCCACGTCAGACAGGGACTACAGTCAACAAAAAGCAGAGAGAGAGGAATTACCTATGAAAATCCCTTAAATCACTGGCCTCAAACAAGCAATGCCAGTTTTTCTTTTAAACGCTGATGGAGGCAGTAATTCCTTCAGGTGAATACTACATGATGTGGTTGTAGGTTGGTGAGAGACCCATTTATACCATTAATTTCTCCTTTTTTTTTTTTCCCTTTTCAGCACATATCACTGAATCTTCATGAGTGAAATGCATGGATGCTATGACTCGGATCATAAATATATAAATGCACAGTGGAGAAATGGGGAGCTAAACTCCACTTTCCAATTGACCACATTACCCAGCCCTCAGTTTATTCCCTCAGAAAACATGGCTGTGCATTGTCACTCACTGTGAAGTGACCACCTCTGCTGGGTACACATGGCCCTCTGCAACACCGGCCCATGCATCTACTTACTCAGTGGATGCGTTTGCTAGGCATGTTGCATCAAAATACCACAAATGGAGTGGCTTAAAACACAGGAATGTATCGTCTCACAGTTCCGGGGGCTGCAAGTCCAAGATCAAGGAGGGGATAGGGCCAATGCTCCCTCTGAAGGTTCTAGAGAAGGAAATGTTCTAGGTCTCTCCTAGCTTCTGGCAGTTCCTTGGCTTATGGAAGCATCCTTCCACCCTTCACATGGCATCCTCCCTGTGTCGATATCGGTCTCCAATTTTCCCTTCCTGAGGACACTAGTCACACAGGGTTAGGGGCCTGCTCTTCTCTAGTATGGCCCCATCTTAACTACTGGCACCTGCATCAACCCTATCTCCAAATGAGATCACATTCTGAGATACCAGGGGTTAGGACTTCAGCATATCAACTGGTGGGGGGAACAATTCAACCCATAACCCTCCGTTTACTACCAAGCTTCTCTCTGCCTCTTTATGTATATTAAGTTCAATGTGTAATTAAATATTACACAAACTGAGGAAACATGCACATAAAAAGAACGAGCACAGAAAACTAAATGTTCTATAAAGACTTAATAAAGACCAGCCAATTAGATGAAATCACGAGTGAGGAAATCATAAAAGTCTGGGAAGAAAAAGCAACTAAAAATACACAACTCTGAACTTTAAGTGTTTTCTTTGAATTCAAAGAAATCAAAACAAAGAAGCCAAAAATTATAGAGGATATATTTTGGCTGCTATTTATATCGTAAACGCTAATCATGAAACTTCAAACAATTAGCTCATGTCAAAAAGAAAAAAAAAAAGGTCTTAGTCTTGGCTCTACATCAAAAGGCTGGTGAATGAATGTTTCAAGCTCCTTGTTTAAAAAACCTTTCTAGTTCAGGCAACACCCTAACAGGGACAGACCTGGAAAGATGTCCATGAAATACTAAGTGAAAACTTGCAGTTACAGAACATGCAAAGTATTACATTTGGTTCCTCAAGATTTTTAATAGACCTGAAAGTATGTTTGCAAATAACATTGAAAGGGCTGGACTCATCATGAATGAATGAAACTAGGGGTGGTCATCAGTGCTGCTAACATCACAAAAAGAGACACAACCAGACAGATAGTATCCGTATCCTGGTGCAAATGTACAATACCACCTATAAAGTGCTTTTGTCCTGAGAATGAACTTGTATCTGATCTTTATAAATGCTACTTTACAGGAAATGCAGAGGACAGAGAAACATTTAAGAACACCATGAAAGTGGAAGCAGGAAAGTTCAGCCTATAAGAAATACTGCAGGAAAAGGAACTAGGTTCTTCAGCAAACAAATTGCAAGGAGGAAAAAGACCTCAAGGCGCATCCTAGAAATTAAGGAGACATAAGGAGACTTATCAACCTACTGCAATATATGGGCATTATTTGGATCCCAAGTCAACCAAACTGTGTAAGAAAGTGCATTTATGAGACAATAAAGAAATCCGAACACTTCAATACTTTATCATATTGAAGAACTACTATTGACTTTCTACAGTGTAATAGTCCTGCATCTTTATTTTTAGAGATAGGTACTAAAATATTTACAGATGATATGATAGAAAGACTGGGATTTGCTTCAAAATGAAGAGGTTGAGTAGAAAGACTAGGTAGAGGTAGAAATCAAATAAGATTGATCATGAGTTGGGAACACCTGGGTGGCTCAGTGATTGAATGTCTCTACCATTTGCTCAAGGCATGATCTCGGGGTCCGGGGATGGAGTCCCACATTGGGCTCCCTGCAAGGAGCCTGCTTCTCCCTCTGCCTAGGTCTCTGCCTCTTTCTGTGTGTCTCTCATGTATAAATAAACAGAAATCTTTAATTAAAAAAATATTGATTATGTGTTGAAAGTTATTTAAGCTTGGGTGACAGGTAAATGAAGGCTCATCAGACCCTTCTCCTTTCATACATTCTTGAAATCCTCCATAATAAAAATTTTTTAAAAAAGATATTTGATTGATATATATACCTTTGAAAAACAGTTTGGTAGTATTGCTAAAAGTGAAAAAATATACACCACATGGCCCAGCAGTTCACTCCTAGGTATACACCCAACAGGGATGCGTATATGTAATTACCAAAAGACACACACAAAACTCATCATAGTGCACTATGCATAATGGCCCTGTTATAGACTACATGTGTGCCCCTCATCTTCATATAGTGAAGCCAGCATCCTGGTATTTGGAAGTGGAGCCTTTGAGAGGTAATTAGATTTAGATGAGGCCTGGATGTAGACCCTCATGATGGGGTTAGTGCCTTATAAGAGGAAGAGACCTGTGTGACTGTGCTCTCTCTCCTCCATGTGAAGGTACAGCAGGAAGGCAGCTGTCTCTTACTAGAAACTAAATCTCCTGCACCTTGATTGTGGACTTTCAATTTCCAGAACTATGAGAAATAAATGTGTGCTGTTTACATGCCCCCCGCCCTGTCTATGGTATTTTGTGACCACAGCCCAAGCTGACTAAAACAGGTTTCAACTGGAAACCTCCCAAAAGCCAAACCAGTAGGATAGATCAATAAATTATAGTATATTCATGTGATAGAAGAGTATACAACAGCGAGAATGAATATTTACAACTATCTGCAACAATCTGGGTGAATCTTACAAATAAAATATTGTGCAAAAGGAGGCAGAAACTAAGTGTATAATATACTGCATTCCATCAGGTGTAACTCATCTATACTATTGAAAGGCAGAAGAGGCTTTACTCTTGGGATGAGTTGGAGGACAATATGCAGTAAACAAGACAGGGTTCTTCTGGAAGCTTGTGTTTTTTCTTGATCTGGAGGCTGGATACACAGATGTGTGAAGTTTGTGAAAAGTCACCAAGTTGTAGATTTAGGTGTACTTTTCTGTATGCATATTATGCTTCTACATAAAAATATTTTAAATATTTTTTTAAATTAAAAGAAGAATTTTGATTTAGTAGATGGGGTGGGACCTAAGAATCTGGATTCCTAAGAAGTTTCCAAGTGATGTTGATGCTATTGTTCCAAATGCCACATCTGGGGTAGCACTGAGCTAGTCCACTAGTGTCCAAGTGTACCTGAAAATTTCCAGGAACAGGCTCAGTGGACAACGCATATTTTCCACGACCTCCTCCTGTTAGCTTAAGTGAGGGCCACAGGTTTACTGAGCAATGCCCATCCTTCACGGTCTACAGAGCCCCATGTAGTTGTGTGGCTCTGTAGACCTGACAATCTCCCAGGCGTGCAGGGCTCTAGCTTCGGTATTCTCCAGACCATACCCAAGAGCCCGTTTCAACTTGCATCAATCCCTTATGCCTCTACTTATGCACCTGTGTGCTCTCCTCTGCTTCTTGAACCCTTTCACACCCTATGGCTAATTCAAATGCTACTTCCTCCATGAAGCCTTCTGTTGGCCCCATGATGATTAATCCCTCCTCCAGACAGCCATGAGCCCACTACTGGCACTTGACAATGAGCAAGGATAAGCCCACCCTACACCACAGCCCACTACGAAGGTGGAAGTCTCCTCTCCTGATGTCAGCCTTTCAAGAACAGAGAAACCTGGTTGATGCCATCTCTGCCAAACACCACTAGGCTTGGCACCCAGTAGGAGCTCACTACATATTTGCAAGATTAAAATATGAGCACTTGGAATCAAATAGGTTTGAATCTGGTTCCATTTTTTTTGGGAATATGACCTTAGGCACACTACTAGATATAACTGAGCTGTTGGGGAGAACTAAAGAAGTATGTAGTGGGTGTGTGTGTTGAAAGGTGGCCTTCAAAAAGACATGTTCAAGTCCTAACCCCAGGATCCTGTGAAAGTGACCTCATTCGGAAAAAGGTCTTTGCTGACATAATTAAGGATCTTGAGATGATATTATCTTAGATAAATGGTAAGCCCTAAATCCAATGACAGGAGTCCTTATAAGGGAAGGCCAGTGACACAGAGGGGGGCCGTGTGAAGACAGGCAGAGATTAGAACACCTAGAGCCACTAGAAGCTGAAAGTAGAAAGGATTCTCCACTAGAGCTTTCAGAGAGAACAAGGCCCTGCCAATACCTTGATGTCTGGCCCTCAGAACTCAGGGAGAATAAATATTTGCTGTTTCAAGCCACCCAGTTGATGATCATTTATTATGGCAGCTCTAGGAAACCAATACAGTAGAGGTCAAATAAATACTTGTTCTTTTGTCCATGTGATCACCAAAATCTGACATTAGTTCAAAAGCTTTTAATAGATATGAAATTTATACATTCAAATTAATTTCATACATTCAAATTTTATTTGACAAACACACAGCTCTTAGTGTATCTTAGACACCGTTCTAACTGCTTTGCAAACATTATTTCTTTAAATATTATGATGACCAAAACGTACCATGATTATTTATTTATCCTTTTCTTGAGAGAGAAACAGAGAGAGACTGGGGAGAATGGGGAGAGGGGCAGAGGGAGAGAGAATCTCAAGCAGACTCCATGCCCAGCAGGGAGCCCTTATGTGGGGCTTGATCTCATGACCCTGAGGATCACAATCTGAGCTGAAACCAGGAATCAGATGCTCAACCCACCAAGCCACCCAGGCACCCCAAAAGTAGCATGACTATTTTCTTCATTCTACAGAGGGAAAACTACAGACAGTAACTTACCCAAGGTTACAGAGCTAGTAAACAATGGAGCCAGGATTCAAACCAGGCAGTGGCTCCAGAATGTGAGTTCTCACCACTGTTCAAGTACTGGGCTCATTTCCGAATCCCAGCCAAGATCCCAGCCAAGCAGAGGATACATGGCAGGCCTGTTAGGCCTACCATCTCTCCTGCTAATGTCTAACCTGCTCAGGAGTTCTGGCCTAGCGCTGCCTTCCCTGTATAGTCCACACTTCACAGCTGCTTCTCCAAGAGCAAATTTTACGACTTCTCTTCCGCTCAACACTAGTGGACAAGTGGTGTTTAACACCACATTGGCTTCATCCAGTAGCTGCTCAGGTGGCCTCTCTTTATTTACATTCGTACTTAATCTCTCATTTCCTGCATGTATTTGAAGGCTGCCTAAAAGGACATCACCACTGGAGACTAGAAAAGTAGGGAGCTTTTCTTGTGTCTTTTTGTGGGCCTGGCACACATTTCCCAGAGAAGTGTAACACGCCTCTGTTGTTTACATGCATAGTGTCAGGAGCACATTCCAGCAGGACCTTATAGACAACATTACAGGAATGTAGTCAATAGGACTAGGTTTTCAGTTTAGCTGCAAAAGCTGTTCTATGAAGCAGAAGACATAAGATGGATTAGAGCAGTGCCCATCATAGTCTGTGGACGGGTCACTTCCCACCCAAACCCACCCCACACTCACAGGTCACTGGGACACATGAATGCAATCTGTAAGGCAGATCTCCTCCACAGAGGCAACATGGTGCAGCGCTGAGGGGCAAAGTCACCGGCCTTGGGTTGACCCCCTCGCCATCAGTATGACCTTGGGACAGTCCCCGATTCTCCTGAGTTCCTGTTCAGCAAATACAGGCAGCAACTATGAGCTTGGATGATAAAGCCAGCCTACCTGGATTCCAGCCCTGCCTCTGCTACAGACTAGTCGCATGGACAAGTCAACTACTCTCTGGCCCTCAGCTTCCTCTTCCGTAAAATGAGAATAATGATACCTAACTCCTAGAGTTACTGAGTTGCTCAAATCCCCAAAGCACGTACATAATAGCTGTTTGCTCTTACATAAGTTTGGATGAGAAGTGATGACAGTTGTAGCCTGTCCAGCACAGTGAGTGACACTGAGGAGGAAGGATCACTAGATATTAGCTCTTTCCCTCAATGACCTTATCTATGAGCAGGCCCACTGCCAATCTGAGTGATATGATCTAAAGGAGACAATGCTGGCTTTGTTTGATTTAAGAACACATGAGTGTTATATATAATATAACATCCTGATTCTCAGTGGACATTGGCAAAGACACGCCTATTAGGCTGTCTGCCCAGCCACCCCCTTTCCTGGAAGCACCTCCCTACCTGTGTTGTCATGGGGAAAGTGATGGCTCACAGTGTCATGCCCATGAGGTGTGACCCTGGCTGCCACTATTTAGTGGGTTAGTGACTGGTCCAGGCAGGCCTGGAACGGGGGCTTGAGACTTAAGGATAAGAACCCCCAACCATTGCCCAGGAAGTTGGCTTGAATTCTGCGACACTGGCGTCCTAGCTCTCTGACACAAGGAAGGCAGGAGTTGAGGAACCTAGAGGGAGGGGGATCGGAGGCGAGGGTACAAAGTGACTATGTGCAGAGAGCAGCCAAGGTGGGAGGCAAGGAGGGCCCAGAGAGAGGCTCAGTCCCCGGTGGCTGGGCACCATGAGGTAAATGGGAGTCATGATAATAAAGTCCTTTTTGATTCCCTTAGCTAAAAGGTTTCTGTTACCTGCAATGGAGGGAACTCTCACTTACTATAACATCCTACCTGGATCTCAGATTCAGCAGAGGACAAGCTTCACTCTTCCCACCTCCTGCCCCTCCCACTCACCCAGCTCCACTCGGCCACACACCAAAATCAGATTAACCCAGAACACTGTTAGAAACAGGTCAACCAGCCTAAAATCTCATTTAAAAATACACCAAAAATAGGGTAGAGAATAATTTTAGAGACTTTCTATAAAATAAAAACAAAGGATGCTTTTTTCCCTACTTGCTCCAATTGAATTAGCTCTGATTTGGGTCATGATTTATGCCAAATTCGTCACAGACACATGAAATTAAAAAGGCACCATTTGTTATCCACGCCAGATAATCTCCTGCAACACACACTCTAAGTGTGCGAAAATTACTGTTTTTTTATAGAGACCCGCAGACATTTTTAAAGCACTGTGATAAAGTAAAAGGGAAGTAAATGACCCACAAAGTAAACTGTGGAATACAGGAGAAACAACTAGTCCCAGGGACAGAGGTTTACACATCTGCCAAAGGCTAGCTGTGTGCCTTGAACATATACTCTTGTTCTGACTTAGTTTTCTGATCTGTAAAGGGGGTATAATAAATAGAAAGAAGACCATCATTTACCACTATTGTTTACCTCCCAAAGTTGCTGGGGGATTGGAATGTGAAAACACTTAGCAAAGTATGCCTCACAACAGATAAGTGGGGACAGCAGGAAAAAACAAGAAACAGAAGAATGAGAGCCTGCTAGATGTAGCCTTTAGTGGAAGAGTAAAGACCACTCAGTAGACTAGCACTGCATTCATGCCTTGCCTTCTAGACCCGGTTCTGTGGCTATGGGGCTTGGGAGGAGACAGAGCCCATTGAACATCAAAAGTATTGGAACTGCTTCCTACAAAGGCAACTCCATGTAGAATATTCCTGATGGAGCAGCAGCAAGGACATTTTAATGATCCCTCCTGGAGACACCTTCTTTTTCCCACGTCCCTTTTTGGCATCAATCTTGGTGTCAAATTTGGTCAATTCTTCCTAATAATAATAATAATAATAATAATAGCAGCTACATTTATTGAGCATTTTATCTATACCCTTCAGGCGTGGTTTTATACCCCTAGGCTTCACTACATGTATGTGTATTAAATGTAATTAATTAATCCTATAATCTCTTTCCATATGTTTTTCACAGATAAAAGCTACAAAGTGAGGTATGATTATAGTCATATTACATCTATGAGAACAGAATCTCTGATAATTAGCTTGGCCAAGATCACCCAGCAGGTAATAGGCAAGAGCTAGGATTCGTACCAAAGTCCTTTGAAATGAAATCCATGAAATGGATCCTGACTCTGTTTCCCCCATCACCTCTGCCTTGTGCTAAGTTAGTCTGTTATTACCTCCCTCTGGACCACTGCAGAGCACACTGCCTCCTTATGACCTTTCCTACCAGCTGCTATCAGATTCTTTTCCCAAAACCCAATTCCCTTCTGCCCAGGCTCTCAGCCCCCAGCAGGTGCACCTCAAAAAGCAAGGACTCTCAATAAATGCTTGCCAAGTGAAGGAAACTTTTGTTCACGTTGCCTTAGTTTCTTACCCTTTACAAAACTCACCAGCGTGCCAGTCAGGGCCTGACCCTTAGCAGACTTACTCAATGAATACCCACCTCATGGTTCCACTGTGAACCAATGTCTCCTCTACTCCCTGGGCATGTGGTTGCCTGTGCCCAGAACATCCATCCCTCAAGTCCCCCTGGTCATCCTGCCATCAACACCCCTTCTAAATTGAAGGAATGGACAAGTGACTCCTCCTGAATGTCAGCCATGAGTCTCTTTTTGGTGAGTCTATGCCCGGGACTCGGCATCCCTCTTGCAGCTTTAGACTAGGGCAGTTGTTTATGAAATACTCCCACCAGGTTCTCGAGCATATTCTGCTGTGGTGTATAGTTACCTGTCTTTCTGGTCTGACTTAACCTGATCTTTTCTTCTGCCCAGGAAGTTAAATAGGCTTTTATGTAAAGTCTTAGCTAAATAAGAGCCTTCCATCTTGTATTTATAAGGATACAACATGGGCTTTGCTTTAGAGAGTTACAAATGCAAAAGGTGATACGCTGTTTTGCCCCCATACAGGATGACTCTCCAGTCCAACAGCATGAGAAAAGGAAGCCCAGGCTTGAGGGTCCTCCCTTTCTGCACTGGCCTGGGACTCTGCATTCAAAACACTCTTTCAAATGACAGAGTATACCTAGGGGATCATTCTCTCTGTGAAGATGTTGCTTTGTAGAGGTCCAGAAGTCATCTGTTTTGATTAATGTATTAAGTTAGTTAAGCTAATGAATAGGATTGCATTTCTCTCTCTCTCTCGTTGTTTTTGCATCTTCAATAATGAGGACATCTGTCTATGATCTGGTGCTCATGAAATGAACTGTCCCCAGCAGGAAAAATCATGTCTCATGTATGTCCTTTATATGGCAAAACACCTCCAGGGCACTTTGAAACCATTCTGAGATCTAGTAACTGGATGAAAGAATTTTAAAAAAATGGGATGGTGGGGAAAAAAATCAACACTCCACGATGTCCCTTATGAAAGTCAGTGTTATATTCTTGAAGCAACCTAACGATTTATTTATTTATTTTTTCACAAGGAGTAGTGCTGCTCTGCTCTGGTCTACCGTTGAGACTTTTAGTAATTTCCTTTTCCAAAGTAGTAAGTATTGATGAAGATCAAGGGACAAACAAGGCTACCACCCTCAGATTACAGCAGGATTTAAATTCTTCAGACACCTCCTTCTCAACTAATAATGATGCTGGAGTTCAAAACTGGAGAAGGCACTGGATGCAGGATGCCTTTGACCTGATCGTTTGAATGAAAACTTTAAAAAATATTGCTTTCCTCTGTTAAATAAGTGTGAGGAAGCCTTCCTCTAAACCTAGAGGAAGCAAAATAAAGCAACATATGGAAAGAGATTATAGGATTAATTAATTACATGATACACCTTAATAACACATGGATGCTTCACAATCTTTTTGAAGATACCATTATAAATTCATATAAGACAACTGAATTCTATTCCTTTTGCATAAAAAAAAACACAGAAGCTAAGACTAAAAACATTAGCAGGTATTTGATAATGTAATAATATTTACACCATGTCCACAAAGGAAGTGGTATCTATCGAGAATAGTGAACTTATATCCAACATTAATAAATGAACTATTTTCTACTTGCATCTTTCAGATTTCCAAATTTAGTCTTTTAAGCAGGGAGGTAAATAGTTCGTAGTATTTGTTCAGGGTTCTCTTCAATGGCAACAGGGCTCAGAGTGATTTGTTTCATTGAACTGAAATTTAAACTAACAATAAATTGAGAACTACACTTCAAACTGTTTTGATTGCTTAATCTGAGACCAAAAAAAAAAACCTAAGACAATTTCAACATAAATGTATCATAATGAAAATCTATAAACTGCCCATAATATGAACAAGTATTAAAAGTTCACTGAATGTATGTTCTCATTCATTTGGGGAATATGAATAATAGTGAAAGGGAATATAAAGGAAGGGAAAAGAAATGTTGGGAAATATCAGGAAGGGAGACAGAACATAAAGACTCCTAACTCGGGGAAACGAACTAGGGGTGGTGGAAGGGGAGGAGGGCGGGTGTTGGAGGGGAATGGGTGACGGGAACTGAGGTGGACACTTGACGGGATGAGCACTGGGTGTTTTTCTGTATGTTGGTAAATTGAACACCAATAAAAATTAATTTAAAAAAAATAAAAATAAATAAATAAATAAAAGTTCACTGAAAAAAATAAAAATTAAAAAATTTTTAAAAATGAAAGTTCACTAAATACATTCTCTCCCTCCTTCTTTCTGTCTCTGTCTCTTTCTCTCTCATATACACAGACACATAATCCTCTTATGAACAACAGCTGACCAGCTAAGGAAGATGATAAGGATTACTACAAATTTTATAATTTGTATATTGTAGTAATCAATAATAGTATTCAAATCTTAATAGTTTGAACAACAAGCCTAGAATAGGTCTAATGTTAAGTCAATAAAAATTTAGACAGCCAAACCGTAATAGCAGACACTTTCCACAGACCATTTAAATTTTCATAATCTCGTTACTGAAAACACACACTCGCAGACTTCCAAGTACAGGGAGTGGGGCAAACAATAGCAAAACTCTGGAAGGGTAAGGCATCATGCCATCAGAGTTCCCACAAGGGGCCATGCCTCCTTTCCTCACACTTAGAGTCTCTGAACTGAACTAGAGTCTCTGAACACTTAGAGTCTCTGAACTGAAGCAAACAGTAACTCAGGTAAACCTGGGGGGGTGAGGTCAGGCCTGTCCTTGTCCTAAGCAATGTGAAATCACACTTGTGGTGTGTGGAGGAGAGGTCAATCTCAGAGCTGGTCTGGCCACCAGAGGTAATTATTAACTTATCTGATGCCAGAGAATTTGCATTTTTACCCTAATTTTTACCTTTGGTTGGCACTTGAAAGTAATTCATTGCTCTCACCAGGAAAAAAAAAAAAAAGAGAGAGAGAGAGAGAGAGAGAAGAGAGAGGGAAGAAAGATCAAGAATTGGAAAACCAACATAGCAACATCGTTTGGTTTCATTTCTTCTAATCACATTCCTTGACAACCTATTTAACCAAGGACGAGTTTTCTTAACTTCTGTCTCAATACTTTCTGCTCCTGTGCAATCCAATCCCTTTGAATCTTATGCTTTAAAATACTGAATATATAAATAAAATAAAATACTGACTATAATACATGTTTACTGTGTCATTATTAACAAACAGTATTCAGTGTGGCACGTGAGCACGTCTGGGGAAGAGTTCCAGCTTTTCCGGCCACCCACACTTACCTTCGGGGAAAGGATGGGGCTGCACCACTCGGAGGAACACTTGCACGATTTGAAAGAGAACGCTGATGGGCCCGGCTTGGTAAGAGTCTTTGGTCTCATAGTTGGTGGCAGGCAATTCAAATTCCAAACCATCGGAACCCTTTGTGGAAGACAGTGGCCCCAGGGCAGAGGTGTCCCAGCACAGCAACAGCAGCAGCAGGAAGCCGAGGAGGAGGGCCATGGCTAGCAATGTCCCCCACGCATGAGGTAGAGCTGGGGGCCTGGGGCCTCAGAGGTTCTGGAAGCCTTGGGTGAGACAGGAGCCTGCGTTCCTGTGCAGAAGAGGCGCTGCGAGTGCTGGGTGTGCGGAGTCCTCCTTTTCCTGGCCGGGCTGGCATGCAGCGAAGGGGGTCCAAGAGCCTTCTGCTGGTCCGGGTCTGGGTCTGGGTCTGGGTCTGGGTCCGGGTCCGGATCTGTAGCTCAAGGCACCATCCCTGGTGAGACAGAAAGGTGACACTCAGTTCGCAGGCAGCCCGCCTGCCCAGGAGCTGCCCGGAGAGGAGGCTGCAGAGCTTTAGAGCCAGAGCAGCAGCCTAATCCGCCAGGTGGGAGGCAAGCGCAGAGCCTGCTTAGAGCCGCGGGGGCTCGGAAGCCAGAAGGTCCCACCCCAGGGGTCAGATGCAGAACACAGGCCTTTATGGGTTCAGGAAACACCCTACAGTGTAGAGAAGGCTGTGCAGCCCTGGATATAGACGCTTACTGAGCACTTACTATGTATTCAACACCGTTGTCGGGGCTCGACCGTCTGGACCCTTCTACCAGTTACAGATGAGAAACCCCCCCCCACAGAGGACTTCTAGGACTTGCCCAAGGTCAGGGCTGATTAGCGGTGGGATCACAACTCAAACCTGGGAGCTTGCCTTCAGGTCCCAAGTAAGACGCTAGAACAGTTCCTAAGCCCTCTCTCTGGGGCTCCCGGCAGCACCCAGAAGCCTCCAGCCATGGACTATTTGCCTATTTTTCCTCCAAGCTAGTGCTGCTGTCCCTGGTTCTGGAGCCATATCTTACCTGCTTTTTAATTCTACTCATTTGCTCACTGACCTTATTTCAGACATCTCCCCTCTCTACCTCACCCCCAACCCAAACTAGAGACCTCAAGGACACGAACCAAGCTCTCTAAGGCCAAGTCAGACGGGCATCTACCTTTCTGACATTTTCACCAGGTAATGCTGATGGAAACCCTCACCCCCAAGTCACTACCTGGGAATTAGGGGTCCCTGGGAAGAGACACAGGGCGGAGGGAGACTCCTCACCACCGGGGAGAAAGAAACAGGAACGCGAGAAGCAACTACCAAGCCAGTGTCCAGCGAGGGCAAGAGACCGAGAGGGCCTCGAAAGCGGAACCTGTCCCCTTGTGTTTCTACCCCCAGAACCGAACCCAAGACAGCACGCACAGCCAGGGCTCAGAAGGTACCCTTGAGTATAAAACTAAATAAGCTAAAATGACTGCTTTGTTTGTGTCACTGCGTGGAACTTGGTGCATCAGAACAGAATGTATGAGGGGACCTCGGATGCTCAGCTCGTACTCCCTGTTCTGGGGCCAGGAACACCCTGACTTCATTCTATTTTGTGTATTAGTTACACACTGAGTGACTTTCAAAATAAGGGCAGGGTGCTCCAGAAACCCAAGGTGAGATGGGGGAAGGGAGGTCCTCAAGGATGTGACACATGGCTCAAGGGCCAGAGGGCCCGCTACCTGTATTCCACCAAGTCGGAGAAAGCTCCAGATGGAAGGTGCGAGTGCAGGAGCTGAGTGAAGATGGAAATTCATATTTAAGCCCCTGGATATTGCCTCATCTTCTAAGGCCTGTCCCGCCCAATTACTTCTGCACGGAGCGCCCAGCGGAATGACCCTGGACTCTCTCTCTGTCCAATCATGGAGCCTTTACGCTCCCAGTGCAACCTGGTTAACCCCGCGTCGGCTCGTCATCACACCCTGGGGACACCGGGCCCCTGGTAACTGTCTCTAAAGGGCGTCCTCCCTTCCGGGCACGGCTGCTGCAGACCCCCTGCTCGGCTCCCGGGTGCCCTCGCCTTCCACTGCTTCCAATTGGAAGTCACCCCTGCGCACGCGCACTCACACCCGGGCCTGCTCTGCTCCGTCTTCAAATAGTTTCCAGAGCGAACACATGGGAAAGAAACAAGGGGGGCCAGCCTTTGCCGCCGCCCGGGCAGGAGGAAGATGGGGAAGGAGCGGGCAGGCGTCACTCACGTAGGCTCCTCTCGTGGGGACGGGGACGGGCAGGCAGGGTGCACGCACACGCCTCCCACACCACACACACTAGCACATGCCCCACGCACAGCACACACACTAATACACACCACACATATACCACAGTAACATACCACACAAACGCATACTATACACCACATACACACACCACACACACTAACACAAACCACATACACTAACACCCACACACCGTAACATACCACACAAACGCATACCATACACCACACATACACACACCACACACGCTAACACATACCACACATACACCACACACTAACACATATCACACATATGCATACTTTACACTATCACACCACACATACTAGCATATACCATACATATACACACATCACACATACCACACACATACTACACATACACCACACACCACGTATAACACAACATGCATGTATCACATACTAACATACATAAACACTGCACCTTGATACACAACACATATACATACCACACATGCACACACCATACACACTAACACACATGCACAAGACGTACATACGCACAACATGCATACTCACACATAAACATCACGTACTATATACACAACCCTTGCACACACTCACACAACACACTCCCATCTTGTTTTCTGCTAAAGGATGGGCAGGGAGCACAGCAACTAGAAGGATTAAAGGCTCAGCTGCTAAGAAAGGCTGACTTTCTGGTAATGCCATGGAGCCTCAGCCAGGGATGGAGAGAAGCACAGCAGGAGAGAGATGGCAGGAGGCCTGGGGAAGAGCTATGAATAAACAGTTTCAAACTCTCTGTGCAGAAGCAGGGGAAGGCAAATCCCAAGTGAAACTCAGCCCCACTCATGGCTGCAAAGCTGGAAGTGCCAATTAACCTAGTCAGCACCTAGAGCCACATGTCCAGATTTCTTCACTTCTACCTCCAAAGTGTCAGACCCTCTTACGTTTAGAGTAAATGTTAAGAAAATATTAAAATCTCACAACTTAGGAAACATTAGATAATTAATAAAAATCAAGCTAAAGGAGACGGTCTGGCTCCTCACCTGTTAACGTTACTGGGTAGCAAGAGAACTGGAGCTGTTCTCCGGCACTACCAGCAGAAAGCCCAGGCCAGCTCTCCTGGACCAAGAGCTTCATTAGCATAAAATGCATATTTATTTAAAATGTTCATTATTGGACCTAATTTCTGAGGATGGGGCCCATTAATCTGCATTTCTAACACCCTCCTCTGGTGATTGATTCTCAAGACAACTAAAATCTGAAAGCCAGCACTGTTCCTGAGTGCCCACTCATCTGGCTAATTCGTGCCACTTTCCAAAGACACCGTTGGCTTCAAACACAATTGCCAGACAATAGAAGCAAGGGACGAGTGCCCCCAATGCCCTTCTTATATTGCATTAAACTGATCTATCCCAGCTGCTGTGTGGGGTCTCTGATTTACTCCTCTCTGTATCCCCGGAGCCAGACACTCAATAAAGGATTGCTGAAATCAAGCAGCGAGGAGTAGGGGGAGAGCTGACATGAAACGATCATTTCTACCCATTTCAAAATTGTATTGAGCGTTTATTAGCAGTCACATAGTCTCCGGAAGGGAGGTGCTGGGAGTGTTTGTAGCTATTTCCACAATATAGGCAGCAGACTGCCTCTTTACTGGATTTACTACCCAGGGCAGAGCAACTGATCTACCATCCTGGGGCCATGCCTTCTGCTGGGACCCTCGACTTTGCAGGTCTTGGAAACTGCTCCCTCAGGGGCTAGCTCCTTACACAGGCACTAGACCAATCAATAAGGCAATCTCACCGTTTTTCTAATTTACGGGATGCAGATTCCTGTTTTCCATTCAAAAGCATTGAGTTCAAACTTTTGGAAATGGGGCCTGAGAATGCGAACTTTCAGGAAATACTTCACATAATTCTGAGCTTGGAGTCCAGAGAATGGCACTTTCACAAACATTGGTTTAAAAGCAAATATGGTGAGCATTTAGCTTCATTTCTCCATCTTTCGAAAGGATCTTTGTAGTGGATATTTGTCACCTAGATGGGTAGTGGTTGTGGTGGGGAAATGGGTGCTACTCAACTCCTGAGCCTATCCCATGGGCAGAACCCTTGCATTTCATTGTGAGGTCAGCGGAGGTGCCCAAAGTGTGCCCTGGGTTGGGGGGTGCCTCAAACTCACTAAGTTCCTGGGCTTCTGCATGGAGGAAGTTTCTAATTCAGTCTAGCAATGATGGCACAGTGCCAGCAGCCACATCCAGAGTCTCGCAGTGGCTGCTGTGACCACACACCAATCGAGGGTCCTGTTGCATGTCCTGCATGAGCTCCTGAGCCTGGCTAGCCAGTCTTCTTGTCACTTTTCTAAGCTACCCGGTACCCAGTCCCTCTTCTGCTAAAATTATCCAGAGTTGGCTTCTATCATTTGTAACAAAGCATCTTGGCCCCTTAACAAATCTGAGATAGCTCCCGGCCCCCTGCGAAACCCTTATCCTTCATATTTTAAACAGTCCCAATAAAATAATATTTGGTTTAAAGTCTTACTACTTCGAACTGTCCTTTGATGCACTTGTTTACTTCACTATGCTGGAATGAACAGAAACAGTTTAGTGTGGAAATCATAAGGAAGTTCATTTAGAAAAAAAAATACAGGGCATAACAAGGAAGCAAAACGAAACCAGAGGACACTGCTGAAGTGACAAGAGACCACAGGTTTGAGACGGGGCAGGAGTCTCTAGTCCCACTCATGAGCCCTGTGGCATGAGCAGTTGCTTACATTCTCCTCGCTTGTCTGTAAAGTGGGGTTTTGAATAGTAGCAGAAGGTTAGAGGCGGAGTAGGAACAGCACCAGGCGACAGCTGGCAGTCAGTCAAGGTCTGTACCCCCATTGCCAGCATCAATCCTCCACACTCCACCGTGGCCCTGGGCTCACCTTGACAGACAGGACAGCTCCCCATGGTGCTCACAAAAGAGTGAGAAAGAAAAAAGAAGTAGTAACTTCACACAACGTGAATCCACAGTGTTTCCCACACTCTGAGCTACAAAACCAGCAGCTGCGTAGGGTTCAACCCAACACAGAAGTCTCGGGTGGGGCGCTCAAGGACCCCGCCATCCGCCTTGGTGCCTGTCTTTGCGAGGGTCGGCCGCTGCCCACACCCCGGACAACCTTTTTGGACGGGAGCCGGGTCAGGAGAGAGGTCAGCAGCCGCCTGTGGCCACAGGCGCAACCTGTTGCTGCAGGAAGCTTGGGGCGCCGGCTCCCCCGGCCGTTCCCTCCAGCCCACCGCCAGGCCGGGCCCCTTGCTGCCCCCTCGCCCCCTCTCCCTCCTCCGCAGGAAGCTCTCCCGGGCTGCGGGACACAAAAGAACGGGCGGCAGGGCGGGCGCGGGCAGCCTGGAGACTCGAGGAATCCGCCGCCGGGGGCGGGGGCGGGGGCGGGGGGGGGGTGCCCCAGTAACTTGGCTCCCCGGGGGCGCCAGGGAGAAGGGGGACCCGGGCGACGTGCCATCCCCTGACCCCCCTTCGGAGCGGGCTTTCGGGGAAACTGACCTGGGGCCCCAGCGTCTGCAGCACCTCGAAGCTCCTTCCTCTGTGCACGCTTCCCTTTGTTGTCCCAGCCGGCGCCGTCCTGGCCGAGTGCGCCCCGAGCCCCAGCTCTCCACCCCGCGACTGCCGCGGGCCCTAGGGGTGCCCCTCGGCGGGTGGGGGGCTGCGGGGAGCCGGGGCTGCGTGCGCCGCGGCGGGGACGGGCTCCTGGCCCCGGCTCCCCGCGCCCCGCTGCACCCCCTCGCCGCGCCCGGGGCACCCCGCAGCCCCTCCGCGCCAGGCAGCCCCCGAGCCCCGGAGAGCCGAGCCTCGCCTCGTCCTCCGCCCTCTCAGAGCGAGCGCGGCTTCGGGGGCCCGGCCCCGCCGGCTTGCGCCCCGGACCCTGGCGAGCGCCGCGGCTGCGGACCCGACCCACCGGCGGCCACCAGGCAGCGCGCAAAGTTGGCGGCCTCGGCCCGGGACGCCCGATGCCGCAGCCCGCGTCCCGCCGCCCCGGGCTCGCACTACCTGCCGCGGGGCCCGCGCGGCGCCCAGAGCCGGCGCTTCCGTCCCCGCCCCCCGCCCCCCGCCCCCGCCCCCGGCGGCCGCGGGCGCCCGGCTCCGTCGGCTCGGGAGTGATTTGCGAGCCGCTTCGGGGACCACCCGGACGGCTCCCGCGGAGGCGCGCGGCCCGGGGTGCCCGCGGGGCCCTGCTCCCGGCGGGGACTCGCGGCCGGAGCCTGGGGGGGGGCAGCGCTGCCCCCGGCCCGCCCCGCACTCCCGGGTCGGCTCCGCCCGGGCTGGGGGCGCGCCCCGGGACCAGCAGGGCAGCCGCGCGGCGACGCCGGAGCTCCCGGCCCGGGGCTGCGCGCACGTCCCGAGGCGGGGTCCGGCTGCGGCGAGCTGGCCCCTCTCGGCGCCCACCCCGCCCCCGCCCCCGCCCCCGCCCCTGGGCGCAGCCCTCCGCTCCGAATGCTGCCCCCTTCTAAACTCTCCGGCTCCACCACCGACAGGCCTCCGCTGCCCCCGCCCCCAGCCGCTTAGACCTGTTGCGGGTCCCAATAGGCTTCTTTTCTAATTTACCCGAACAAAACTAAACCCAAATCATTTTGCTCCTTAGTTTGTACCAGTCACAATGCTCGTGGCTGGAGCTGTAAAACCTGCAAGAAGCAATCCTCCGCCCCACGAGAACCTGCATCTGCTGTAGCCCGGAGCACAAAGCGCTTTAATGACTCCTTTCAGATGTGGGCTGAGACTCCCCGGACATCCAGTCTTCACCTCTCTGCAAAGCTGCCAGGCCCAGTCGGTGGAAACCAGCCCCTAAGTACTCACTCTCCTAATGGCACTCACCGATGTGCGCCTCACACCTTGCTCACCACTTCCTATCTTGAATTGAGAATACTGACTAGTGGAAAACATAAAACTTATGGAAGAAAAGCATAGTCAGGATACTTTCTAGCACACAGTAGGCGTTTAATGTTTGTGATGCAGATGGATGGATGGATGGATGGATGGATGGATGGATGGCAGGCAGACTGGACAGGACCATTTCTGCCCTGGCTCTTTCACTAACCCCAGAATCCAGCATAAAATCTGTGCTGGAAAGAGCGTGGTTTGTTTAAAGTTTCAATTGATCTTGCATGTGCATGCTTCTAGGCAACAAATGCCAGATCAGAAAACTTCTGTTAAGGACACTAGAGGCATAGCAAGTTTAGGTGGTAATCTAATCGGGCCTGATGCTTCCTCTCTGGAGCCTCTGCTTCTGCACCCCCAGAGGCCCCCAGCACTTCTGCTCCAAGGCAGCCCTCTCAGAGCTGGGCCAGGTGGGAAGTCCTCCCCTCCTGAGAGCAGCCACCTCTGACTTGCATCAAAGGTGGGCTCTGTCTGTTTTTACCACTGTGACTTTGGCTGCTCAATCTCCTTGAGCCTCAGTTTCCTTGTCTGCAAAATAAAAGACAGTTAGGCCTCGCTGGGCTCCTGTTTATTCCTAGTAATAAGAATAAAAATAAAAGTGACAACAGTAGTAGGAGTGAGCGCTAACACTTAATGAATGCTTCCTCTGGATGAGGCACTATGCCCAGAGCTTTAAAGTGCATTATTTTCTGTAGTCTTAGCAACAAAGACAGCATATTATCTCCACCTTAAAGATAAGGCTAATTTGCCTGACGTCATAGAGGTAGTCAGCAAAGCGCTGAATTTGAACCCAGATCTGGCCTCCAGAGCCCATCATTGCCCTAGCACAGCAAGTGTACCAAGAGATAACATAAAACCCTCTTCTGTACTCCCCTGATTGACAATGTAGTGTGGCACTCCAGCATCGCATTGAAATGATTGGCCATCTGTCTTCCTGTAGGCACTGAATGCTTCGACTGTTTTTATCCATTTTCATGTGCCTCCCCCCCCCACAACTGTGTGGACCATTGGAGGTGTTCAATAAGTAAATGAATGAATGATCAACAGAACACAGTATTAAGATATGTTCTGAGCAGCCTTAGGCAGACAGTGACACAGGACTTAATGATTTATTCTGTTCAATTCGGCTTGGAGTCCTAAAGCTACAGTCCTACTATCTAGCACAACTGAATTTCTCTGTCATCTGTTCCATGCAGGGCTGGAGGAGGTAATATTATTTCCATATATCCAGTCAGTCATTAGGTACAAAAAGTAAAAATTAGGTCTCCCTTTCTGAAATGGCTTCTCATTTTTCCTGCCCAAATGAAATCTAAACACAAGGCAGTGTGGCATTCTGGCAAGAGCCAGGAGATTCATTCAGGTTCTATCACTACCTGCCAGTGTGGTCCCTGGTAAGGCAGGTAACCCCCGTGGGCTTCACATTCCTCATCAGTCCAATATCCTTGCTCAGTGACCTAGTAGGGCAAGAGGCTACCATTTGGCACCCCATGGGTAGGGGACATTTTCAACAACACAGGAAGGTCTACTGGATAGGGCTCATTTAAATAGTGAACCATAATAAAGGAAAAATGACAGCAGGACTGGCGTAAGAAACTTAAATTGCCACAGAAATTAGCAAGGTTATGTAGCTTTAGAAATGAAGTGTTGAGGTTAATCATTGTCAGAGCACACAACACTTGGTCATTCAACAATCCTCAATCTTTAATGAGCTGTTCCTTACGAAGGACTTTTTTTTTTTTAACGAAAGATTTTGGATAGTCTTCTTTGAATCACTAAGATTAACACAAAATGTTAGTATATTATTCTAATTAACCTGATATCTTCTACCATGAATAACAATGCCCACCCCACCCCCACCCCCAAAGTAATGCGTTTGTATGACCAACAAACAGGGCAGCGAGTGACCCTTTAGGAAATCAGGTTTGTGTCATCTCAACATGAGCTGCCCTGCCTTCTTAAGCCTGAAATTTGTGTAAGAGACAGCTAAGGAGAGAGGGAGAAGTTAAGCAGGGGTGGGAGGTGCCGGTGGAAGTGAGCAGGGAGGGGGGCAGGGAGAGAGAGAGAGAGAGAGGAAGAGATTATTCCAAATCAAAATTCCACTAGTTTTGAAGGGAATGGCTTCATGCAAGCCAGGGTTCTCCCATAAATGTTTTACCTCATGCTTTCCTGTTCATCTTGCATTTTTTTCCCCTTGCCCCTGGGCTTAGAAACCAAAAATAGCTTTGCTGACGTTTACCAACCAAAAGCCAAAAAACTATCCTTCTTGTACCTTCCACAACCTTCAGGTAAGATTTGTAACTCATTCATCAAGCCCATCGTGTACTAATTCAGAAACAGAGGAAGAAAAAACTTCAAGCCAGTTCCGACAAAGGAGGAGAGACAGAGCAGGGACCAGACCAAAGCCCAGGCCAGCACCCCAGTGCTTGGATTCTGAAGCTGGAAAGTGGGAAAACCCTATCACACTTACTGGTGGCTGGCGCGGGATGGTTCTCTATTTTCTGTGCTGGATCTGCCTTCCAGTAATGATTTCAAATAAATGCTTCAGACCTCGGGCTGGCTTTCATCTGTGCCTTTCCCTCTGACATCATTTTTAACATGCACTAACTCACATGGGGCTTCCTAATTTGCCTTTGGTAACCGCATGGCAGGGGCGAGGGTTGGAGGGAGGGGTGGGAATGAGAGCAGCTGAAGGGCAGGGAATTACAAAGCCTTAGGATACTTGATCTCATTTTCTCAAGGAGGGTGAGGTGCTTTCATCTCAATGCTTGGACTGATTCAGGAGGCAGGTAGGCAGGAAAATTTCCAATTTCTGGTTCTATAGTTGTCAGTTTTTAATCATATCCCCTAAAAGGCTCACCTCGGAGCTTGTAATTTATACAATGGTAAAACTTACTGCTCTGCTAAGAAGTGTTTTACACTCTGGGAACGATCGCTATTATTACTTCCTTCTAAGAATTTGCACTTATCCTCCTCTCATTATCTGAAAGCATATATTAGCCATCGGTTAGTCATTCATTCAGTAATATTGATGCAGCACCTACTATATAGGCCAGGACCTAGAGAGGCCAATTACTCTGACCCAGAATATACTTTATGGGGGAAAAAAAAAGGAAACTTATCAAACATTGTCTTTCCTCTACCTCTTGCCTATTTTCCTCATCATGAGATTTTAAAAAAAGAAAAAAAATGAATTCTCTTTTGCTTCATACTCTGCTACATAAGCTATAATCAGATATTTATTTTAAGCACAATAAACTGTATGCTAATTAAAACATTCACTTTTGCCAGAGCAACTAAAATGTTAAATTATAGTCCTACCCAACTTTGAGGGCATTATGCCAAGTGAAATAAGTCAGAGAAGAGAAAAACAAATACTGTATGATCTCACTTACATATGGAATCTAATAAAACCAATTCATAGAAACAGAGCTCAGATTTGCAGTGGCCAGAGATGGGTGTTGGGGGTGGGGGAAAGGGTGAAGGTGGTCAAAAGGCACAAACTTTCATTTACAAGATAAATAAGTCAAAAAAAAAAAACAACAAGATAAATAAGTCCTGGGGATGTGATATACAGCTTGATGACTATAGTTAACAATACTGTATTGTGTATTTGAAAGTAGCCAAGTGAATAGACCTTGAAATTTCTCATCTCAGGAAAACAAATGTTCTCAGTAAAAACAGAAAACATAAAATAAACAAAAAGTATGAAATACGGTATAAAAAATTTTAGTTCCATTCAACTACTTAGTCCACAGGGTGAGAAGGAACAGCAATTTGTTGTTGTATGGTAGGGGAGGCATGGGGCGTGGTGCTTGAACAGACGTAAGAAAACAGTCCTTGCTCCATTCATTCATTCATTCATTCCCTCATACATTGCTTATCCACACATTCCACAGATATTGACTGAGCACCTTTGGTGGGCCAGACTGAGCAGAAATATGGCAGAGAATAAAACAAGGGGGGAAGGCCTTGCCCTCCCAGGGCTCACTCCCTTATAGAGAACACAGAACAGGAAAGCCACCAAATCAGGATGCCTGGGTGGCTCAGCAGTTGAGCGTCTGTCTGCCTTCATCCCAGAGTCTTGGAATCGAGTCCCACATCAGGCTCCCTGCATGGATCCTGCTTCTCTTTCTGCCTGTGTCTCTGCCTCTCTCTCTCTCTCTCTGTCTCTCATGAATAAATAAATAAAGTCTTTAAAAAAAAACGCCACCAAATCAATAACCATGTTCACTATATACCCTTGAATGAATTACTTAACGTCTGTGAACTTCAGTGTCCTCACTCACAAGACAGAAATTTTGCAAAGATAAATGAGCCAACATATGCAACATGCCTTGCACAGAGTGGGCGATAAATCGCCACTATTATATCTTTCTATTTTTCTGTCAAATTCTCTCTCACCCTCTGCTCCCACTCGTCTTTTTATTTCCAATTTCATAGATTAGGAGTGTGGGACTATAGGATCCACGAGCTAAATAAGCATCCCACAGTTACTTACATGTTATGCCCCAAGGATTTGCAAGGATCCGAGTCAGAAAAAAACATATTCAGGATGTATTCTGGCTTCTGCTCTGCAGAAGAAATTGTCTATCACTTGGAAATGGCACTGGTATTTTTTGGTGGAGTGAGGGCCATGGTCTAAGGGACCTTCAGGGAATTACTGGATTCTACAGAGGTGTGTACCTTTCATTGTATTTCTATTGACTAGGCTGCATTACAAATGTGTAAGGATAGAAGTGATATTGTAGAACACAGATAATGATGCAAATGAATGTTCTCCACGAAAGATAATTTCATTTCTACCCTGTAGAAAAGATGACCCCAAACACAGCATTTCAGTTTTCTATAGCCTGGTGACATGTTTTGCAACTACTGGCAAATATTCATTTCGACATTCCTGATTGTGTACACAAACGTCTACTTTCCAAAATGTCCTCTTACATAATAGTAAGATGTTATGACTGGTTCTCTCATTAGTTACTGAGTTGAGTAAAACCTTTGACATGTGTCCACTATATATTTACATGAAAGTCATGTTTTTAATTCCTTGAAAGTTATAATTTAGAAGCTCTAATGGAACTTATGATCTCTAGAGAGACAAATGGCAAATTTTAACATTAATTAATTTTGTTAATTAAACTTTGAGGGATGCCTGGGTGGCTCAGCAGTTGGGCACCTGCCTTCGGCTCAGGTCGTGATCCTAGGATCTGGGATCGAGTCCTGCATCGGGTTCCCTTCAAGGAGCCTGCTTCTTCTCTTTCTGCCTATGTCTCTGCCTCTCTCTCTCAGTCTGTGTCTCTCATGAATAAATAAATACATCTTTAAAAAAATAAAATAAAATAAATACAATTTGAATAAATGCTGGAAAGGTGAAATTCTAAATCTTTGTATAGACTCTAATATTATAATAACAGCCCTTTCACTGGGACAGAGATGCTGCAAGCAGCACACCAAAGTTCCTGCCAACTTCTCTCCCAAAGCCTCCCTACAGCAAACCCATTTAGAACAATCTTTGACCTGAGGCTCCAAGACACAGCTAGAGAGAAAAGGAAAGATTTTAAAAAGTTAGATCGCAATAAACTATTTGTTGGCTGCTGGGAACACAGAATGATTTGGTTTTTAATTAATTGGTTTAAGGTTCTTAAAGATCAAGGAAAGTAGCTGGGAAGCATGCTCAAACATTTGCAAATGTGGCTCTTTGCTCCATTCTCAGAATTCAAGTGGACACCTCACCCATGAAAGATCGAGGAGCAAATAGGAAAGACAGGCTCTGGGGAGTGTGTGTGTGTGTGTGTGTGTGTGTGTGAGAGAGAGAGAGAGAGAGAGAGAGAGAGAGAGTACTATGCGTGGAGATAGGATCATTCCTTCCAGTAATCTGGGTAAAATCTGGGAGAGAGTTCCAGGATAGTTTTCGCTATGAAAGGAGGAAAACTTGCAAAGTGAGAAAATTGTTCTAGATCAGGATTTTTTAACCTTGGCACTCTCGACATTTTGAGCTGGATAATTCTTTGTCATGAGGTGGTTCTGGGCATGAAGGATGTTCAACAGCTCTGACTTCTACCCACCAGATATAAGTAGCACCCCCCTCCCAGCTGTGACAACCAAAAATATTTGAAACTTGGAGTTTGATTTTTTTTTAAGGCATAGGAAAAATTATTGAGTTTGGGCAGAATTTTATCAGACATATTAAAGAGGGACTTCCTGGTAACAGATTTGGCCAGTGCTAAGGACTTTGCACATAAACTGAAGCATATCTGGTACCCAAACTCGACATATTCATGTTAGGTACCTGGCCCTGATAAGCCAGCTCTCATGTTAACTCCACATCACCTCCTATGACAGCCCGCCCTGGAAGAACTGCAAAGTGAGTTATTTCAGAAAAGTAATTTGCCTACTTGTATTCCTCCTGGAGACATTCACAGATGTCCCATGCTGGGTGGTGGGTGCTGGGTGCTTGTTCTGAGTACAACCTAGTCCTTGGAGAAACTGGACATCATACTTAGAAACTTGAGCACAGAAGCATTCCCAAAAAAGAATAAGACTGCTGATGATATTTCCCATGACCTAGTGAAAAAGTGCCTGGCACACTACAGGGTTTCAGTAGACCTCAGAGAAAAATAAGGGGAATAAGGTGAAGCTATTACCTCATAAGAAGGCAAATAAGTATAGTAACGGTAAGACAGTGTTGAAAGGTAGAAAACGTGTATCCAGTTGGGTGCTTGTTGCTGGCATATTATTGGCTATCTATTACCTGTCAAGCCTGAGACCAGTACTTTCCATACATTCCCTTATTCGATTAACCATTCTAAGGGCGCATTGTTACCTGCATTTTCCAGAGGAGGAAACCGGGTGTATCTACTGGTTTCATAATAAGAATAATAGTTACCATTTATCAGGGTAACAATTACTCTAAATATCTCATCTAGTATTTAAGATAATTGTAGGGAGCAGGTATTATCTAAACAAATTAAACAAAAGTCAGTTGAGCATTTGTTATGTGCCAGGATAGCCCCTGGTGGTTGGGACACAGCAGCAGACAGGCCCTGCCCCCATCAAGTGTACAGTAGAGGAGGGAAGATAGACATTCACAAATGCTTACAGGTGGGATGATTCGTTTCACAATCCCACCTTCTGCCTCCCTGCTGGAAGCTCTTATGCAAGACTACAGATGGCAGCCTTCAGACCTACGACTGGAAGTAAAGACACTTCCTCAGTGAGCTTTTAATGAGCACCTAGTCTGTGCCAGGTAAGATCTGTCCTTGGAACTTAGAAACACAGAGGTGACTTCAGCCCCATCCCAATAAGAAACTCTTTGCGTGGACCCGGCCTCCTGTACACTGTAGTTGCACCACTAAACTCTATTAAATGGCAAGTAACAGTGGTAGTGGAAAAATAATTTTAAAAGAAAGTGTAATAGAAAGAACAACAAAATCCTAGATCTCTTGGAATACAACAGAACAACGATGATAAACCTGGGGAAGCAGGGCATTGGAAAAATTGAGCTGAGGTTGGGGGATTCTAGAGCTTAACTGGGACAAAAGACAAAATTACAGACTTGTGGGAAAAAAAACATTTGTATGCACCTCATTCTGCAAAACATTTCAGAAGCCACCTAACGCTAAAAACGCTAAAATGCATAAAACCAGAAAGAAGATGTACTGCTTTTAGAGGTATCTAATTTGAAGAAGTGGGGAGTGGAGGAACAAAAAAAGTCAAATTAAAGTTAAATCCTAAGGGAAAATCCCCTGGTAAGGAGCCCTATAGATGCAGAGAATACTAATAAATGTTGTAAGCATGCACTGAAGTGAAATTTAAGTTGGTAAAATTACTGACGCTGAATAATAGGTATCAGGGGTTCTATTTCGCACCAGTTTGAATTTTCCACTATATAAAGGTAAAAAATTAATTAATTAATTAATTAATCAAGTCAATGGCTGAGGGAAATAGGAAGTGGCACTGGGGCCTGTCCACGAGCTGCAGTGAGGTCATGATGGCTGCTGGGGGTGAGGCCGAAGGGCTGAGTTGAATGTGGGGTGAAAGACCAGTCAGCAGGCAAAGAGAAAGCTCTGTCTCATCTTGGCTATTTTCATCACATTAGTTCTTTTTTAAAAAATTTAAACGCAATAAATTAACATATAGTGTATTATTAGCTTCAGAGGTAGAGTTCAGGGATTTATCAACTGTGCAAAACACCCAGTGCTTGTTACATTATGTCCTCTCCCTCTTTAATGCCCAACACCCAGTTACCCCATCACACCCTACATCCGCTCTAGCAACCCTCAGTTTGTTCCTTATGGTTAAGAGTCTCTTATGGCTTGTCTCTCTCTCTATGTCTTGTTTTATTTATAAAAGGACAATGCAAATGCCTGGGAAGTTTAATAAGGAAGGGCCAGCTCCCTCTCTCTTATGGACTGGAGAGTAACATGGATTCTGGAATCATGGACTGTGGAACGATCAACCTAAGTTTGAGCCTGGCTCTGGTGCACCTAACTCCACATGTCACCTTGGTTGCATTACCTAACTCCTCTGAGCCTCAGTTTCCCTCACCTGTAAAGTAGAGTTAACACTGGTAGTACCAGTGGGTTCTGAGAGCATTAAATGAGATACAGTATAGGGACAGCTGGTTCTTTCCTCCTGACCACTCCACGTCTGATTATATTTAGGGCAGGACAATGTTCCTTCTTTAGACTCCACCTTGCTTTCTCCCATCCCACAGGTCTGTGGCTGACTGGATTCATTGGATACCGTGGTATCAAAAAGACACTGGAGCTACAGGTTATAGGATGGCTCTGACATCCCAACCCCAAGCCCCTACCACAAGAAGGCAGCTCTTCACTAAAACTAGACTAGAAGGTATAAGGGAGCCACGTGTTTCCACAGCCATCACCACCATGGAAAACAACCCAAATGTGTCCTACTGGCCTCCACGGGCACCAATAGAACCAGAACATGTGTTTGAAAGCAAAACCAATTTAGTGGTTTTCCTTTTGCCAGTTTTCTATCCTAATTAATGGCTCTACACAATCTCCCAAGAGAGAAATTCAACTTTACCTGTAGTTAGTATTTGCCATTTGTGGAGTTGTCCAACACATAACCCCTTTTCTAGGTGAAACAAACACCCCTTCGTGGGGAGTACTAGTGGGCCAGTTCAACATCTCCCACCACAAAGGCCAAAAGATTAACTTCCCATTGACCTGTCATGCACTCAAAGCATGGTCCTACCCAGCCTGGCCAGCCGGCCACTCCTGCCCATGACTTTGATTCTGGAGTGTGTGATGCAGCAAATAGGGCCAATCAGACCAACAGAGGGCGGCAGTGATGGGAGTGTGGGTGGTGCCAGGTGCCAACAGCCATATCCTAACCAGGTTGTGCCCGCTGCCCTTGGTTCTGATTCTGCTCTTTGAGCCTCCTGACAAGGCCAGGAGCCAACAAATACCCCCCAGTATATTCCTTCTCTGGCTAAGATTGACCAGAGTTGCTTCCTGTTAATGTCTGATTGATGAAAACACTACCTCTCCCATCTCCTTCACCTTCACTTTACTTTCTAACCCACGTCTCTCTTGACAGTCTCACGGTGGTGGTGCTTACTCAGCCACTCTGCTTGCATGTGGGAGTCACTCCTTTTGAACAAATTGCTTAGGTCAGGACTTGGGGGGAAGTGAATGAGTCCTACGGTGCAGGATCAGATCCCGTCTTTACTTAACATAATGATTTTGTTCATCAAGATATTGGGGCATAGATACTAATTTTTTAAAATATTGCATTAAAATATTACTTATCTCAATTATTGAGCTTTTGAGCATTCCCTAATATTTTGTGCTGGTCCTTGCATAACTGTATGCAATACTAGTCAGGACCAGAGCTTCTCATATATTCCCCTTCATTCACTAAACAGGCTTTTTAGGACTCTGCTCTGTACCCGATTATACCAGACTGTAAGCATGCAGAGATGATTAACACCAAGTCCAGCCCTCAAAACTGTCAACATTTCATGAGGAAACCAAGGGCATTCTGAATTCTAGGGGCACCAACAGAGGGAGAGGACAAGGTAAGCATGGGCATGAAAATAGCAATGAATACTGAGTTCAGCCCTCAGTGGACCAGGAATAGGCTCTCATGGGCTGTAGTACTTAAGCTAATCCTTTGGAATGAGATGTTCACCAGCTGGAGAACAAGGAGAAGGACATTCTGAGTAGAGGAGTCAGCATACCCAGGTATGTTCAGATTCAGTCCATGATATTGTGGGGCAGGATGGTAATGTGCCTGGAACATCGTATTAGAGGAAATGAACAAAGAGAAATGAATCTAGAGCAGGAGACTGGATGGGGTCAGGTTGTGAAGGGGCTCATTTGCCATGCCAAGGGATTCAGACCATCTGAAGGCAATGGGGGAACCGTTTAAGGTCCTAAAGTGGAGAAGTAAGGGTGTTGTGTTGGTTTCAAGAAGGTCACCCCAGAAGGAAGAATGGGGGGGGCTGGGGGGGAGAAGAAAACCGTATGGCACCAGAGAGAGATGCCTGATGGGAGAGTGCCCAGGGGCGTGCTCCGGAACTGGTTTGTGAGGGCCCTGGTGTCCTATTAAGCAATCTTTCCTGTAGGATGAAGGGTTCTGGTCTTTGGAATAATCCGTTAGATCTAACACCTCGTATTGCCTTTTTCCTTCTAAGTGCTGGTAAAAAAAAAAAAAAAAAAGTGCAATGATTATGTGTAGCAACTGTCTGCAGGCCTCAACATCTTGTCTGCAAAATAATGTCTCATTTATACTTAGGTCACAGTTAGGGACTCTCTGCCCTGCCCCACTTCCTCCCTCCCAGGCAAGAAATTAGATGCCTCTTAAGTAGCCCTGACATACTTCTGGGAGTCCCCAGCAGCGTGCTTCATCCATCCAGTCGGCCATGGGTAATCACCCACCATTCAGAGCCCAACCCAACGGGTGCTTGGGCTCCTGCTCTGACCCTCGCAGCCCTCGGACCCCGCTGAGGAAGGCCCTTCGGCTGCCCGCAGTGACAGAGCATCCCCATGAGGGCTCATTGTGAGACACCTGGCTCCTTGCCACCTCCTGGTTTTCACGGAGCCAGCTCCAGGGGTGCTGCATAGATCAGGGGAGTATGGCCTCCTCTCCAAGCTCAGCTTTAATTCGGAGCTCCAAACAGAATTGAGGGGTGCCTGGGTGGCTCAATTGGTTAAGCATCTGCCTTTGGCTTAGGTTTTGGGATCCACCCCTTATTGGGCTCCTTGCTCAGCAGAGTCTGCTTCTCCCTCTGCCTCCCGCCTGCTTGTGCTTGCACTCTCTCTCTCTCTCTCTCTAATAAATTAAAACAAAACAAAACAAAACAAAACAAAACAAAACAAAAAAACCCCACAGCTTTGACTGGTCCTAGAGGTTCCTGAGTCTTGCAAACTGTTCCACCAGTTTCCGGATCTTACCCCTCTGGTCAGAAGAGCTCAAACCCTCCAACCTCCCAAACCTCGGGCAAGGAAGAGGCTCCGGGCCACCTGCTCCACTGCCTTCCAGCGGACTCCTGGCTTCCTGCGGTGCGGCATGAACTGTCGGGCAGAGCTCAGCCCAGGTTGGCGGCCCTGGAAGGCCCGCGTCCTGCGGATTCCGCCCCAAGGCTCACCGCCCACTGCTCTGTTACACACCCCGGAAGCATTAGGTTCCCACCAACTGTCACCTCCGTAAGGGCCGAGGTCTTCATCTGCTTTGTTGGCTCAAGTATCTCATGAGCGGAAAGCTGTGCCTGGCACAGGGTAGGAGCTCAATAAATATGCCTCGATTGAAAGCACATGGTGGAAGTACCCTAACCTGGGTTCCAGTCTGCTCTGCCACACGCTGGCTGAGGCACTGGAGACTACTCACTCTTGCTCTCCAAACAAAATTTCCTCACTGGAAATGGGCCTGACAGTACTTAGAGATTCCTCAGGTGTGTTGGAAATAAGGGGAGGGCTATACCGATAAATTAATACACAAAGAGAATTCAATAGAGAGTGCTTAGTGCCTAACAGGTGCTAAATTGTTTTCCTTCTTTCTTCGCTCTCTTTCCACCCCTCCTACCCTATCTCCTACAAATAGTTATCGGATACTTCCTACATGGGCCAGGTATTGCCCCAAGTACATGGCAGGAATCAAGACAGAAGAGGTTCAAAGCGTACTGTCTAGTTACTGAGACACACAGGGAAATCTGGGCACAAAGCAATCAAGACGATCATTTCAGATAATTAAGAACGATGGAGAGAATCAAACTTCATGGCGCAACTGACCAAGGAGTCGAAGGGGAGTGGTTGTCTGAGGGCATGTCCAGATTTTAACTTCAGTGGAAATCTCTTTCGCCCTGGGCCTGTGGGCCAATGCTCCATGCTCACTGGGGCCAGGAGCTGGGAGTGCTGACCTGACCCTCCCTCTGGTCAGATACACAGACTTACAGCTGCCTTGTGCCGTGGGGCCCCCGCATCCTCATCCAAGAGACCAATCTCTGAGATTCTTCCCACGGTCTGACAGTTTGTGATTCATTGTTCTCCCCAAGTTCAGTACTTTGTCTGAGTCGCTTTGTGTGATTTGTAGGGAGCTCAGTATTTTCATTTAAGAGAAGACCATTGAATTACTTGTTAATACACAGGCTGTCCTGCCGCCTGGCAGCCTCCGTAGGCAGTCCAGAGTTTTAAACTGAAGCCAGGAACCCCGGGGTGTTACTCCCTGTTACTCCCTGTGCCTGGATGTCATTAAGAGGTTTGTACGAGCCTATCCTCAGCTTTCTGGCTTCACTTCCTCTTGAGTCAGCTTGCGTTCTGGTCCAGCTTTCTAGACACCCCTCAGAGCACCCCACATTAGACGTGACTTTGATCTTGGTGCTTCAAAGACACTTTGAGTAACTTGCACGCAGGGAGCCACTGCTCTGCGGTGCAGGCCCTAGAAGCCCATTTGATGTGACAAGTGTGTTCCCTGCAGGATCAGTTCTAGGTGAAAATGTGAAATAGGTATGGGAGGAAGACTGTGGGCTTTGGAACTGCACAGACTATGTGTGTGGCGTGTGGTGTGGTTTGGGCATGTCATCTGATCTCTCAGAATTTGTTTTACCGTCGACAAAATGGGAATAATAACGCTTGTTTTACGGTTATTATGAGGGTTTTGTGAAAGGACATGGTTGGTGCTCATAAATACTTCCTCTGGGCCTCTTCTTGGAGGCTGCATCTCCATGTTTTTCTTGGGATGCTCTGCTGCTCCTCTGCTTTTTCCACCCTTCACCCCAGATTTGCAGTCTCTATCTCTTCCTCTTTCTCCTTCTGTCCAGCATGACCCCCCCCACGCCCTCGAGGCATTCAGACACTTGGGGAGCATCTCTTTCACCCTGGTGATACCCTCTGTTAAAGAGCTAGACCAGTAATCTGGGTTAATTTTCCCATAATTAACTTGCTTGGGCTTCAGACCTTCTCATCCTGACCTCATTAGGTCCTCATGACACCCCGCTGTGTGACCTTGGCTGCCCAGTGAGGCCTGGCTGTGGTTGGGGGCCCAGGAGCCCAAGTATGGCTAGCACCTGGTGGGCGCAATCTCTCCCCTTCTGCCTGCCTCACCCCCCATCACTGCCATTTCCTGGGGCCCCTGAGGATTGTCTACACCCTTTAAGGTATCTGGGGACTAGAGGGTGCCTCTGTCTTTGATGTCACCCTCTGTTGAAGGGACCACAAGCTAGCACTGCCCATATTTCTCTTGAGGACAATTGGGGGAAATGTTCCTTTTGTTTTTACCCATCACTACCCCTCTCTGGAGATGACAGACACAAGGCCCCAGGATATTGGGTAAGACCAGACAATGAGGAGGATCATAGAACAACATCCCGATCTCCATTTGGGACTGCTGCCTGCTCATCTCGTCTCCCATCAGACCCAACCCCAAGCTCAAGTTACCTCCTAGACAGGGGTGGGTCTCGACCTTCCAGCTGTTACCTACAGGAACGTGTCCATCACCTCACCAGCCAGCCTGCACTTATCACATCACAGCCCTGAAAATGCCCCCACCATATAGAGGAGGACATGGACTCTAAGAAATTGCATATTCGGCCTTTTACATCAGAAGGGGTCAATGCCAGCATTCTGGAGGCCGTCCCCTGGGTATTTACCACCCGCCTGGATCCCTCTGTGCTGTAGTTTCCTGGTGTGCAAGTCGTGGCTAATGCTGATATGGCATTAGATTGTGAGAATTCAGTGAGTTAATACACACAAAGAGCTTGCAAGGGGCTGACATATGTTATTACTCAGCAAGTATTTACTGACCACCTGCCATGTGCTGGCTGTGTCTTCCCTGACATCACGGTGTCAGTTGGTGGGGGTGGGGTTGTGAGTGATTAAATCTCAGGTCTCTCTGACTCAGAACCACTGCTCTGCCCAGGACAGATGTGACTCCATCTTTTCAGGCAAGAGAAAGGAAAGAAGACTTAAAGCACACCAAGTCTGCCCTCCCTCCTCTTAGAGTTAACACTGAACTCGGGCTTAGCTACCCCTGTTTCTCAGACGTGGTTTAAAGAATCCCTGGGCCTCTGCCTTCAGAGTCAACCAGAGGCCGTGGAGACTAACATTGTAGCAGAACCATTCCTGGCGTAAGGAGAACTGGGGAAGTGATCCCTCCTGGGTGTCCTATGTCCTGGGCACCCTTGTTGCTCAGGATAGATTAGAGTAAGTAAGGAGAGGGCTCCCAGGCAGCACCTGGCCCACTGATCCTCAAACTCTGGCCCTCCATCGCTGAGAGCTGGGCCCGGCTTCTCCCACTAAACCCACTATAACCCGAATAAACCTGCCTTAACACCCCCCAGGGGTCCAGGCTCAACACCCACTTATATCTGCCTCCAAAATACCCTACATGGTGATGGCAGCCAGTTTCCCAAGGGATGCTGGAAACATTGCCCAGCAAAGGCCTGCAGAGCTTCCGTTGCGGTGCCCTGCCCTCCTTTCCCAAACAGCACCCCTCCAGGTCTCCCCCCAGCTCCACTGTCCATGAATGCCCCCTCACAGAGTCTTGGTGCTGGTGCAGAAACAGCAGGATTCAGGAGCCAAGAGCTAGAGAAATTAATAGAAGATGGGTACCAAGGGTTCTGGATTCCTCCGTTCAGGGGTCTTTCCTTCAGGCTCACAGTAGGGACAAGGGAATATTGGGGAAAGATCACCTTGGGCCCCTTCATCGTGCAATGGGGAGCAGCACAGGGATGGACAGGTGTGGGCTTGGGCCTGCTGGCTCCATGACCTGGCACAAGTGATTTGCCTTCTCTGAGCCTCAATTTCTGCTCCACACCACAGAGCATGGCAGGAATGTGCATCTTACAAAGCTAGCCCCCCATCAAAGCCTATTTATGCTTTCATTTCCAGAAGCCCTCTCTGGAAGAACTTCTGGTCTGGGAGCGTGGTTTTCTGCCTGTGACCCACGGGACCCTCGAGTGTGCGTGGATGTTGCCCAGACTCCCAAGGCCCATTTCAAGGACATCAAACACCCAGATGTCAGTGACACGAGTCAGGTTCCTGAATACGATTCCCGCTTAAGAAAAAGCATTCTATTCTCTATCCCAACTTGACATTTGAAAAAGGCCGGCCAAAGAGAAGCCCCGGTCTTGGTGAGTATTCAAGAAGCATGCAAATAAAATAAATTAAAAAAAACAAAAAAGAAGCATGCAAATAATAAGGATGTAGCCCAGACTGCTCTTTGTCCACCAGTATCCATTCTCTCCTTCTTCCACCCGGAGAAGCTGAACTAAGCCACAGCGTGGCCTCCTCAAATAAAAATACATTTCCCAGCCATCCATGGAGCTGGCATGCCCACAGGACTAACTCTGATCAAGCAGAGTTATGCAGGAATCGTGTGTGCAACCTCGGGGAAAAGGTCCTTGGAGAGGGTATTACTCAGGGTTTTCTAGAGAAACAGAATCAATAGGCTCTCTCTTTGGAGGGGTATTAGCAGGAATTGGCTCACGTGGTGGTGGAGGCTGAGAAGTCTCACGATCTGCTGCCTGCAAGCTGCAACCCCAGGGCGGCCGGTGGTGTAGTTCTGGCTGAGTCTCAAGGCCTGAGAACCCGGGAGGCCGATAATGCAAATCCCAGTCCAAGGGCAGGAAAAGATGAAATGAAATGTCCCAGCTCAAGCAGGAAAAAAAAGAAGAGAATCCCTCCTTCCTGGGCCTTTTGTTCCATTCAGGCCCTTGATGGATGGGCCAATGCTTAACCACACTGAGGAGGGCAGTTTCCTTTACTGAGTACACTTATTCAAATGCTAACCTCATTTGGAAACCTCTCACAGACACACCTAGAAACAATATTTAATCTGAGCACCTGTGGCTAGTCAGGGTGACAATAAAATGGGCCACCACAGAGGGAGAAGTTGCCTCCTTCATTTCTTCCTTCTACCTGCTGGCCAGAATTTACACTGATGGCTGGAATCCAGCAGCCTTAGTGGGCCATGAGGTGACCTTGAAAATAGAAGCCACGTGTAGCCTAAAAGGACATGGAAGGAACAGCCGAGCCCCACTCTAGCCCTGCCCTGGTTTCCCTCTGCCACTGGGATCATGACTGACAAATAAATCTCTGTAAGGATTAAGTTACTATTATTTTAGCTTTCTCTGTTACTTGTAGCCAAACTTCCTCATAACTAATAAAATGCAAACATACCACACGCAGTGGATGGTGAGTTCTGTGGGCTTCTTGATTTGCCATTCGCTTCTACCTTTATTCGTCTAGTGTGTTTGAACTTACACTCTCCCCCTAGCCACAGATCTCATTCAGGAAAGGTCCAGTTGCTGCACACTTGTTACAGAGAGCCAGAGGCTGAGAAGAAGGGGGAAGAATTCCAAACCCAGAGTTCAACGACCCCTTCCTTCCCCTTCCTTCGTTGGTCATTTCATTTAGCCAATGCTGGCTGAGTCTGTGTCAGATGCTACTTGGGTATCTTACCTAGTCCTCACTAATGACACAATGATGCAGGTGTCATCCCCATTCTCCAGAGGAGGAAGCAGGTTTTGAGAGGTCAGGAGATGGCAGAGTGAGAATTAGTCTGCTTCCCTTGATCTTGCACTGATTATTTTTTTGGATCATCAAGCGCATATCTGTTTGACCAGCAGGAACTCATCTCAGGAATTCCACCAGATTTACTCTGACAAGACAAGGCTATGGACTAGTCTGAAAAGTGCCCCCTTTCCAGACCAAGATGGTTAGACAGTGGAGTTGGTCAATCAGTGAAGCCCTGGCTATTGTGTGGATACTACGTGCCATGCACTGTTCTTGCAGTTGGTCATCACCGATGTGATGTTTATGGGACACCTGTTGCTCTAAACTGTGAACTTCCCACTTCTGGACAAAGGCCACGGTGCCCTGGCACAGTGTTGGGGTTCAGAAAGAAACCACCAGTCAGGGGCTCAGAGAGCTGAGTCTGGCTCCAACTCTACCGCCTGTGCATTCTGTATGTTCAGATAAGTCGGTTAACTGTTCGGGGCTTCTGCTTCTTCTTCTTTCACGGCCGCTGAGAGTTTCTCCACCTTTGCTTGTGCTCCTTTTGAGCATTCCTTCATCTAGAGTTGGCTAATGCTCATCAAAGCAGTGCTATTTAGGGTTGTCTAGGAAATTATACTCTCGGTGGAAATTCAGGAGCCTTCCGTTCGGCCTCCAAAATAATTCACATAAATAAATATGAGGCTTCAGTTGCAGTTTCTTTTTATAAAAGAGAGGAGACATTTGAGAAGGAACAGTTATTACAGTTGAAATAGTCATGGTTATCATGTTTTAATGTCCTCTTTGAACTTTTTCTTTGGGGAACCTCTCGGAGAAGCAGTCTCATTGAAATGCGTTTCCAAAACTTCTTCGGTGGTAAGAATCACTTGGGATTCCTGATGAAACTGAAAAATACACAGAACAAGGATCGCAAGTTCATCTTGGAGTTGAGATTCTGCAGGTTGGCGCGAGGCCAGGAATCAGCAATGGAAAGAAGTGCCAGGGCCTGGGAGGTTCTTGAGGTCAGATGAATTCAGGGAGCACTTGCTGGGCAAGTAATCTGAAAAGACACTCAATGTCGGATGCTCTCTTTTTAATGCTGAAACAACAGAAGGCCAGAAAAATGAAATGGCTTATTCATGAGCCATCAAGAGCTGGGCCTACAAAGCCAAGACTTGAAGTTCTGAGGCTACAAGACTGTTGTAGAGAAAGTTGAACCCTGATCTTCCTGTTGATTAGCTGTGTGTGATCTTGGGCGAGTTTTCTATTCAACTCACGAAGTTTTACTTATCAAGTGTCCATACGTACAATGTGCCAGATCATGTGCCTGGCTTAAGTGCTGATGGGTAAACAAGAGAGAAGCCAACCTGCCCTGGGGTGTTCCGAGCCCAGAGGGGAGACCAATAAAGAGCAGGGACACTCAAAGGTGAGGACTGCAGCTGAAGTGGAGGGGGACCCTGCAGAGGTACCCCACCAACCTGGCTTGGTCTGAGGGGACAGGATAGGCTTCCCTGGGAAAAGGTGGTCAAGGGCTCAGAGGATGACAAGGATTGTGCCAGGTGAGCAAGTGTGAGGAGGGTACTGCAGGTACCAAGAGAGACACAAAAAAGCCAGGTAAGTGCCTGAACCCAGGCCTCTTGAGGAGTCAAAGAGACAAGTCCAGAGGCGATGAGCATCCAGGGAACTGGGGAGTGAGGCTGGCATAGACCACTCAGGATCTCATCTGCACACACGTGCTCTATCCTAAAGGCAAAGGGAAATCATTCAAAATTCCAGACGGTCCTAGTGTCATCAGGTTTTTGAGGCACGTTCCTGAGCCCCTGAATCTTCATCTATAAAGGCAGGGTCAATACTTGCCCCCCCCCCCCCCCCCCGCCTCCGCCACTTTCCCTTTTTTCCACCTGTGGGCTAATTCTCCACTCCAGGGCCAGAGCAAAGCTTCCACAATGGAAGCCAGATCCCACCACTCCTTCGCTCAAAAGTCCTTGGTGATCCCCATCTCAGCCCGCACCCAGAACTGTGTCCGAAGTGCCCAGCATGGCCTATGATCTTCTGCCCCCACCTGACCTCCCTGCTGCTTCCCCTCAGGCAGTAAAATGATTGTGACCTCTGCCTGGGGGCTTGGCCCTAGACACCCACAGGGTTCCCAGGCTTCCCTGAGCACACCCTTCTTCAGGGCCCTTTCACCTGCTGTCTCATATATCCATGTGTGCAATTCTTTCTTGTGTGCTCCCCCGATTAGAGGGCAGAGGCAGGCTTAGTATCTGTTTGCTGCCGTCTCCCACAGTCTGTCCGGCACAGAGCTACCACCCCATGGTATTTGTGGGCAAGTGATGAAACAATACTGATCTCGCGTGGTAAATGGGAAGCTTGATAATAGAATTACTGTACACAAAGCACTGGGTACAGTAAGTACTTAGCAAGTGGAAGCTTCCCTGTGCCTTTCCAGCCCATTCCCTCTCCTTCCAGACTCCCAGTTAGAGGTCCTTCCCAGGGCACCATTCACTCCTGGGCCCCGGTTGTCCCTAGGCTCTCTGCACTGCCTGCCAGCATGAGGTTCTGTCCCTGACTGCCCTGCCCATTGTGCTGACTGGTGCTGGCTTGGCTGTGTCCCTAGAGGAGGAGAGGGGGTGTGCCACAGTTAGAACACACAGAGGCTGGGGGGTTTGGAGGTTGGTGACTCAAAACTACTCATTGTCCTGCTGCCCCTGGACCCTGTGTGGTCAGAGCCTGGGTGTGGCCGTCAGGCCTGGGTGGCATCAGATGCATGCCAGGGCATGTAATGAATCGGGACCATTTTGCAGGCACAGAAAAAGCAAAGCCTTTCATTAAGCCTTGACTGATGGCTTCTTTTCTATTGACCCCGACACAAATAGCCTGTGACCCCAGCACTGTGACTTGGGACCACATGCAGAAAGCTGCCCTCCCCAACCTAATGGTGAGGATCACAGAGATGGCAGTGCAGTCTGCAGTGGGGAGTCCCAGGCAGTGTCCTGGGAAGGATCTCCCCTCCTCGCTTCTTGCTCAGAACTCACAGGGGTGTACATAAATACATGGAGACCTGTGAAAGCCTCTTCAAGAAAGCAGAGCGGTAAGCTGCCAGGGAGGCCTTGAAAACCATCTATTTCAGGAGTGTTGACCCGGGGGGCTCCAGGCTGGCTAAGGAGTTTGGCATGGGCACTAAACTGGTCTGCAAGGTGTTGTGGGTGTCTGTGTTTCTGTGAAGAGAGGGTTCATTGCTTTTTTAGATTCTCAGAACCCACCTGTATAAACGTCCAGCCTGGAGGTAAGAAGTAACTCACGTATGATCATAGCGTGGATGATAGCTCAGCCTCCTGTCGCCCCCAGGACCTCCATCTGCCAGGTCACCAGCACTGTTTAGGACAAAACAAGTGTTCAGATAAATAACAGCAAACACAGAAACAAGAACAACCAAGCTTAAAAAAACAAGCAGAGCAAACGGAAATACACTGACATGTTAGCCTTGGTTGTCTCAGGGAGCGGTGGGACAAGAGCCTTTTTCTTCCCTATTTCTTTTTTGTATTTTTCCAGATTGTCTATTAAAGAAACACGTGGTCCTTTATCATTAAGAGAAGAAAGTTTTCTTTGAAGGGAAAAACAATCACTGTAATTGTATAAAAGTATCTCTACTCAACACTTCTTTACATATTTTTTAGGTTCTTAAAGGTTTTTTTTTTTTATTGCTCAAGTTTATAGGTGATATATTTTGGTAACCAACTTTTTTGGGGAAAAAAGCATGAAAGTTTAAAAATGTATTGCCATCCATTCTGGAAGTAGTTTGAGAAGTTCGTGGAAATGCTTTAAAGGACAATTGTCATGTTCTGGTAAGTTCCAATAAACAGCAGAGTGCATTACTTGGAAACATGCTTTCTTATGGATAGTTTTTTTAAATTTCATTCAATCAACTATTACGTCTTATTTCTTCAGGGACTGAGCTAAGTTTGCCCCAAGACACCACTCCAAGGCAACTCTTATTTTTCTATTCTTAGCTTCAATGGGGGGTTTTAAAAATATCCATTTTAAATGGTAGCTTCAGCTCATGAGCCCGATGTGCTAGCTAGTGAACTTGGTAATTATAGGATTTCCTAGAATAAATTTAATTGGCAAACAAATTCTTACAATCAGCTGTTATTGTTGCTATAAATAGTTCTCTTGCCTTTTCAAGCCCTGGGTGAGTTACACTAGCTGTTCTGGCCTCTGGAAAAATGTAAATTAGACGTCATCAATTTATAGGACCTCATTGTAGCCAATTGTTTTGATTTGTCTGGGGCAGGTGTCTATGTGATTCACAGTCCCCTTGCACAAAAAGAATACAACATAAAGTTATTTTCATCCCTGTGGAAAAAGGATGTACTGTTTTTATTTACCTTTTGGTGTATTATAATCAGGGCCATAAATCCATGCCTATTTGTGTCTAGTGATGTCATCTTCTGTGAACTTAAAAGGATTACAATGATTTAACTGAATATAAGCCATTTTGTCTTTAAGTAAGTAAAGACTTTTTTTACTTGACTATATTTATTTTTTAAAAGAAACTTTATTTTATTTTTTAAAAGATTTTATTTATTGATTGATGAGAGACACAGATAGAGAGAGAGAGAGAGAGAAAGAGAGAGTCAAGATCCCCGCAGGGACCCTGATGTGGGGCTCGATCCCCAGCTCTGGAATCACGACTTGACTCAAAGGCAAATACTCAACCACTAGGCCACCCACATGCCCATATTTACCTGACTTTATTTTATTTTTTTATTTTTATAAAGGTTAGAGACACTTTTTTTTTTTTTTTTTAAATTCATGAGAGACACACAAAGAGAGAGGCAGAGACACAAGTAGAGGGAGAGGCAGGCTGACATGGGACTCGATCCCGGGTCTCCAGGATCACGCCCTGGGCTGAAGGTTGTGCTAAACCGCTGAGCCACCCACGCTGCCCTTACCTGACTTTAAACCCTGGTTCTGTATCTTACTAGCTATGTGAGCTGGGGTAACTCACACATCTCTGACCCTCATTATAAGGCAGATGGTAATATATCTATGCAGTAACACTGCTGTGTTTTGGAAATAAGGAATTTGGAAAATAAAGTATGTGGTGGCATTTATTGCTACAGTGTGTATTTAAATTTACTTCCTTTCCCCCAGCTGATTCTCCGAGAATAATGTCAATTTTATTCAATTAAGCAAATATTAATTGAGCACTTACAGGGCAAGTATGAGAGATACCTTCACTCCGTTCATAGCTCTCAGGAACCCGTTGTCTCACAAGGAGGACAGAGACCTGCTGTGTCCTAATTACTCCAGACTGTGAACACTGCTTTAATTGCAATATAAAGAGCGAGCTCTGGGTACAAAGGGAAAGGAATACTCATTCATGCTACCTGGTGTGATTTTACAACAAGCTCCGAGAGCCTTGAGCTAGTTCTTGAAGGGTGAACAGTTCTGGCCTGAAGGAGGAACCAGGTTTTGGAAAGCAGAGAACCGGGAAAGACCATGGTGAGTCACCAAAGCAGGAGCAAAGGCAGGGCTGGGGAAACGTGTGTGGTGTGGAGGGGGGCGCCCTGCGAGGCTGGGTCTCCTCAGGGCAGATGGTCAGGGATTGGGCAGACAGGGGTGGACCCCATGGCAAACAGCCTCGGTGGAAAGGACGGCGTTATCAGAATTGCTTCTGCCATGTTCCCGCCCCTTGAAGTGGCCCCATACTCCCTAAAACCAAGTCTTGGAACTCTAGTAGAATCTCAGCAGACATTTATCGCTTTTAGTCATTGACTCAGCAAGGATATATTGAGTATTGACTATGTGCCAAGCCCTGCCTGAGGCCCTTGGGAGTCAATGGGGAGCAAATACACAGTTCTTGCCTTCGGGGGGTTTCCATTCTATCAGGGCAAAGGGGCAGTAATCAGATAAACCAATACACGCCTTGTAGAATATGATTTTAGGCATGTAGTGCTGTGAAGTAAGAGAAGGTGTAGGGAGAGACAGGAGTTGCTGTTTTCCATGGGGTGGTCGGGAACGTGTCTCTGAGGTGATATGTGAGCAGAGACCCAAGTGAGGATCTGTGGGAAGAGGGTTTCTGGGAGAAGTTATAGCACGTTCAAAGGCCCGGATGTGGAGCTCCTTCATGTGCTAATGGAACAGTAAGGAGCTTGGGTGAGTCCAGTGCAGTGCTAGAAAATGGGGCCAGAGATCCCTGGGTGGCGCAGCAGTTTAGCGCCTGCCTTTGGCCCAGGGCGCGGTCCTAGAGACCCGGGATCGAATCCCACGTCGGGCTCCCAGTGCATGGAGCCTGCTTCTCCCTCTGCCTGTCTCTCTGCCTCTCTCTCTCTTGTCTCTGCCTCTCTCTCTCTCTCTGTCTATCATAAATAAATAAATCTTAAAAAAAAAAAAAAAAGAAAAGAAAATGGGGCCAGAGAGGCTTGAAGACATGGACGAAGGTTTCTAAGCGCAGACTCTAACTCACCCCGGATCTGCTCTGACCCTCTGAGCTTGGTCCTCCTGGAATTTGAAGCCTTGAATTTGAAGTTCTCTCGGCCCCTGCTGGCTCCCTCCGCCCTACCAGGAACCCCGGATCGACCCAGACGTGGCCATTGCACATAGCCCTGGACACCCATCTTGGGAAGGGAAATCCATGGAAAAGGGTGCCTCCCCCACCGGGGTCCTCATCAAATTCTCACCTTGGTTATCTGGGGTTGGCAGCAGGGGAGAGGTTGTCCACCACGGGAGGGCCATGTTAGTCTCGCCTCTGAGACTCGCCTCTCCTTCCAGGGTCTCCCTGCTGTCATCATACCCCTGATGTCCAAGGCCCGGCCCATTCTCCATGCTCTCTTACCAGCCCCAAACACAGAATTTACCTTCACTTTGTCCCGCCGCAGCTGAGACTGGGCTGGACTCTTTAGCAAGATTTTATGAGGAGTCTTGGGAGTACCCAAGAGACATGAACAGAATAACTGACAATGGCCACCAACGTGGCTGCTTCCAGAACCCTCAAGGCCACCCACGCTGTCCCCTGCCTGGCTCGGCCCCTTCCTGGGCAACCGCCGCCACCCTCCAGCACAGGCACCTCTCCTTCCTACCCCCAGGGTCCAAGTCCCCACAGAGGGCCCCCCAGAGAAGAAGGTGGCAGCTCCTCACCAGTTTAAGGCCCGCCTTCCAAGCTACTTCCTATCCCAGCATCCCTCTCTTCCCACCTGACTGACAACGAGAATGTCCACTCTCACCTGGGAGACCCTGCCCGCCACCTCCAGGACCTTGCAGCCCCCCAGCTTAGCCACATTGGAGCACTGTCCCTTCAGTGTCATTCAAGGTCTCAGAAACTCCTGCAGGAGGGTTCCTCACAGCCCTACCTGGCACACCTGGACTCTGTCCATCCCTGAGCTGCTTGGGGCAGGAAGTCCCACCTGGTCATCTCTGCCCACCAGCCCAGCATGGGGGGAGCCAGGGAGCCTGGCAGGGCTACCTCCTTTCCCCACACTCCACCTGTGAGGCTCAGCCCTCCATGAGCAGAATCTGGGTCTTTGGCCCAAGGGTTGTGGCGTGTTCCCTGGGAAGGTCCTGAAGACCTGTTAGTCTCAGGGTGGGGACATGGCTCCTTTCACCTATGTTCCATGGTAGGAAACTACCCAGTAAGAGTCCTACAAGATTTCTACTGCTCAAGCAAGATGAGGACAATAGACATGTCCCTGAGAGTAAGGTGCCCCCTGCCTCCATAGAGGAAGCAGTCCTCATTCCCGATAACCTGTCATCTCATCATCATGGCCACCCTGTTACAGGCTGAACTGTGTCTCCCCTAAAACCCATGGTGCCCTTGCCTGTAGTACCTCACACTGTGACCTTATGTGGAGATGAGCTCCTTGCAGAGGCGCTCTTAGTTGAGATGGGGTCTTTAGAATGATCCTAATCCAGCATGACTTGTGCTCTTACAGATCTTTCGAGGACATTTGGACACACAGACAGACAGGCACCAAGGGAAGACCGCATGAAGAGCCATAGAGAGAAGGCAGCCATGTCCAAGTCAAGGAGAGAAGCCTGGGACGATGCCTTTCCTCATCGCCCTCAGGCAAAACCAACCCTGACAATTACCTCGATTTTGAACTTCTAGCCTCTGGAACTATGAAGCAATAAATTTCTGTTGTCTGAGCCACGCAGTCTGTACACTTTGTCACAGCAGCTCCAGAAAACGAATCCACATCCCCACAAGGGCAGTTATCATCTCTTTTTTATGGAATGGGAGCATGAGGCTCAGAGAGGTGGCACGTCCCCCTCGAGGGGCCTCCCATCCAGTAAGAGGCAGAGATTTCGGCTGCCAAGCCTTTCCCATGGCACCGAGCTGCTTTCCTCGGGGTGGGGAGTGCAGGAGCTCTGGGGTTTCCCCACACCCAGAACAAGCTGCACCCTCATGCTGTGCGCACAGAAGGCTCTGTCTGTAATTACGATCACTCGCTGCCCTTCCGCGGTTAGGTAAGCAATGGTGACAGTGATCTCCCTGGGTGCCCAGGTGGGAGGGGCAGTTCTCATTCTCTCTCTCTCTCTGAAGCAATCTGATTCCTGGCAGCCAAAAGGAAGAAAGGCCCAGCAGCACATTTCCTTGTTTTAAACCAGGGAGCTTAGCCTTGGGAAAGTAAATAAGGTGGATGCAGGAAATTTTTGAAAGTGAAAATGTGTGGCTCTGGGCGGCCACCCCTTGCCCACACTGGCATCATCACATTGAGGCTCTGAGTTAACTGAGCCCCTCCATGGGATCTCCTGGCCTACAACCATTCACCCATCCTAGCCTGTCCACACCCGGGGAGGCACAGAATGCTCTTAAGGACATCAAGGCTCCAGGGAGCAGAGGCAGAGCCCAAAGCCACCAGCTAGTAAGTGACGGAGCTGAGAGTCAAGCTTGTGCTGTCTCTCCACAGAATTCATCAGGAGACCATAACCGGGCACTTAACTCTTTGTACGAGGGAAGAAGGGAAGAATGGAAACACAGCCAGCCCTTCTAGACTGTCTGGAGTTGGCTCCTCTGAGCCCTCTCTCTGTAGGGGCCGCCTCAGTAACTCAGTTTCCCAGTTGTTGCCAAAATCAGGAATCAGGATGGTCTGGCCACTGAGGCCCCAAGACCACAAAGCAAGCTCAGAGTGACCACCACGCCTGGCCGGTTTTCATGGAACCATCTCCTGAGAGGAAGCTGAGCAGAGAGAAAAGTCTAGATTGCTTGGGGGCCACTAATTTCTCCTACCCCATTTCTATCTTGTTAGTCCTGTGAAACGGACTTTCCAGTTTTGTGCTTGGGGAGACTCAGGGGGTCAGAGTCATAGGACAGAGGGTGCTTATGGGGGAAAGGGATTTACCTCGAATGACGACATCACAGGTAAAGAACAAGGATTAGGTCCAGAACAGGGGCCACCATTCAATCAGCCAGCACACTCCCCTACACCGCTGGGCCACGGGCGGCCGCACAGGACCAGCACGGAGGATCCTGTGGGAAGGAGAAGGTTGTCATCTCGAGAAGACCCTCAAGGCTCCAGGGGGCCTGACAAATGCCTCCTTCTTAACAGAGGGCAGAGGGACCCACAACGGGGGGTGGGGCCGGCCTTTCCCCAAGGGATCCTGAAAAGCTTCAGGAAGAGGACTTCTCTCTGTTTTTTTTTTTTTTTTTTAAAGATTTTTATTTTATTTATTCATGAGAGACACACAGAGAGAGTCAGAGACAGAAGCAGAGGGAGAAGCAGGCTCCCTGTGGGGAGCCTGATGTGGGACTTGATCCCAGGACCCCGGGATCATGCCCTGAGCCAAAGGCAGACACTCATCCACTGAGCCACCCGGGGGTCCCAGGAAAAGGAATTTTTAAAAAATTTTTATTTATTTATGATAGTCACAGAGAGAGAGAGAGGCAGAGACATAGGCAGAGGGAGAAGCAGGCTCTATGCACCAGGAGCCCGACGTGGGATTCGATCCTGGGTCTCCAGGATCGCGCCCTGGGCCAAAGGCAGGCACTAAACCGCTGCGCCACCCAGGGATCCCCAGGAAAAGGAATTTTTAATGGAATGTCCTGCCTTGAGGGGGAGAGGAAGGAGGATCATTCTAGCAGATCCAACTACTGGACAGGAATGAGCTACCTACAGGTACGATCCCACTCTCCTTTTCTTTACTTTTTTTAATTAAGGCTAAATTCACATAGCATAAAATCAACCATTTTCAAGTGTACCATTCACTGGCATTTAGTACACCCACAGTGCTGTGCAGGTACCAGGCCTATCTGGTTCCAAAACATCCTCAGCACCCTCAAAACAGAGCACGGTTCTCCCAAAGCAGTAGTCGCCCATCCCCACCTCCCAGCCCCTGGCAACCAGCAGTCTGCATCTGTCTCTGTGCATCAACCTATCCTGGATCCTTCCTATACGTGGGGTTGCACAAGTGCCTGCAGAGCATCAGGTTGAGACGGATTGAACTGTGGTTTTCGTTTTGATGTATTTTAACCCTCGTTGAGACTTCTGTGTATGTGATAAAGTCGCGATTTCATGGTGGAAAATGGACAAAAGCCCAGCACAGAAACTTAAAATCTCTCCTTGTTGCATCCCTCACAGTCACTGCACTAACATCTCTGAGAAAAACCTTCTATTTTGCCCCCAGGCAAATGTGAACAAGCGGCTAGGCCACTTCCCCAGTTGTGCGCCTTGCACTGGACTCTTAACCTGTCTCATTTCCTCGCTGGCAAAATGCAGATGTGACAGCACCCACTCCACGGGTTTGTCAAGAGGAGAAATGAGTGAATAATGCACGTGAAGCAGTGAAAACAGGGAGAGCCACGGAATGAATGCTCATCTACGCATTATGATTTCCCCAACTTAGCGGTGTGGTGTTACCATATCTGTGAAGAAGAAACCGAGGGTCAGGGAGCCCAAGTAACTTGCCAAAAGGACAGCGAAGGGATGCCTGGGTGGCTCAATGGTTGAGCGTCTGCTTTCGGCTCAGCTCATGATCCCCGGGTCCTGGGATCGAGCTCTGCATTGGGCTCCTTGCTCAGCAGAGAGCCTGGTTCTCCCTCTGTCCCTCATCCTACTTGTGCTCTCTCTCACTCTCTCTCTGTCAAATCAATCAATCAATCAATCAATCAATCAATCTTAGAAGAACAATAGGACAGAGAAAGTAAATTTCTTTTCGAGAGCCAACAGGTGCTAGTCATTATCATTACTTCATGTCACAGAGAAGGAAACTGAGGCCCTGAGGGGCTAAGGTCACACAAGGTCACACAGCTAGTGAGGAACAGGCCTCATTTCCGGCTTTGTGTGTTGCTCCAGCGGCCCAGGGCCTCCTCCCCTGTACCCCAGGCCCCTACTCTGGGGTTTAGAATCACGTGATGGGGCCACTCACCTCCGGGTGGTTCCAAGCATCTAATTCTGCCTTCCTGGCTCCCCAGGGCCGCGGTTTGCTTCCCGCCTGGCTGGTCGCCCTGCTCATCTGGGGGTGACCGGAGACACCCATGCTGTTTCTGAAGAGCAGGGTGGCGGGAGCAGACTTTCAGTCCCGGGCTTCGGTCGCCAGAGCCGCTCAGGTCCTGCTGGGAGATGGCACCGGGCCCTCGGGTGATGCCTTGCTGGGAAACGCTACCTGCCACCAGCTCAGTGCCGGGCACCCGGCCTGCCCTGACACGCACCAGTGCATGGAAGGTTCCTGACTTCCCCTGGAGAAGGGGAATCCCTCCCACAGAAGAGGAAAACCTCAGGCCTGATAAAGCAAGGAAGAGGTCTCAGGCTTGTCCAGCAACAGCACCAGCTCACAGGGGCAGGTCCTTGATCTTGTTACCAAAGCAATCAGAGGGGCCATGGAGCTTTCTCTGAGATTCCACAGGAGGATGGCAAGGCTGCAGCCTTTTCCCAGGATGCTAATTAAAAATACAAGCCGACCAATACAGCATCGTCAATAATTCAACTTGGCGGAGCACAGGGACCAAGGTTCACACCGCTGCTCAAATCCCTCCAGGGCGCACTTGCTCCTGTGGTTCTCACTTGTCATGTACTGGTCCCGGCAGCCCATGGCACAGGGGCACAGCCACAGACTGAGCTCCACTTTGGGGTGCTGCCCGGGAAACCTGGAGCTTGCCAAATGGGAATGGAGCGCGGGAGCAGGATGCCCTTCCCTCCATGACATTCCCAAGCATCCTCCAGTTTGGGGCCTTCTGGTGTCTGAGTCCCCAGAGTGTCTACAGTTGAACCCTTATGACACCGGCCACCCGACGTCACTACCTCTTCCTAGTAGAGTTCCAGGAGCCTGGCTGGCATTGCAGGAGGGCTGCAGGCCCCGCTCCCCACCTCAGCTGTACCTGATTGGCTGCCATCACCTTGCCCTGGGATCCTAGGAGGTCAGGGAGGGAGGTGCCACAGCACCACGTTGGTTCTGGTCTGCGTTCTCCACTGCCACTATTCCGGGCCAAGTGTTCCCCTGAGCACCTCATAAGTGACACAACATGTCGCTCTCTCTAAGTGACATGCTGTGTCACTCTCCCCTGCACTCGCAAGGTGAACAATCTCATGCTCCTCACCTCACAGACCAACCGCGGTTCACAGAGGCTACATGAGCTGCCCAAGGTCAACAGGGTTGGTGGTTGGGGGGCCAGAGCCCATCACACTTGATTCACATGCTCAGCACACCCCTTCCTGCCTCTTCCTCATCTGGACCAGACAAAGACCCAATCCTTGTGTCTTGGCATTCAATGGTAAGTGTGTTAGCTCGCCATTTTTTCTAAGAACTGAATTGTGCATGGTGATGAGAGACATCAGCCTCCCATTCAAAATAGTTTGATGTCACACTGGACAAATGGCATGACTCTGGGCAGTCCCGGTGGCTCAGCGGTTTGGCGCCCGCCTTCAGCCCAGGGTGGGATCCTGGAGACCTGGGATCGAGTCCCACGTCAGGCTCCCTGCATGGAGCCTGTTTCTCCCTCTGTCTTTGCTTCTGCCTCTCTCTGTGTCTCTAATAAATAAATAAAATCTTTAAAAAAAATGGCATGACTCCTTCCTCCTCAGACGTGTGTCTGATTCTCCTTTCTTTCTTCTGCTTACTATGCATCTCCCCTTGCTTTCAAACCGTATATTTGAATCTCTATTTTGATGTATATTTTACCTTGTTCACTAGTATTCCTCATCTTCAAAATATACACTCACGGCGCTTTGTCAAGTGTGAGTGATCTGTTTATTGACTTGTAAGTACAAGGCTAAATGCAGCACAACAAGAAGCTTTCTGGAAAGGTGTGGGGTAGGGGGCATGGTAGGTAGACTCTTGAGTTCTGCGCATGTGAAAAACAGAATCTATAAAACTGGGAAATAGTCCCTCGGCCTTGGCTGCTGGATAAAGCCTTCATTTCTTCCTGTATGCAGAATTTTTATGACGTCACTAAAGTTTTATTTTAAAACCTTCTGTGTTCACAATCTTATTTCTGCAACTCTGTGTGCAGAAGGAATCATTGACTACTGAGTGAGTCAACCTGCCCGCCCAGCATCCACATCTTAGTTTACGTGTTCACTCTTCATCACATCTGTTGTCATATCACGTGAGATATACTTGGTGCATTTTGTGGATGAATTTACATGCTCCACTGGCATTCCTGAATTTAGAAATTCCAAATGCCTTGGACCCTATCCCTTGAGAATGTTGGGCACCCACTAGGTGATGAGATGGCTGGACGTATGGAACTCCTATGGCGTGCTGCCCTGATAAGCAAACACTGTGGGTGTAATGGGTATGGCCTAGACACTGGCGAAGGCTTGGGATGTCCACACCAGACAGACATAGGGGGCATATGATGCTTCTGGCAGCCTCTGTCCACCTAACCTCTTCCAATGGCCTTTCAGAGCTAATGATTCAGTTGACACACCTTGAAAAGTCTTCATCATTCTTGACCCATAGGTGAGGCCCCCAAGACATGGAGAAGCTTCCAGAACTTTGACTTTACTTTGATTGAAAGATCAGAGTGACAAAGCAACACAATTTCTCCATGCTTCAGACTTCATTCCCTATTATTCATGTGGCACACCCTCCTGGTTATATTCCACAACTGTCCCTGCAAGCTTCCATTGCTGACGAAGCTCTGACCAGGTCTGTTATTCACTCTCCTATGTGCTCAGAGGAGCTGGTCCCTCTGGGGCCACAGGTAATGAAGGTAGTCAAGTGTAAGCTGGTGCGGTCATTCCATTCCCCATGACCATGATCACTTAGGTACTGGCATGGGATGCAGCCCTAGTTTCTGATGTGAAAAGAGAGGTCTTTTGGGGATTTGGGAAAAGGGTTTACTCCCTGATGAAAAGGGTATGTGAGGAAAAATCACCCTTCCTGTTCTTGGACATGATTCTATTAATATATGCTATTGGAGGCTCAGATCACCATCTTATGGCCAGTGAAGCAAGCTTCAGTGTAGGAAGCACCCAGGCCCTTGACCAAGCAAAATTAAACAACCTGTTTAAGATTTCCAAACTTTAGGGTGCACTCAAGGAGTTCGTTATAATATAGGAATTCTGGTTCAATGGGGCTAGAGTGAGACCCATGATTTTGCATTTCTAACTCCCAGTGACGCTGATGCTGGTCCAGGAACCACACTTTAAGTCATCCTGGCTCAAGCTGATTTTAACTGCTTGCTCGACTTCTTGAGCATCCTATCTGATAAGTGCTTTGAGAAGGCACATGACAATGGCTATTTTGCTTCATAACTTACAAACCCATGAGGCAGTAGTAGTTCCTTCAATCTTCACTACACGCCTAGAGGCAGCTGATTTTACAGAAGAGGAAACTGAAGTTTAGAAACCTAGCATTTGCCAGAACCTCTGTATTTGCGAGTGAGAGAAAGCTGGCTCCAATGGAGTTTCAGCACAAAGGGAAAGTTGTTGACTCAAGGATGTAGACAGAATAGGGGAAAACCCAGGCACCACTGAATCTACTGGCTCCAGTTATGTTGAGGGCTTCTTTCATTTTATTCCTGACTGCTGGCCAGCTTCCTTCAGGTAGCAGAAAATCCGAGCAGTCGTTACCCAGGGCTCCTATCGCATGACACTGGATTAGGACTCCAGAGCAGAGTGTTTCTTTCTCCTAGTGGCCATGTATAACCCCCTGAACCACTTGAAGAGGGTAAGAAGGGAAACCACTAGGACCACTGGGGAGAGGCAATCCCAGCTGGGCTTAAGATGATGTGGCTCCCATCAGGTGGGAGGAGTAGAGTTTGTAAAAAGCAGTCGGATGTGTTTAGATTCAGATACCATTGTAAAATGTCCACTTAAACATGTTTAAAAATCAGAAAAATTTGCTTTATTAGAATACTTGTAGATTTGGTCCTAAAAATGTGATCCCTGTAATTATAGCTCTTATTTGACTCTACAGATCATGAATGCTAATTATTACCTCCTCCATTAGATTATATAGACCCTAATGGCCAGAAACATTTCATTCATTTATTTCCTCAATAAATGTTCCTTAGCCCTGCTGTATGGCTCAGAGAATGTCACTGATAATGTTGAGTCTGCTCTAGTTTGGAGATGGCATCTGGACACATTGGCTCCCTGTGGATTGGGCATCCTGGGGTGGGGGGAGGGGGAGCTTCATGGCAGAAAGATCCATTTCATCACACTCTCCAGAAATAGAAATTTGTTTGATCACAATTTTGCTAAACACACACACACACACACACACACACACACACACACACACACACACACCAGTTAAGATTGAGCTTGACTACGTTTACCAGAAAACCCAACATAGGGTTTAAACAAATAGTAAGAAGAAGGAGGGCAGGCGAGAGAGGATGCTGAGAAGGCCACCAGCAGCACCTACCATAATCTATATTTGTAATAAGATGCTCTGAGATTGTACTTAGTATTTTTGAAACTTCAATACATAGAAGTAGGGACAAACCACGATTTTTACCGAAAGTTGAAGTCTTCTCATTGTTCTAGGGCAGACTTTATCTTTTGACAAAGACTGCACATTGATTTTGCAAAGGCCCCATAATAAATCTCCTGTCATCCAACAGAAAAGTCCAGAACCTTCTGAAGTGAAGAAATTCTGTGCATGTTGAGGCAGACCACTGGTTGCAAAGTGACATAGGTAGATGTGTCCATTGAAAGCAGAGTTGTAATTTTTTTTTTTTTGAGATTACATTTGATTCTTCCCTTTGGGCTTAAGACTGAAAATCCCTGGATCTAACAGGGAGAAATGGCAAAGGCTGTCATCTTGTTTCAGAGACCAAGTTGGCAAGAGGTCGGATACCTCAAGGGGCTTGGCTTCTGGATCTAGGGAGCCATATTTTGTATCCTGTTTAACTGTTTCCTTTCTGATTTATTACTCTTCCAGAATGTTACCTATAGAAATAATTTATTACCTAACCAAACCTGGTCTTAGCTGTCTTCTAGAGATTAGGGAGGAAGTGGCCATGCCCCGGAAAGCAACAGTTATATAGTGATAAGAGGATATCTCCAGGGAAGGAGTAAGATGTGGAGAGCTTGTTGTTGAAGTGACAAGTAGCATATAGGATAGATTTGGAAACATGCTTTCTCTCTCTGGGACCCCTGGGAGGGAACCTATTAAAATCCTGTACTTCCTTCGAAGTGGATGATTTGGGGAATGACTCTACCCTGGCTATTTAAGGGAAGAGTTTCTTCTCATAGGTTGAACAGCTTGGGAATTCCTGGCTAAATATCAAGGGTTTATAAAAGTTTGACTTTGGTCTCAGTGTTTATGAGACATAATTATATATGCTTGTTCACATATATTATTAGATTTGGCCCTGCCATTTGGGAGGCTAAACAGCCAAGTGTCTACCTCTGTCATATCTGGCGTCTCTGAGCTGATTTAAAGATTTATTTTATCCTTCTATGCCAAGAAAAGGCTGAGATTTGTTTGCATGCAGTGAAAATGGAGATGTGCCGGATACTCAGGTGTGATTTTATTCTCTTGAAAGCAAATTATATTGGTCCATTACCATATTTCTAGATCCAAAATCTGAGAACAAATTTTTTCTCAAAGGATAAAGTAAGGCAGTAAGTACACCCTGAAATGTAGGAAATAAAAAATGCAAGAAAGGGTAATAACCTTAAGAGAACTTCTGCAAATATTCATGAAGCATCTTCTTTCTTTGGTTCTAATGTGTATGCCTTTATTTAGTTTCTTTTCTTATCATATTGCACTAGGTGGAACTTCTGGTATGATGTTGAATAGGGTTGGTGAGGAAAGACTTCTTTGTCTTGTTTCCAGTCTTCTAGTCTTAGCCTTGTTTCCAGTTACTTCCAGTCTCAGTATCTCACCATCAAGTATGATATTAGGGTTTTTGTTTTTGTTTTTTGGTTTTTTTTTTTTTTGATATTTCCCTATTGCATTAAAGAAGTTCCCTTCTATTCCCAGATTTTTAAGAGTTCTTATCATGACATTTATGGTTTTTTTCATTCTGTTAAAAATTACATTGATTGATTTATGAATGTTAAATCAGACTTGCATTCCTGATTCCTGAATTATACTGGGTTGTAATGTATTATCCTTTTTATATATTGTTGGGTTCTATTTGCCATTATCTGGTTAAGGATTTTTGCATCCATATTGGTGAAACATAATTGGTCAACAGTTTTATTTATTGTGTTTTATCTGCTGTTGGTACTAGAGTATCTTATTCTCTTAAAATGAGTAGAAAAGTGTTCTCTCTGCTATTTCCTGAAAAAAAAAAAAAGGTACAGAACTAGTATTATTTTTTCTACAAATGTTTGACAGAACTCACCAGTGAAAGTCTAGTGTTTCCTTTTTCTGTAAGAGCTTTATTTATTTATTTATTTTTGTAAGAGCTTTAAATATCAGTTCGATTTTTAAAATAGATATAAGGCTATGAAGTTTATCTGTTTCCTGATGTGAGTTTTGATATCTGTCTTTCAAGGAATTGGTCTATTTCATCTAAGTTATCAAATTTGTGAGGAAGTATCATCTTTGAGTGGCCAAAGCTTTAGTTTGTGAGATTGCTTCTGTGAAATTACATAAGTATCATAAACCAAATTCTCAAGTCAAGTAGGTGAAGAGATGATAAATCTTTATCTTAATTGCTACTCTCCGAGTTTGATAATAATTTGCAACATCACCAACAGCCTTACTTATCCTGATAGAGCTGACTTAATATATCTTCCTATCTCAATAGTGCAAAGTGAGCATCTACTTGGTATAAGTAGTGTTCAGGATAGTGATTTAGGAACTAAATAGCAGCTGGGGATCATAATACATAGTTTCTACATTACCATTTCAAGCTTTAAAACTGGCTACTAAGTTGTTTTAATAACAAAAATGTAAAATTAATATATTTTGGATAAAATACCAGATTTTTTTTTATTGCCTGACTTTATTCTACTATTATTGTAATATTTAGCTTTTGTCTTAACGTTAACCAAAGGCTGATTTTACCACTGGCCAATATAGAATTTGGCCAAATGGATAATCAATGTGCCTCCAAAATGTACACACTCGAACACACATACACACACATACACACATAACCTTCTTTATCCTTTCATTATCTCACCAGGCTGTAGTTATGATCCCAGTGACAATAATCTCTATGGTTTACAAATAGTTCTTTTATTTACATGTACGTTCTGGGCCTTTCCCATCTCAAAGTGTATATTAACTGGGTCAGAATGAATCTCAGATATTAGCTTCCAAACTATTTTCAGATCCCCAGTATTCCTTTCTGTACCCTAAGTCTTGAATCTGACCCTTTTTGGCAAAATCCCACTTCTCTTTTTAATTACAAGAATCCCCCAGCACTTTTGACAGCTGTGTAAACTCATCCACGGAAAGACAAGGAAATCACAACTGGAGTTTGCCTGCAATATCCAGGCCTTATTCACATCTGTATCATTTAGGCCTTAGGATTCAGCTTTCTCACATATGACTAAACCATTAATTGACAGTGGTTTAAACAAGATAGATATTTATCTCTTTCTTATGTAAATAGAATCTAGAGGGGGACTTCTCAGAGGACAGAACTACCAGGGACAACAGAAGAGGCAGAGGGTATACTCTCTTCCTTGCAATGAATCTTCTTGAAAGTTCCACATAAGATTTTTATTTGTATTACTGCTATAGAGATGCTTGTTGTCCACAAACATTAACTTCCTTAGAAATAGAACATCCCCATCTTTAGCTGGGTTCACAACTATATGAAATAAAAACTGCCTCTTGCAGTTCAGACATCTAGTCAATGGAAAGGAGACAGAACGTCATGTTTAGCATCTAGAAAGTATCCTTAAAGATGGGGGCAGGGGCATGCCCTTCTTCCCCTCTCCCTCTCCTGCCAACTGGAATGCAGTGATGTTTGCTTGAGCTCAGATGACATTTTGGACCTAGAGGTAGAAGCTATATTTCAGATGTGGAACAAGACAGAGGAGCCTAGGTCCTTGACCATCATGGAATGGCTCTACCAGACTTGTTTTGTATCCATGCAGACTGTTTTCTTCTGAAAGAGCCATAAGCTTCTATCTTGATTTAGTCACTGTTGTTTTGACTATTATTACAGCAGCTGGACAAATATCACAACATACACAGATGGCTATCAGGTCCTGGACAGTGCATCGAAACTGGAAGATTGGCAGGTTGGAATTGGAGAGCCATGCCCTATTTGGGGCACTTAGCAGGAGCACTTTGTATCACTCAGGAGCTTTCGCTAACTTAGCATATCTTTCCACCCCACCCAGCTACCCAGAGGTTCTGATACACCCTCCCATCCTATTGGAACTCTGTCACTGATGGACACACTTAGATATGATAACAATGTGGAGGCAGGAAAGAATGTGAGACCAGCTGGGCTGGAAGGCTGATGGTGATACGGGCAGAATCAGGAGGATGAGGGGGGCAGGTGGATGTGGTCTGAGCTGACGACATCCACGTGGTGAGGCCCACAGCCAGCAGAGCAGAGTCTTGGAGAACTCTGCAGGGAGTTCTGTTTGAAGGCATGAGAGGAAACTGGTCGATCTAGAGTGGAGGGCAGACTCAAGGGAGAACTCAGCCTGGAATAATCCAGGGTTGAAGGACTGAGAGGAAGTAAAGCAGACATAGTCAATGGAAGAGACAAAGACGCAGCAGCCTGAGAAAAGGCAAACCAGGGCCATGTAGGATGACCAAGGTCCAGGCAGGAGCATGTCTGGAGGGAAGGAGAAATGGAGTCGAAGTACCGAGAACTCAGGCAGGTGGGACTGGCAGCAGCAGGGAAGGGAGTAGGTCTGCTGTTTAAAAGGCTCTTGGTGCCCACAGAGGGTGTTGCTCAGGGGTTATTACAAGTGGAACAGGTGGTGGTTTCACTAAGTATAAGTCAAAACAAATACTAAAAAAAAAAAAAAAAAAAATAAGAGGCAGCTGTGAAAATAACTTTGATGGATTGGACCATTTGCTAGTAAAACAAAGGTTATCACCAGCCCTTACATTTGCATGATGCTCTGCGCATTCTGGGCAGGACAGGCTACACAATTTGCAGGGCCTGCTGCAAAATCAAAATGCAGGGCCCTGTTTGAAAATGATTAAGAATTTCGAGCTGGTGACAGCAGAGCACGGAAACAAGTGCGAGGCGCTGTGCTGCAGCACAGATTGCACACCCATGAAGTCGGCCAGCTTCCAAGCAGTTTTCTTCTCTAATTTCAGAGAATTTTCGAGATGCTCTGACCCATCCAAGTCATTTCGAGTGGATGGCTTTTTTGGCTGCTCAACATTAGACTCTCCATCCTATCTAAGGGATTCCTCATTATAAGGGTCCAGCTGGGAGGCATGGCCCCTCCACCCTGAAAACCCTCTTCCGACCCCCGGGACACCAGGGAACAAGCCTGTGATCCAGGCTCAGCTAATCAAATGCTTCCTCCCAGGATTTCAAGGTTTTTTGTTTTGTTTTGTTTTGTATCACTCATAAGCATGCAGGTTCCTTAGAAACACTTCCCTGTGGTGGTCAGAATCAGGAGGTTGGAGCAGAGGTGAGGGTCCAGAAGGAGTAGCAGTGAGTGTCCCATCCCATCATTCCTTGGGAGCTGCTCTTGCATTCTCTATCATTGACCCCTCCTTCATGTTGTTCCTTCTCCAATGTGTAAGTTCTGGAGGGTCTCCAAGACCACCCTCAAGTTCAGCAAAGCTGTCATACTCACCTTTATGCTTTTCTACTGTGAAAGCTCACAGGTTAAAGTCAGAGGAGCAGAGAGAAGGTTCCAGGAGAATTCCAGGAGCAAGCTTCCTGTTGTCATCTCCCAGTGGAGTTATGAGCAGCCCTTACCTCTCCAGCAACCACGTGTGACAATACTGCGCTCTGAGTATTGACAACCAAGGACACTCACCCAAGCCTTGGCATCCAGAGTTTTTATGGTTGTTGGCCATGTAGACGCAGCTGACAGCCCTGCCCACAAGACTGACTTTCATATCCGGCCCCTCTGGAGGATGAGCTGATACTGTATGGCCCAAGGCCCCACCAGGGTTCAAGCGGTTGGTTACTGTAGACTATCTGGTGCGGCTCACGAGCCCTCGGGTAAATAAAGAGCCTGTGATCAAAGCAGAACATTCCAAGGGCTTAGTGGTTATCTCCCAGAAGCTAGAGGCAAAGGCTACACCTTTCTCTGGGCAAAGGTTAATTACCGCACACCAAGCCTCCCTGAGCTTTCCCATCCATTTCTCTGGGTGCCCCCAAGCCCTCTCTTGGGAATCCCTGAAGTGTCCAGCTGCCTGGGTCCTTTTGATGCCTCCTGAGGTAAGCATAGCCGATGCTGTCATCTCTATTTCCCAAGTGAGTCAGACCAGGCCCAGACTGATCAAGGAACATCCCCAAGGTCACACAGGTCATTCCAAGGCACCCATGGTCATCCCATGACCTAGCCCCGCATCCTTGTGGCTTCACCCAGTGGCCAGGGGCAGGAATAACTGCAATGGGAAGCAGCTTCCAGGAAGAATCAGTCATTGGAAAGGCCAGGAGATGAAGGCCCCTGAAATTCAGCACAAATATTTGAGGTTGTAGATTTTTTAAAACCCAGATGAGCCTGCTGAAATGAACCAAGTCTTGGCCAGCCATCGGTGTTCTCAGGAGAGTACAGAGGCAGTGTGTGGATACATTTCTGTAGATCTTTACAAGTTTCCAAAAAATAGTCTCCTTTTTTTCTCTGTTGGGGAAGTTCGCCAGTCATCCTAGGAGACATGGCAATACCAGGGGGCATCCTGCCTATATCCACCGAAGTGGCTTCCCTAAATCACTCGTCCACGACCCTGACCTAGAGGCACAAGTCCTTTGTGAAGCACAAGATTTGTCTCCTATCCAGGGGACAATTCGCCCCCAGCCCTACCGCCAGCTGGTTCCATCTGCAGCTGGGGAGCCCTGGGAGAGAGATGATCACTAAGGTAACCGTAAGGCCCCGAGGGTGGGCAGATGCAGATACACAGCAGCTGCTACTACTGGGCACACTGCCTGTGCCCTGCTCTGGAGGGATTCCCGTGGGCCCCCTGCCAGCTGAGGCCTCAGACCCAGGGCCTGCCAGGTTGCCTGGAGAGAGCTGCTTGCAGGGCATCTTCATGGTGTCTGCAGTGCGCCTGTTGGATCATAGAAAACCCAGGGACCTCGGAGACCATCTCTTCCAACTGGGGAGACTGTGGCCACGACAGGGAACTGACATTTAGCAGCAGAGCTGAGACTCACATTCAGTGCTCCAGACGCCTACCCCTTCTTTAGAGGTGACCACTCGAGGCAGTGGGCTCTCCAGGATCTCAAAGAAAGGGACGGGATACTCTTGCAGTGGATGGAGATGCATGCATGCATTTACTTCCCCAGCAAACATTTACTGAATGTCCACTGTGTTAGTTTCCCAGGGCTACCATCACAAATTACCACAAACTCGGTGTCTTAAAGTAATGGAAATTTATTCTTGTATAGTTCTGGAGGCAAGAAGTCCAAAATCAAGGTGGTGAGAGGGCTGTGCTCCTTCTCAAGAATTTTAGGGGAGAATCCTTCCCTGCCTCTTGCAGGTTCTGCTGGCGCCAGGTGTCCTTGGCTTGTGGTTTCATGTCTCTGAACTGCCTCCGTCCTGATGAGGCCTTCTCCTCCTGCGTCTCCTCCCCTTCTTTTGTAAGCCGCTTGCCATGGTTCCCAAGCCCATCCTAATAGGCCAGGATCATCTCATCCTGAGATTCTTTGCTTAATTATACCTGCAAAGACTTTTTCCCCAAATAAAGTCACACACATAGGTTTTGGAGGACATATCTTTGTGTGTGTGTGTGAAGGGATTGGGGGCTGGGGGTGTGCACGATTCAACCCACTATACCTACCACGTGACAGACTCTGGTCTAAACCCTGGAGGCAAAAAGAAGGGCACTTGATGGGATGAACACTGGGTGTTATACTATAGGTTGGAATTGAATTTAAATAAAAATAAATGCTGGATGCCCCGGGAAGAGTGGCAGGCAGGGCCCAGCTTCACGAAGTTTGTGAAGGGGAGAGGGGGAGAGGTAAACAAACTACGATTTCATGTAATTTCGGGTGGAGAGCAGCTCTGAAGTGCACTTGGGAAGGCCAAGGGGGCAGAGATTATCCGGGTTGGGGTGTGTTCTCTTCGGAGTAAAGCGGTCGGAGGTGCCCAGTGGTGGGAGGCACCCGCAGGAGAGGGGCTGGTGGGCGCACGTCACTGGCACGTGCACAGATCCCCCCACGTGTCCAAGTCCAGGGACCTGGGAGGATAGGCACGTGGACAGAGTGAAACCGTGGCTGCTTGTCTTTTGCAGAGCGAGCACCGGGGGAGTGCAACTGTTCTGGAAGCCTCGTGGCTGCAAATGTCTGCACAGTAGCAAGGAAAGAAAAGAGCCTTAGGACGATTGGTGCGGGAATCTGGGCTTTGAAGATGGCCAGTTACTGGGCACTGGGAACCAGGCACCGCAGCCGCCTTCAGAGATGCTAACTGAGACCTACCTGAGCACCCCGGCCCCCGGCCCCTGGGAAGCAGGGGGTTCGCGCAGGTTCCGCCAGGAGGTGGCAGCCGCAGCCCCACAGGATTGCCCACATCTGCAAAAACCCGGTAGCCTGGTTCTCCTCGCTCCTCCTGGGGAGCAGCTCAGAGACTGACCAAGGGCGATCTTAGAAAGCAAATTCACAGATGTGGGGAATGTTGTGATGTTTCTCCTCCTCCCAGAGGGCAGAGGCAGACAGGGGAGCGCCTCGCCCCCAAGGGGAAGGGGAGCAGAGGAGAAATCCTGGCAAAGTAAGGGGTGCAGGCAGCCAGGCTGGCATCTTGGGAGGTGGCCCGAGTGTCTCCGGAGCTGCTGGAGGGCAGGCGGGGCGGGGGCACCGCAGGAGCAGAGCGCAGTGCGTGGCCAGCGACAAGCGGCACAGCCTTTCCGGAGCTGTCCCACTATACCCACTATACCCACTATACCCACCACGTGACAGGCTCTGGTCTCGACGCAGGAGCACGAGGGAGGGCAGCCATGGGAGCATCTTGCATCCCCAGGGGCTGGTGAGGCCAGGATCGTGGGAGTCTTCTTGTGGCCAAGGGGATGCCAAGGAAGGAACCAGACCGGAGCCACCCTGGAGAAAACCCTGCCGGAGAGGGCAGCTTGCTGAGCCGGGGGACCTCCACGGTGAGCCCTCGGGCAGGAGGTAAAGAGATGACAAGGAGTTATGAGGAGTCAGACAGGGAATATATCTCCCTTGCCAGGGGGCCCAGGTGGTGGCAGGTTGGGGGGGCAGTGAGCGGGTGGGATATCTCTGAAGCCACAAAAGCACTCCCTAAAAAGGAGAAGAGAAAGAGGGCCATTATGGGTTGAACTGTGTCCTTCCAGTAGAGAGGTTGAAGTCCTAACCCCCCAGGACTGGTGAATGTGAACTTATTGGGAAATGAGGTTGTGGCTAATGTAATAAGGTGAGATCATACTAGGATAGGGTGGGCTCTTAGTCCACTGTGACTGCTGTCCTTACAGGAAGAGGGAGATCTGGGCATAGGCACAGGGAGGAGCAGGGCATATGAATACAGAGGCAGGGACTGGAGCGATGTGGCCACAAGCCAAGGGATGCTGGAGCCACCAGAAGCTGGAAGAAGCAAGGGGAACCTAGAGATTTTAGAGGGGGTGTGGCTTTGCCCTAACCTTGATTTTGGAGCTTTACCCTCCAGAACTGTGAGGAAAATACATTTCTGTTGATTCAAGCCACCTAGATTGTGGTAATTTGCTGTGGAGATCTAGGGAATTAACATAAGGACCTACCATTGGGCATCCTCCCCCACAGGTGCCAGTGGCCAGATATTCTAACAGGAGTCCAACCGGACTGGCTTGTCTCCACAGCTCCTGCTCCCCTGCCCACCCTTCTCTCCCTAGTTCCAGAGAAGCTTAAGAGCAAGGCATTGGGGAAGAGGAAAGGAAAAGATGAGCTGAGGGACACCCCAGGCCCCATTCCTGCTGCTCTTCTGCCTGAGTGGAGGGAAGAGGTGGCTGCTTTGAATGGGTTGTGAGATGAAAAAAAGAGAAAGAAAGTTCTGGTTTAGGTTGGACTGGAATCTTTTTACTACTTGAAAATGACCAGAACGAGTTGTAGGATCCACATTTAATGTACAAAGTTGCTTCAAGGAGCTAAGACTGAGAGAGAATCCACGGAAAACACACATGTAAAAGAAATATCTGACAGGGGCACCTGGGGGCTCAGTGGTTGAGAGTCTGCCTTGGGCTCAGGTCATGATCCTGGGGTCCTGGGATTGAACCCCTTGTCGGGCTTCCCGTTCATCAGGGAGTCTACTTCTCCCTCTGCCCCTCCCCACGCTCATGCACTCTCTCTCTCAAGTGCATAAATAAAATCTTTCTAAAAAAGAACAAAAGAAATATCTCACAGGCCCTAAGCCTGGTGGGAGCTAGAGCACCGTTCTAGGAGACAGGGGTGGGATGCAGGGTGGGTGGCAGCCAGAAGTCACCTTGGATTCCCAGCATTCCTTGGGTTTTTCTGTAAATGGAAGGAACCCTCAGTTCAGCTTCACAGAAGTCTCAGATTCCTCTTCTCCAAGGATTGAAACCTAACCTGGAGCCCAGGTCACTGCAGGGAAATGGTCCAGACTTGAAGGGACAGCCAGACTCTTGCTCCAGCCACAGCTTCCCCTGGAGGCTGGCCAACCAAGGTCACATACTGGCCAGGGCCACATTGGAGGGGAGCGCTTTCAGCGGGGAGAGCTCTGGGGCGGTAGGTACCTCCTGACACAAACGCCACAGTAAACAGAGCAAGCCTTCCTGCGAGGGCTTGGGTGTTGGGGGCAGATGGTGTGCGGCTTTCTTCCTGGCCAGCTGCGCAGTCTGGGGTACGTGGCTTTACCGTGAGGATTAACTGCAGGAAGCAAAAACCCCCTAGTGGTTTCTAGGCAAAAAAAGAGACAGTACAGGGAAGTAGGTGCTTACAAAATCACCCAAACTTTGTTGAGGAATGAGGGGCTCTAGACCGAGTCTCCAGACTATTTAAAGAATAGCTGGGATTCACTTCAATCAGGTATGGCCAGACATACAGGCATGGAAGGGACTATCACAAAGAAAGGAATGTGCTGTCGTCACGGAGCCCTAGAAACAGGAGCCGCAGCCCTGGGAAGTCCTGGGTCTGCACAGAGGTAGAGGGAGCTAGGGGAAATGTGGGCAGGAGTCATTCTCCTACTTTCCAGGGAAGGAATGTGCTGCTGGACAGACAGGCCTGGGATTGGCTGGTGTGAGTAACATCAGCAGACTCTGGGGCGTACAGAGGTGCTTGCCCTTGTCACCTGTACCTGGCTCTTGGCTGGATAGTGGCTGAGAGGTGAGAGACAATGGAGGAGGTGGTTGGGGTATGGGTTCTGGGTTCTGGGCTCTGGATTGGTTCGCTTGCAGAGGAAAGGTTTTTTTTTTTTACAGCCCAGCCATTTGCCTTCTCTAGGAATTAGCTAGCCTTGGGAGGAGCAGTCCTCCAGGGCCAAGATATCAAAGCATCAAAAATATAGAATAAAATGATTCAATTAATAGAGGAGGCATTTCTTTTTTTTTCTTCAAAGATTTTATTTATTTATTCATGAGAGACACAGAAAGGCAGAGAGAGGCAGAGAGAGAAGCGGGCTCCTCGCAGGGAGCCCGATGTGGGACTTGATCCCAGATTCTGGGATCACGTCCTGAGCTGAAGGCAGACACTCAACTGCTTAGCCAGCCAGGTGGCCCCGAGGAGGCATTTCTTTATTGTTGTGAAACTGACCAATTGGATGAGGAACGGCCTCTGCAACCTTCTGGAAGGCAAGGACACAGAGGGCCACTGGAAGCCTCTTGATCGCAAGAGAGTTAAGATAATCTAAGTAAACTGCTAGCGAGGTGAAGTCATTTAAACTCCCTTCAGTTCATGAAGCCCCACCTGTCCTAGTATTGTGTTGGCTTCTGTAACTTTGGCTACATAGACAATCATCAAATCATTAAGTTTGCCCTTAAAAAGGACCAGGGTCCCTGTCATCTGATTTTCCGTCTATACAATACTCCCCGGAGCACAGTTCTGATCACAGAATGAACTGGCCACACTAGATGCACCAGGGGAAATTGAAACACCCCGTATTTCAGACAAGGGAGTTGTTCTGATCTTCATCTCTCCAGGAGGGCTTGAGCCTTGCTGGGGGTTATGTTGTCTATAAAGGACCAAGTAAAACGTCAGTGGCATTTCTGGCATCTTCCTGATGCATCCTAAGGAGCTCCTCCCTACGTGGAGTGTTATCTACTGCCCAGCAGGTGACACACAGGGTGAGGTGAGACCCAAGCCAGGTTGATAAGGAGGCGGACCCCAACCCCAGCCAGGGAGGGCCACCCCAAGTTCTTCTCTTGGAGTTGGGAAGACAAAACAATTATGGAGTGGGACGAGCTAAGGACAGCAGACCACAGAGCCACCCACATCCTCCACAGGCCAGCGTTGGCTCTTTCAACTGCTTACCTCACCAATGTCCCCAGCTACAACTGCATTTCTACACACTTTCAATCGTGATAATCCCACCCAGGGTTTTTTTTTTTTCTTTTTCTTTTCTTTATGGTTTGTTTTAATAACACATTCCTCACAGTTACAAAAGTGATCCACACTCATTGTAAAACAGAGAAATGTACGTTGTATACTAATATTGATCCACCCTGCCCACTAAAACACTATAATAAAAGATAGTTAATGGTAGGTGTGGTAAGGCCATGGAGACATTGCTGGTGGTTAGTACAGCTGCTTTGCAAAACAGTTTCTAGAAAGGTTAAATGTGCCGTCATCGTATGACCCAACAATCCCACTCCTAGGGATATACCTGGTAAAGGGATATAAAACTCTGTTATACTACTCTGTCCACACAGAGTTTATACACGGGTGTTCTTAGCAGAATTAGTCATAATAGCCAAAATGTGGAAGGACCTCAAATGTCCATCGATTGATGAAGAGACAAAACCATGATCTATCCATAAAATGGACATTAATCAGCAATAATAGGAAACGAAGTACTGAGACACGTCACAACACGAATGGAGCTTGAAAATACTATGTGAAGTTATGTAGGTCCGCTTTTATGAAATGCACAGAAGAAGGAAATCTACAGATAGAAAGTAGATTAGTGCTCGCCCAAGGCTGGGGTGGATGGGATGGGAAGTGAGTACTAAGGGGTGTGGGGTTTCTTTGGGGGTTAAAAGAATGTTCTAAAATTGATTGTTGTAATGTCTGTATAACTATAAATATGCTAGGAATCATTGAGGTGTGCCCTTTAAATGTGCAAATTGTATGGTATATGAATTGTATCTCAATAAAACTGTTATAAAACAAACCATGTAAACTTATGTCCACACAAAACCCTGCACATGGATGTTTATAGCAGATTTATTTATTTATTTGTTTATTTATTTAAATATTTTACTTACTTATTCATGAGAGACACAGAGAGAGAGGCAGAGACGTAGGCAGAGGGAGAAGCAGGCTTTCTGTGGGGAGCCCAGGGCAGGACTCGATCCCAAGACCCCGGGATCACACTCCAAGCTGAAGGCAGACACTTAACCACTGAGCCACCCAGGCATCCCATGTAGCAGCTTTATTTATAATTGCCAAAACATGGAAGGAGCCAAGATGTCCTTCAGGAGCTGAATGGGTAAACTGTGGTATGTCCAGACAATGGAATATTATTCTGCACTAACAAGAAAGGAGCTATCAGGCCATGAAAAGACATGGAGGAAACTTAAATGCATATGGCCAAGTGAAAGAAGCCAATCTGAGAAGGCCACATACCGTATGATTCTAACTAAACGACCTTCTGGAAAACACAAAATGATGAAGACAGTAAAAAGATCAGTGGTTGTCAGGGATTGGAGGGAAGTGGGAAGGAGAGATGAACAGAGTGAGCACAGAGGATTTTTAGGGCAATGAATCTATTCTGTATGATATTATAATGGTGGACACATATCATTATATATTTCTCCAAACCCATAGAATGTACAACACTAAGAGTGAACCCTCATATATCATGGACTCTGGGTGATAATGATGTGTCAGCGTGGGATCATTGATTGTGACAAATGTACCACTCTGTGGAGAATGTTGTTATTGGGGGAGGAGGACGTGGGGGCCAAGGGATATACGGGAACTCTGTACTTGCCACACAATTTGCATGTGAATCTAAAACTCATCCTGAAAAATAAGGCCTAGGAGGCACCAGGGTAGCTCAGTCAGATGAGAGTCCAACTTGATTTTGGCTCAGGTCATGATTTCAGGGTCCTTGGATCCAGCCCCACTCAGCGCAGTCTGCTTGTCCTTCTACTCTGCTCCTCCCCTCACTTGCGTGCTCTTGCCACCTCAGTGGCAAGTTTTACACTAGTTTCATGTTATAGCATTTTAGCCTGGTTTTCTTCATCTAACAATATACAGTAAACTTTTTTCCATGTCAAAGAAGATTTTATTACATTATATGGCATGTACATGGAAATCCATTGTGTAGATGAGCTACAATTTATTTAAACACTCCACATTCTCTTAATTTGTGCTAGTATAAATAACACTGTGATAAACACTGCATGTTCTTAGAAGAAATTCTTTTTTTTTTTAAGGTTTTATTTATTTATTTATTTATTCATAGAGACACAGAGAGAGAATGAGAGGCAGAGACACAGGCAAAGGGAGAAGCAGGCCCCATGCAGGAAGCCTGACATGGGACTCTTTGATCCAGGGTCTCCAGGATCACGCCCTGGGCTGCAGGCGGCGCTAAACTGCTCTGCCACCAGGGCTGTCCCAAGAAATTCTTAATGACAATGAAATAGTGAATATTTGTTGAATGCTTCATAAGTGACTGTGTTGAGTGCTTCACAAATATCTGGATTAATGAACTCTCAGAGAACCTTAAGAAGCAGGTACTATAACTAATCCCATTTTATAGATAAAGTAACTGGTATTTGGAGATAGTAAATGCCTTGCCTGTGGAGAAACAGCTAGTAAGTGGTCGAGGCTCTACACTTAGATTTATCTGATTCTATAACTTGAATAGTTAATCATTTCTGATGCCTAAACATACCAGTTAGTTTCTGTATCTTTTAATTCTTATGATACCTTTTGTTAAATAGCCCTCACGAAAATTAATGCTAATCGTCCCCACCAAAAATGCAGGAAAGTGTCATGACCCTCATCCACACTGATGTTATGGTTCTTCATAGTCTGCAAGCTAAAAATGGCCTCATGTTATTGTCTCACTTTGTAATTTTTAAGTTACTTGAGAGAATGCATACTTTTATATTTATTGGCTGTATGTGTTTATTTTCTCAAGAATCAATTTTTCATGTGCCTTTTTTCTCTTTCAATGGGCATTTCTTATTGATTTACTTAGCAATATCCTAGCTGCCATATACTTTTCAAATATTTTTCACACTTCATGCTTTTTTGTGGTTATTATAACTTGACAATTTCCATTATTTCTTCATTGACTTTTAGGCTTTGACTTTGAAAGCGTTCCCTTACTAACTCCTCCAGGCACAACTACGGAGGCAGTAGTTACACAGCCCAGAAAGCTGACACAGGCAGTCAGCCAGTGAGCCACCTCCTGAAATGCTTTAAAACCAATCTTTGCTCTTACTTTCTGATCAAATCCACAGTAAATATACATAGTCTTGGCTCTCTGTCACAAAAGGTCAGGAGACATGTCAGATGTAGAAGGCCAGTTGAAATTTGGTGTAAGATACAGAACAAATCATAGTAATGTTCTCCTTATACATTTGCTAATTGGTTAAAAAAATTTTATCAAAGTTTTTCACAAACTACAAAATTCACTATTTAGAAGCGTAAAATTCAGTGGCGTTTTATTACAGTTCCAAGGTTGTACAACCATCCCCACTATCTAATTTCAGAAACTTGGGGGCACCTGGGTGGCCCAGTAGTTGAGCGTCTCCTTTGGCTCAGGTCGTGATCCCGGGGTCCTGGGATGAGTCCCCCATCGGGCTCCCTGCAAGGAGCCTGCTTCTCCCTCTGTCTGTGTCTCTGCCTCTCATGAATAAATAAATAAAATCTTTAAAAAGATTTTTCAGAAACTTTTCATCCCTCCAGAAAGGAACTCTATACCCATTAGCAGCCATTGCCTGTCCCCTCAAAGTCCAGCCCTGACAAACACTAATTGATTTTCTATCTCTCTGGATTAGCCCATTCTGGACACCTCCTAGAAATGGAGCCGTACATTGGGTCTGACTTCTTTCCCTTAGCATCATGTTTTGCAAAGCTCATCCATCCACGCCGTGGCACACATCAGGGCTTCATTCCTTTCTGAAGCGGGATAACATTCCATCATACGGAACCTTGCCTATCCATTTACTGTGGACGGACACCTGGTTGTTTCCAAATTTTGGCTCTGTTGAATAATGCTGATATGAAAATCCATGTCCAAGCTTTTTATGCAGATCTATGTTTTCATTTCTCTTGGGTAGATGGCAGGAGAGATGCTGCATCATTTGGTAGCTCTGTGGTTAATGCTTTGGGGGAACCGCTAGGCTGTTTTCCCAGCGCCTGTGCTACTTTTCATTCCCACCAGCAATGTGCGAGAGGTCCGATGTTCCCCACATCTCTGCTGGCACTTGTTAATTTTTAAGGTGTATTTATTTATTTTTATTATGGCCAGCCTCATGGGAGAGACTTTTATACTGGGTGGACTCTGAGTCTAAAGTTTAAATAAAGACAAGCCTTTTGGAGCACCTGGGTGGCTCAGTCTGTTAGTGACTCTGGATTGCAGCTCAGGTCTTGATCTCAGATTTGTGAGTTTAAGCCCTGTGCTGGGCTCCAGAACCAGTGTGGAGCCCTAAAAAAAAAAAAAAAAAAAAAAAAACGAACAAAAAAACCCCCCCAAGCCTTTTGAGTGGGTCTTCAAGGGAACCAGAGGTCAGGTCAAAGATTGACAAGTCTTTGGGAATGATGTTTTGGAAGAATTTCAGTTCCCTTCTGTTCCATCCCGTACTGGAATGTGGACTTATTTTTCAAAGGCTACTGCTGAGCTGGAGAGTGGAGGATGAGACCAGAGCAAGTTAAAAACCAGAAATTATATTTTTATGCAAAATTCTCAGATTTTTAAAAAACACCCTTTGATGGTTCTAACTGAAAACACTTTTGGGTCAAAATCATCTGTGGGCCCCCATTAAAATCTTGGGCATCAGAAGAGGTGCAATAGGATGGTGCAGTAGAATGGGTTTTTCATTGTTTTAAAGCTGTAGAAAATTTTTGTCAGATAGAGTTCCATGTACCAAGGGACTTATGTAAAATATTTTACAATGCAAAGGCATAGGCACCTGCCCATCAGAACAGTCTCAGGTCTTAGCTGTGCCAGGTGCTGCCCTTTGAGTGGCTGGATTGTGGGGAGATGGCAGGATGTCCAGGAGGGGGTTCCTCCAGGAGCAACCCCCGGAGGACAGCTGCCACAGATTCACGGATAAAAGTGGAGCTTCTCTTGTTAAGTGGTGGTGGGAAAGGAGAAATTGCCTGCTGAGCCCTGCGGGGCCGCAGACCCTCCAGCTCAACATGCTGTGCCCTGATTCCCCTGACACCACCCTCTATACCCACCCCCCATCCCTGGGCCTCCTCTGGGCCCCAAACTCCCTGTGACCCCATCCTCTGTGGTCTAGACTCTCTGACCCTCTCCTTCCTGGATCCCCCTTTTCCAGGATATCATGCACCACCCCTACCTCCTACCCTGGGGGGCCCCAGAGCTGTAGAGAGTTTAAAATGTCCCAATAAAGAATTGAGGCCAGCTGCCAGGCCTCCCTTGGTTTGATCTTTTGGGTGTGTACCTCTCACTCTGCAGAGGGTGGGAAGCAGAAACTAGGGTGGCCTGCGGCATGGGGACGTGGCTCTAACACAAGGGTGGGGGCTCTCTGGGGTCTCCTCAATCCCAGCAAGGGTGGCTGCCCTTTCCTGGGGACCTGCAGGTGTGGTACTCCCACTGCTCCTCCAGGAAGGTCATGAGGCCCATGGGGCTGTTGGGGCTGCAGTGGGAACCTTCATTGCTGCAACCCCACCACTGCCATGCCTCCTGCAGGAGTGCTTCTGGGGGAGGAGTGTCTCCCTGGAGGGCCCACGATCTGTCTCCAGTCTCTCTTCGCAGTGCTCCAGCCGCACAGTGATTCTACCCTCCCTGTGCACAAGATGCTGTCTTCCCCTGTTGTGTAGCCTGGCTTTGCTGAGTGCCCAGGTCTCCTGGATGGGTCCCTCTGAACCAGGTTCAGTCTCTGCTGGACAGAACTGGCTGACTTCCACGGTCCTGCCCCAGAAGGAAGCACCCCAGTCAATGCGAGCAGTGATTTTTCTTGGAAACAACCACGTCTCATCTCCCACAAGGAAGGCATATTCATCTGCTGAGTGTCTTGGACTCTGAGCCCTGAGAAACAAAAGCCTTGGCATTATTGAGGTTTTTACTCAGGAACCTCTGACTCCTGTCTGAGCCGGGTTTATACTGGGAGTCTCATCAGCTGACAATAGGCTCCTGGACTGTCTTACATGATTGGCACTGGTCCTGGTGGGATTGTTCTCTGCTGCCATTCTTCATTCGGCTTCAAGAGCAAGGGCTTTGATGTCAGCAAACTGGGTTCGATTGTCATTTCCACAGCTGCTGAGCAGTCTTAGGGGCTTGCCTGGCCTCTCTGGACCACAGACTCCTCAATCATGAAGGAGGAGGATCATAAGACTGCCTTCTTTGCTGGGAGGGTCAAGACAGGGCATGGCAAGTACCCAGCCTTCTCACCGGCTTGAGTAGGCCATCAACAAAAGTGGGTTTTATCTTCTGCACCCTTGATTGAACAAAGTCCATGCCACCTGGAGAGGCCCATAGGAGGGTACGAGGCCCTGACCCTCCCTGCCCTGCCAGCCCTGTGTGCGCGTGGACAGCCCCACGATCCAACTGGCAGACAGGCCCCAGCGCTGCAGGAAGGCTGCAGATGGAGCAGAGTGGCATCATGGCTCCCAGGGGGGTCTGAAGGCACACTGCCTGGGTTTGAATCCCCCTTCTGCCCCTTACCTAAGTGCTCCTTTGCACTTGCTGCTTTTCTGGTTAGTACTGTGCTAACTACTGTAGGTTAGCTCCTACAGTACTTTAGTAGAGCCCAGATGTGGTAAGAAGCACCCAGAAACACAAACTAGTACTACCCATCGTGGCCCCTTGAGGCTGTCCTGAACATCTCACGAGACAACAGCATGTGGGCTCTCGGGGAGTTGTAAATGGCTATTTAAAATTAAAAGCTTGTCATTTGATCAAAACAACAGAGATGGAAAATGACCTCCTCCAGGATGGAACCCAGGGTTTGGGAGGCTGCCTTTGCAAGTCTAGACAGAGTTCGTGAGTGCCTGGAGAGACGATTCTAACTCCCAGTTGGGATCCTATTTCCACACTGAGATACAGCCTCAGCTTTTCAAATCGGGTCAACGGCTTGCTAGGGGGGATGATCTTGGTGCCTAATTAAATAGTTGGAAGTAAAAGGACTTTTGCAAAGTGGAGGGGAGACTACATCACTCTCAGGTCATCTATGTTAAAGTGACAGCTAATTAATGCCATTTTAATTAGGACATGACAGCAATTTAATTTGCAGTGACAGTAGGGTGCTCTCTTCAGGGTGTGGTGGGACACACCCAAAGCTGTGGGTCAGAGACCTGCGCTTGGGTGCCTCTCATCTTCATCGCCAGCTATGTGTGTCACCCAGAGCACATCACCCAGTCTTTCCAGGGCTTGTTTTCCTTCACTGAAAGATGAGTATTCTTAAACCTACTTCAACCATTAAACCCGGTAATTGATGAGAACACAGTCTGGAAAGTATTAGGTCTAATCACATAGTGATCATTTTGCCCAGCTACCCAGGCTCTGGGAGCTCAGCTTTACCAGAGAGGGGAAATTTTTGTCTCTGTGTTCCTTAACCCTTTCCTGACCACCATTTTCCAACAAGGACTCAAAATAGCACATAGAAACACAGAGAGTACAGTATCATTCCAATAAATGCCCCAGCGAGTTTCAGGAGGCTGTTTCATACAGGCAACGCAATGCCGTAACAGTAATTTTGGGGGGGCCTCTTCTTCCCGCTTGATATGTTGAATGAATGAATGAACAAATGGAAGATAATCTGTTGAGATTAGCTTCAGGAAGATTCCTTTGCAGACCACTGCAGTAAAGTGAGTATCACAATAAAGCACGTCAAATTATTATTTTTTGGTTCCCAATGCATATAAAAGTTATATTTACACCATGCTGTGGTCTATTAAGGGTGCAATTGCATTATGCCTAAAAAAATTTGTATACCTTAATTAAAAAATATTTTATTGCTAAAAAGTGCTATCATCTGAGCTTTTCAGGCAGTCATAATCACATCATCATAACAAATATAATAAATAATAATGAAAACATTTGAAATATTGTAAGGATTACCAAAATGTGACGCAGAGACAAAGCGAACAGATGCTGTTAGAAGATGGTGCTGAGAGGATTGCTTGAGGCAGGGTTGCCACACACCTTCAATTAGTAACAAAAAAAAAAAAAAAAAAAAAGAGTACCACAGTATCTGCGAAGTCCAGTAAAGCAAAGTGCAATAAGGTAAGGTATGTCTGTTCCAATTTTTGCAGGTTTGCAGGTCTGTGATAACCGATTGGATAATCTCTGCCATACAAGCGTTAGCCAGTCACAAAGACATCATGGGAATGGGATCCCTTCTGTCCACCATCATCGGCTGTCACCTTTATGACAAAGAAGCTGACATTCCAATTGACAGGAGCCAGGACTTTCACTGAAATAAGCGTCAGGATGTGGCGTGATCAAAGACCTGGTGAGACACGACTCCAACAGAATGGAGAAGAATCTCTGGTAAAGACGAAGACGCTTTATTTCTGAACACAAAGAAAACCCTGTTTGTGTGAGGCAATTCTGCATCCAGTCTAGCTAGACAGCGTGGGATCATTTCATACCCAATTGCTGTGTCATCGCCTGTTGGGGCGACAGTGGTGGAGGGCAGTGCTGAGTGCAGTGTCCCAAAGGCTGGTCCACTTCGTCAGAGGCTCCGTGCACCATGGTTCAAGACGCTGGGGGCCCATCGCAGATGACTCCTGCTCTGCATGACACAGTTGTCCAAAGCCATTTAGGAAACATCCAGATGATGAGTTTAAAGAGAACCTCGAGGGAGCACTTAATGGCTGTACACATGAAAAGACATTAGGAAAATGTAGTCCATGTGAGAAAAAGTTTCCAAGTGCACCTGGGGAGTAGCCCTGAGTGGGGTCAGCCTGTTGTTGAAGAAGTGAATCCTGGGAAGAAAGGCTGCTAGGCACCTGAGCACCCCAGCCCAGGGATAACCTCCTCTGTTAAGGCCTGAATGTGTCTCCCACAAATTCAGATGTTAAAATCCTACCCCCCACCCAAGTTGGGGCCTTTGGGAGGAAATTAGGTTATGAAGGTGGAACCTTCATGAATGGGAATAGTGCCTGGATTAGTGCCTAGATTCAATGTTCTCCAGAAAGAGAGCCAATAGGAGATACATAGTTACCCACAAGAGGAGATCTACTAGGGGATTTGGCCCACATGGTAATGGAGAGCCGGAAGCCCCACAGTCTGGTCTGCAAGCTGGAGCACCAGGAGAGCTGAGCGTGTAAAGCTGCCTGAGTCTGTGGCCGGAAGATGGAGGAGCTTGCTGGTTTTAAGCCCTGGGGGCTGAAGACCCAAGAACCAAGAGTTCCAGGCTTGAAGGGTAAGAGAACACAGACATCAAAACTTCTGGACAGAGAGAAGTCGTGCTTCCTTCACCTTTTTGTTCCATGTGGGTTCTGCTTGGACTAGGTGATGCCCATCCACCCGTCTACTCAGCCCACCGAATCAAACACTGTCTTCCAGGAACACTCACAGATAAATCCAGAAATAATGCTCTCCCAGCTACCTGAGTCCCCGAGCCCAGTCAAGTGGCCATGAGAAATGAACCGTCACAGTTCCCTCATCAGCAGAGGCAGCAGAGAGCTTGCGCTCTCTCTCTCTGCTCCACCAGGCCAGGAGACAGGAAGCGGCGTGTGAAAGCCAGGAAGGGGGTGCTCAGCAGATACCAGATGTGCCAACCGTCCAGCCTCCTGCACTCCACGCGGTGCTATGCTCGTTACAGCAGCCCACAGTAAGACAGTAAGGTGCTCCCTGAAGAGGCTCTCCTGGAGCCTGGCAGCCAAGGTCCTCCTTGGCAACCAGCTTTCCCAGCCAACTTCCTTCCACACGTCCCGGAGCCCAGCTGACGTGGTGCCCGGCTCACACTCACTTGTCCTGCCCCTGACTTCACTCACTGGGGCTCTCTCAGTCTGCACCTGCCTACACCAGGCCCACCCTTGAAGGTCTGACGGTGACTCTTATGTGTCTGCCTGTTATCTACCTCCCTTGTATTCTCTGCTAACGAACCCCTAACTTTGTTTGGGGCCAGTATGTACAGACAGCCGATGATGCTGGGTCTAAGCCACTATTTTTCAAACTATGGGACACAATCCATCACAAGATTATGGAAACAACTTAGTATGGTATGATCAGCATTTAAAAAATATAAACAGAAAATATTTGCAAAAATCAGAGTAAAGGTAGGCACTGTTTGGTAATAGTTTACTTTTTCAGACATATATGTGTGTGTCCATTGGAGTTTGATGTAAAATATACTTCCTATTATGGGTCTCTATCCAAAATGTTGAAAAACACTGGTCTAGGGCAATCAGGAAGCTCCCAGGTCCCCATCCTCCTTCCCTACTTCAAGCTAACACTGAAAAAGAAAAATTAAAGATACGAGTATGCATGCCACTAAAATGAAAAATATCTAATAAATATATAGAAACATTTAATCACAGGCTTAAAAGTAGGTATCCTTTTTAAAACACTTGTAAAGTTGGCAAGGATTAGGACAGTCATCGAGCCCAGGGCTGGTGAGACCATTCCTATACTATGTGCCCCTGGAAGGTAATTTTGTGATAACACATCAGAAGTGATTTGGAGCCTTTGCCCAAGTAGTTCCAGTTCTAGGAATTTATCCTGAAGAAATAATCAGACAAATGTGCAACAAAAAAGGAATTGGTTAAAGAAATTATGATATGGCCATATATGGAATTCTATGCAGGCATTCAAAATATTTTAAATTGTTGCATGGAAGCACTCCCACCAGATGTAAAGGAAATGAAGCAAGCTACAAATCAGCATGTAAAGTGTACTTGAAATATATTTACGTGTGGAATCCTATATCTGTGTGCATCTTTGCAGAAACGGTTTGAAAGAACATGCACCAAGTTAAATGGTAAATTATAGGTAGCCCTCTCTTCACCTCTTCTTTTTCTTAATAATAGCCTTCTGACATTCCAATAGTGAATGTACATTACTTGAGGATTAAAACTAATAAAAAGCTTTTTAAAATGAGTGGTATTTGCCATTGCTGGAGCCAGGAAGGAGATGCTCTCCTCACTCCGTAGCAGGGGCCTGTAGTGCCGGGCACATTAGGACCATGTGGTTCACAAGTTCATGCCTGGTGCGTGGTGGGTGGTGGGGGAAAGGGGGAGTAAAGGGGAAGGGGGTCTTCCTCAGTGGTCCAGGCACTGCATCCAAGTGCCTGGAAAATCAGGGCTCTGATTTCCTGGTTGACACGTGGACATCTCAATCGCTGTTGCATCCACCTTGCAGGGGTGAATGAGAAGCTAAGGAGAGAAAACTTGAAAAGTACCAGCCATCACACAAATCCACATTGTTATGTTTCATCATGATTCATCAGTAGGGAGAAACAAGGTGACTTTCTTTCTTTCTTTCTTTCTTTCTTTCTTTCTTTCTTTCTTTCTTTCTTTCTTTCTTTCTTCTTTCTTTCTATTTTTTTATTTTATTTTATTTTTATTTTTAAATTTATTTGAAAGGGGAAGAAAGAGCATGAGGTGGGGTTGGGGTGGGCAGAGGGAGATGGAGAAGCAGATTTCCCACCAAGCAGGGAGTCCCCAGTGGGGCTTGATCCCGGGACCCTGAGATGATGACCTGAGCCCAAATCAAGTCAGGTGCTTAACCAACTGAGCCGCCCAGGCCTTATTTTTTAAGACAAGTTTTAGGTTCACATCAAAATTGTGTGGGAAGTACAGAGTTTCCATATATTCCCTGGCATCTTTTTAAAAAGACTGGATTAGGAATTCTAGAATGTATACGCTCCTGAAGGGAGAATCACCTGCAATTATTTTTAACAAGTATGTTCTCATTTTGTTTTAGGTATGTCTGCATAAGAATGTAAACGCTGGGAAATTGCTATAATATCAAGGTTAACCAGATAAAATGAAATACAAAAAAAAATGCTACGTATCTTGTAGGACTTGATTTATTTTTTTAAGCCTTTATTTATTTGACAGAGAGAGAGAGAGCAAGAGAGCACAAGCAGAGGGCAGGGCGGAAGCAGGCTCCCCACGGAGCAGGGAGGCCGACACAGGGCTTGACCCCAGGACCTTGAGATCATGACCTGAGCTGAAGGCAGACACTTAACCTCCTGAGCCACCCAGGCGCCCCAGAGAAGAGGTGGTGTTCAATAAGCAGAACCGGAACAATCCATTCATAATTGAAATTCTAAAACAGCACTCAGCAACGCCAGTCTAGGGAGGATTAGAGTCACTCAGGAGTCTGGGACACGTGAACCAGAGGAGGTCAGAAGGAATCGAAGAGTGGTTATGCATACTTTTGTTGGAGAACTGCTCGACGTAAGAGGCAGATCTCGGGTGTTGGGCAGAGCTGTCGCGCAGGGCTGCGAGGTCCGAGCTCCGCGGATTGGGGAAGGGCCAAGGTTTCTGCCGTCGCGGGGATGCGGCTTTGCATCTCGGCTCTGCTCCTCTCTAGCCGGGCGGCTGGAGGAGAGCGCGCCCTCCCTCTGGCTTCCACATCTGTAAAATGGGGACTCTGCAGGGCCATAGTGCAGAGTAAAGGGGGTATGAACCAAAAGGGCCTCATATGACGGTTTGTCGTGGATCCAGTCTAGGAAGTACTGCTTTCTCTCTTTCTTTCTTTCTTTCTTTCTTTCTTTCTTTTTTTTTAAGATTTTATTTATCTATTCATGAGGGGGGTTGCAGAGACACAGGCAGAGGAAGAAGTGGGCCCCACGCAGGGAGCCTGATGCGGGACTCGATCTCGGAACCCCAGGATCACGCCCTTGGACCAGAGGCGGGCGCTAAACCACTGAGCCCCCCAGGCGTCCCATAGGTACTGCTTTTTAAGTCACTACTATTACTATTATGGTTATTTCATGTCCCAGCTAGACGACGACATCTCAGGGGTGCAGGAGAAAGCAGCTTGGCCCTGGGGGACAGGCCGGGTGCCCTGTGAGACCCCTTCCAGGCAGAGACGCCGCGGCCTGGCCGTGGGCCACCTCTGCGCACGCGGTGTTTGAGGGCCGCAGGAACAGTGGCCACGTCCATTATACTCACAGGGAAAGTCATGTTCTTTCCTGCCGTTTCCATGCAAGGCGGCCAGGATCTGCAGCCGCCTGGCTTTCCTGCACCTGCCAGCGGCTTCGCGGCTTCTCCCGGCCCAGGGCCAAGGCCGGAGAGCTGAGCCCCGCCGCCCAGCCGGGGGCCTGTGCGCCCTCCACCCCGGCACCCCGGCACCCCGGCTCCGGGGCGGCCTCTGCGCGGCCGAAGGCAGGAGCAGCTGCGTGGACGGACGAGGCATGGAGTCCAGGCGGAGTCCTCTGTGCCGCGTCTGTCCCTCCAGGGAGGCTCCGAGGTTCCTGCAGACGCGCTGCCGCTTCGCCCCCCGCAGGTGAAGGCCGCGAGGTGCCCGGGCCGGCGGCTGTGGCCCTGCCCGGCGTGAGCCAGGCCTGCCCGAACGGCGCCCTCGCCGGGCTCCCCGGTCCCCCTCCACAGTCAGGCAGAGAGCAGCAGCCGCACCCCTACCCGGCCCTTGGGCCAGCAACGGGCAAGGCGCAATCACTGCCGCTGGGCCTGGATGGCCCCGGCCCAGCCCGCGTCCTCCGGCTCTGCCTGACGCCCTGCAGCTGCAGCTTTGAGCCGCTGCTCCTGCCGGCCTGCGTGAGGCTCCTTCTGCCTCAGGCCGCCTCTCTCGCCGACTTTCTGGTGTGGACCATCCAATTTCAGGAAAGCATCCTGCCCGTTTCTCATCGCCCTGTTTTCTCTAGAGTATCCATTACCTTCTGCAAACACTCCGCTGTTCTCCTGCTTATTATCTGCTTTCCCCACAGGGATACTGGAATATAAGCTTCCAAAGAGAAGGACCCTGCTTGCCCTGCCTGCTATGTCCGAGCCCCTCGAGGAGTAGGGGCGCTCCCGAGAGCCAGTCTGCCACAGAAAGTCTGGAGCTCCGTTGCACCACGTAGTGGACTGTGCGTCTTTTCTTCCTCAGCTTTGGTGATTAAAGTGCTGGAGTCTCATGTGATATCTTGACCCTGTGCTTTATGATGTCTGCACGACTCATCTGGAAGATTCTAGTGCCAGGGAATGGGGGGCAGAACCTTGAGGGTGTAATAGGCAGAAGAATGCCAAGTGAGGTTTGAGAAAGATCTAGAAGCCCCTGCTTCTAATCCCGCTCTTATCTGGCTGCCTGGCCTTAAGCAACTGACATCAGTAAAATATAGATTTTATATAAACTGCAGGTATATATGCTAAAGACCAAAATTCTGTTTTAATCTCTCCAATCTTTACCTTGGGAAATGCAGATGGTGGTATTTGGGGTTCCATAATTCTGAGATCTAGATCCTAGAGAGTGATGGCTCTAGGCCTTGGTTCTCAAACTTAAGGAGCTTGTGAATCACCAGGAGAGCTGTAAAAACAGATTGTTGGGCTGCAGCGTTTCTGTTCAGCAGGTCTGGGTGAGGGCAACATAATCTGCATTTCTAACATGTCCCCAGGTGATGGGATGCTGCTGGTGGGGAAGCACACTTCGAAGACCACTAATCTTGGCTGTGAGGCCTCGGGCAATGAGGGTCAACAACTTAGATTTGCACAGTGCTATACCATTTACAGTTCCAGCGACAGATGCACTTTTTTGGGAGGGGGAGGGGTGGAGGGAGAGAGAGAGAATCTTAAACAGGCTCCATGCCCAGCGCAGAGCCCCACATGGGGCTCAATCTCAAAACCCTGAGACCATGACCTGAGCCAAAATCAAGAGTCGGACGTTTAACCGACTGAGCAACCCAAGAACCCTGTCAGATGCACTCTTATTCCTCCCAACAACCCTGAGAAATGAGTATTATCAAGCCTGATCCACAGATTAGCAGCTTTGCAGTGTCACAGCAAGCCCCCATCTCCAGCCCCACACAGCCAGCTAGCCCTCCCTGAACTTCTCAAAGGGGTAAACGTCTTAGACACCCAACATCTGAAAAGTCACCATGCCCTACATCTGGGAAGTCCCACTCCTCTGGTGGGAATGGCCATGGTCTTGGGTCTCCTGGTCTCTTTCTCTCAAGAGCAGCACAGAGCACAGGCTTCTGAGTTACAGAAGAGATTTAGCTTTCTGCTCTGATATGTGCTGACAAGTTACCTAACACTTGATAGTTTACAAGTAGCCTTTTTATTTTTTTTCCCCTTTATCCTCTCATTTGATAGTTCCAATGATCCAATTTAAGATTCCATGTAAGCTCCCTCCATTGCCTGTAGGATCGAGTCCAAGATTCTTGTTAAGGCGTTCAAAGCTCTCCAGATACAGCCTCTGTCTCCTCCACCCTCCCCCTGGAGTGAAGCTCTTCCTTCTCGTATTCTCAGCATGATGGTTGGCACTCGGCAGGCATTCAGACATGTGAGGTCACGTGAGGTCACACGGTGCTTTCTTCCTTTGTGTCTGGCCCGCCCTTCCTTTCTTTCTTATCCATTTAATTCCTACTCTTTTCCAGGCAGTCCAAGTGCACTTTTCCCAAAATGGCCCCCATGTTTATTCATCCAGTAAGCATATATTGGCCACCTGCATGTGCCAGGAACTGTACCAGATAGATGCTGGGACCCCATCTGCGCCAGATGTTGTGCTGCAACCGGTACCGTTTATGGCAGCACGTAGCTCACAGGACTGTAACTGCCAAGCCAGTTCAACCAACAGTCTGCCCACTAGGCCTTAGATAAGCTCTGTGAGCAAAGCAGGGCTTATTCACTTCAGTGCTTTCCATAGGGACTGCATAATTAATATTTGCTAAATCAAGCCCTACAAGGGGTGCCTGGGTGGCCCAGTGTGTTAAGTGTCAGCTCAGATCATGATCTCAAGGTCCTGGGATTGAGCCCCATGTTGGGCTCCCTGCTTCGTGGGGAGCCCACTTCTTCCTCTCCCTCTCTTGTGCTCACTTGCTCTGTCAAATAAAATCTTTAAAAAAAATCAAGCCATGCAAGATATGTTATGCATTTTTTAAAATTTCACTTTATCTGGTTAGCCTGATTTAGCAATTTCCCAGTGTTTACATTCTTATGCAGACATACCTAAAATGAAATGAGAATATGCTTATTAAAAATAATTGCAGGTGATTTACCCTTCAGGAGCATATATATTCTGTAATTTCCGATCCAATCTTTTATAAAAGGTGCCACCTGTACCCCAAAACCCCCTCCCTGCACCGCCCTTAACTTCCTCACCTGCCACAAAGAAAGTTGAAAGCAAAATTTGTGAGGATACTCAGCTTTTTCATTAAATATCAAACAACTTCCAATTCAGCTCTACTACACCATGCCAAAGTGTGCCTTTTACTAACTTGCCAATATGTGTTATCTTTTCTTATTGAAATTTAGAACAAGCAAGAGCTATTGAACATGAGCTGTTCTGTTAGCCAACTTTTCAGATCATTGAAACTCTCTTAGAATGCCAATTTCCTTAACAACTTCCTCCTCCATTGTAGACATGTCTCAATCAGATTAAACATGACCTAACCCATCCTAGATGTCTCAGGCACTCACCAATGCCACATATCATACTGATATGACACTAACTATAACACTAACACAGGGATATTTTGAGCAATCACTTGCTCAGAATCATTTGCCTCAATCTGGCCCCAGATGACTATATTTTTGCTGCTCTTTTGATGTATTAACTTCTTTGCTTCCACTTCTTTGTGCTCTTTGATTATACCCATGATCCACTCTTTCTGCACACAATTTCCTGAGCGATAAGGGGAAAGGAGCATCTGGTCAGCAGAGAACACGAACAAACATGACTTTGCCATTTATGAGCAAATTTAAGGTTCAGTTCAAGATGGCCAAGGGTGCTGGGAATCTGACCTCCAAATGAGTGGGACATAATCATCTTTATTTTTTCCTTACGAAGAGTACATATGAGAATGGAGTGTTTTCACGAGTATGTTTTAGACGTCAAACACCTCATTTATCTAAAGATCTCTAAGTAGACCCTTCCAGATTTCTTAGTGTATCAATTTGGGCTGTAATATAGACCCTCTAGATTTAGTAGCTTTGATACAAAGGTGTTTATTCCTCTCTCATGTATAGTCTAAGCTGAGTGTCCCTCATCGAGAGGCGACTCTGCTCCAGAGAGGCATTCAAGGACGCAGGATCCGCACCCCTGTGGCTCTGCCATCCTGTGGGCACAGCATTTACCTGCATGGTTGGGGCAAAGTCACACCTTCTTTGGGTTCCAGTTGGTGGGAAGGGAAGAGAGGGTGGAAGGGGATCCATAATGACATATATCCTTCTGACTTCCATCCCTTGGTAGAAATGTCACTAGCCCAGAAGGAAGAGCAAGGACTCAGAGATGTAGCTCTGAACTGCCAAGGCAGCTTATGTGCTTGGCTGCAACTCTGTGTACAGAACAGAACAGAGTTTGGTGGACAACTGGCACTCTGTAGTGTAAAAAAAAAAAAAAATCCTATTTCTATTTTATAGAAGTACTGTGAAACTGCTACATAATTCTTTTATTTTACAAAAATACAACAGGAAGGGACGCCTGGGTGGCTCAGCAGTTGAGCGTCTGCCTTCAGCTCAGGGCTTGATCCTAGGGTCCTGGGATTGAGTCCCACATTGCGCTCCCTACACGGAGCCTGCTTCTCCCTCTGCCTGTGTCTCTGCCTGTGTGTCTCTCATGAATAAATACATAAAATCTTAAAAAAAAAAAAAACAGGAAAAAAAGTAAGATTTCTATAAAATGTTAAAGAACCATATTTGTTTCAGACCAGGTTTTATGGTCATTAGGCAATGTGTCTGGAGGGGATATTTCACTGACTTGCTTACTATTGGTCTTTCCAGAGGGGCTGGAGCTTGGTTCATTGCTGATTCCAGCATCTAGAAAAGCCCCAGACACATAAAGTGATTCATAAATCCCTGTTGGAGTAATAGATATAAATCTGAAACATATCAAATGTAGTGATTTTAAATTATTTTGTGAATCTATACCCTCCTCTGCTAGTTATCAGGAGTGGCAGAAATGTTTTGGGGATCTAACTACAACACGTTTCTTCCATGTATACATATAAGGAATGTACAGTCTGAATGCTGGCCAAGGTACAGAAGTACAAAGTACAAAGAAAATTTGGATAAACTCCTGAATGACCCTTGGGGTTTATACTGTTTAAATGATAAAGCAAATTAGAGTCTGACCTAAGTTGTGCCTTAATTTAAAAAAACAAAGTACTGTCTTGAACTTGACTCTCAGATGTGAAAAACACACTGTGTGACATTCAAAACACCTGTACATCCACTGGCTGATAGATATATGAAATGGTCTATGATCAAGTACTAGCCTTTTCCGCCCCAGGACAAAAATCCAACATTTTGCTACCATTAAGACTAAGAGAAGAAGTCATATTAAACAGTCTTCTCACTTGTAAATTAGAAGTAAAATTCTTATAACAGAGTGGGTATTTACTCCAGCAAATATAACAGTAAACATTATTAAAATAAATTCAGTGACCTTTTTAAAAAAGATTACAAAATTGAATTTATTGAGTTTCACACAAGATGCACTTATAAAATTAGTACTGAATGCCATTTTAACAGAAGAAATGAACATCATTCCGAACTCCCAATAGGTTCCGCAAAGGAAATGAAATCTTCTGAAAATGACAGCACAATAACAACAGGATAATTCAAGCTGAATTGAAAGATAAACCCAAATCATATTCTTGCTCTGATCAGGGCTACGTTTGGCAAAGTTTTCCCCAAACTAGTCCATTCCCGTGGATTCCGTTCCTTTTGGTGGCAAAGAGATGGATAGAAGAATAATTCTATGATGGGGCTTCATTGAAACATACACAAAACACAAATCTTTTCATTTTTAACTTAAAATACTTCCTGGTTTCACAAAAGCATTTAGGTAAGATTTCCTTTTACCCTAAGTGAACATTATCTTCAGATTTCTTTAGTTAGTGCAAAACGTTAATATTTACTTCTGTATTTCTATGGAGACCAAAGAAGCCAAAACATTAAAGCGTGCTTTGTATTTCACCCATGAAAGAGATGAAGCCCCTAAAATTTACCTTTTGCATGTCATATACCCAAAGTATCAGCACAAGAGCCGAACTTCAACATGGAAACATCAAAGGAAATGACGGTTAACAGTAACATCTGCACATTTTGAAATGAGACACTGTAAAATTTTTATAAAAGTGCAGAAAGGTTTCTCAAGATAAAACTGTGGTGGGAAATGACTTGTCCTATGATGCAGGCCACAAACTAGTAATTAAGCAGAACAAATCTCAAAACCCAAAAGCACCTTTTCGTTCCTGTTCCCAGCGTCCATACACACATCTCCACACACACACCCCAGAGACACGGCCGCCTGCCCCCAGCTTGGGAACACCCCTGGACGCTCCTGTCAGCAGGGCTCACGCCTTTTGCAAGCCCAAGCAAGACGCTGCCCAAATCGTTCAGAATATTTAAAGCTGTCACTTTAAAAACTCTGTTAAGGTTGACACCTATGGATTTTGTACACCAACAAGTTCTTCAGCCCCTTCAACACATCCTTTGAACTGCAACAATTTATGAAGCAATTAGTTTTAAAGCGAAACCCGTTAACTATACATTAAAAGTTAACACTGCTCTTCTTCAGTATAAAAGTGCCTTTTGTAAGGGTATTTCTATTTTATCCGTTGCAATTGAACAATACACGGCTCACATTTTGCTTTAAAGAGTAAACTGAAAAATTACGAAACATTTTCTCTGTGATGCATAACCACCTTAATTAAAGGAATATTTTTTAAATAAACAAACCAGCTTAGGGTTTTTTTTCCCTATAAAATGCTACTATTCATCATGAATTATTTTAGGTAGCCTTTTATTCTGATTAATTCAGACACATCTTCAAGGATTATTCTGGTGGTAAGAACATTTATCTTGACTTAAGTTTAATTACCATTTTTCTTTTTAATGCTTTGGCAGATGAAGTACAGTTTGAAAACTGTTTGTGGAAACAGTATGGAAAGGTAATGTGGTAAAAGCTTCACAGTTTTCCAGGTACATCCTTGTACTGAGAGGCCTCGATGTTCCGGAAGCGCAGACGGACGAGCAGGGTGGTGCTGACGCTGCATCGCGGGCCTGGAAGTGACTGCTCCCAGCCACGCACGAGGGGCTCCTCCTGCCCGGCAGGTCCCCAGAGTCCAGGCTGGAGGCTGCCGAGGTTCTGTGACCCAACCTGCAGCCAGATCCCATCACTGGAAGAAAGATACTAAGATTCGCTTTCCATTAATAATTTAAGTTTTTAAATAAATATTTAAGTGCCATTTTTCTGCACCTCCTGCCCGGGACCCGGCATCTTGGGCACGGGAGGCATGGAGTTCAGTCGATTCGGTTTCCACAGATTGTGAACCTGTCCACCTCTAACAAATCTTTCTTCGAGGATCTGTGCTTTAATTCAGAGCTCTCCTGCGTTATGTCCTTCTCATCGCCGTCTGGAGTCGTCAGAAACTGGTCAGAACTGCTCGCCACAAGGAACGGTACGACGCTTTCCTTGGGATGAACGGGCTGGCTGGTAACTGAAGCAGACAGGTTTTCTTCTGTGGAAAAGCAGATCCAGCTAATCAGAAAAGGATTTCCCCCCGACTTATAATAAGTTTACCAAAAGAGTGGGATGGAAAAAAGTGTCCATCATCCATCCTTTTAAGTAAAGCAAGTGACAACCAAAAAAGCACGTGGCATATAAGTGGCCATGGTTTATGATGAAACTCAGTGGCTATGCCATTTGTTTGTTCAATTAAAATTTCATAGAAGGGCTGTTATGTGAATTGTGTCACACGGATAACACTACTACCTGATTTTGGAAAGATCAGGACTCCCATTTAACAAACTCCCTCCTACACGGCCAAGTCCAAACATGTCTGTGGCTTGAAAAATTAGCCTTGGCTCCTATACTCTGGACGGCAGGGACAAGCAGACTGTAGGGCATCCGACCTCTTCTGTGTAGTTGCCTGAGCCTGAGCAAGACTTAGCCTTTCACCTCTGGGAAGTCCAAAAGAGAGGCAAAAACCAACCAACCAACAAAACCTGAATGTTTACTTTGGGTGCCGGGAATCCTGGAACCTGATCTGCGGGACAGCTGGGTTGGGGCCTGAACCGCACATTCTTCATCAGGGCAAAAATGACATCACGCCAAGTGCACATACTTAAAATGAATCATCTGATGGGTGCTGACACACGTACACATCTGCAGAAACCACCCCCACGAGTGACAATGAACGCGGAGTCTCTTTTCCTGCGCCCTCACCCCGCTGCTGTCCTTTGCTTCTTCTAGAACATAACCAACACAATGCTGTTCTGAGAGCCGGCTCTCCTTTCATCCTTGAATTGAAACTGAGCCACCTGACTTGCAAAACCTTCCTGATGGTATCTGGTCTGTGGTCTCCTACCCTCCAGAACACCCTACACAGATACTCAGACACTTGCCCAAAATGTACTTATTAGTATGTGGCTCTGGATCCAATGGCCCTGAATGAGACATGCACTTAAAGCTTTATCTCCCCGGCCCCTCATCAGACTGAAGGCTCCCCGACACCAGGACAAACACGTACTCACGTGTTAAAGTGTCCAAGGGGCCTAGCTAGACAGAACACACGTGGACCACTATCCATCACCCAGTTGAAACGAAGGCAACCCCATATTACTAAGAGTATTTACATGTTCTTTGTTATGAAAAAAACTATTTTCAAGTGGTCATACAAGACTTTTTACTCTTGGCTCTCTAGGAAGCATGCATGAGCGTGGCCCTCCCTTCAGTCTGGACTTGGCCCCTTCCCACAGCAAAAGTCACATCCAAAATACTGAGCTGCTACGTCCCTGGCTGCTTTTCAGGCCTCCAGATTCAGCTCATGCTGGTCTGTTCCTGAAGTGTCCTCTCCCCCATCTTCACCGGGACCCACTTCTTCTGTTCTTTGAGATTCAGTTCAGACATCACCACCTCCAGGAAGGGGCCCTCTCCTGTCCTCTCCAAGCCTGTCTACAACTCACTCTCCTGTCTGGATTATCCACTTTTGCTGTCTCCTCTGTCAGTCTGTGAGGCCCTGCAAGCACAATTTATTTACCTTTGTATCTCTAGCATCGAGTGTATCACCTGGCACACAGCAGCTCCACATATTTAAAATAAACCATTTAAATGAAAAGTCATGTGAACAGATAATCATGACAATAGGGAACTGCCATCTACTGACAAAAATTACATCAGTGTCCCACTTCTTCCTCCAAATCTTCCAGGCCAGCAGCTCTGGAATCATCCTTCACTTCTTGGTCTCATACTGTAAAACCTCATCAGCACACCCTGTGCTCTTCCAGGTCTCTCCGGAATCTGGCCAGCTCTCCTATTCACACCACTAAGCCCTGCTCTGAGCCAGGCAGCCTCCCCGCTAGCCCTTGCACCTCTGCGCTCATTCCTCTTGAGTCCCCTTTCCACAAAGCTGGAGAATGATCCTTTTAAAATGTCAGCTGGGTCATGTCTCTGCTCCAAACCCTGAAACAGATCCCCCCCACACACAGTGAAAGATAGTTCTCACAACAGGCAGCAGGGTGGCCTCTGATTCCTTCTCCAGTCCCTCTCCCATGGCACCTCTGCAGTCCCTCGACACACTCAGCAGGTTCCTCCCTCGGCCTTTGCATGTGCTGCTGGTGCTCCTCCTGGAAAGGTGCTGTCCCCTTGGCTGGGGGAGCTCCCGACTCCCAGTCACGCTCCCCTTTCCAGATCCATCTGGCCTTAGTCTTCTCTACAGTATGACTGCCCCCTCACTTTCTCCACCCACCCTCCAAGTCAGAATCAGCCTTTCTTCCCTGTTGCTATACTCCTGGGTCTGTCATGTAATAAGTGTTCAACAATCATCTCCTGGACAATGAATAAATGTAAAAGCTCAGAGCACCGCGTTATGTGTCTCTGCAAGGAGATCTAAAATATAAATGCTAAAGACAACTCAGCAAAGTGAAACCAAATCTTGAAAGCATTGCTAAACATCCACCAGTGATTTTTTTTATCAGGTAGAATTTAGATCATTAACTCTTTGTTAAATGATTCACACAAGTGATGGGAGGAACCAAACATACCTTGAGAGGGTTTACATTTGTTCTGTGATTTATTAGGTGGTTTGCCTGGTGCACTGGCTGGAGGCGGATTAAATAGCTTCTCTTCCATCTTGGCCTCCTTCACATACTGGCATGATTTTCCCAACAGCACGATGCTATTAAGTACTTTCAGGGATATCAACCTACAAGCAGAAACAACCATGGTTGGGATTCATCTCCATCAATGCAAACGCTGTCTCCCCTGCTTCTTATAAGAGGGCCTGGGGCCAGGGGAGGCACATGACCCGGGAGCTGGAGGCCCCCGTTTTCTGGAATGGGCAAGTGTCCCATGAGGCTTCTTTACCACAAGGGAAAACGCTTGATCGATTCATTAGTTCTCATGACGAGAAGAAATTGTACCATTTAGAAATTTTACCTGGTACTAAATCATTATTCTTTCACTGCAAAACAAATATCTTTAGTAAATGTAGGTGAACAAGACAGAACTTATAATTCCATCCTCCAGCACTGCTCACTGTGACATATGGTATACAATGTTTTGGTTGTTTTTGTGATGACTTTATACCGACTTTCCCACTGCCGGAAACGGGGTCTATTTTACAAAGCAGTAGGGGCTGGAGTTTGGGGCCAGGGCAGATTCTAGGCACCAAGTGTCTGGGTTCAAATCCTGACTCATCTCTTCGAACCTATGTGGACCTGAGTGCACTTCTTAACCAGCAATCCAGAGATGACTCCAGTTGGTGCTCAGAACAGTTCTTGGCACACAGAGATGTCAACCAATTTTGCTATTAAATGCTATTGTTGTTTTACATAACTACGTATTATTATGAATATTTTCCTTACCAGTTAATGTTCCTCAAGGACATTGTTATAACAAAGGCCCCCAAAGGCCTTAATTTCTGGATATTTGGGTTATTTCTAATATTTTGTTTCTATTTAAAAGTTTCTAATTCAGAAAACTTAGGCTAAATCTGTATTTCCTTAAGATAAATGCCTAGATAGCTATAGTTCCAGAAGTAGAATTCGTGGGAACCAAAATGTATATATTTTAAGGTATTTGATACAAATATGGCAAAAAAAATCCTGAAAAAATACTCTTTATGTTAGTATCTTCTCACAAAGGGAGGTCTTACAGGACAAAGTAGCAAGGACCTCACTGGCAGTGTTACAGTGAGTGCAGAGGCAGCTGCTGTCTTTATGGCTGAGATGAGATCTTGGCAATTACAGGAATCTGTGAGTCAGTAGGGGCGAGTCTGAGGAGGGGGTCAGGAAGAGGTCAAGCAAACAGGTCTCCTTCACTGTCCCCAGTTAAGAATGCAAACATCCAGGGAGGACCTCACCTGGATAACGGCCCAAGGATTTTCACGTGCAACCTCCTCCTCCAATTTACCCTCAGACCCAACTCTGCTTGCAACTCCTTACTCATACTTTGCGCCTTGCTTCCCCGACCTTGCACTGGGGATGGCTAATGGGATTTCAAATTTACTAAAGCCTGAACTCGATTCCAACGCAGCCTTGCAAAACAGAAAATTACACAAAATCACACCCGTGTGTGTTTCTTACAGGCTCCTCCATCATAATATGGCGATGCCACTACCCTAACTGCTTGGGACACAAACTCTGCAATCACACACTTGATTCCTCTGGTTCCCTTACACCTCACATCCAATCATTCACTGGCAAGTCCTGTCTGGCTCCCCTTTCAAAATATATACCAGATGACAAATTGTTAGCACTCCACTGCTACCACTTGAGTGGTGGCCATGGGCCTCTTTCCCAGGGAGGCCCATAGCCGCTTCCTGACTTGGCCCAAGGTCTGCTTCTCCTCCTGCTACACTCCAGCCTATCCTCCACACAGCCGCCAGAGTGGTCCTGGCCAAGAGCCAGCTGGATCTCGGCCTTTTCGGCTTGGAAGCCTCCAGGGTTCCTCCTCCCCTCAGCTGGAACCTGAGCCCTTCCCGGGGTTGCAGGGTCCTCTTTGTGACGCTCTGTCTGGACTGCTGGACTCCAGCCTCCCAGGCTCCCCACTGTTGCTCCTGTCAGGCCTGTCCTGGGTTGCCTCTACTGCACGTGCCATCCTCCCAGGCATCTGCGTGGCTCTCTCCCTCACTCCATCTGGTCTTCACCAAACACCAGCTCACCAGAGAGGCTCAGAGGCAGGCCCCTCTGTTGTTCGCCATCTCCTTCTACTACTCTATTTTTCTTCCTGAAGCTTACTGCCAACTGTCACTTTATGGAGATTTGCTTTTTTGGCTGTTGCCTATTTTTCCACTAGACTTGGAGGGCCACAAAGGCAGGGCCCCTGGTCCTGTACCCACGGGTGCTCACTGAGGAGGGCTGAACGTATGAGGCGGGCGGAGGCTGCCGGCCACAGTAGGTCTGCAGGGAAAGAGGCCCAACTGGGCCATGGGGAAAAAGCCCAGCACCAGGTACCAAGAGGCCCAACTGAGTTCTGACCTATCTGCACTCGAATGAGAGTCCTGGGCTGGGTGGGGTGAGAGAATAGAGACAGCTTCACTGACCAGGTGGTTTGGGTAAGATTCTCAAGAAGGGGACAGCTTGGGTACTACCCTGATATGAGGCTCAGAGAGAGAAATTAGTCGAGTGGAAAGGTCAGTGAGCAACTGTGCCTCTGTGGGCTACAGGGGGACCAGTGATGAGATGTCGGGGTGGGGAGGCACGAATTTTCAGTCATTTAGATTAAAGCATGTCCACTGTGGTGAATTACACACACAACTATAACTAAACAAAGGTTTTTCTAAGTTGCATATACATGCTTCACTTCCTAGTTTAACACACACACACACACACACACGCACACAAGAATACTTTGTTAAACAAAGATGGGAGCGATTACAGCAACAGCCCTTGATGAACCAAGAACGTGGGAGCACTGTGTGAGCATCTGTACCACAGAAGGAGGGTCTTAGGTTTTTAAGGTCAAAAACCAAGGTCAGTCTATGGTTCCTTGGGCTTTAGAATCTGTGAGTCAGTCCCCACAATATGAAGAAGGGGCAGGCTCTAGGAGAAATCAAGTCCTGGGCCCTCTGCCTCAACACAATTTCCTATGGGCCCAAACCAGAGACACCAATCAAGGTACTGATGACATGGCTTGGGACACTGCAGGGACAGAGGCCTGATGGCTATGGGGGACAGCCTAACTCTAGAACCTGAGCAGAACCTTGGTGAGGAGAACCCCATGGATCAACTCAGTTAAAGATGTTTTTAAACCCAGAAAAATGTCTGATTGTAATGGCAGATTTTACTGTGAAAGAAAAAGGAAAGCAACTGAAATCCTATGCAGCAAGAGCTTTAACTGATTCTACTAAAGATTAAAATCAACCCTAAGGTGCCACTTACACTGGTACCAAATAGCATACTTCACGGAGTCTCACCAAGTCGCAAACCCACCTGGAGGTACGTGCTGTGAGGGGAGCCCTGGGACAGTAAGAAGGGGTGCAGGCTGACTTGGATGCTACTAGCTTCCATTACATCTTGCATATATGCTTTATGGTATAACCAAAAATATATTCAGGAACTGTTAATCTTACCCAAAATAGAAGAGTACGACACAGGCATAAGACAGAATTCCTTGCACTTTGATTGAGCTTGTTACGACTCTGATGAGCTAGCCAGAAACAAACAAAAACAACAAAAACACACAACCACAGAGTTATTAGTTAATATTTAAATAAAAACTTCTCCATGCTGATTTCAACACTCTGGGCACACTCCTGTGGGCTTTGTCTAAATCCAAGTAGTTCTAGATTTGTCAATTCATATGAGAATATTTGGCTGCACGTGAAAACCTCTGTGGTGGATGTGGATCTGTGTAGGCAAATCTAGGATGCCTATGGCTAATGCCCTGTTCAGCTGTCACTGACACTGAGGTCAGGCACTCTATCTGGGTTCGTGAATGACATGTGTAGTTGTACCTCACAGAGAGTCAAGACAGCTGATTTTGAAAATGAAAAATCACTCTGGAAAATACAAATAGATTCATCTTGCTGCATCTGTCCCGACCAGAGCTAGCATCATGTGGTGGGCACTTCCCTTATTCTTGCTTTTTTTTTTTTTGGTCTTTCCTTGACTCTTTTTAGGAACCCACAGTGACTAATGGGGAAGAGGGAAAAGGGAGCCTTAAGAGCTTTGTACTGTTTTAAAAAACAAATATTACAAAATTCATTATTTAAAAGATGAAAATTTTCAGTCTCTTTGGTATAGTCATGGTTAAACACATTTTCTTACTTATCTCACAGAAATGTAGGAGGAACAGCACTGTCCTTGGAAGTGTGCTGAATAAATCTGGTGGGGCCTGTCACCGGAAAATATTTATACATCGGGTTCAGCTTAATAATGTATCCACACATCAGGGTCCAGGGGCTGCTACACAGAAATGCAAAGTCTGGGAAAATAAGGGGACTTAGCCTTATCCAGCAAGGTTAGGTTATCATCAAGTGGAACTCTACTGAAGGGTCTTAAATAAATACCGTAAGATACGTTTTAAACAACATTTTACAAATGCTTTTAGTGAAAGAATAACTAGGTGGAGAGAGAACTACTGTCTCGTGTTCAACAAAGGTCCCTATGAGAGGACTGACGTGGAAGTCCTCGTCTCTGTCACATGCTGTACTGAGGAGATAACCTGCTGGACAAATGTTTGTGATGGATATTAACGTGGACCTAGGATTTTACTGATTAATATGAAGGCAAGCCAGCTGCAGCATTCAAGGCTTAAATGATTTCACTTTTATCTAATATATTATTAGGGAATTTTAAAATACATATGTCCAAAGTGTAATTTCCACGAGACCTTAATGCATCATTTACTTTTCCTGGATATGAATTCATTTTAGGACATAAGGTAACATTTAGAGAGAAACACTGCCACTCATGGGCATTAAAGAGGCCTTGGACTATTCCTCAAGACTCCTAGATGGCTGCCAAAGTTCAAGGTTACTTGGAGCTCTGAGAGAAGAATGCTACAGGAGGAAACCTACTGGATCACTGTCTAACTGCAAGATCCCCTCTGAAAATGCAAGAGGTGCTCCAGAAGCATTTCGTTAACCAATTACCAGTTAAGCTTAAATCTTTTGGTAGAACAGCCATAAAAAATCATTTCAGAAATAAAACAAAGGCTGGAGAAAATTTTAAAAATACTAAATTAAAAAAAATCCATACTAATTATGAATAGAGTTTTCTGGCAAACAAATTACTAGATAGTCAATTATTTGGCAAAGCAGAGCCATATTTAAATCTAATCATTAACTAAACTTTTAAAAATAAAAAATCAGTCAGGCAACCTAGGTGTATCCTTACATTCTATGTATCACATTTCCAGTTGTAGGAAACAAATGTAGAAATATTTAACATTTTATCAATCTCTTTAAAATAATTTACTCTTTAAAGTATTGTTTTCCCAAAACTTCTGGAAGCTCCTTTTCCCAAACAAAAGAAAGCCGTATTATTATGTAACAAGTTACTATAGAAAATATTTAGGATGTGGTTGTCTGGAGAGTCACAATGAAATTTACATAATATTAAATCTATTAATCTTCCGGTCTCTAATAAAGGTCAGGCAGCTGGTCTATGATACAGCTGGCATCACTTACAATTTCTTTATACATCTCTTAGTTGACTTCATGACACTTTGCATCTACAGGAGAACTCTAGATGTCCACTGGCAAAAAGATGGCTGCATTTGTTTTGATGTGAGACTAGGTAGCCAACGAGGAACATAATCAAATACAGGTGCAACCAGCAAATCTTAATTAACATTATTACAGCCCATTGTGGCTAGTAACTTTTTACAAGGCTGTTCCAAGCAATTCATTAAAATATTCAAAGTATATATATATTTTTTCTGAGCATAGCAGTAAAAATTTTCACTGTGAAAACTTTGGAAAAATTGTAAAAAGTAGTAACTATAATGGACAGAGACCATGTCTTCATTGGAGCACACCAAAATTTATTTAACCCATTTCATTTCTTTCCAAATTTTTACTATTATAAATGCCCCTGCAATGCATAATATTGCCTATAATTCATCATGTGCTTTTTATAACTATTTTCTTGGGATGAATTCCTAGAACTAGAATTACTACATCAAAGCATAATACTGTCAAACTGCCTTCTAGAAATGTTGGATTGACTTCTTATACTTCCACTAATACATGCTGACATGATCACACCAATGCCCACCAGTAGGCATTTCTGTTCAAAAAGAAAAATCTTTGCTAAATGAATAAGCAAAAATAAGTACTCTCGTTGCTAGGAAAGCCATTACATAAAATGTTTGTTAAAATTACTTATCTATTAACAGCTCAAAATCCAAATGAATAATGACATAACTTAAAATTTCCTTCCAAATTATTTACCTTTAGTTTTTAAAGTCTTTCTGAAATAAACTTCTTGATAATACATTTAATACTCTATCATGACAGCTATCTCATAGTAAAAAAGGAAAAAAAAAAAGTATGAACTTACTAGAACAGCTAGTGGGAGAGGAATGAACCCCATCCTCCGTGCCACAGAGTCACTGTAATCAGTATATGCCTGCACAGAACAAGGAGAGAAGGATTTATGGCATTTAAAAAGTCTGCTTCCACTTATCACCAGCAAACATTCTCAATAGGTGGGGCTATGCATGAAAAGAAAACCTGGCAACTATTATGTAATTGAGTAAAAAGACGTGGAAATCTACATGTTCTTAAGAAGTCTTAAATACAAAGTTGTATAACTGTTACAATGCTACAGAAATCATATCTTATTTTAGTATTAAGTACTATCATTATTTTACTAAATTGTAAACAGTGTTGAGGACAGAGAAGTAGGAAGTTGAAGTTTATGGAAGAAGTTTATGGAACTTTCCCTTAACCAATATTCCATGCTAAATCAAACCACTGTTCAGGAGATTTCAGACTATGTCTTCGACACAATGCTCACATTTTTCTGTCGACTGCTAACAAGGTCAAAAGCAAGGCTGGCTCGATACTCACTGTAGACCTAAAGACAAACAAGAGTGAAATATTAAGAGATACAGTGCAAATATATAATGTGCAAAGATTTAATGGACTTTCTAGATGAAAACGTTTAATAATTAACCAGGAAAAAGGTGCTGCTAACCAAGCACACACCTGGGTAGTGTGCCTCTGTTTCCCTACATTAAGGGTAAGACAGCCTCAGCTCCAACTTTTAGGTTCACAAGCCTTTTACAGACTTCTCTTCAAAGAGATAGTCAATGGTTATGATCCTGAGAGTTTAGAATTTGGGGAAGAGTGGCTATTTTAAGTAGTATAATACATATAAAACAATTTTGAAATTTTAAATGCATAGTTTAAAAAATTATTAGTTTATATAAAGATAATGACACCTCATTTATAAAATGGATGCTAAGGAGGATGCCAAATTGAGTTCTAGAACCTAAAGCTGCGAAGGCCCTATAAACTGTCATTTCACTACAAATTGCACTAAGTCCTTGAGGTACGTTTATTTTTTTATTTTTTTAAAGATTTTATTTATTTATTTATTTATGAGAGACACAGAGAGAGAGAGAAAGAGAGGCAGAGACACAGGCAGAGGGAGAAGGTTCCATGCAGGGAGCCTGATGTGGGACTTGATCCTAGGTCTCTAGGATCACACCCTGGGCTGAAGGCAGCGCTAAATTGCTGAGCCACCCGGGCTGCCCTTGAGGTAAGTTTATTAATTTTGACTTCAGATGCTGAGAAAATGACCCCATGAAAAGGAACCATTTTGCACTGAGGAAACCAGAGAGGAAAACGGTGAAATTACTTGATTGCTGCTTTATAAAAGAATGCAAAACCTTACTGTATTTAAGTACATTAAGGGGCAGCCCTGGTGGCTCAGCGGTTTAGCACTGCCTTCGGCCCAGGGTGTGACCCTGGAGACCTGGGATCAAGTCCCAATCAGGCTCCCTGCATGGAGCCTGCTTCTCCCTCTGCCTGTGTCTCTGCCTCTCTTTCTCTATGTATATTCCATGAATAAATAAATAAAATCTTGGAAAAAAGAAAAAAAAGGAAATACAAAAAAAAAGTATATTAAGGCATTCCGAAGCTCTTAATCAAATCATATTGTAGCAGTTGCAACCACATTAGATTTTAAATCTATGCCTTTTTTTTTAAAGATTTTATTTATTCATGAGAGACACAGAGAAAGAGAGAGAGAGAGGGAGAGGCAGAGAAACAGGCAGAGGAGAAGCAGGCTACTTGCAGGGAGCCTGATGCGGGACTCGATCCTGAGTCTCCAAGACCACGCCCTGGGCCAAAGGCAGGCACTTAACCAGAGCCACCCAGGGATCCCCGATCTATGCTTTTTGAATAGTACCATGGTAAGACAAAGTACAACCCAAATAAAATCTAGGAAACTGTCAAAATGAATATTCATTTTGGGGCTGAGGTAGGAATGTGGAAGGCACTCAGAACACCATGCTTTGTGGAGGATGAGCCTACAGCACGTATCTGTGGAAACTCCACAGAACAACTGGCTGAAACATAAAGCAAATCTGAATGCTTTCACCAAAAAATATAAAGTTTCTGTCTTGTAGGACTTTTCAGAAATCTATAATCATAGAAAAAAATCAATTTTTAAATATAAAATACTTTTAAAAAACATAGCCAGAGATAAAAGTTTTGATAGTCTGTGCTTAAATAGAAACAATGTGATTTTTAAAAGTTTAAGTAAATAGATTATGACAGTATTAACAGTTTATAATGATTCTGAGTTATTGACACTCTGCTCTGACCTAAACTATTGGCCAATTTATACTGCTACCCAAAAGTATGAACCAGAACTGTTCAATATTGAAATAGCATACTTTTGTAGTACAATAATTTAAAATTTAAATTTAAATAATTTAGAAATTTAAAGTAATATATTCTAACTTCAAAATAGTACTCTTAAGAAATAGAGTAAATCTAGGCTTATTTTACATCTTTATAATAATAAGCAGAAGTCAACATTATTTTAGAAAATATCCTTCGTAATTATTTTTAAAATTTGAATTTAAGTTAGTTAACACATAGTGTAGTACTGGTTTCAGTAGAAATTCAGTGATTTATCCCTTACATATAACACCCAGTGCTCATCCCAACAAGTGCCCTCTTTAAAACCCATTACTCATTTATCCCAGCCTCTGCTCACCTCCCCTCCAGCAGCCCTTCATTTATTCCCTATAGTTAAGAGTCTCTTATGGTTTACTTCCCTCTTGGTTTTTACCTTATTTTATTTTTCCTTTCCTCCTCCTATGTTCATCTGTTCTGTTTCTTAAATTCCAAATGAGTGAAATCATATGGTATTTGTCTTTCTCTGACTTATCTCACTTAGAATAATATGCTCTAGTTCTATTCATGTCATTCAAATGGCAAGATTTCATTCTTTTTGATGGCAGAGTAATATTCCCACGTGTACACACAAGAGCACACACACGCGCACCCCCCTATCTTCTTTATCCATTCAAATGTCAATAGACATTTGCATTTTTTTCTAATTTGGCTATTACTGATGCTGCTGCTAAAAATATAGGGGTGCATGTGCCCCTTCGAATCAGTATTTCTGTATCCTTTGGATAAATACCTAATAGTGCAATTGCTGGGTCGTAGGGTAGTTCTATTTTTAAGTTTTTGAGGAACCTCCATACTGTTTTCCAAAGTGGCTGTACCAATTTGCAAAGAAGCCAACATTAAACACTGAATTGCTTATTAAAATACATACATCTGCAGTAATGTCATTGAACTTGGTGATAAAGGCGTGTTTTACAATATCCACAGCAATTTCTGATGCAATCACCATACAGACATCTGGAAACAACACCCAGAGGTGATCTACAAAGTATAGGGAAAAAGAAACAATTAAATCTCTTAATATGAATAGAATATCATATACTATAATATCATAGACTGCCATAGAAATCTGAAATCTCATGGAGGAGGGGCAAGATGGCGGAAGAGTAGGGTCCCCAAATCACCTGTCCCCACCAAATTACCTCGATAACCTTCAAATCATCCTGAAAATCTACGAATTCGCCCTGAGATTTAAAGAGAGAACAGCCGGAATGCTACAGTGAGAAGAGTTCGCGCTTCTATCAAGGTAGGAAGACGGGGAAAAAGAAATAAAGAAACAAAAGGCCTCCAAGGGGGAGGGGCCGCGAGGAGCTGGGCTAAGGCCGGGGCGAGTGTCCCCAGGACAAGCAAGCACCTTCCCGGAGAAGCAGGAGCTGCACCAATCTTCCTGGAGGAAAGGCGCCCGCAGGGAGTTCGAGCAGGACCCCAGGAGGGTGGGGATGCCCTCGGGCTCCCTGGGACACTAACAGACACCTGCGCCCCCCCGGGAGAGTGCGCCAGAGTGCGCCGGGAGAGTGCGCCGAGCTCCCTGAAGGGCTGCAGCGCAAAGGCATTGACCCGGGAGCAGCTCGGAGGGGCTTGAGCGGCGGCTCCGTGGAGAGGTGGCTGCACAGCCAGAGCACGAATCCAACAGCGCAGGCCCCGGAGCACAGGGCGCCTGGGACACAGCCCAGGATCTGGCCTCCCCCGGGGACAGGCAGAGGCCGGGAGGGCACAGGACCACAAGGACGCTCCTGCCCCAAGCTGAGCAGATCAGCGGACCCGCCTCGGAGCCTCCAGGCCCTGCAGACGGAGAGCCCCGGAGTAACTGCGGGGGCTGAATCCAGGTTTCCAGAGCAGCCACTGGGGTTGTTCCTCCAGGGGCCTCACGGGGTAAACAACCCCCACTGAGCCCTGCA